>NC_065549.1:6044113-6669113 GCF_022605725.1 Anthonomus grandis grandis
TTATTGGGTTACTTTATATCAGGTTCAGTTGGTAAAGATTTGAAACCCACTTGTTTGTATTTTAATATTTAAAAAAATATATTCAGACAGTTGAAGTATTCTAGATAATCTCGATGGTTTGTTTTTTTAAATATCAATAGTATTTAATAAAATATTGTAAGCTCTTCCAGGCAGTTGACTAAGTTAAGTCTTCTAGATAATCCAAAAGATTTTTTTTCTTGGAAATCAAAAATATGTTGCAAAAAAAATAAAGTTTCAAAATTATTTTAGGCAGTACTTAAATTAGTTAATTTTTTCATTAAAATCAATTTTTTATTTTAATTACAGATATTTCAGACAGACCTTTATAAATGAAAAATTGAATAAAATATATAGGGGTTCCCAGAGCAACTCCTGATCCTAAGAAACTCATTTTCTCAAAAACCAATACACGTAGATGAGCAAAACAAATTGTAGATGATTAAGAAAATAATAGGCTACTAATTTTATGTAAGATGAAAATTTAGGCTTAAGAGAATTTTCCAGTTTCGGCAATTTTCTTGCAACCTTGTCTAGTTGAAAAGTCAATTAAGTATATAGGGGTATCTAGAGCAACTCCTGGTCCTAAAAAGCAAAAACTATTTAAGTAAAAATTATGGAATAACTTGTATTTTATTTAATGACTTATGTCCTATAAATTATGTTAAAGATAAAAAATTATCTAAATAAAAGTTCTCCAGATATAGGTATTCCAGTCCAAATTGGTCTTTAGCTAACTTTCTTTCTTTAAAAATCAAATATTGCAGCATTTACATAATCAAAAAAACATGAAATAAATTGCATTATATTAAAGAAGTAATGCTTCATAGATCTTCATGATCTAGTTATATGGCTCTAAGTCTAAAATTAGCTCAAAGTTTTTGTACTGAGACCAAAAACTGAAATTTTTCACACTTATTACAAGCACTTAAAATAGTTTATTTTTTCAAGTAGTAAAATCCATTTTTTATTTTAATCCAGACAGTTTGATTTTTCAAGAAAATTATCCAGACAATTGAAAAAGTTTTTTATTATTGTTTTAACCTATTTTTTTTTAATTTGAAATCCAATCACACTAGACAATTTTATTTTCCAATAAAAAAATAATTGAATACAGCTTATTTCAGAATTACATAATCTTTTCAACCAGTTGAAAAATGTGTAAAATTTCCTTGAGATAGTCCATTCCATTTTTCAACTAATCCAGAATATCCAGATGACTTCAATTTCTAAAAAAATTAGAATTTTCCAGGCAGTTGATTTTTAAATCTTATAAGAAACAAGTAATTAACCAATTTTTTCAAGCAGTGATATCCATTTTTTTGTTTTAATCCAGATAATCCAGACAGTTTCATTTAAAGAAAATATTGCACTAATAATTTGATTTAATTTTCCAGATATTCATGAGGTTTTTTTTCTGGAAATATCAACAATATTTTCTGGAAGTTTAAAAATATTTATGCTCTTCCAGGCAGTTGTATTAATTTTTTTCTAACGCGTTGAAACCCATTTCTTTCTTATCAGTACAGTTTTATTTTCTAACAAAATTTAAGTTTTTTTTCCTGGCAGTTGAATGTTGAAGTCTTTATTCCAAATCAAAAAGTTCATATAAAATAAAATATATTTCAGAAACTCGTATATTAAAGTCATTATTTCAGATTTCCATATATATTTTTTATCCAGACAGTTTGATTTTTTCAAGAAATTTGTTCAGACAATTGAAAAAGATTTTTATTATTTTGTTAACGCATTGAAGCCAATTTTTTTAAATTTCAAATCTAGTCACACTAGACAGTTTTATTTTCCAATAAAATTTTGGTTTCTTCCAGACAGTTGAATACAGTAACTTATTTCAGAATTACATAATCTTTTCAAGCAGTTGAAATATTTGTTAAATTCTCTTGAGATAATCCACTCCATTTTTTATCTGATTCAGAATATCCAGATAACTTCAATTTCTAAAAAAAATTAGAATTTTCCAGGCAGTTGATTTTTAAAGCTTATAGGAAACTTCATTGTTTTTTTTTTTAGAAAATGTCAAAAAGATTTTCTAAAAATTAAATTTTTTTAAATTTATTCCAAGGAGTTAAGGTAAATAACCAATTTTTTCAAGCAGTGATATCCATTTTTTGTTTTAATCCAGATAATCCAAACAGTTTTATTAAAAAAATATTGCACTAACAATTTGATTTAATTTTCCAGATGTTCATGAGGTTTTTTTTTTTGGAAATATCAACAATATTTTCTAGAAGTTTAAAAATATTTATGCTTTTCCAGGAAGTTGTTATAACTTTTTTCTAACTTATTGGAACTCACTTTTTTTTATTTTATCAAGACAATCAATACAGTTTTACTTTTTAACAAAATTTTAGTTTTTTTCCTGGCAGTTGAATGAAGTCTTTTTTCCAAATCCATTAAAGTCTTTAGTCCAGACTTACAGGCAGTTGAAATAGTTTTTTATAGTAAAAACTCTTTTTTTATCTTTTCCAGATAGTTTTAGTTTATTAAAAAAAAAAAAAAATTTGCCATGCAGTTGATTTTTTTTTCTTTCTCGTCAGACAGATAATCTCGATATTCTTTTCCTCGGAAATATCAGGAATATTTTTCAAAGTACTAGAATATTAAAGTATTTATTCCAGACAGTAAAGTTTTTCCCTAATAATAAAAACCCTTTTTCATTTTATCCAGACAGTTTTATTTCATGTGTTTCTTTTGTCTGGAATTATTTGCCAAAAATTGAAAAAATTAAGTTTTTTCTCAGGCAGTTTCTTTTTGAAAATATTAGTTTATTTTCCAAAAAATTTACTTTTTCCCAGGCAGTTGCATAAAATAATCTCAAAATTATCCAGATGATCTTTTTAATGATTTTTTTCTGAAAATGCCAACAAACTTAAGAAAGTTTTGTTTCCTGCAACCTGGAGTGTTTTTTTTCTCTTGAAAAGTCAAATACATTCTCCAAAGATTTTACAAAAAATCCAGGCAGTCGAAAAAAGCTTTTAATCCACAATTAAAGTTTGAACATTTTTCCAGGCAGTTCAGTTGAATTTTTATACCAACATTAATTTATGTTTCCAAGAAGTCAGCACCACGTGCAATTTTCTTTCACGTAGTTAAACTAACACACAATCATCTCCTACCTTTCAACATCGTCGTGTCTCTCCTTCTTAGCCAACATCTCCTTAGAAGTGGAATTCCTCTTGTACCACGGCCTTGGCGACACAGGAGCTTCCAAGCAACTCGTCCTGGAAGAAGAGGGACTCAGCGCATTAAAACTCATACTGGGCAAGTTTTCTTGAGCGGGCACAGCAGGACTCTTTGGTCTATTATCCTCTTTAACTGGCTTAAGCACCCCATGGTCCAACTTAAGATAATCGTTCGCTAAAATCTCGTTTTCTGGCTTCTCTGGAGGACCTGGAGCAGCCCGTTTCTTCTTTTTGAGGCTGTTGGTGACATCTTGAGGAACCTTCTGACCGTTGATGCCTCCCGATGGAGGCTGTGGTGCTTTCCTTTTTCCTTTCACGTGCAAATAAGCACCCGCCGTTTTCAGTTTTGAGGACTCACTGTTTGTTCTGGAAATATTCATTTATATCATCAGTAATATTGTTATTATTATTAATATTAGAAGTACCTTCTGTGAACCTTTTGAGGTTCGACCTCCATGATATGCGCCCGGGTCATCAGTGGTAAACTCTTGGAGATTTCGTCTTCCTCGAGTGGTTTCGGGGTCGGGGCGTGGTGCTTGTGGAAGAACAAATTGTACTTTTTGCGCAGGGTCACATTTTTGTCTTTTTCTCTTCTTTTATCCCGTTGTTTCAGTCGGGCCTTATATGTGTCTGTTTCAGGACCTATAATGGGGAAGAAAGAGGCTCCTTAAGGATACATTTATGCTATCTTTTTTATTTCGGAGTCCGCATGATTTGAGCATTCTGCTATCGAGTTTGGCACCCACGATTTATTATAACGTATTTAGATGTGCCAACAATGGGTTTAGTGTAGAGAATGTCATTGTTTTCTTCTGTCAATGGAATAACGTGACACTTTCGAAAGAAAGAGTTATAGGTTAGGATTCTTTTTGACGCTTAAACTTGTATCCTAAGAATATTTAATTAATAGGAAATTAATTTAAGTACCTGGAAAAATGAATTTTCACGTTATTAAAACCCATTAAACCCCCTAAACGGTAGATTCATTCCAAGGGATTTTTTTCTGGAAATATATTCTTCAAGAATTTTTTTCAATGCCAACGAGACATTTTACTGATATTTTTTATTTCATCCAAATATTTGGAAATAACAAAAATATTTCCCATAAAATGAAAATACATTTTTCCTGACATTCGAGTAAGTTTTTATAATATCTTATATACCAAAAAATTGAGTAAAAACTTTGGAAAATTGAATTTTAATTGAATTAGTAATCTCCTATTTAATCCAGACGGTTTTTTTTACTGGAAATATTTGTAGTTACGGTAAGTATCGTGGCGGAGTCAACACATACGATAGACGGTTAATCGTTTTAGTATTGATAGATTAGATATTGATTAAATAGTTTGTATGTCACGTTCTAATTTTTCTTGTGTAATGAGTTTTTTTTTCAAATGCTGTGGCTGGACGACAATATATGGATTATAGTCATCCTATAGAGAATTTTGCCATGTATAAATCGGGGGTTGATGATGTGAAATTCATAATACAATATAATGGCAAGATGGAAATATGAATTGTCTGAGCCTGTAGTAAGTCTATGAGTCGCATGGATTATTCCTTCGTTATTGATTCTGATTTTGCGATTGAGGTCAGTGCTACTTTGAGATCTTTAGTTAGAATAAACTAAAATTCCAAAAGGAATAGAATGCAAGTATAGACCACCAAAGTATTTATTTGTCCAATCAGGCAAATTATCACCTTTAAGGTACATAATCCTCTTAACCTATTTTTTTGGCACTATATTTGGGTTTTGTACATTTCCTTCAATTTATAATCCTTTTTTAACTCATAATTCTACTTCTCTTTTACCTTATTAAATCATAATAAATATTAGGTTACACTAATAAATAATAATAATATTAAAACAAATTATTTAAGTATAAAAAGTTACAACCAATACTACATTAAAAACCAAAATTGTTTTTAAACCGCTGGTA
Organism: Anthonomus grandis grandis; assembly: GCF_022605725.1. Lineage (NCBI taxonomy): Eukaryota > Metazoa > Arthropoda > Insecta > Coleoptera > Curculionidae > Anthonomus > Anthonomus grandis. The sequence goes on from NC_065549.1 coordinate 6,049,275, forward strand.
ACAGTCGTCCATACCGGTACTCAATATAAATAGTAAATAATACTGCGATAAGGAATTCGTTGTTTAACCGGTCCACTTATACCCCGAGATAATCCATTATGTGTTAGGGTAACACGATATTAATAAGTTAGTACGCTATTAATCACAAGTACAAAGTGTACATATACACTATAAGACATTGCATACATTTATTCCAACATAGATATTAGAATACCTTAATTCAACCAAGTGAAATACTTATATGAATAATCTTAGTTTAAATGAAGGAAACACGTTAATTAAGTTATTTAAAAACGTGAAAAATGCTTAATTTTTTAATGATATATTACTAAGACCTGGCGGAGATGTGATATAGAGATAGCTTTGGTCTTTTATAGAAGCTACACACGTTCTGTGCTGGAATATGGTTCTATTTATTATGATCAGCTTCCAGTACAAAAAGTTGATCTCATCAATATATAAAGCTTTACGCATTAGTTATATATACTATATAATATAACTGCATCTTTATTAAAAATTTTCATCAAATATCTTGACTTTATGGATAATTTAACATATAATAGAGGCATTCTGAAGTCAGAAGTAACTATTAATGAAGGCTTGCAGCATTTTACAGTCCTCCTTTAAATATAAAATGCTAATTTAAATTAAATATAGCATTTCAGCATATTTTCAAGTAAAACCTTTGCGTTTAGAGAAGCATTTAATTTTATACTGCAATACAATGACAAGAACAATTTTGTTAGCTCTGTGCTACAATTCAAGATATGGTCGTGACAGTCATATAGAGCATAACCCTTTTTGGCTTTAGGTTCGTACAGGCATCATAGGAAATTAAATTGCTGACTAGCTGGCCAAAGATAGTATTAGTCTTTGCACATTGAAAGGCTAGAACTGGCACTGCCGTGGATCTATGGGCAGTTTGCTTGCTTGCAACATCTCTGATGCAAGGATGCCAAATGCTTATGTTAAAATGACATACTTTATAATATCATAAAAATTTGTTACTTATTTTGACAGTGGCAAAACAATACTATTCCTCTTTAATAAAATATGAACCATTTTTTTCTCATAAAATATTATAGGATACCCTATAAAGAAGTCAACATTCAAGGTTAAATGAATGTAGATCACGTATATTAGAGAAAAAGTTAACAACATCGCAACGCCGCTCGATCGCATTGTTGATTCCACTGACATAAGTAATCTTAGCCAGTGACAAATGTCTTTCGTGAATCTGACTTTCTTGCCTCCAAAACTATCAAAAAAGATGAAGTTGATGCTGTTGTCCCTCTTCCAGTACCTCAAGATACTGAAAATCCGACGCCATTTACAAATATTGTCTATAAACTCCTGAGATGGTCTCGCCTGTCCCAATCATTTGTAAAAAAACCAGCAACCAAGGACGAAAAGTAGGGAAATCTGCCGTAATAACTGCGTCACCTTACAAAACAGAATTGGAATCATCCGCAAAAGCATCTGTTTCAACTACATCAAAACTTCAAGTTAAAAAACAAATTGGACAGAGTAAAACAAGCTTGACTGATTTCGATACTTCCAGCACGTCAACAGGCATCTCATTAAGAAGTCAAGCTAAGCGTAAGATAACAAATTTGAGATACAGTTCAGAAAAATCAAGTAGCTCTTCTGAAGAAGACTTTGTGGCAGATGATGACTCAGATGATTCATTGTGTTTCTGATAATCCAGAGTGCTTGTTTTGTGGTGGAAAGTTTTTGGAAAGCAAAAAATCCGAGAAACAGTGGATACAGTGCAAATCCTGCAACTCATGGTGTCATTTGCAATGTAGCTCATATGTATCTGGCATTTATGTTTGCAATTTCTGCCAATAGATTTAGTATTTATTTTAGTTTTCTAAGTATTCCATATTTGTCGCCCTTCCTCTAGTAATGGGATTCCTATACTAGACTCACTTTTATCTCATGATGCGATGGCAATAATAAAACATATATTATTTACTAAATGTAGTGATATTTGGATTGTAAAAAGTGCTTGTGAGCAATGAATGGTACGTAAGGTACCGTTATATTACGTTCGGGAAAGGTCGCTATATTATTGGCATAAAAACCTAAATGTATCCAGGCGATTTAAAAATACTATAATTAGAATGAAGTTTGAATATGCCAGTTATCCAGCTCAACTTAATAAGATAATAGTATTACCACTAAATTTATGCTTAACATGCAATATTATAGGTGACCTTGTTGTAATGTTACCATCTTGATTTATGATAAAATCAAAGTTTTTAGCGATTTACAGGGTGTCCCAAATTCGAGCCCCACCATTGGAATCTCGTAAACTAGAAGAGATACAAGGTCGGTTAAATTAAGACAAATTTGCGCAATTTGGTGCTCATTAAAACGCCCTTTTGAAATATCAAAAGTTCCCAAGATATTTGGAAAAAACCGAATATTCGCAATTTTATTTTTTTACGACTCTATTTGAATAGATATAACAAAATAAATTACTCATCCTCATTGCCACTTTCCCTATTTTACAAAATGGTGTCGTCAGAATTTCAAATTGACGTTTCGTATTTGAACTGTCTTCGTCAACTTTGTTTTTTTAAATACGGCCCTGGATTTTTTATTACGGTTTTTAAGAGGCCCTTATGTTTCTAGACCTAATATTTTATTAATGCGTTATTATAAAAAAGGGTGTTAACCCCATTAAAAAAATATTTGTTGTCTGTCTCTTTAACACATGAGTCCTTATGGACCTCAGCAGTATCGATCGCCGATAGTTCGTAAATAAGATGGAATGCAACGTTTAATCATTTAAGTGTGTTATGTATATTATTAATAATGTACTATGTACTATGTAAATAAATATGTATTATTATAGTTGAAGAAGTAGTCCATTCGTGCAGTGGAATTAAAAGATCAATGGATAACTAAAGATACTACAGTCATTCTCCACTAAATTTATTTAAAAAATATTAATCCGACATGTTTCGGACATATAACATGTCCATCATCAGGGATAACAAATTAAGGGGACGTCAATACATCTGACAGATCCAGTGCCTCAAACAAGGTTAAAACGACTAAAAATCAATAAAAATGGCATCCACAATATGATAAAAAGCTTAATTAATTAACAAATAATTGGACGAAAACATCTTGTCGAACTTGCATTGTCTTATTTATTTAATGTAACACGACGTTTCGGTTGGTAAGTATCTCCAACCGTTATCAAGTGTAAACTGTGTAAAAATTAGTTTACACTTGATAACGGTTGGAGATACTTACCAACCGAAACGTCGTGTTACATTAAATAAATAAGACAATGCAAGTTCGACAAGATGTTTTCACTGTACCATTGTCTACCACCTTCAAAAACAAATAATTGGACGTTGAAGACATAAAACTTACATTAAGATAAACTTTAAAATTACATTATTATGACAATGTATTGTCGTATTTTTAGGCGTTTTATAACCTTGTCTGAGGCATTAGATCTGTAAGATGTATTGACGGAACCCCTTAATTTGTTATCCCTGATGATGGACATGTTATATGTCCGAAACATGTCGGATTAATATTTTTTAAATAAATTTAGTGGAGGACGATCGTAGTATCTTTAATTACCCATTGATATATTATTATTAATATTATTATTATTAAAAATGATTGAAAAGTAGGTATGTCTTTTTCATGTCATGCATTTACTGTCTCTTAATAATGTAATCATTTTTACATATTTAATTAATAATTTAAAAAGTATAAAAATTAGTATTTAGTTTTAGCTTAAATTATACTTTAAATTACAAGAATTTAAATTTCATTTTTACCTCATCTATGTTATCCTGGTGGTCGGTCTACTCCCTTGCCTTAGGTTATTAAAAATTCACCCTGATGACGGACCTTAGTGGCCTGAAGAGTGTGCCCTTGTCTCATGTATGTTAAAATATTTATAAAATATTTAAAATAGATAGAAGTTAATGCTAGATGATTTTTAATGTAAAAGTTTATTATAAAAAATATACTTCCACTTTTCTGACTACATAATTACTTTTTATCAAAAGAAGTTGGTACTAAATATAGAGATAAGGGGTTTTCATGAGTATATTAATATAATAAAAAAAACAATAATAAAGGACATTGAATATGGCAGCCAAAATCACGATTAATAATTACCACCAAGTAAAAAATAAATCTCAATACCCAAAAAGAGGAAATAAGTAATTCGTACCACCTATTCTCTCATCACTTCTTATAAACACCACACTGATGGCGCTAAAAACTAAACTTTAAAATTTTTGGTTAAACTCATTATACGTACTTAAATCTTATATTTAAATTAAATATTATCTTGCTATCAACTATCCTGAATTTCTAACTTAATAAAACTAAACCCAAAAATCCCGAATAATAAAGTTTTAAATATAAATAAATTTTAAGGCCGGACCTGTGCAACTTTTTAGGCTTGAGCCTGCACAGCCAGCAGGCGTCTAACAAAATAGTACGTGGGCGCATGTAGTCAAACTTTACGAATCAAATGTATAAATTCTTAAAAAAATACCTAAAACATTTATTTATTTAATGAAATGATTAAATATCGCTTAGAATATTACTTTATGGCTCTTTCCATATAAAATTTTGCGATTTAAACATGTACGTCATGTGACAATACAAGCAACACCGGCACACGGACTATTCGCGGCACATCAAAGATTCTAATAGATCTCTGAACTGAACTATAGTAATAATAATTAATTGTATGGTGATTGTAGATTAAAGTGAATTAAAATGTTTTATGTTACAACTCTTTAAAAAGCAGGTGGAAGTTTTTGAATTGAATTGCAGTTGAATAAAAAGCGAAAAAAAAATATAAGCAGATCCTAATCCCGCCATAAACACTCATACAAACCCATACTTACATGCCTATAATAAACAATAAACTTCCATATAAAAAAAAAAAAAATCACAATCTTGACCGCAACAGTGACACCAATTAATAATTATAATATTTTTTTAAAGAATTAATTGATAGTAGGAGATTGGTACTAACCAATAGGCACCCGTCTCTCCAATAGGACCGCTTTGTTCTCGTACGCGTTACCCGACACGAACCGGAAACTCGCGACCGTTCCCGAACTTTTATCAGAGGCGACGCTCTCGACGCTGCTGCTACTGCTGCCGCTCGTGGTGGACGCGTCGGACGTCCCGACGCCGACGACCGATTCCCTGGATCCCGACGGCGACGGTTTGAACCATCGGAAGAAGGCGAACAGGCCGCTGTTCCTCTTCGTCCTTGGATCGGTGCCAGGGCTTTGTTGCGATCCACTGGCATCCACTGGATCCACGTTCATCATTGTTTTCTTCGTTCTTTTGCTGATGATGATGATGATGATGGCGGTGGTGGTGGTAGTGGTGGATGAGCGCCATTAGCCAGACTACGGCGTTGCAGTTGATGCTGCCGGTGTTTCTGCTGCTGCTGCTGCTGAAATGAATAAGATTAAATGACAAAGAGACTAAGGTGGAACGGAAATATGTGTGGATATGAGACACCGTCGCGAAAATAGATACTGAAATGTGTTTTGTGGTTGTTTTTTTATTTTGTGGGTATAAATGAAATTTAATGTAGTGGGATAGAGGCTATGAATGGAATAAAGAGGGTTTTATTAATTGCCGAATTATTTCGATGTCTTTGGATTTAAATATTCTTCCTAGTTCTTATTCTTTAAAATAATAATAATAATAATAATAAGACATTTATTATTATTATTAATAAGGTTTTTATTTATTATTGTCAGCTAAGTAGTATTAAAAAACTGCATGCTATTTATAATAGTAGTGTCCCCGATAATTTAAAAGTGCATGAATCTATGTTCCGTAGAGTGTTTGTGAATAACTTTAATATAGGGTTTAAGTCTCCTGCTTCAGACATTTGCAGTTATTGTTCACTTATGAGTTTTAAAATTAAAAAATGCAGCTCGCAATAATCTTGCAGCTGAGAAAACCAAATATATGATTGAAAAAAGAGTCCATAAGCTTAAAGCAAAAGCTTTTAGGGAACATCTATCACGAAACGTACCTGACGCTATTAGTCTTTGTTTTGATTTGCAGCAAATTCAGCCTCTTCCAAAGACTGCTATACAGGAAGCCTTTTATTCGCGGCAAATTGGACTTTACAATTTTTGCATTGTAGACCTACAATCTAAGGATGTCCACTTATATACATGGACGGAAGAAGAAGCAGCCAAAGGGAGTGCAGAAATTTCTTCAGCATTGTATGACTACTTGCAAAATAAAGACTTCAATGGCAAAAGAAAGCTTAGATTATTTAGCGACGGGTGCCTGGGTCAAAATAAAAATAATATTGTTTTACGTACATTAATGTTATTTTTGGGGCAAAACAAAACTCTTGACGATATAGAGTGCTTTTATCCAGTTCGTGGACACAGCTTTATTCCACAGATAGAGTCTTTGGGCAAATAGAATTGCAACTAAAGAAAAAGACCACTATTCTAACCAAAGAAGACTATCACGAGGTCTTCCGTAAAGTTGGAGTTGTAAAGGTTATTGGAAAAGACTGGAAATTGTTAAATACAAAGTCATTAAGCACGTACGTATAAGGATTTGCCCCAATGATCAGTGATATGAAAAGAATTCAAATTCAGCGAAAAGAAACCAAGAAAGGCTTTAATGTAGTGGTTAGAGGACTGCAGAACTTTCGTTTTGAGTCTGAAAATGAAGAGTTCCGCTTAATCATGCAATTAGTGAGGACAAAAAGAAAGATGTCAACAATCTTTTAAAGGCGTTTAACTGGTATAAAAAAATCCTTTTTAACACTCCTTCAGCAAGTGTCGATGAAGATGAGATAATCTGTGATTGCTTGGAAAAGGATGTAGCAGTAAAAATTTAACTTTTTTTACGTTTCTCATTTAACTAATACATTATTCTATTTTTATTACAAATAAACTGTATAGCATTTAAAACAAATTTTGTCCATTTATTTCATTCAAAAACTTTTCAACTACTTTATTTAAAAAAATATCAGCAGTTCTTTAAATATAACTTAATAATGCAGTGTAGAATGTATTAAGACTATAAACTAATTGCTACTGATACGATTCAGGTAAATAAAACGTTTTCCCGCTTTTACCACAATTCTGATTAGTGTGACAAAACACGGTTTGATTGTTACCTCCTCATATATTGAAATATTTCAAAATGAATTTTCTTAAAACATTCATTGCATTGAAAAATTAAAGTTATCGAGATTTTTGTCTCAATTTTCGAAATGTAAGGAAAACGAATAAAATTTAAAAAAAAAACATTAAAAACGTGCTTGAAAATCAGAAATTGGTGATAATATTTTAAGAAATATTTTGCATACAGACTGCATAAATATTAGTCATAATAAAAAAAACCCAATAACGAAACAAAAACAATGAAAAGCTGTTAAAAATGGCGTAGCAAGTACCTCAAAACTAACATAATTTGGTTTAAAAAAAAAATCAAATTAACGAGTGTTATGATAACAAAAATGAAATTAAACTGGAACACCGATCAAATCTGAAATTCTAGGTTATTCATCAACGCCACTATAAAGTGAAAATTTATTAATAGGCATGATGATACATCGTCCCATATGATTCAGCCGAAATTACCCAAATAATAGAGACTCACCATGATAATCCGGAAAGAGACACATTTAACAATAAATTCCTGTAAAATACCACAAAGTACGAAAGTACGAAAAAAAAAATCTGCACGGCTTTTCGGGAATTCGAAGTATACACGACCGACTGATTTTGTGAATAGTACGTCGGCGGCGCGTCGCGTCGAAACTCGACGTTAGACGTCGCGGTGCTAAAATTAACTACCGATAGATCAGTCACAGGCTATTTTCTTGCCTGTTTCATTCTTAATTGTTCTGCTGTAGTATTTTTTGACACCTTGTGGTCATATTTTGGTGCAAAAAGAGTTTTCAGATAAGACTGTTCTTTCATCTCTTCCAGGCAGTTGAAGTTTCATTTAAAATAGGAGAAATAAAATTGGAGTCGTATTTTCGTGACACAGGAGTTTTCGGAAGAGAATCCAAGAGAGCCAGGCAAAAATCTAACATGACAAATTAGATGTTTGCCATGCTCATATTTTAATTAAAAAGGAGCATTTTAATCAGTTTCCAGACTTTAGGCGTTTTCAGCCTAAAGCTACCTGGCATTTTTCCCTAATTTCTTCCAGGTAATTAAAGTTAAATTTTAAATAATTTGGTGTAAGAGGTTTATGTCCAGGAGTGGGTTGCTAAAAGAAAAAGAAGAATGGTTTTACAACAATTACACATATATTATTACGGAGTGGCTTCTATAAGTTATAGTAATAAAACATCCGATTATTTTTCCATCTTTGTCTTTCTTCGTGAAAGGTGCATGTAGGTGAACGCACATAGCGTTGCCGCCATAATTCAAACCTCTGTATGCATTCAATTATTTTTTATTTATTTTAATTAGAATCAGCCGTTATGGCTCAGAAGTCAGAACATAATAATTATGTTCTGAGACAACAGGCTGATGTTAATTAAAACAATTCAAATTGATAATATTTATATTGAGGAAATAAATAAACTAAATATAATTCCGAAACGTTTTGTATTCTATTTTCAGTATATGGTATACCTATAATATGTATATACGTGCATTTTCTTAGTTATTTTTATAATTTATAATGTAAGACGGTATCAGTAACATGCATATACATAATTGCAATTAAAAATCTGGAAGGTTTTAACTGTCACAATACAATAATAATAAATAATAAATAAATAAATTGATTTGCAGCAATTCCAGGTTTTCGGTCAAAAAAGGTGATTTTATTTATTACGGTTATCATAAATAAAATCAAATTTGACAACCCAAAAATAGATTACAATTTTCCTGTAAATATCCATCCTGTAAGAAAGTGTATGTACATATTTTAAATGGTTCTAATAAATAGTAATAAAATATGTTTTCAATTTATTTCAGATCCCTATAGAATTTGTCCTGGTTAATATCTTATGCAAAACACCTAATCAAAAAGGCCTTATGTTTTATCAGTCACCATTTTGATTAGGCGTTCGTTTTAAATATTAAGAAGCAATAACAAAAATAAGTGATTTCTTATTAAATACAATTTGATTTTCGCGCCTTAATCTGGCCACGCCTTTCTACCATTTTGATTGGTCCAATTAGGCGCGTCAAGCTGTCAGGTTAGTTACAACAGTTTCTGCCAAGCGAGAAGGCGCTAGCAGATTTGTCAGAAGATTCAGTTTGTATGCAACCACCACTTTTCTATAGTTTTGTGTTTTGTGGTTGTAGTCTTAAGAGAGACTACTTTTTTTGCTGGTTCTTCTCCTCCTTCTTCTTCTTTTGATAGATCTAAAAGGCTTCAAAGTGGTTTTAACAAACTAAGTGAAAAGGTTAGAAAAGTAGTGATTAAACGGCCTGGAATAAATAAACAAAGTCATTATTGAAAAAATCGCACTTGAAAAAATTATTTTATTTTAAGTGCCTGGAAAATAGTAAATGGTGACTTCATTAGTTTCCTGAAAGCACTTAGAAGTGGCTTTAACTATCTAAAATCATGATCAAAAATATTTTCATATCGGAGACTCTATTTTCATTAAAAAATTGTTTTCTTCCAGGCAGTTTTATTTAAAATTGATAAATTTAATGTCGCATTATGGCAGAATTTCCAGGCTAGCTTCCATCCAGGTTTTTCACCTAATAACTGCCTGGAATTTTATTTTCAATTTTTCCTACAAAGTTGAAGTGTCACTTAAAATAAGAAAAATCTAATTTGCCACCTTATGGTCATATTTTAATGAAAAATTTGCTTTTTCAAGACTTTCTAGGCGACCCTCCATCCAGCGTTTTCAGCCTAGAGCTGTCTGGAATTCTTTCCCTATTTTTTCCAGGCACATTTAAAATCTGGTGTAAAAGAGGTTTTTTGGAAATATTTAAAAAAAAATAGAAATTTCCCAAGAGGTTACATTTGATTGAACAAACAATATCAGAAGATCAACATTATAACGATTTCCATCAAATGCTTTTCTTGTTTTGCTTCTGCTGATACTTCTAAAAGACTTAAAAGTGGAATAAATAAATAAACCCGCGATATTTTATTGGAAAAACTTTCTTTCTCTTGTTCCTGAATTACATTGGAAAAACCTGCCTTAAAAAATCCAGGCAGCTGAAGTGCCTGGAAAACAGTAAATATTGACTTCATCAACTTAGGAGTGGCTTAGTGAGTTACATAACTAAGAAAAGTCAGGATCAGAATTTGTATCAGAAATAGAAATAAATTTTAAGTCCCGGATAAACTGTTGATAATGACGTCATCGAATAACTGCAAGTGCTTGAATCTAGAATAAATTTAACAAATATTCCAGGCATTTCAAATCCCTTTTCAAACAGAAAATTAATATTATCCGGAAAAATGTGCTTCTATCAGAAACGAGTAAAATGAGAATAATCTATTTTCTTACCTTTTGATCATAATAAATTGGAAAAGGAGCATAGGTTCCAGACGACCCTTTATCCAGCGTTTTCAAAAATCCAGACCTACAGCTGCCTGGAATTTTTTCTTTATGTTTTTCAGGCATTTAAAGCCTAACTTAAAATAGTTTGGTGTAAAAAATACTTGGTTGTACAAACATCAGAAGATCAGCATTATTGCAATTTCCATCATAAATAGTTCTTCTTCTTCTTCTTTTTCTTCTTGGAATAAAACCTCTTGCGTGGAAAAATGATATTCCAACTGCCTGGAATAAGAAAACAGATATTTCTTCCAGGAATTTCAAGTTCCATATTTAAAACACGTTTTAAATAGAACTATAGGCTCCGATTGCTTAAAAAAAAATTAAAAATTACGTCATGAACTGCCTGAATTGAATTAGAAAAATATTCCACGTATTTCAAAACTTCTAAACAAAAAAATTTCCGAAAATATTTGCTTTTTTAATATTATAAAAATATTTCACAACTGACGGGAATACAAAACAATTTCCAGAAATGTTTGAAATATGAAATAACAATTTTCCCAAAAAAATTGATCTCATATTTCCTCTGTCTCATATTTTCTGGAAAAAAACTCATTTTAATAAGAAACATATATTCCAATTGCATGGAAAAAATGTCTTTCGTTATTGACAGTATCTTATACTCCCTGGAATAAGCAAAATAATAATTATTCCAGGTATTTCAAATCCTAGGAAAAGCTGCGTTTCAAGTCTTATTTAAAATATAAAATATCCAATATTTCAACTGCCTGGAAGAATATTATTAATGATCTAAATATACACAAAAAAATATTTCGGCCATTTCAAGTTTTAAATGAAATAAAAAATTTCTGTTTTCTCGAAAAAGCTAAATATATAAAAGATAATTATAAATAAATACCGTAAACCGGGGTAACTTTGGTACAGTTTTTCATGTTTTTATTAAATTATACCATATTTTACGAAATTAACACCCTTATACTTGTTAATTATAAAACTTCAAAGCATTTACCAACTATAACTTACAAAAAACAACTTCTGTTTATTGTTTAGGCTGAGATATTGGACTTAGAAAGTGTTTTAAAGTTACCCGGATTTTGAGGTAACTTTGGTACACAAATATTTTCTTTGATTATTTTGCCTGCTAAAAGCTACGTCCTAAAGATAGACGTTGCATTGAATTTACAATTTATTAAAAAAAAAGGAAATACGTAGTTTATTAGATATTTGATGTATGCAAAAGATGTAAAAGCAGAAAAAAAAACAATAAAATTTTAAAAATGAGGCCTATTTTATAATTTATTGTTTCAAAACATTGATTATACAAGATAAATAAATATATAAGCTTAGGTTTTACTAAAAAAAAAACTTTAACATTTTTATAGAAGATCCTTTATCTCAGGAACATCAAAAACTTCTCGATTTCCTCTGCGTATCGGTTTATCTATGGACTTTAGTATCTCGTCATTATGATAATAGATTTCATCTTTGCGACTTGGCCATTTCCACTGCTTTCCATATGATTCCATTACGTTTATGATGGCCCCATTTTTAAGAACCTTTATAATTTGCCCAGGGTAGTATTTGCCATCAAAAATAACCAACACGTAATTCCCGACCATTCTATTAATTTCAGAACAGGCAGTTTCTTTGCCCGTTTCTTCCTCTGCCTTAGAATCCTCTGAGAGTTCAGAACAAAAAAAGCTGTCATTGCTTTCTGCGTATATTACGGTCACAACGCTCTCATCAGTACTTGAATCCACCGAATTATTCTTTTGCCTTTTTAGCTTTTGTTTCTGCTTGTTTGCTTGCGTGATCAATGGCAAATTATCGGAGTCTTAACTATCAGAAGCTATTTCTGGAATATTAATACTATTGGGAGCTTTGGAGGTGGAGGGTTGAGGCTGAGAATAGTTAATAGGTACGGGAGAGACCGGGTTTTGTATGTCGGAGACTGTTATTCCTTTCCCAGGAGGTACTTGGAGTTTCTTCTTTCTTCGAATCCGTGATGTTGCTTGTTCACGCTTTTCATTGAGATGTTCAAGAAAACTTTGTCCCACAACCGTTTTAATTAAAGGATCGTCTGCAACAACATTACCGCACAACCTACTTAACACAACTTCCCTATTTAAAGGGTAAATGCCGCATTTTTTAAATCCTGCTTTGAGACTCTCAACACCGCGTTCTTCTAATTTTGACATAAGTGTCTTTAATAGTCCAGGAAAAGTGTCCTTCGGTATTCCATTAAAGCGGCTTCCTTCTGCGGTATTTTTCCAGGCATTAAGAATTTGCCGCCAGTTACTTTTCATTGGGCGAAAATAGGCAACATCCAAAGGCTGAAGGAGATGAGTGCTATTAGGAGGCAATGCAATGAACCTAATATTATTCAATTCGCACAATCTGATGACTTCCTGATTAAGGTGGGAGCTAAAGTTGTCCCCAATCAATATTACGACCCTCCTGTCGTTTTAATAAGGGTAGCATTAAGTTTACAAACCAATCTTGAAATATTTGGAAATCAAACCACCCACTGCTAGTACTATTGTAACGAGTATTTAAGGGGCCACCTTCTGTCCAGGTTGACCAAAGCCTTTGGGCCTTGTAGTTGACATACACGGGAGCAACCTGTCCAGCAGCATTTCCACAAATCATAAGGGAAGTACAGGCTTTTGAAGAATTTCGAATTCTTTCCGGGTATTTGGTCCCTTTCCTGGTAATTACTTTTGATCGGCCTGGATCGTCAACGAGATTTGTCTCGTCATAATTGTAAATATTAGCTGGGGGTACTCCTTCCAGCTCAGTTTGTAGATTATCAAAATATTCATTGATAATTGCGTCACTAATAGCCGCTCGAGCACGACTAATATTTTGAGAAAACCGTTGACTGAGTTCAGGCCTACTTTTAAAAATAAGCTTATCCAATCGGGTCCTGGATAGTTATCCTTAAAACATTGCACTTTTGCCTCGCTTTTCTAAATAAGACTTGACAATGGTTTTTAAGTCCTCACATGTCACTTGAAACCCAAAATTTGATAAAGCAATTAGGTGTCCAGAAAATGACTCTTCTTCCTGGTCTGTAAAAACCCTTGGTTTGCCAGGCATTTGCGCATGTTTTCCGTGAAGCTTATTCCATAACGTTTTGGAAATTTGGTATTTTTTTGCTGCATTTCGAAGATAAATTGACTTATTTTTAATCTCTTCAAGAGCTTGCTGAAGTTTCTCTTGGCTATAATTTTTGTAATTGCGTGCACCGAGGATACGCTGCTGCTGTCGAGGCATGACTTATCTGAAAAAAGAAATAAAAAACATAGAAACATACACTGCATCAACGGTGTAACTTTGGTACACTATATTTTTTAAATTTGTCCCCTACTTAGACATCTGCCGTCTAACTTTGGGACATGTACCAAAGTAACCTTCATATGTTATGATTTTTAGAACAAATTCAAATATTTCTTTTTTAATAAAAATTACAATTTTATATATGTTGTTAAAACTATCCTAGAATATGACTAGCTAACATGTACTTACCAGAAATTAAGTAGTTATGCTAGATTTGGATACACAATAGTAAGTTTACAGAAGTTTTAAAAACTGTTGACACCTGTCTACACTAACGATAAACTGCTCCCAACGGAATAAATGCAATGTTGCCAAACTTTTCAGTTTTGCAGAATATTACCTTATTTTAGACTTTAAGCACTAAAACTTAACGTATTTAAAAAAAAGTTTTTTTGAAGAAAATAATTTAAAAAAACAGCTGTTGTCCCAAAGTTACAAGCCAAGTCACAAAGTAACCCCGTTTTACGGTAAATAAAAATATATTTCTTATTTATTAGTATATAAAAGATAATTCAACTGCCTGAAATAGATTTTAAAAAACATTTTCAGGCTTTTCAGGTCCTATATGTGAAAGGAAATTTCTGCATTAATAGATATAAAAAAATAAAATAATATAATAAATAATATTATCAACTACCTGGAAGCATTTTTAACGGACAGGGGTAAATTTGAAAAATAATTTTCTAAGAATTTTAAGTCTTTTGTAAAACACGTAATTTCTATTTTTGGAAAAAGCTGCTTCTAAAAAAGAAAAGTAATTCAACTGTCTGGAATACATTTAAAAAAAATTCTGTCAGATATTTCAGGGATTATATGAAAAAGGATTTTTTTTAAGCTGCATTTCAACTGGATAGAAAAAATGTATTATGATTATCTTTAAAGGCGAGGAATAAATTTATAAATTATTTTCCAGGAATTTCAAGTCATTTTTGAAATAAATAGTTATTTCAACTGCCTGGAAAAAATTAATTAAGCCTGGAAAAGATTAAAAAACAATAATTCTTTCAGGCGTTTCGAGTTCTTTTTGAAGTAAGAAATATCATTTAATTGTCTGGAAAAATCTAAATAATAACGTGATTAATTATCGAGAATACATTAAAAAATTCTTCCAGGCATTTCAAGTCCTTTTTATTAATTGACTGGAAAAATATTAAGTAGTGACGACATGAACTACCTGAAAGTAGGTACTTTCAAATGCCTTATATAGATTGAAAAAAAAATCTTCAAGGCAATTTAAGTTTTTTTTTAAATCAGAAATATTTTTCAAATGCCTGAAAAAATCGAAATAATGGCGTCATTAACAGTTGAGAATATAGTTAAAAAAATCTTCCAGACATTTCAAGACTTATTCCAAATATTTTTAACTGCCTGGAATAGATCAAAAAATTTTTCCAGGCATATCAAGTTCTTTTGGAAATACTTGAGTGGGGTGGTGCGATAAGCACGTTGGGGAATCCCAGTATTTGTTACAAGTTGTGAAATATAAAAATGATCGCTTCTGCAGCAGGTCATGAACTACAAATAAGAAGGATCCTGCTACCTCAATGTCCTTTATTACAATTAACTTGTAAAAATTTAGAAATATTAATATTGCCCGAGAAAAGCACTTTTGGGATGCAGATTGGCCTCACTATTAGTTAGACGATATTTCAATTCGGAGATTTCTTGGCGAGGCCTTCAGTCCATCTGACCACAGTGAAGTCAAAAAACGAGGATGTAACAAATGTAGCCTATATTTCTCATCTTAAAAATATTTCCCAGCAACACTTTCAATTCAGACAAAGATTAGACGATGTAGAGAACTTTGATACCGAATGGTTCATCAAACGAGTGCGACTACTCATGTTTCATCCTGTATAGCTTCTGTCTTTCAATGAGCAATGAAGGATTTTCTAGTCTTCGAACTAAGTCCTAATCGTTTAGCGAAGGTTCAAATAATAATTCAAATAAGAATGAACGTAACAGCCGTTACATATCGTAATAGACAATTCAAGTTCTTTTTGAAATAAGAAACTTCTTCCAATTACCTGAAATAAGTGCTGTTTAAAACAAGAAATTTTTATTTTCTGGAAAAAGCTACTTTTAGGACAGACAAATATTTTAAACTACTAGCAAGGATTTTGGATGCGATTTCCTGAATATTAATCCATAATCATGTATGAAAACAACATCCGCCCTGCACGATCTGACTTGTGTCGTCTGTATAATCCCTAATTAAAGAGAGCTTTTGGCTCCACTGATAACATCCCTTACCCCTAAACCTCTCAAAAACAACCAAAAGGCACAAAATCCACTTACAATTCCTGCAGCACTTGACCTTATTTCGACATTCATCCATCCATCTCAACCACCCCCCCGAGCCTGATAAACTTTCCAGATTTGTTTACCGGTTCCACGTTCACGGGATTATCCGTCGGACATTCGTCGCAAATAAATCACACCCCAGGAGTGCGATTTCAACTGTCAATAATCCCCATTCAGACGCTATTAACATCCAAATCTGGCATAGTATATAACCTGGACAACGATAGTGGAAAAAGTCACTTTTCTGGCAACGACTGCAGAGCCATGAGCCGAATTAGTGTCTTACATTGTGTGGTGTTGCTTTCGGTTCTGTTATGTATTGGTAAGTTATTGTTTCGTTGATTATGTTGGCATAATTGTGTAAAAAAGTTACAGATCTGGCTCAAACGTTTGAACTGTCAAGTCATGGACAGAAGGAGGCATCTCCGATGTGGTTCGGCCCACGTATCGGAAGGAAGAAGAGAAATAACGGAGAAAAAGTTTATAGGAATGAAAAAGAACCTGCTTTAGGGCTGTTGGATGTTCTTAGGGATTCGCCGTTGGTTGTAGTTGCAGTCAATGAAGGTAAGTGTTGCTTTAAGGTCTTTTTGCGGGAAGGTCTGACCTTAGTCTTTCTATCCGTTTGAAAAAACGTTCAGTCTATGTCATTTGGATATAGAATAAACTTGATTGGTTGTTTTTTTTTATTAAGTTTAACACTAATAGAAATTCGTAGGAGAGTGTTTTTGTGAAAAACAACTTTTTGGTTGGAACCTTTCATGCAGACGATTTTGAATCAAAAGTTTAAAAAATGCCAATAACACTTTTTTCATTCCTTTTTAAAAAAGAAAACATATTTTTTTTTCCAAAACATATTTATAAAAACTCTATCTTTTTCTCTTAGGTACATAGATTTTTCATGAAAAACAAAATTTACTTCATTTCCTTAATTGAGCACAATCCACATACCATAAGCCTGTATAAATTCTCAAAATTCATTACAGAATATTTCGACAATACTCTTCACATTTATTACACATTAATTATCACATTTATAAAATTTCATGTCCTAAGCATGCTAATAAGATGAATAATTACATTTTTGTACGTTATTACCAAAATTATCGTTTATCCAATTAACCACAGGCATATTTTTAATTATTTTCATAACTATCCCATTGGGTATATACAGGGTGATTCATTAATATTGCACGAAAATGAAATGCCGGTTTTTTTGGGTTAAATTATGACGAAAAGTTCCTATAAACATATGTCCGAAAGTGCTTCGTTTCCGAGATACAGGGTGTTCAAATTTTCTTAAAAAATAGATTTTTTATTAATATCTAAGAAATGCCTTTGCTGTTTGCAATGTCATTCACACCATTTCTGGATATCTTAATGATGTATCTTTTTGACATATGACAGTTGATTTGTTATTCCAGGGACGTGCCCACGGGGTAAGCGGGTTAGGTTTTTTGTACAAAAAATAGCACCTAGTAGATTTTTTGAACCTCCTGTATATTTTTTGGATGACGCAACTAAAGATGGAATTGTTTCAACTCTTGGGTGTTTTTCGTATCTCCCTCCGTTTTCGATAAAAAAATTAGTTTAATGCAAACGTTTGAAAAAACTTGAATAAACATAATAAAATGCCTACTTATCGATTTACAGGGTGAAGAATAGTAAATACGGTAATTTGGAATTTTGACATGACATTAACTGTACTACCTGTTGAAAAATAGTTTTAATTAAACTTAGGTACATTAATTAAATTCTTAGAATAAACATTAGTAAATTGATGAAGGTAATGAAAAGCTATGGACTAAGAAACGTACGCTATAAGAGTTGTTTAAAATGAGTTCCTCCAACTGCAATGCATGCGTCTGTCCTGCGACGCATTGACTGGCGAACACGTTCAAAGATCCCTGGCGTGTTTCGAATAATATCGCAATTTGCAATAATACGATTTCTTAATTCTTCAACATTTTCGATGGGGGTGGTATAAACTAATTGCTTGAGGTGGCCCCAGAGGAAAAAGTCTATTGGATTTAGATCGGGAGATCGCGCAGGCCAGGGTTGTATACCTCCACGACCTATCCAACGATTGGGATATACTCTATCTAAATACTGTCGAGCAATTAAGCTGAAATGCGCCGGAGCGCCATCATGCATGAAAAACATTTGGTACCTTAAGTCAAGCGGGACGTTTTCTAATAGTGTTGGCAACTCCTCTTGAAGAAAACGCCGATACACTTCTCCACTTAACCTTTGTTGCAAAAAGAAAGGACCAATTAAGTGGTCTTCAATGATTCCAACCCAAACATTCAGTGAAAATTGGTGTTGATGGCGACTTTCACTTATTCCATGTGGATTTTCATCTGCCCAAATGTGATTATTATGGAAATTCATTATCGAATTCCTGGAGAAATTAGCTTCGTCCGTGAAAAGTATTTTTGATAAAAAAGGAGGATTTTCTACAATGTTTTGTTGTAACCATCGACAGAAAGCCACTCTATGAG
Organism: Anthonomus grandis grandis; assembly: GCF_022605725.1. NCBI lineage: Eukaryota > Metazoa > Arthropoda > Insecta > Coleoptera > Curculionidae > Anthonomus > Anthonomus grandis. The sequence continues at coordinate 6,067,926 of NC_065549.1, forward strand.
GATAGTCGTCTGGCAAAAGTGCTTGTACCCGCTGGATGTGATACGGGTACAAAAGCTGATTTTTCAGTATTCTAAACACTGTTGGCTGACTAGTGTTTAAAGTGGCAGCAATCTGTCTTGTACTCGTTGAAGGATTATCCTCGATTTCGTGGAGCACTGCTTCTTCAGCTTCTGCGGTTGCAACTGTGCGGGGTCGTCCATTGTCGACTGTAAGTTTTTTAAAACTTCCACTTTCTCTGAGACGTTGATGGAGGCGAGTAAACATTTGACTATAAGGAAGTACTCGGTTAGGGTATTTGTCCGCGTAAATACGCCTCGCTGCTTGTGAATTACCATTAGCAAGACCATACACAAAGTGCATATCGCACATTTCACTATAAGTGTACTCCATTTTAGACAAAAATGAGGAAATTGTCTACTTGACAGGAAAAAAACAACACCTTATCACTGAGCCACACCTAGTAATGTTAAATGAACTGGTATTTTATTTATTGCATTTTCAAAGCAACGAAAAGAATGCGACAAAAACTAAAACGATAATAGTATTTACTAAATTTTGTTTAATACGTATTTACAATTTCAACATTCCGCAGTATTTTTTAGATCAGCAGTTGTTAATGCTGTACTTGATATTCGACACTATGAATAGGTAAGTATTACATTTTAGGAAGAAAATTATTTCTTTGCTTTCGCGTGATTTAAAAGCATTTACTTGTATTTTTACAGAGGGATGCAAAAAAGCAATTCTTAATTTTTTTATCGAAAACGGAGGGAGATACGAAAAACACCCAAGAGTTGAAACAATTCCATCTTTAGTTGCGTCATCCAAAAAATGTACAGGAGGTTCAAAAAATCTACTAGGTGCTATTTTTTGTACAAAAAACCTAACCCGCTTACCCCGTGGGCACGTCCCTGGAATAACAAATCAACTGTCATATGTCAAAAAGATACATCATTAAGATATCCAGAAATGGTGTGAATGACATTGCAAACAGCAAAGGCATTTCTTAGATATTAATAAAAAATCGATTTTTTAAGAAAATTTGAACACCCTGTATCTCGGAAACGAAGCACTTTCGGACATATGTTTATAGGAACTTTTCGTCATAATTTAACCCAAAAAAACCGGCATTTCATTTTCGTGCAATATTAATGAATCACCCTGTATTGGGGTTCATAACATTCCCAATATATACTTGTATAATTCAAGAACAATAATGGCATATTCTTTTCACGTCACACTATCTCATTTATATAAAGCATTATATTTAAAAGCATACATTTTTAATATTAATTTCTGAAAAGCACTGTTGAAATCTGTTTCTATAACCTCTATAGCATGTAAAAGTGGAACTGCGATTTGCCACAGACACCTTCTGGTGATATTCTAAAGATATTTATCAATGAATATACTTATAACATGTTTTTTTAGCAAATAAGCAACACAACTTCACCCCAAGATTAGGAAGGGAATCTGGAGAGAACTCTCCGAACTGGATCGAGGATATCGAAGTTGACTCGGATGCTATCGTAAGACCGTCCAACCCCTTCGCCCCCAGGTTGGGGCGTACGAGTTACAACACGTTTTCGCCAAGGTTGGGTAGAGAAAGTGAGGTTAACGTCCCGCTAAAGTAACGACCCAAGTACCGCGAAAGTACCATTGAATATTTTGAATAATTTAAGGTGAAAAATGTATTTTTTAAGGATAAGATTTTGAATAAACCTTTGATGATGAGTTAAGAGTTTCAGTTTATTTTGACCATAAAAGTTTTCAGGGTGGTAACATGGACATATACGAGGGTGGTCCCAGAAGTACCCGACCCAAGAAAGAAAACACGAAAATTTTGGAAAAAATGCATTTATTTTTCAACATAATCTCCTTTCAGCTCTATACACTTTTCACAGCAATGTTTTATAAGTTCGATACCCTTTTTATAATAAGAACTGTCTTGCGCCTCGAAATAGCCATTAACCGCAGACATCACTTTTTCATCGTTGGAAAATCTTTGACCACTGAGCCATTTTTTTAAGTTTGGAAACAGAAAATAATCTGAGGGGGCTAAATTTGGCGAATAGGGTGCATGAGGTAGCAATTCAAACTTTAATTCGTTAATTTTGACCATTGCAATAACGGATTTGTGAGCTGGTGCATTGTCTTGATGAAACAACACTTTCTTCTTGACCAAATGCGGCCGTTTTTGCTTGATTTCTTCGCTCAAACGTTGCAATAAGTTCGCATAATACTCGCCGTTGATAGTTTTACCTTTTTCAAGATAGATAATGAAAATTATCCCTCGCCCATCCCAAAAAACCGACGTCATGACCTTGCCTGCAGATGAAACGGTTTTCGCTTTCTTTGGAGCTGGTTCTCCCTTTTGAGTCCATTATTTTGATTGTTCTTTTGTCTCAGGTGTAAAGTGATGGACCCATGTTTCATCCATGGTTAAGAAACGACGCAAAAATTCTGCTTTGTTGCTATTAAATTTCGCTAAACACTCAATTGAAACATCTTCACGACACTGTTTTTGCTCGAGTGTGAGCAAACGCGGCAGCCATCTTGCATACAGCTTTCTCATGTCAACATTTTCAGTTAATATGCGATGTACCGCACTTTTTGAAATGTTTACTATGTCCGCTAGCTCGCGCACTTTCACTCGACGATCATCCAGTACTGCTTTGTGAATTTTCTTTAAAATTTCTGGAGTCGTCAGCTCATTTGGTCGACCATTGCGATGCTCGTCTTGGCAGCTCGTACGGCCTCGTTTAAACTCTGCTACCCAATATTTTACTGTTGTTAACGAAGGAGCAGACTCACCCAGAGTAGAATCCAGTTCAGCTTTTATATTGGTTGTGCTGAGGCCTTTCAAATAAAAGTATTGTATCACGTAACGATGACTAATTTTCTCCATTTGCACAAATTCACTGAAAACGTTCACTATTGATGGCTGCCAAACAAATACTAAAGAACGTGGCGTCTTCAAACATGAAACATATACTTTATAGATTGTATACTTTCTAATACAGTGATATTTTTCAAACTACTACCGACATCTCTAGGTCTTTTGCTGAAGAGTTTTAAGTACGGTCCAGATGCATCATAATTTGTAAAAAGGTGTAAAGAAGATAAGAACGGTAGGGTCTATAGTGGGATTTTTTCAAACATATTTTGAGTTGGTTGATACTCCTAAGATTTTCAAGTATTTAAAAATTCGTATAAATATTAACAAGAAATTTAAAATTTTCAGCATATAACTGACTGAGAATGATTTAAAGTTAAAACTCGCAAAAAACAGCCAATAACTTCATTCTTTTTTGTTCATTGAAAAAATATTAAATTACTTTAATGCCTCAACGGATTATTCATTGCAAAAGTTAAAAAAAATTAATTCCTGATATATTTCGAGAAAATCGACTGCTTTTAATTGCATAATTTTCTCCCATTGTATGGAAATTAAAGTAAAAAATGCCAATAACTTCTTTCTGATTTGTTTGTAGGGAAAAATCTGTAAATTACTTTTTGTCTCATACTCAAAAAGAGCATCTAATGAAAAATGTAAAAATTCCTATATAGGTTCAAGAAACTGCCTATTTTGGATTAAAATTTTCGCCCACTGTGATGGATATATCAATATGAAATATCATCAAAATTGTGGTTTATAAGTATAGTTTTTGCCATTTCGAACAACTTTTATTGACATCATTAGTCTCTCATAAAAAAATTAAAACAATTTTTTTTTCAGCGAACTTTTTGGTCAAAATTAAAAAATTCTTATAACCAATTGCAAAAATAAAAAAATACGAAAATTCCAATAAAATTTCAATAAATTGCCTATTTTGGTATACAGAGGTTTATCAGGATTTTCTCCCATCGTATGGGAAATAAAATCAACATTTCTTTTTCCACATATTGTCCTCATTATTCCAAGCAACTTTTATTAAAACCATTTGTCTCTTAGATCTATAGATTTTTGCTATAAAAATGTTTGAACAAAAATTCCCAATGACTTCTTTCTTATTTGTTTCTGGAGAAAATGTGTAAAATGCTTTTCTTTTTGTGCTTAAAAAGAGCATCTATTGGAAAAATAAAAATTGTGAAAACTCCTACACAATTCTAATAATTTGCCAATTTTGGTGTAGAGGTTTATCAGAATTTTCTCCCACTGTATGGCAAATAAAATCGAAAGTATAGATTTAGCTCTTTATTTCAAACAAGCCTTTTTTTTTAAACCATTTAAATCTTAGATCCATAGATTTTTCTTAAAAAAAAATAAATTATTATTTAATTTTCTTTCAAGAATTTCAAAGTAATTTTTGGCTAAAATCCACGAAATTCCCAATAAATTCTTTCTAGTTTGTTTTTGGAAAAAATTTATAAACTGTTTTTTTCAATCAAAATACTTTATTGTCAGAAAATTTACATCTTATCGACAAAGCTAAAGGAAAAAAAAATACAAATATAAACAAATAAACATAAAAAAATACTCAGACAAAATACACAGAAAGTAAATGGGTATACATAACAAAACAAAAATGCTGTACAAATTATCAAATTGTACAATTTGGTCGAAATACATAAATAAAATAATTTTTATATACAAATATACACACAATTATATGTATAAAATTGTCAAAAACCTTAGTCTCAAAAAAAAAAAGCAGGCGAACATTTTGCAAATAATAGTCTACTGAATATAGGGCTTTTTGCAGTAGTAAAGATTTTAGGGCATTGCGAAAACAACTAAAAGTAGACATCGATTTTATAACGGAAGGCAGATGGTTGTGCATTTTTATTGCTGCATAAAGTATAAAGTTCTTTACTAATTCCGACCGTGGAATTGACAGATGAAGATTATGATCAACGTTCCTTAGTGAATAGCTGTGGGATGGTCTTTCTGGAATCTGCGACACATCTTTGCGGATAAGGCAAATAGATTCAAATATAAATAACGAGGGAAGAGTAATGATCTTATATTTTATAAAATTTACTTGGCAGTGAGCTCTACTATGAAGTCCTAATAAGTAGCGAAGCGCTCTCTTTTGAAGTTTAAATATACGCTCAAATTGGGTCTTGCAGCATGTACCCCAGAATGGAAGGGCGTAACGAAGATGTGACTCAAAAAGAGCATAATAAACTCTTTTGGTCGTGAAAAAGCCTAATTCTCTTGAGATTGATCTTATGGCAAAACATGCTGAGCTTAGTTTTTTAGATAACGTATCTATGTGCAAATCCCATTTCAAAGAGCCGTCCACAACAAGACCCAAGAACTTGACAGACTCAACAACTTCCAAACTGGTATTGTTTCGAATAAATGGAGGAATGGTCGTTTTATATGATAAGAATTTAGTTTTTGAGAGATTTAGGCATAAAAGATCGCACCACGATTTAATGAAGACCAAGTCGTTGGAAATTGTTGTATGTAGTGCCACTGCACTCGGATTACTCCAAGTGAAGCTACTATCATCAGCAAAAAGACAGATTTTTTCGCTTATGTTCAAGCTGGCCAGGTCATTTATTTATAACAGCAGAAAGAGCATAGGACCCAAAACGGAACCTTGAGGTACCCCACATTCAATTGGTTTACAAGAAGATCTTGACGTATCGACCTTTACAAGTTGACTTCTGTTGCACAAATATGACTTAAACCATTGAAGGGATATACCTCTGAATCCATAGTGCTGCAATTTGTTTATTAAAATAATGTGGTTTACGCAATCGAAAGCCTTCGAAAAGTCACAGAAAATTGTTGCTGTTAAGTAATTTTTGTTGATATTTGAATAAACGCTGTTAAGTAGGGAGAACATAGCATCGTTGGTGCATTTTTTGCTCAGAAATCCAAACTGATAAGGGGTTAAGATATTATATTTAAACAAAAATGACAAAAACCTTTTTATTCTTGGCCAGAGAGTTAATTTATTGCAAAAATAAAAAATATGAAAATTCCCATGCCAATCCAAGAAATAGCCTATTTTGATTTAGAAGTTTTTCAAGTTTTTCTTTCACTGTATGAGAAATAAAATCAAAATTTATTTTTCTGGACTTAGTCCTCATTATTCTAAACAATTTTTATATATAGCATTTGTCTCTTAGATCCATAAGTTTTTTATAAAAAAATTAAAGTTGATTTTTTTGTAAAGAATTCCTAAAACTTATTGGCCAAAAGCCAAAGATTCCCAATAACTTGTTTCTGGTTCGTTTTTGGAAGAAATGTGTAAAATGGTTTTCTGTTCCTGTTTATTGAGAGTATCCATTCAAAAAATAAAAAATACAAAAATTCCCATAGAATTTGAAAAAATTGCCTATTATTGTGTAGGGGTATCAGCATTTTCTCCCACTGTATGGAAAATTTGTATTTTTTTTAGGTATAGCTCTTGTTCCAACAACTTTTAATAAACACATTTATTTTTAGAATAATAAAATGCTTTTTTTTTAGCACGAATTATGGAAAATTTATAGAAAATTTCACAATTCACTTAGATGTTCAAACAACCCTTTAAATGCCTGTAGAATCAGTGTCGTAAAAAACAAATAATCACTTTTGCGATAAAAGGGGACGCAAATATTCTTTTATCACTTGTGGGAGATGAATGGCACCCGAGGACAAAATCACTGATAAATGAATTAAATTAATGAAAATGTCTTTTTCAGTAGGTCATTAAATCACTGCTGAGATAAACGAGTTTTTTTTGTATCCAAGGAGAAAAAAGGAAAAATATTATTGACACGTCTATGAACCTTTAAAATCAGTGACAAAATAAATGTCAATGAACATTGAAACACATGAATTGTTCAATGATTGACTCTGATTCCTGAAGAATTTTTCTATAGGAATAAATAATAGGAACAGGGTCATGTAGAGGAAACTCGACCCAATTTTTGGGGGTGGTTCTGGAGGCTACAGAGTATAATAATTTCCCTCCTAAGACCGTCAAAATATTAATTTATTAGCAAAAAGTTTGTCCTTCGTCTCAAACCAAAAAATTCCAATGCAAATGCTCTTGTTTACCGCAAAGTAAATATTCTTCGACCGCAAACGACTTGGTCAAACAAAAACAATAAAACCCCGCAATAACGTTTGACCGTTGGCTGAAATCACGTACGCAAACAAAACGAAGAAAAATAACGAGGATGAATGAGTAGTATGAGTATTCAGTATAACCGCGGGCGATCTTCTAAAAATATACCGGCTACATCCCTGGGACCTATAAAAGACACCTACGGCACCACTGAAGAAGGTAGACGCGAGTTCCAAGTGGCAAACGACGCATAAGGTGGAGGTTATTGGAAGTTCAGTTCTGCAAATATGATCAAAGTAAGTTGTAATTTAATTATTTTGTTAAACAGTTGTACAGACTTCAAGCAGTGAGACGTTGAAAGTGCTGGAAAGGCTAGAATGAGCATTGGCGTGGAAATATTGGCAGTTTGTTTGTTTGAAACATCTCTGATTCAATGATGCCAAGTGCTTATGTAGAAATCTTAAAAAAACACACTTTATAATATCATAATAGTTTTCCTCTTAAATATGAATATTTTTTTATACTATATAAAGAATTGAAAGAAGTCGTCCATTTTCTCAAAGAGACCTAGATTTAATAATCTGAAGGGAACTACACAAATGCTCGGTCTCAAAAGTGAGACTTTGTGTAGTTCCCTTCAGACTATATAAAGAAATCAATATTCAAAGTTAAATGAATGTAGATAACGTCTATTAGAGAAAAAGAAGAGGGAAGTAAGTGGCTTTGTTGCTCGTACAAATTAATCAAACCAGATGTATTCAAAGCAATTTATTTTTAAAAGCTTAGCAGAGCGCTTTCGGCGTCTGAGCCATCATCAGTGCTAACTGAAAATGAGTTGGGTGTTATATGCGTAAAAAACATTGTAGGTAAAGGTACATATATGAACTGTACTCACTTGACAGTTAAGTCCAGAAGTTTTCCAATGGTGGGAACACATCTGATAGTATCAAAATTATTCTAAGGAACGTATTACATTTAAAAATACTTAAGACTGTACAGAACACTAAACAGGACGAACAGTATTCAAAAAGGGGTTTACGTTAGTGTCACGAAAGTGCTCTGCTATGCTTTTAAAAATAAATTGCTTTGAATACATCTGGTTTGATTAATTTGTATTAGAGAAAAAGGCAACAACATGGCAACGCCGCTCGATCGCATTGTTAATTCCACCGACGCAAGTAATCTTTACCAGTGACGTTGTTAAATAATATTTACACGATAAATATTTATTAATAATAGATTATGCCTTAAAATATAAATAATATTATCGTTTTTGAATTTTTTTAACGTACTTCATTGGAGTAAAGGTACTTATCTAATAAAAAGCATTTTTATGGTAATTAAATATTTTATAATTATTAAAGATTTCTTAATAAGTTTTTTTAATTCTACGTTTATGACGACGGTTGTCCCTTGATATGTTGTGATGATAACAATATCGATATTTACTTGTGAAAAGTGAAAACTCTTTTATTTTTAATCTAACATCGATAAGTTAAATTAACATTATTATATGTGTTGATATTTAGCTGAAAATTTCTTCTTTTGAAAATGCGTGTAAACTTGACAACATAGAATCAATATTTTGTAAACAAAACAACCCCCTTGCCCCTGTGCACATGTTGAATTCAAACAAGGTCGTTGTTTACTAATTCTAGTAGCCTTTCTAAGGCGACACCTATCCGTGATAAGGGTAATTTTTAACTCACTTTTATAGTAAAACGTAAATATGATACGGTAACATGTTGATATATATTTCTTTTATACAGGAAATCCTAATCGTTCTGGCAGCCCTTCTAACGCTATATGCCGCAGAAGAACTAAAAACACCGGAAGAACCCCCTGCACCCGCTCCACTTCCGGTCCAAACCCTGGAAGAAACCCCTGCTGATGCACCAACCGCTGGTGAAGATCTCGACCCTGCTGCTAGTGCATGGGGTGGTTGGGGTGGAAGAGGGTAACAACCGCCCCCTTATAAAAAATATTTTCCATTTTTTCGATTTTATTGTTTTATAGATATGGAGGCGGTAGAGGCTACGGAGGCGGATGGGGATACGGTGGAGGCTGGAACAGAGGCTGGGGAGGCGGCTATGGCGGTTATAGAGGCGGATGGGGAGGTGGATGGGGAGGCCGTGGAGGCTATTGGGGATAATGTGCTGTCACTCATAACTTTATAAGTAAAAACATTTTTTTATGTAGATTTGTTGCTGTTTTATTCATGTGTTCCTCAAAGTCTTTTCTTTCTAACCATGACACATGTGTTATGATTCAAATTAAGTGGCTCTCTTGACTCGCCATTTATCTTGATCAGATGACATGTGAACCTTTTATAAAAGTGTTGATAATTGTTTGGTAAGATCCACCCGTTGATTTGGTGATCGGCCACGCCTTCTGTTTCCTTCAGGTTTTTCCTGTACAATAAAAGCACTGCAATATGCTCACTACGCCTGATGTGTCCGAAAAATATAAGATATCGAAAGTACACGATACTGGACAAAACATAAATACGTGGGAGCATAGAACTCTCTTAACTTCTCAATGATTGGACAAATACTCAGAATTGACTCCTCAGTGCCTCCTTGAATCCTGCTTGTTTAGGGGATATCTGCCATGGAAGATAGTGTTCCAAACGAGATGGAGGAATATACAGGAAAACTTTACTGGTATGATATATCAAGGAAAGTAATCAATAGTTACCACAGTTATTGGTGTCTCCTTTTTTCAAAAGGGGAACAAATATTGATGTTCTCCAGTCATCAGTCATATTCATCCACTGATAAATTATTCTCAACCCTTTCTGTCCCATAGTCCTTAGTGCCTCGGCTACTATAGCATCAGTTCAAGGAGACCCAAGCAACACATCATGTATTATTATCGTTAAATATATATTTATTCAACGATTTTTTACGTAGTTTTTAGTTTTGGTATATTTATCCACCGTATATGGTCAAGGTATATTTATGAAATTGTAGAATATACGTATATCATATATCAGGTTATTAAATAGAATATAATAGAATAGTTTTTCACCAACACAGCCCTTACCCCCCACTCACCCCACGCATTCGCCCAGTAAGAAATTCTTTCGAAAAATCACCGTTTTTCGTCCATAATATCCAATCTAATAGCACTGTTTTCGTATTAAATATTTATTGATATACACATATATAATTATATTAAATTGAAATAAACAAACTGTATTATTAGATTAGATATTAATGACGAAACCAGCTGTTATTCATGCGCATTATTTTAGAAAACACTGAATTTTGAAAAGAATTTCTTACTGGTAAGTTAGGTAGGGTGGGTGGGCGGTTAAAGGTAAGGTTAATGAAAAACGTTTTTTTTTGCAGGAAATAATTGCCTGAGAAAAAAATGCTTTTTAAGAAATTTGTAAGTGATAAAAAAATCTATGGTTTTTGTATCTAGACTTTTCTCGTAACGTGAGAAGACCCCAGAGTAAAACGTGAAAAACCCCCAGTTCATTTCTGGAAAGCAAGGCGGTATATCGCTATGAAAATTGCAGTAGTTGTGCCATTTTTTTGTCACAAATAAGTGGAAATTCAGTTTTTTAAGGTAAGTCTTTAAGTTAAAAAAAAAAATCAGCTTTTTTCTGGTTCTGGACAACTTTTCATTATCTAGGTTGAAAAATACAGTTTTTAAATTAAAATCATTGATATATTTATCAACCATATATTGTCAAGGTATATTTATTAAAGTGTAGTGTATTATAGTATATTTATTAAAATATATGTATCATCATATACGATTCTGTTTACACAAGGGAGAAAATTTCGGAATTTAAAAAAAAATGACAAAGGAATTTATATAGCTAGTCTTTACACTCGATCACCACACCTCAAATATGTAATAAAATAACCCCGATATCACATACATGTCACTATGTAGGATACGATATATTTTTCATACACATATATATCTTATTCTAGTGTAATAATAGAATATCATACACAAAGAAATCTAGAAAAATACAGGAAATGCATTAACTTGTAACAATAATTATACCAAATAAAAAAACTCAAGAATACAAATGTGTTCAAAACTAAACAAGAATTTATAAAATAAAATTTATCTTAGAAAAATGCAGTGATGTACCGTAAATCGGGGTTACTTTGGCACCCTCAACCTATACTTTGGCAGGTTGCTATATATATTTATGTATATTTTAAAATTCCCCTCCTTATTTATTTTTTTTTTTACAGTGATTCTCTTTTGTTGCAGGTGTAAATTAGGTAAAAATGCCAAGACATTATAAGAAAAAAGTGGGGGGGGCGTACCTACGCCAATTATTCAACAGCTGATTTACAAAATGCACTTGCCGCCATTAGGGGTGGTATGTTGCAAGTAAAGGCAAGCAAAAAATTTAAAATTTCGCGGGGAACCCTTCAAAACAAGTTGAAGGGCAGCCGCGAACGGCACCCAGGTCACCCAACCGTGTTTACCTCCATGAAGGAGAACTTGTTGACAAAGACATTGAGTACAGTGAGGTGATTGGGGTTTTCCCTTTACAAAAGAGGATATTCGGCAAGTGTTGCATAAATATTTAGAAAAAAAGGTCGTGTTGTTAAAGAATTCAAGGACAATGTTCCAGGTAGTGATTTTCTGGAACACTTTATCACCAGAAACAACCTTAGTGTTCGTTTAGCCGCGAATATCAAACGAACACGTGCAGCGGTAGGACCAAATGCTATAAATGAGTTTTTTGAGAATATTAAAGACGTGTTAATGGATGCAGATCCTCGACTGGTCTTCAACTATGATGAGACCAACGTTCAGGATGATCCTGGAGCTAAGAAGGTGGTGGTCCCCAGGGGAACAAAACGCGTTGAACGGGTCCAGCAACATTCGAAAGCATCGGTTAGCATTATGGTATGCGGCAATGCCGCAGGTGAGCTTTTGCCGCCAATGGTTGTTTACAAAGCCGGAAATTTGTACGCGAATTGGACTCAAGGAGGTCCGCCTGAAACCGTTTATGCCAATACATCTAGTGGTTGGTTTGATATGATTCAATTCGAGAAATGGTTTTTCGATATTCTGCTGCCTAAAATTAAAGATATGAACACTCCTTGGAAAAAAGTTGTAATCGGAGATAACTTAGCCTCTCATTTCTCTCCTTTAGTAACATTCATATGACACCTTTTCTTCCAAATAGCACGCACATAATGCAACCATTAGATGTTGCAGTCTTCGCACCCATGAAAAAAAAATAGCGGGAAATCTTGGACAAATGGAGAAATAAAAGTAAGTCCAGCGCCTTCATTCCTAAAGAATATTTCCTAAAATAATGTTTTAAATTTGTAAATAATGAAAACTTTGATGCAGAATCAGTGGCTGATCCCTCAGGAACTCAAAAAGATGATTATAGAAACCAGTGATGAAGATAGCGACGATCTTGCACTGATAACATTTCAAACAGCTTCTAGCAAAGCATTGCCTCCAAGGAAGCCAAGAAAAAGAAAAGTGAAAACTAAAAACGATGGTAATTGTGCAATTTGCTTTAAAAAATGGAAAAACTACCAAGGTCCTGATTGGATTCGGTGCTGTCAGTGTTGTAAATGGATTTGCGGAATTTGCAACGAAAAAAGTGTAGATCAATTTTACGTCTGCATAGACTGCACAACTGTTGATTTTAATTCCGACGACAGTGTGAAGGATATAAGGACTTCTGTATTTAAAAACATCAGTTATAATTTCTTTTTTTTTTTTTCGGTTTTTACATCAAAATAATATGTTAATTTTCTGTTATTGGGTTCTTGTAATAAGTGATAAGTTAGTTTTCTATTAATGAGTTTTAATAAAGTGTACCTATGTGACTAAAAATAATTTTCACAAAAAAAAATGCACTAGGCTTTTTTTTTTGGTGCCAAAGTAGGCTTAGCAATAAGTCTATATTGGCAACAAATGTATTTTTATACCCTGCCAAAGTAACCCCAATAATAAAGCCTACTTTGGCACCCCATCAAAAAAAAAATATATATACCCCCTCGATAAAACAAAACCATAATTGGGTGATTTACTCTATTTTGTACACAAGGCACAGTGAAAATATAAAATATTTTAATTTGCTTGTGAGTTATAGTCCAATAATAGGTCCAAACCTGCCAAAGTAACCCCATTTTACGCTACTTTTTTCTTATTAAATAATATTTACGAGAAACCCATTATGGACGCCATTAGTGAAAATTAAATTTTTTCTTTGTACGTCGAAAAATGCTCCCTGATGCATAAAATCACATTGTCAATTAAAAAAAAACATCTACATTGGTAGTAAAGTTATTTAAAAAAAATCTCATTCCATTAAACGCATTTAATAAACGTCTTTCAATAGCACTTAAACGTTTAACTTTTACAAAACAATATTTGCATATTATTAACATGTAATAAATATTCTTGTTAAACGTGAATAAAACATAAACATATAGTATTAAATTCCTCGACGTATATTACGCGGACATTTTATCCGATATTTATAGTTGAAGTTCAACCAAAAATCTAATGTAAACCAAAAATAAACGTTTATTTAACTATCGTGTGTGATATCTTGGGTTGGATCTAAATGTGGTCGTTGTTTCGCAACAACCTTTCAATTTAGAACTAACGTATGTTACTAAGTAAATACCTTCTACAAGAGTCTTGATATTCTCTCTCTTCACAACTGATTTCCTTGTCACTATCACTTTTTTTTTACTTGTTTTCTATTCCGTTAAGGTTTGTCTTTTTTTTGACATATTATTATCAAGAAGTTGTTTCTGTTGTCCTTTTTTTAAAGCATTTAATACCAATCTTTTTTTTAATTTAAATATATCTTTGAAGTAAGTAACAACATTAGCAATATAATGAGAATCTTGTGAAAAAATGTTGGCGAAGTTAGAATAAATGAGATCCAATCAGAGCATGTTTTCTTTTCTGATGAGTGCACCTTTACATTTCACGGGCATGCTAATCAGCAAAATTGCCCCTATTGGTCTAAAGAAATTCCACACTGGATAAGGTACTGCGCATAAGTACCTAACACCTTGAAAAGGTCAACATTTGGGCAGGAATTGTTGAAGATCATATCGATGGATCATAAAGTAGATAGACACTTTTCAAATTGCCAATTTTGGCGCCAAATTTAAATTTATCGATATAGCCACTTTTGGAAGTATTAGAAATCCTTATTTTCAACAAGGCTATGTAAATCGCTCAAAAATACAATTTTTGAAGATAGCCACATTTGGAACCAAACCATGGATATCATAGGTCCCTTTTTCATCGATGGCAATTTAAATGGTGATGAACTGATTATTGAACAGTGCTTTAAAATATTATCGGGCCAACTTCGACAAACTTACATCCAGATCCAGCAAACCCACATATTGTATCATATGGTTATGGATAATGTCCGGCACTACCTCAACCGAATATTTGCAAATCGGTGGATAGGGAGACGAGGACTAGTGGAATGGCCAGCACGATCCCCCGATCTGAACTAATTAGACTGTTTTTTTATGGGGGATACGTGAAAAATATTATCTACAAAACTGAACTCCTCGACTTAGCTGACTTAAAAAGACGAATAACGGTTGTGATTAGTTCGGTCACTAAATTTATATTTAAGATTAGGATGTTGCCAGGAGGTCCGTGGTGAACATCTCCTATATTGACGTAACCAAATAATTTTCTTCTTGTTTTTAATGTTAATTTTTTCGAAACAGTTGAAACTTGGTATTGGATGTTGTACATGAAACATGCCTAGAATATTCTGAAGAATCCAAATATTGAGTAATATACTGGGTGTCTTTCAGGTGATTTGCTCAGAAAGCATATGTTAAGCTTGTTATTATATGCTTAGAATTTAGGAACGTTCCTCTGCATAGAATATGAATGGTTTTTCGTGAAAAGTACTTAGGCTGAGAAGTGAATAATCCAACAAGCATAGGGTAAAACGCTTTTCAACCTGTTATTCTCTCATTCTTTTTTCTTGTTTTACAAATAGGGCGTTATATGTATATATTAGTTATTGTTTTTGAAGCGAATGGAAAGCTGTTTAGTCGATTGTCACTTTTAACTTAATAAATAAAAACATTTTTACGTAAACTTGTTGCTGCTTTATTTATTATATTATGATTATGTAAGAATTTAAAAAAATCTTAACCACACTTTCCTCCCTTTCCCTTTTTATATCCTTTACCCTTTGCCACCGCCATTACTAATGGTTGAGTCTCCTCATAAGGGTTATCATTGCCTTGAGTCAGTAAGTCATGGCTTATGGGCGTGGCCTGGATATTATCCAAAATGGCAGCAGTCAGTGCCATTACGAGGAAAATGCTGATTAAAATCTAAAAAGATTTTGATAAAAGAATTAATTTTGCAATATATGGCAACGGTGCTAGGCTCGGCTTCTGTCGTGAATTATCGTGCTAGCATTGTTGCCACATACTACAAGAAGTATGATTTCTATAAAACCCTTTAAGGGCTTTATATTCTTATGCAATATAAAGTAAATGCCTTCTTACCCTTTTGTTGTGTAAAAGCATGTTGACCCAACGAAAATCACTTTAGAATGAATGCTAATGATTTTAGTTCTTTATTTATAAGTTGGCAACCCTTTAATTAAAAAATCAATGTTACCTATATAATTAAAAATTATTCCACGGACGTGGTAACGAAGTTTCAATTGAAACCAGAGATTCCCCGAAAAATTTGCTTGATGACTTTCCTGTGGTACCATTGTTCTATTTCTACAATGACGTCAACGTGCAGGGCACACCATATAATTATAATCCCCCATTGTTTACTTATTATTACTAATGATAACAAAAATTCTTAATATTATTATAAATAATTATGTTGTTGTTAATTTAACTTGTTGATGTCAGAACCTGCTGTATAATCAATCGCTTTACGCGCGACTTTTTCCTTTTTTCTCTCTTTATCATTTCCATCAGACCGAAATAGGATGAAAAGACGTCAACTGGTGGGATATCTCGTGGTATTCCCCGTGTGTAAATCGCCATAAAAAGTAGAAAAAACTGTTGTGGTCAGGGCTATGGGGGTCTATAAACCGGTAACCTTAAGAACAGGTAGTTTTTACGACTGCAACTTGAAATATTTTCTAGATTGCTAATAGGCTTTTGATATGCGTTACCCTGTTATGTGTTTTTTTTTTTGTATGGACTATATATATTACTTAACATCTCTTTTTACAATTACTATTAAATCCAAATAGATAGTCGAATGGATTTCCATTATTATTGTGGTGGTGGTGGCCAGGTCTACCAGGTTTATGGTGATGACTATTGGATGGATACCTGCAAATTGATTAGTTAAATCATCTTATTAATAAGGGGAAAAATCATATTTACAATCCGCTTATGGCCACATCAGTGAGCAAAAGCCCTAGGAACTTGGAGTCTTGCTCCTTTGACGCTATATTGACGACTTTTAGGGTCAATATAAGGCAGCTTAGGACCAATGTAATCTAAAATTTTCTTTTATTTTACAAATTATTTAATAATAATTGTTTCTTACCTTAAACATTTTAATTAGGAGCAAACGTAAACAGTGTAAGATGTATGTATATATTAAGCATTGATTAAGAAATTTGGCTGTTTTTATAGGACTGAGGTGTACATAGTTATGTAATAAATAAAGAGATATTTTCTTATGTGTGTGCGTATTTGGAAATAGTTATGCGGCCGGGTTGACCTTAAATTCAAAGTTATTGCGGCCATTTTTTTTGTGAATTAAAGTTACCAATAAAATTACAAATTTGTCAATAAAACTCGTATACGCCATACATGACAGAATCTAGGGAACATCAAAAGTCACCTATGAAAGTCTGACATTTCAACATACTTCCACGCTTGTTCCACTTGTTGTAAAAGATGCAAGCCAATAACCCTCAAAGTTGCCTATGAAAGTTTGACGTATAAACATATGTCTGTCCTTATTACACTTGTTAAACAAATTATGTACCGATATCCGGAAGGACGTGATTTAGCGGGAAAATGTCATTTTTTTTATTTGGTTTTTTATAGCTGTCAGTTTTATATTTTATGACATTTAAACTTATGTTTTATTTTATTAATTTTTATTTATAATGAATACATGAATTGAATTGACGAAACAGTGGACTGCCAAAGCAGTTGTGCATATAGGTCTCCTGATGGACCCGTCATGCTCCACTGGGGGTTACCAGAGCCCAACGGCCTTAGAGAAACCGATAAGGCTCTCTGGTCTGAAGGACTTAAAGTCGCTCGGTACACTGAAAGTGTTACCCAAGTATTTGAACCTGGCGCGCGTGAGTGCTGGGCACTCCCCGACTACATGGTCAACGGTTTAATCCTCCTCAGAGCACCATCGGCATTCCGGGTTGTCCGCAATACCGATAGTATGGAGATGGCTTCTTAAGTGCCAGTGACCGGTTAAAAGACCTGTCACTAGCCGAATTTCGCGTCTTTTTAGGCGTAGTAGATTTTTGGTGAGACAGGCAGAGGGCCCACCTATGTGCGCTTTGGCCTGTCTCATACTAGCGCACTCAGTCCATCTTCGGTGGGTCCACTTGTCCAGCAGACCCTTCATTGACGCGACCGCAACGCATTTGGCGATACCAACCCGGCCCCATCGTCACATTCGCGGATCCCAGTCTGGAGAGTCCGCTTCCTCATTATACCTGCATGGCCTGCGTGGCCAGGTATCCAGACGAGCTGGACCCTGCATCCAACCTGTACCAGTTTTTTCAGGACTTTTATGCACTCTAGTACAAGCTTGGAGCTTACCTTTGCGGCCGTGATAGCCTTAATGGCAGCTCTGCTGTCCGAGCATATTGATACGGATACGACTGTATTGCGGTGTCCGCAGCTTAGGATTTTCTGTCCGCATTTTAATACAGCGAATACTTCGGCCTGGAAGACAGTGGCGTGCTCCCCCAGCGAGTATGCCCTACTGGTATGTGGGATCCCACCAATAAGCCCTGATCCAGCTTTGTTATTCATTCTGGAGCCATCTGTGTACCAGATGGTCCCCTTATTTAGCAATGCAGGTCTGTTGGAATGCTGCCACTCCTCTCTGCCTGCAATGTGCGTCACGAATCCCTCGCAGTCTACAGTCACTGGAGCCATGTAGTCACTGCCCATCAGAAGGAGAGGACATTCCTGTATGGCCCGTGGCCATATTTGCGTGGCCATTTTTGCGTGACCGGTCTCGCCAGCACGTAGTTCGCCGAGGACGTATAGCCTGTACACAGTCCTCATTACCTCGAATTGCACAACGAGGTCCAGAGGCGAAGGCTCAGCAGAGTCTCAAGCGCTTTAGTTGGCGCCGTCCGCATGGAACCCGTTATGCTGAGACATGCAAGACGTTGGACTCTATCCAGTTGAGCACGAATTTTCGCTTTCTCCGTACATCGCCACCAAACTATATGTGAGTGGAGGATCTTAGGAGACAGACCCCAGGTATTGCCGAAAGCCCGCCTGCAGGCCCATAGCGCGCAGGTGGCCTTCTTTATTCTGGTGTCTGCATGATCGTGCCAGGAGAGTTTGGGATCCAACTTGATTCCCAGAAATCGAACTGTCCTGGAGTAATGCAGCTGCACGCCACCTAGAGATATAACAGGGGGCGTGCCAAAGTTACGTCTCCTCGTGAATAGTAGGAGCTTTGCTTTTTTGGGATTAATCCTGAGACCCCCCGAGAGGCACCATATGTCCACCATACGCAGGGCTCTCATCATAGGGCCCTGCATTGAGACGGCGTCTTTCCCTGGGCAAAGGATTACCAGATCATCAGCGTAGGCCTGTGTGTATAGGCCAGCATTGTTTAAAAGACTTATCAAGCTGTCGACCACAAGGCACCACAAGGTAGGGGACAATACTCCTCCCTGCGGGCCGCCAACGTTTCGACAATCTCGTTGTTGAGCTGGGCAGATACATGACGTTTCGAGAGCATGGCCTCTATCCAGCTAACCAAACAGGGTTCTGAGCCGCGGCTCTCGAGTGCTTGGAAGATTAATGCAAAAGGGGTGTTGTCGAACGCCCCTTCAATATAGAAACACACCCAGACAGGCCTTGCCACTACACAGAGCACCCTCCACCTTCCTAACGAGGTGGTGTAGGGCCAGGTCCGTGGATTTGCCCGCCTGATAGGCGTATTGGTGCACATGTAGTGGTTTGTTGACCAGGATGCTTTCCCTAAGATATCGATCAATCAGCCTCTCCATCGCCTTCAGCGTAAAGCTGGTGAGGCTGATAGGTCGGTACGATTTGGGATCTGTAAAATCGCTTTTTCCGGGTTTCGGAATGAAGACGACTTTCACTTGACGCCATAACTTTGGGACGTAGCCCTGAGCAAGGGACGACCTGAATAGTCTGACTATGTGTGGGGTTAGTACTTCTAACCCGTTTTGCAAAAGGCATGGATATAATCCATCCATGCCCGGAGATTTGAAGGGGGGGAATGTCTTGATTGCCCATTTCACCCTCTCGTAGGTAATTATTCTTCTAGCAGTCTCGAACTCTAAGCGAATCGGAGCCCGAGAACAGCTAGGAGGATCGCGAGATGAGTTGGAGTCTGGGAAGTGAGTGCGCAGCATGACCTCCAGTGACTCCCGACTCCCGCTCATTGGTAGTAAAGCCGCCATCTGGAAGTGACAGCGACCCCAATTTAGTTGCAGGTTCCTTGGACAGTACTTTGCACAGTCGTGCTGCGCGGATGGTGTGTTTTCAACGTCATCGCAGAACCGCCTCCAGCACTGTCTTTTGGAGTCCCTGAGTGTCTTTTTGTATTGCCTTTGAGCCCAGTCAGTGGCAAGCTTAGTGCGCTCATCCCTGCGAAGGAGCCGACGCGTAGTGTCACGGTGCTTTTCCGTGTTCCTGTTCCACCAGGCATTCTTGGCATTGGCGGGTCTCCGTCTGAGGGGACAGCTGCCCTCGAATGCCGCGACTATCGCACGAGTCAGGTTGACAGTCCCGATCTCTGTGTCGGCCGGAAGTATGTACCCTGCCGGCATGTCCGCAAGACCACCGACTAGTTCCTCTCGAAAGTGGTCCCAGTCACCAGTCAGTGCACCTTGGGTTTTTGTAGGCTGGGGTATCGCACCGAGCCTGCTTCTTTAATTCAAAAAGAATGTGCCTGTGGTCCGACATTGTGACCTCGAGGGACACTCTTCATGAGCTGAAAAGGTTCACAGTACTAGGTGAACAGATAATTGATTGACCCCTATTGCAGTAGAAAGTTGGGACACTGCCTCGGTTGAGTAGTTCTAGGCTATTTGAGCACATGAAGTCAACCAGGAAGCGGCCCCTTGGGTTCTCATCTCCGCATCCCCAAAGGCCGTAATGTGAATTCGAATCGCAGCCCATGAGAAGCGGGAGACCCAAGTCATCACAGTATTTGACCACCGCGGTGACGGTGGTCACTGCCGGGGGGGAGTGATTCAATTTCGATAGGAAAGTAGGCAGAGCAGACTACCAGATCCTTTCCCGTGTCCATTGACATATTTGACGGCTAATGAATACATGTCTCTAGATTTTGTTCCAAAAAAAAACAACACATCAACTTGTTTCTCTTATTGTAAAGATTCAAGTCTCCTATGGACGTTATACATACCCCTTCTTGTTCCACTTATTGTGACAGATGCCAAGTAATGAACTGGAATATGCATGAACTTACCTGCGCATTTCATATAAAAGTTGCATAAAATTACTTTAGTGAAAAAAACAAGGGTTGTTACATATGGTAAAAACGACAAAATATCTTTGTATTTATATAGGAAATGGTAAAATGTCTTTTTTCTACCATAAAATATAATCTGAAAATTGTTTGTTTTGACGCTTACAGTAATTTTCTTAATGTCATATTTGATTGTCATTGATCAATATCCGGCCTGATTTAGCGGGAAATTTGAATTATTTTTATGAGTTTTTGATTATTGGGTATTTAAGTTATAAATTTTGAAAGATGTTAATTTTATATTTTTATGGTATTTAGAGCAGTCTTAATTTTGTGCCTCTTGGGTAATTTTAGAAAAAAAATTGATTTTGTTTTATTTTCCACTTTTTTAGAAAATACGTATAATCGCAGGGTTATAAAGTAATGTTATTTTTTAAACCAGTTCCCCTTTCCAACCAACTTTAAAGTAATATTTGACCAAATATTCGAAATTTTTCAAAAAAATAATAGACACCAGTGAGAGGAATACGCACAAATGGTCTACAACATATACAGATCCTTGTTTCTCTTATTGTAAAGATTCAAGTCGCCTATGGAAGTTTAACATGTCGACATATACCCCTTCTTGTTCCACTTTTTGTGAAAAATGCCAACTAATGAACCTCAATATGCATGAACTTACTTGGGCATTTCATATAAAAGTTGCTTAAAATTGCTTTAGTAAAAAAAACAAGGGTTGTTACATATGCTACAAACGACAAACTATCTCTATATTTAAATATGAAATAGTAATATTTATTTTTTTTACCTTAAAATTCTATTTGCAAAATGGTCGATTTTGACGTTTATCGTAATTCTCTTAATGTCTTTTGCTAGTTGTCAAACGTCATTGACGTACCAATAAATAAACAGGCCTAGACCGGTTATGAGTGAACGTCCACAAAAAGGGGATTTAGCGGGAAATTTGAATTATTAACAAGATTTTTTAATTACTGGGTAAGTATTGGTTTTTATAGATGTTAATCTTATATTTTATGATATTTAGTGTAGTGAATTCAACATCAGTGGCTTGTATTTGAAGTACATTGATTGCGAGCAATATACAAATGGTCTACAATATATACACGTCCTTGTTTCTCTTATTGTATAGATGCAAGTCGCCTATAGAAGTTTAACGTGTCAACATAATATAAGTATCCTTGTTCTACTTATTGTGAAAGATGTAAACCATAAGAATTCAAATTGCACGGAGTTACCTGGGCATTTCAAGACTTTAGTTGACAAAACAAGGGTTGTTAGGTTACATATGGTAAAAACTATGAACTTTCTCCATATTTAAAGAGATGGACACATGTGTTTTTTCTACTTTAAAACACCTGAAAAGTGAAAATGGCTTATTTTGACGTTTATCGCAATTTTCTTAATGTCATATGCTGATTGTCAAATGTCATTGGTGTGCCAATAGTTAAATATGCAGAGACAGGTTATGAGTCCGCAACGATGCGATTTAGCGGGAAATTTGAATAATTAGCATGTCACTCTGATTATTGGGGGTGAAGTATTGGTTTTTATATTTATTGCGTTATTTCTGTGTGCAAAACATTTTTAAAAAATATATCATCATCATCGCAGGGTTACAACCAACAAATTCAAAAATGTTCAAAACATCAGTAGCGTATACGGCGTACATTGATTGCATGGGCGAAGTTAGAGCCTCAAAAATGGGGGGGCTAAAGCCCCCATCCAGGAGCAGAGTTACACGAAGAGGTGAGAGGGTGGCCATCAAAGAAAAGTCCGCCGTAGGCAACAAATTTTTTGGTGGGCACTTTCATTTTCATGTATAAGCCGTTAAAATTATTAAAAAAAAGAATAGTCTTAAACAGCTTCTATTCTAATTTGCTGTACTATATACATAATATCATGAATTTGTTTTACTTTTATTTTCATGTTAGGTTTCATCCAAGGAACACGTTTCTGAATTTTATTGCAATATCCATAATGTATGAACCATTCTGTATATGTATTGGAGTATATTGCATACACAGCAAAAGTCAAAAGTCGCTAGTTTTTAAAAAAAAAATTAAACTTTCAAGAAAAATTTCAAAGTTCAAAATAATATCTAATTGTCGGACTTAAATAATTTAGACAAAGTTAAACACGACGTTTCGGTTGGTATGTATCTCCAACCATTATTATATTAAAATGTTATATTAGTAAGTGTAGCAGTTTACACTTGATAACGGTTGGAGATACTTACCAACCAAAACGTCGTGTTTAACTTTGTTTAAATTAATTAAGACAATGCAAATCCGACAATTAGATATTACTTCTCCATTGTCTGCCATCTTCAAAACCAATATCATTTTAATAAAACGCAATAATTCTTCAAAAATAGTAAAAGCAAAATTTATTTAAAATGTCCTTAAATAAAATGAAATCCAAAAAAATTATCTTATAACTACTCTAATAAAAGTTTTCGATTTCTTTTTTTTAAAAACTCTTTTAAAATTTCATCTGGCGACAATGACTTTGTTAGACCACTTTCAATACTAAGAGTGGTTAGTGCTAAAGAACTAAATCGATCCTGACCCTGAAGAAATTGGCAAAACTAATGCTATCTGCATAAGGGTATATGCATTTGGAAAAGTCTCTTTTCTTAATACATCTTTAATATCAGAAATGGTAATGTTGTGGCTCTGGCTTTTATTTATGCAATTCCCAATAACGGTCATTTCAGCTTTTAATAGCTCCTTATCGATTAAAAAGGTATCTCCATACAATTTAATGAATTCCAAACTACCATCAAAATCCATCTGTAAAAAATTGAAGACAGATTTAGCTAATTTCTGACTTTCGGAAGAAAATCTTATTTTTAGATGATTTATTATATTGTCGATAATAAATTGAAATTAGCCAAAACTTTTGTACCTCATTTTTTATCAAAGGTGAATTTAAGAACGTTTCTTCGTGTACTGCGGAAGTGGAAGCCTCAACCACATATTTTTTAAGTCTTATACTTTCTGTTTTTTTACGTTTTAAACAATTTTTTTGGGGGGGCTAATTTCATTTTAAAGGGGGCTAAGCTCTCCCAAGCCCCCCCCTAACTCCGCCCATGATTGATTGCAAGGAATACAGACATGGACCACCATTTTCACACATCCATGTTTCTCTTATTCGAACGATGCAAGTCACTAAACTTATGAAAGCTTAAAGTGGCTTTAATGGACAAAACAAGGGTTGTTACATATAGTAAAAACTACAATTTATCTCTATATTTGAATATCAGATAATAAAATATCTTTTTTCTATCTTAAAATACCATCTGAAAATGGTTTATTTTGACGTTGATCGTAATTTCCTTGATGTCGTATATTGATTGTCAAATGTCATTGACGTGCCAAGATTTAAAACGTGCACAGATAGGTTATGAGTCGACTTCTAGAACGGCGCGATTTAGCGGGAAATTTGAATTATAGCATGTTTTTTTAATTATTGGTGTAATTGGTTTTTATAGATGTTGCTTCAATATTTCAGTTAATTGTTTATTTTATTACTTATTGTTTGGTATACCTTGGCTTGGATATATTTTTTAATCTTGTATAGCTCAATGTCCAGTGAGTTATATGCCTAAGAAGAGCTGACTCTCCAGTGTAAATCTACCCACTTGCGTGGTTGGCTACATCAGTACTTTTTGTTCGTCAATTTGTATTTTAAGAAATAAAATTGTTTTTTAAAAAGTCTCCGTGTCGTTCAACGTTCGTATTTAGTGAAACCTGTATATCAATGGAACATTCCAATCTTTAGAGAGGAAATAGCTAAGAGCATAGATTAGAGTAAATTTCCCCTTTTCGTAAGGGCCTATATACTTAAGAGCAATACCCTAAAGTTAAATTTCATTCTGCTTAACGCACACGAAATAAATTTCTAGACTTAATATCAGATGATTTATATAACTTATCACCAAAATTACCCAATGAAAAGCCATCGGAGGAGCGAAAGCAGTTAAATAACCAAAAATTGTTGTAAGTGGGTTTTCACAAAAAAAAACATTTATTAAACCTGCTGATGGATACAATTGCAGACGGTGATATTGCAGAGAAAGTTTACTTAATATTCTGAGATTATTTTAGTAGAATTAGTAGGTCGTTTATGTTTTATATAAAAAAAAACATATAGGAGATATTATATACGTTTAATTTCATTCGGTGCGTGTTTATCCTGCTGAACTGTTGGAAAATTTAACGTAAAATGGAAAAGGTGTATATAACCCGGTTAACGTACACAAAACGTTTTGTTAATGTTACCTTTGTTTTCAGTTTTGGTTTTTGGTAATTTTCCTTGTGACTTTAACGGTTGTCAGGTCAGTTCCCGTACCGGAAGTGCAGCACAGATTTGGTGGAAGCTTGTTTGGATGGTAAGTAAAAAGGCTTTAATGTATTTTGAAACAATGGCGGGAAAAGATGATTGTAAATCCTAAATCCATAAAAATGTACAAAAAATTGTTTTCCAGGGGAGGTGGAGATAACCACCACCATCACCGACCATCTGGACCCGGACCTATTCAAACCCTTATCATAGGATACGTGCTCCAGCAGGCTCTGGAGTACTACTTTGGGGGAGGAAATAATAATAGTGGGAATAGAAGTCTTGAAAAACTGTGAAAATTTTTATACATTATATAGTATTAAGTTAATATAAATAAATTTAAGCTATTCTTCGCTATTTTATTAATTAAAGAAACCGCATATCTGTGTCCCGAGTGAAAACCGCATTTTGGTTTTATTTCAAGATGGCGCTCATATCCCCATTTAGAAATTTCAAACTGTCACTGCCACAACCATGGATCTACTAAGGAATTTAATAAAATCCACTAATATAAATATTTTATTAAAAAAAAAATAACTTAATTAACGTTATATAGTACAGAGTAATTTTCTTACTACTCAACCATGGAATCCGTGTCCTCCATAGCCACCATAGCCTCCTAAAATAAATGATTACATAAAAATTGAAATATTTTAAATCAAAATTGTCTGTAAGTACCATGGTGTCCGCCATATCCCCCACCATAACCTCCGTGGTGGTAATGATTCCCTCCATAACCTCCAAAGCCACCTCCGGGTCCAAAATGGCCGCCTCCTGGTCCATAATGTCCGCCTCCATAGCCTCCTCCGTAGCCTCCCCCAAAGCCGCCTCCGAATTGGGGAGAGGCTTCTGGTACTGGATTAGCGTAGGTTAGGGCCAACATGAAGGCTACAATAAAAACCTGTAAAATAAAAATGATTACGAAACAATTACTCTATGTATTTTAATGGTCGATTTTAAAGTTCTTAGATGTATTGTCACAAAATACGCAACATAGCGAAGTTGTCTATAATACAGCGAAATATCAGATAAGATGGACAATCATGTTAGGTTTAATGAAACTGGCAGGAAATAAGATAAAGGTATATGAATTTTAAATGAAATTAATTGGAAATCAAGGCAGTAGAAACGCTAATAGAACTACTTAGTTCCATGTGGCAACGTTGTAATAGCACAACTACAATATACAAATGACAGATGTTATAAATTTAAACGCTTGTATAGGCGATGTTGCCGAAATTTATATAAAATAGCATTTTTTGATATTTATTAAGATACTACACCTTACTAATCAGTTGGGTATGAAAAATGTTCGTTTTGATTAAAATAGGAAAAAATAATTTAAAAAAATGCAAATGTAACCAAATGTTTCTCTAATCCAGCCGCTAACGTTGGCAACGTTAGCGGTAAATGTCAGATGTCACAAATTTAAAGACAAATCTAGGCGATGTTGCCGACTTTTTCATAAACTAACAATTTTGATATTTATCTAGACACAACACCATACTAATTGGAAAAACGTTCGTTTTAATTTAAATGGGAACAAATAACAACAACATGCAAATGTAACCAAGGGAAAGAAAGCTTTCTCTAATCCGCCGCTCACGTTGAACACATGGCAACGTTGTCATAGGGATGTTGACAATATGCAATTGACAGACGTCAAAAGTTTATAAGTTAGGTTATGTTAATTTAAATTGTTGGTTATGTAACTTGCCTCGAAAAATATTTAAAGTTATCCGTAAATAAAAAGTGCATAACAATGTGTTAACTAATAGAACCTTCGTCATAAATGTAAGTAACTTTTTTGGGATATTCATGCATCTTAAATTTGTCCTAGCGTTATTTGTTATCAGTTTCTGAAAAAATGTACTAATACAACTGCTTACCTGAACTGCAAATTTCATTTTTCTAAAACTATATTATACTGATATAAAACGTACTAAAAGTTATTGTGAAAACTGAAAACAACAAATCGCGTTCCGCGATTTTATAGCAAAAATACAGTCGCCCGTATCAAAATATCACCTTAAGAAAAACCCAAATCACGGCTTTGGCCTTTTGCTTTGACGTCATTTGGGGACAAACATTAATTAGTCATTAAGGCAGTCGATTTTACCGCACTCAAGAATTGGGTGAGATTCATCTTAAACACGTGATTTATGTAAATTGGTCAAAATTTATGTAGTCACGTCCATTAATAAGCTTTTACCTTTCAATAATAAATTAATGAGTATAATATGTTTCATAAGTTTGGAACTTTGTTATTGCGTTTTAATGCTTCGGATTTGGGGAAGGTCCCACTTGCACGAATTTCGTTGTCATTAGCAGAGACTAATGCAATTCATAAAAATAAATTCCACAAAGATCAAAACTGAATTAGATCACATCACATATCTAACCAAACAAATTATATTGGAGGCAAATATGAATGAACTTGACATATAATAAGATTGGCTCGGATACCGAGACATTCGGAGAAAGTAGAAGGAACTACAATAGCAGACAAATTAGCAAATATAGGTAGAAAACTAAATATACCATATCCAATAAATTTAAACATACATGATATTATACCTAACCTAAAGGAGACTGGGAAAAGTGGCATAGAAGAAAACTGTGGACAACAAAGGCAAGCATTACATGGATGGTTCTTTACAAGAGAGATCCATGGTAGAACACATATCACAACGTTTATACGCTTGACAAATGGACATTGTTGAACTTCTCAACATTTACAAGAGATGGGGTTACTTAAGACAATTAAAATGCAAAAACTGCGTTCATAATTGGTTCCATGGAACAATGCCAGATGCCTTGTGAATCTTTGCAGTCATTGAAGTCATTGAAGAAGGAGATGTTTTAATTGAAATTGTAAGGATTAGAGTTGAAACTCAATTCAACGTCGTAATACTACAGCTCTCTTATGGCTACGACTGGTTTAAGCCCAAGTGCAATAAGTGTAGACGAAGACCAAGAAAAAACATCCTAGTTTAATCATTAGCCTTCACTTAAATACCAACAGTCTATGGATATCTTATCGGAATAAAACCAAATATTGTATTTGTTTCTTAAAAATATATTTTTCTTTAACCTAAATCTTAAGAACATAGCATTTACAATCTATAGGGCTGTCTATGTTATGCGCTATCTATATGTTACTCTCTTTTCTTTCAGAGCATTTTGGAAAATATGTAAATATTTACGAATTGACACCTTCTTCTGAGCATTAGTTCCAAATAGTTGGGCATGTTCTTCTCTAGTCACAGCAGCACTCTTACCAGGTTTCGTCAGAATACAAAGAATTTCTTCTTGTTCCTTTTTAATCCGATGTTTGAGGGTCTTCCGTAAAACCGGATCCCCTTGAGCAATTAAGTAAAAAAAAATGAGAACTTTTTCCCGCCATTAGTAAGGACTTTTGATCCAGTTGTCTTAAAATGAAACACCAAACCTCAATAGGAAGGACGGGCAGCACAGTTTAGTACGCGCTAATAAAGGGAAGCAGTTTTGGTACATCATATTGGAGTTGTTGACAGTACAATAGTTGCAATTAGAATGACTTTTAGCGCCTGTGAGTCATCTACTTATATGGAGGTGGGAAAAGATCTTAACTTGATCCTTCGATAAGTAAACATCACCTTTAACACTAAAAAAACCTCTCAGCTTCGTACAATGGTAAATTAATCCGAGGTAAAATCTGATAAGATGGACCACCAATTGCATTAATGACAATCCTCCATGAAGTGGAAATGATTTAAACAGTCAATAAATATTTTAAGAGGAACAACATTAAACTATAATATGGGTTCCTGGGGAAAATACAGTCCATCAATGTCTGTGATGTCTTACATACAGTCCAAAATATATGTATTAACTAACTAACAAGGTGACTTAACCAATAAATGAAGTTCAATAAAGTTAAAAGTATACAAACAAGTGAAAAGTGAAGTATATTGAAGAGTTTAAAGAAGATTAGCCGAAAAAACTACTGCAAGCAGTGAAGGATATATAGAAGACAAGAAGTAACTAAGAAAGACGGTAGTAGATTTGAGAGGGCAGACTACAAATTCGATAGAGCCTCCCAACTCGAGAAGAAAGATTGCCTAATTTGCCTGATAGCAGAGCCCATAAAAAAGCAGAGAGAGAGAGGTCAGATTTGTATCCTATAAAGTATTCTTAAACAACGCTGGTCACCCACGAGTGGCATAATTTTGCCCTTATCTTCCGTTAATTCTGAAATGAGTAATCTATGTTTGTGTTACAGTAATAATTTTTTTCATTTTTACAGTACAAGTACTTAGAAGTGTACCTGGACAGCAAGCTAAATGGAGAATACACGACTGTTAAAAGGAATTGCTATTCTGTGACAAGTTCAAAGGGTAGTTGTAGGAAGTATAGGGGGTATAAAGCCCAACATCAGGTCTTGATTAATGCTCCGTGGACTGGTGGACGGTCAAATGCTCAAAAACTAATTAGACCACAAAGGCTGGCCGATCTCTTCGCTCGAGGTATTACAGGTGCGATGAAAACCACACCGTGGAGCGCTGAACATCCTCCTGGATTTGTCGAAACTCCCACTGTAGATTCAGAGGAAAGACTTGAATCCTCTGTCTAGGGTAGGAAGGCATACATTTATCACCAGACTGGTGGAGAAGGAAATATCAATTCTGCTGCCTCTCAATACAGCCAGAGAACACTGAATGGCTAGGAGATTTCTTAAGCAAAATGGCCTAAGCCAAAGGCTCGACCTCCAAAGGATTTGCAAATATGCTACACAGACAGTCCAAGAACGTTCCACACAGGGCTGTCAGGATGCGTGGGAATCGATGTCGTAGCGACATCGATCGAGGAGCTTTCTCGCTTGAACCTTTTCCCACCATGAAAGGAATAAAAGTATTGAGAAGGCCTGTTCTCCTGTATTAGGTCGGGTCGCCTGTTTAGGGAGGGTGACCAGTGGTAATGCCAGGTTTCAGGGATTATGTTGTGTTGGTTTAGTCGTCGTTTGCCAGGACAACATGTCAAAGACATTGATTTTTTACCAATAAGTGACGATACTGGTTCCAATTGTTTTTGGAAATTATTCCGTTGCGCATTCCCAAGTCTCGCGTTACTAAAATATATGAACGCGTTGACAAGCTGTCTTATTTTTTCTTTTAACACATCTATTATAGATTAATATATTTAAATTAAGTAGGGAGATGTCTCACGAAGCTCTTTGGGCGAAATCTGGTACTAATGTGAACTGCCATAAAACACGTCTTGCAACATGGAATGTGAAAGGTCTTATGAATCAGGGCAAGTTGGGAATTGTTGAAAGATCTTTTGAAGGAAACTGATTAAATGCTAGGCCTACAATAGTTTATTTAGTACAGATCTATGCCCTCTACCGCAACAGATCATGTTGTAGAAACATTCTATGGGAGTCCGAATAGGGCTATTTTAATTGTCTAACACAACTAGATGATCATATAGAGCAAACAGTACGCAGATTTGGAATCAGTGAACGTAATCCTAGAGGAAAGCGTTTGATTCAGTTTTGTTTAGAGAATGTATTTTCCATAAGTAACACCATGTTTTCGCAACACCCTCGTCGTCTTTATACTTGATAAATATCTTTGGGAATATCGGAACCAGAGTGAATTATATTATCAAAAATCATTGGAGCTCATTTATAAGGTAAGAGAGTAAGACATTACCAGGCTCAGATTGTGGCTCTGGCCACCAACTTTTTATGTGATAAAAAGTTGATTTCACTGATACAGCATCCTACCAGGCCCAGGTTAGGTAAAATGTAGCAGATAATGCAGTACAACTCTATTTTAAGAGAATCATGGATGGACTCACAAATGTTTCATGTTATAGTACAACAAAAATCATTGAAGGTTTCAAATCTACATGCACAAGACAAAATAACTAAATTTAATGAGAATGCAAGGCAAATTCAAAGCTTGTGCCGAAGGGGCAAAAACATTTACATCCAAGAAACCTGTTTGAGAAAATATAAGTTCTTACCTAAAAATATAAACCAAAAAATTGGACAGTTAGAACTTAGAAACAGTGAGGGAAAATTGGCTGCTGATCTAGATCAGGTGATTGTGATCTCTATACTGACAATGACTGTCGTAAGAATCTATATTCTGCTCTCAGAGGTTCAACCTGACATAAACAAGGTAAAATTTGATAATTCTCCTGGAATCGATGCTGTATTAGCCGAAGCACTAAGGTTTTTGGAACAGTGAGGCCTGAGAATAATCATCAGTTAGATCTATGAGTTAAGACTGGCTTATGGCCAGATGACTAGAGAACAGGTTTTATGGAGTAAATATTGGCAGCTCAAAATTATCTAGCTTAAGGTTTGCCGATGATACGACCTTGAAAACTGCCTCCCAGAAAGAAATTAGATATACAATATAACAATTACCCTAAAACTCACTCAGTTTTGTTTATCTTGGAGCCCTAATAAAAAATACCGGAGGATGTGGTGGCAAAATAAGACGGCGTATTCAGTTTCGTAGGTCAGCAATGACACAGTTAAATAAAGTATGGAGGGATCGGATTATCAGAAAACAAACGAAAATCAGTCTAGTGAGTAACAACAAATATGTAAGGAAGAAAAAGGAAGTTGTATCATCAATGATAATAAATACCATGATAATTTAAATACGAATAATTTTCAAATATTAAATGTACAAATCTTTTATAAGATAATTATAATTATTAACATATTAAAAAGGATTCATTTTAAATTATTTGTTTTCGTTCAATAGATGCCGCTACGCTAGATGAATTATTCCGTTGCGCATTTTCTTTACAGTTTGGGCCTTAGCCCGAAACGTCAGTTGTCATTGTCATAAGAAACGTCAAAATAATTGTTTTTGTTTACATTTTATAAATCACCCTTAGGGATAATATTCTCTATAAAAAAGCATTACTCTTATTTACATAATATTATTTATCCAGTATGATTAACCCTTAAAAAAGCACTAATTTATTAATTAATAATGTCTGAACGTCTGTTGGATACCGAGGGATGGAAAGAAGAGGCGCAAGCGGTGATTAACGACGTTAAAGACCAAGTGAAATCAATCGAAATTTCCACTATACCCAGTTCAAACTCTTGTATTTTCCTGAATGTGGAAACGCTGGAAGGTGAAAAATACACCTTCGAACTGACAGTGCAAGGATTCAAGTTCTGCGGCAAAGGATTCAACGAGAATAATTGGGAAAATAATCAGTACTTCGAGACTGTTTATGCCCTCCTGAATTCGGTCAGTCCTCGCTTCAAGGAGGTCTTTATGGACGTTTTGTTTAAGAAGTTGGCTTATTGCAAGTAGTGTTGTTAACTGGTAATGTAGTTTTAGTATGTATGCACAAAACGGTAATATATCATACAATAATCATAGTAAATTTATGGTTTTGTTCTTCTTAGTAATATATTTATTTCTATATACAGCAGAGCTAATTTACAAAATTAAATCAGAATTACAAGAAGTATATATGATGGAAGCCTAAACCAGAACAAATAATTATTAACAAAGCTTAAAAGCTATTCAAGAAGCATAGGTTAAAGTCTAAAGTTGAAGACCGTTTTTGACCTGAATCGCTGTAAGCAGATTGATCTTTATTAAACCTAATTTTAATTTTGAATTGATTCAGAGAAATTTGGTAAATATCAATATCGGAGGTGTATGTATTAAATAAGGAACACATTTTATATAAGTATAGGTCGAGTCCTAAAACTATTAATGTGAAGGAAATCCAGGTAAAAACTGTTTCCTGATCTAGTACTTCTAGCATTAAATGGGAAGTTAATTTCAGATAAAATCCTGTGACAATTCACATCATTTCTAAAAGTTTAATAAGAAAAATGATATATGTTTTAATCCTTCTGTTTTTATTGATTAACACTTTAACATATGTAGCAGACTCCAATTATCCAAGCCTCTTTGTGGGTAGTAACCAAACTTTATAAAATATAAATATTTAAAAACTTTCTTTGTTAATGTTAAGTATATAGTTAACCTAAATTGAGGATTCAAGTACAAAATTGTTTTGGCAAAACAAGACTTTCAAACAACCCCTCTATTAAGATCATCCTATAAGAGATTTTACAAAGAACACTTTGAAGTCATCAGCAAACAAGAAGGTATGATATTTGCACATGCATTTATTGCTTCATAAAACATAATGGTTCCAAATTTTGATCGAATCACTAGAATAAGGGTTCCACCTAAAACCACTGATCTCCACAATAACATCATAATAATAGTAGGTGTTACATTCATTCCTTGAAGGGCATTCATTTTGACAGTGCATTTAACTTTGTCAGGTTTTTCATGTCAACGAATTCAACTTCAGCGTTATATAGTGATAATGATACAAGACATTCAACATCTTATAAAATGTTAAAGCATCACTATGATGCCGGGGATATCAAACTGGATACTGATAGCATTATAGTTGATGTAATAATTACAAAAAAATTATTAATTTCAGCTCTATAAGCAAGAGATCTTAAGAATATTCTCTGTATATCCAAATGGGTTCAATATGACAATCATAATAAGGAGACCAAATTACATACACATACACAAGCAAGGAAGAAACCAACAGAACAATAAAGTAATTTGAAATAGAAAGATGTCCACTATTTCTAGTGATAAATCCAAGACTCTGCATAGTCCTGTTAATAATATCCAAAATGTGCAAGGTTGGCATCGAAAAGAACATCTAAATCTTAAACTGTATCAACCGACCTAAATTCATTATTGTTGATTGTCAATTAATAATAATTTTATTAGAACGATCAAATAAAATACAAACCCTTCTTTACATTCAGTTCCACACTATTGCCATTACACCAATCAGCAATATTTTTTAAATCCATGTAGCTCAGCATCAAGATATGACTCAATGTCTTTATACTGTTTAAGAATATCAGCAAAAGTGATATGCCTTGATTGAATAATTACATCACTCAACAAGTTAAAAAAGATAGGGCTGAAGAAGGCACACCTAAAGGTACATCAATAACATTACAAAAATAATTATTTAGCATAATCAAATGAGTGCAACCAGTCAAAAAACTATGACAAAATTCAACCAGCATCAATGAGGCCTATAACCCCAAACATGTTAATCAACATAGATCTAAGCAATCGGTTACAGTGTCATGAAAGTTGTACATAATACAACTTGTCAAATAGCTTAGGAGCTACAGCTACAGTATAATACACACACCTCGATAATTTCAATTACCAGTTCTATCGCTATTTTTATGAATCGGTGTTACTTACCTTCCAATAATCAGGAAATATGCTTAATGAATTGTTGGAGAAATTTTATTTAAAAGTAGTGTGCAAGTGCCATGGCTAATCAGTGAAACTCAAGTTTATGGTTAATGCAAACCGCAAAATGGTATTACTCGAGTAAGAATTAAAAGAAAATACATTGTTTCTTACACTTAATTAGTTAAATCCATTTATAATAAGGATTTCATTGATATTTCTCCATTCATTATTGATTATCTCCTGGAAGAAAAAACTTTTGAATTTTGCATTGTTTATTCTAAAGAATTAAATTTGTACATTTTAGGCCTTTACAAGTCACCCTCGAGTAATTTTAGTAGTTTTATTAATAAATTATATAACATTTTAAGCCAAAAATCGGTAAATGCATCACTAATATTGACAGGTGACATTAATGTAAATTTTTTAGACTGCAATAACTCTAACAATCATTTGTCAATAAATACATAGAGTGCTGAAATCTTTTAATTTAAGTTTGTATGTTGACCAACCTACTCGCATCACTGCTAATTCAGCATCACTTTTAGATTATGTTTGCTCTACGCTCTGTGAAACGCAGGTTGCATGTAGAATTGTAAATGCCGGGTTGTCTGATCATGAGGCCGTATTATGTTCCTTTCTTCTAAGTAAAAAAAAAATTGTGCCTCAAGAAAAAAAAAGTGCGGAAGGTTGTTCACTAGAAAAAATTTCTGTAAGTTTAAAGAATGTTGTAATTCAATAGACTGGAATGGTATCATACTTAACAACGGTGATCCTTTTGAGAGTTTCCATTCAACTTTAGTGGATGTTTTTGAGTCAACTTTCCCCATGGTGACAATTAGGGAAAAAAGGAGAAGACCCTGGTATAGCAGGGGTCTATTAGTTTCTGGTAAAAATTTTCGGTATTTGCACTCTATAAGAAAGTTTGCCCTGGACAACTCCAAATTCATATCCCACTCTAATAGATATCGCAATATTTAGCGCGATACAGTGAAATTGGCAAAAAACTTATACTACTCAAGTAAAATAAACCAATCAAGAAATAAGTCTAGAGAGTCTTGGAAAATTGTTAACGACTTACGAGGCGATTCCAGTGTGTTGCTTTGGGTCTATCAATATTATTGCCTCAGTCTGTTAGAGATCCGCGCTCATACTTACACAACATTAAGGTGCCTGAAACATTTTTCTTTAGACCAACAGATTCTAGTGAAATAATGGAAGCTCTATCCTCAATGAAAAATAAGAACTCCTCTGGATGGGATGGGCTGTCACTAAAGGTCCTAACAGCGCTACCGCTACCAACCCTTGATTCTTTGGCTGAGGTGTTAAATGTTTCACTTTCAAGTGGGTCCTTTCCACATTTACTCAAGGATGCCTTGGTTATACCATTATTTAAGGGTGGAAACTATGATGACCCATCAAATTTCAGACCCATAGCTCTGCTTCCCACGCTTGGCAAGCTTGTAGAAAGATTGGTAAAAACTAGGCTGATGGAATTTCTGAAACGGTATAATGTTCTTAACCATCAGCAATTTGGATTCCGGACGAAACTGGGTACATCTGATGCTATTTTCAATTTTTTGGAGACTCTGTACATGGGGTTGAACGCTGGGGAGAGTGCGGCGGCGGTGTTCTGTGACTTATCTAAGGCGTTTGACCGTGTAAGTCACAGAATACTGGTGCAGAAGTTAGAAACCTATGGATTCAGAGGAGTTGCTCTCGACTGGTTTTGTTCTTACCAATCTGGAAGAACACAAAGGGTATTCTTTGACAATCATATGTCATCCCGTCTGGATATGGACGCTGGTGTACGCCAGGGTTCTGTTCTTGGACCAATATTGTTCCTGCTATATGTTAATGATATCTCTCAAATTCCAATTAGGGGCAAATTTACTATCTTTGCGGATGATACAACATTATACTGTAAAAAATAATAGGGTGGTAAAAAGAATAAACAGTGTGGTAAATTTCTTGAGTGAAAAATTTAACACTATGAAGTATTTTTTAACACTTAAAGAAGACTTTAAAGTGGTTAAATTGACTTAAATTTATTTTTATTTTTTTGCTTGTTATATTAACACTATTAAAATACTTCGCGCCGTGCTAAAATATTTTTATATTTTTATTTGGTAAAAAAAATTAGTCCAGTGTAAATATACCCTTAAAACTGGTTAAATTAACACCAAACGTGTGCGTGATTCACTGCTACAAGTCGTGAAATTACCAACCCTGTGTCTCTCTACTTTCTTGACGCTTCGACCTGAACCTTACCTGTCTGATCTCGTCTCCGCGTCGTTAATTTAATTTAGTGTTTAGTTTAGTTTGGATTTTTGTTTGAGTTATAAAGGTAAGTAATTTTTTGCAGCTTATGGAATTAAGCGACAGAGATTTATGTATAAGCCATACGTGCCATAAGCCATAAGTGTTTTTTTCATCTGTATAAGATCTACTCTTGTTATAAGGTTAAATTTGATCTCCAATTATTATTTTTTAAGGTTTTATATTTCAAAATATGGGTTCCTTTATATTTTTGTTGCAGAATATATATTTTTTATGTTTGTTATATTATTCTTTAATAGATAATGTCTAAGAAATTGATTGCTATGCCTTTTATTTGTATTTGTCCTAAAAAGAAATTGCTCTCCTTTCTTGAAACAACTTTTTTGATTTAATCGTTTGGAATACGAAGTTTTGCGTTTTTTTTTTAGTTTTTTTTTTTATTTTTATCAAATATATGCAGACTAACCGAAATAATTGCAATATGTAATAATTGGGGTGATAAATTCGAAAAGGAACCAGGCGCCAAATAATTACTTTTTAACTTGTTAATTAGTATTTGTTCAAATGAATAGTTTAAAACTCTTCCTTAATAATCTTGAATATATGTACCAAAGATTATTTAGAAATAGTTTCATGCTTTTATTTAAAGAAATAAATACTTTAAATATTTTTTTTGTAAATTAAAAATTGTGCTTGGTTTTTTTTCGGCTAACACACTCCAATTATAAAAAAATACACTAAAAAAAATTACTTTTAACCCTTAAATTCAATACTTATTACACGAAATAAAGGAAAATATATTTTATTTAAAGTATAAATTACCACCTAAATAGATTCTTTATTACACTAATAAAAATAATTTTAACCCT
Source organism: Anthonomus grandis grandis (assembly GCF_022605725.1). Classification (NCBI taxonomy): domain Eukaryota; kingdom Metazoa; phylum Arthropoda; class Insecta; order Coleoptera; family Curculionidae; genus Anthonomus; species Anthonomus grandis. The sequence continues at coordinate 6,105,412 of NC_065549.1, forward strand.
AGGTAAGTTAAATTTACCATTTTTTATAACTCAATTAACCATAAATTAAGTGTACTTTTTTATTTTTTTTTAAATATATTTAACCCGAAATAAATATTTTAAGCACCTGTGTAAATTTAATTTAAACCAAAGTGGGTGATTAAATTTTACTTTTATTTAAATACATTTGACACTCAAAATATACTTTTAACAATACGGAAGGGGTTTTTTTAATTTTATTTTCGTTCGTTTATTAACACGCTAAATTGGGTAAAATAAATGTTTTTTTTTAAATAAAAACAACCACTATTCACCACTTTTTGCCAGTGGTTATTTTAACACGCACTAGTGTGGACCTATATAGACCACTTTTGCGTGTTAAAATTAACACTCGATTTTTTACAGTGTACTTTGGCATGACACTGACACCAAGAGATTAAGGAATATCGTTGATGAAGATTTAATTCTTGTAAAGTCATGGTGTGAATCTAATAGATTAACTTTTAATATTTCTAAAACTAATATTTTAACTTTTAAATGTAACCTTGGAACTGTCACTTTGCAAAATGAAACAATAACTCCTTCTGAAACATGCAAATTTTTGGGCCTGACGATTGATAAGCAATTAAAATTTGAAAATCATATCTCCTCTTTTTTAGGGAAGTTATCATCCAACTGTTATGCTATTAGAGTAATAACACATTCTCTGGGACTTGATGTGGCCAAAATTGCCTACCATGCTCTTATTGAGTCTCATCTGAGATACGGTATTGTGTTTTGGGGTGTGTGCTCTCAGTATTTGTTCTCTATTAGCTCTCTATTTATTTTGCAAAAAAGGGCCATACGCTACATGTGTGCAGCTCCCTTTCGTAGCTCCTGTAGGCCATTATTTTTAAAACACTCTGTCCTGACATTGCCATGCCTTTTTATTTTAGAGACTGTTTGTCTTATCCACAAAAAATATCGCCATCAGCTTGGCCCCCCTCCTCGGGTTACAATCTCCGAACAACCTTCTCTTTACCTCTGCCTATCCCAAAAAGTGAGCAGATTAAGTCCTCTTTTGTACCACTGTGGTGGCTTTTTAACCACCTACCTTTTATATAAGGCTAATAAATTGTGAAAAACCTTTTAGGAAAAATATAAAGAAACTTTTGCTTGCTAAAGCATTTTATTCTGTAGACGAGTTTTTAAATACAATTTTTTGACAGTGAAGAGTTTTGCGCAGCGTAATGTGAATTCTTACTACCCTTTCTTTGGGTGTGTTCTATATTCTATGTATGTAAGAATTGTTAAAATTTTTATATTTTTGTAAAAGATTATGTTGTCAACTATCTTTAAGGTTTTATATAGTGCTTTGTTAATAACAGATGATGTTACGTAACAATAAAGCTATTTTTGACTTTGATTGGTTTCACTCCATTTCTCGAATTGAATTGTGAAGGAAAACTCATGCAATCCCAATTTTTAACTTTGTCAAGTTTTCACTCTTTTTATGGGTTAAATAAAAAATAAAACCAATTCAGTCACCAAAAATCATTACCTGGGGGGTTCTCTCAATAAAACAGTTTGATAAATTTCGAAAACTATATTTCTCACACTTTCCACTTAGCATATATTATCATATTAACGTCTCACTAGCAGTCTAACGGTTAAAAATCAAAATCCTCATCAAAAAGAAAATCAATAATATAAATTCTATTTCCCTTATTCTTTTTTGACATTTTGCTTCTTAAGTTTACTTATCTGATCAAGGGTTTTCAAGACTGTGGGCCAATATAGGAATGGTCCGTCACAGAATTTTTACATGACAAAAAAAATTGTTACTCCTTATAGGGGGCAATTTTGTATGTACCCATAACAATCCAAAAGACAAGACAAGACCATTCCTATAAGCAAAATAATCGAAAACGAATTCTAAAAAAAACTATACACATCACATTAATAATAATATATAAATATCACAAAATGGGGGAGGGTCCATCTCAGACCGCTCCCTTTGCTGTTTCCGTTTCACAAACCGACCCTAAAACCAAGAATCGATTCTGTGAAAAACTGAATCGATTCTAGGGTGGGGCACAACCTAACCACGCCCTCCGGGAGTGTTTTTTTAATTTAGTCACACCCCTCAGAGCTTAACTATGCAAACTGTATATAATGATCCCAACTTATTAAATGACAATAATAATAATAATTATTTCTTTTGCTAAATCCTAGGTGTAAAAAGAAAACGATTTTTTTTTTATATATTGGGCGCTTCATTTATGGCGAACGTAAAGGATTTTTTTTTCTCGAGGGAGTATTTCCAATTAAATTTTAGTGCTACAACATAAACTGATCACTACCGTAATAATTCTTCATGAGATCACACTTAAATTGAAAAAATCACAAAAAAAGGGGCAATTATGATCACAAAAGCCCCTTAGGTAGCACCAAATTTAATTGGAAATTGTGTATGTTTTTAAATAGCAAAAGAAATATGAATATGACGGATAAAGACTTTTCTCAACAATAATAATATTAATAATAATTTTGTACTTTTTTTTCGTATAATATAACTATATTTAAAATGGCGTTTTTTTTTTTTGGTGTGGTGTTCTGTGATTTCTTTTGGTACACGGGTGTTGAAAAAATGACAAAACACTTACATAGTTTCAGCCTTTTTCGGTTATAATATAACACTTTCCAGATCATTTATATAATATATAGGCATGCTCGAACAATTTTAAAAATATCTAAATAATATAAAAAAGTTAATAGACAAAAATTGGTACAGGAGGACTATATGTATAGGGCGATTATCAATCAGATGTCTTTTTTTATTGAATGCCAGGAGTTGTAATGGTCTTATTGGGGTTTATTTAATAAGTTTGAATTCCTCGAAACCTACAGGTATCTAAAAAATTTAACTTTTTTTGAGATTTATATTGGGTTTCTTGGAGAAGGAACATCTTAAGTTTTTTTGGCACTTCAAAGTTTCCTTTAATTTCTTGATATTAATCTGTCATAAAAACTCATTTAAACCCCCCAAGTTTTGTGGTCAGACTAATTGTTTGATTTTTCTCATCCATTAAAAAAAAAATGTTGTGTTAAGGCCTTTTTTAAAATGTTTATTTGGGTCCTTTGACAAGATTTTCTTGAAAATTTCTTATTGCATTAAATCAAAAAACTCCATTGAAATGCGATTTAATTGTTCCCCCATCTTTTTTGGGTCGAAAACTCATCCCAAGACACCAAAAATGATTTTTAGGGTCTTTGCATTTAACCCTTATGTGACTGGGAAAAAACACACCTTCTAAGGACGGCGTGGGTACCCGGGTACCTACTATGTATTTTATATAGAGCCGTGGCTTTTTCTGTGAATTTCTACCACTATAACTACTACTAACTATAAACATGCACATCTGTGTGGGTTTTTCCCTATCTCTGGTGCCTCGGACTGTTTATGTTTTTGCACAAGATCATATTCGTCAGTAACGCGTTGTACCTACTTGAGTAGAGTTTGAATTACGTTAAATCTAAAGTATTTTTTATACGTTAAAATGTCGGATAGTGAGGCCGGTCCTAGTCGAAGCGATAGTGCAAGAGGAAGATGGCGGAAGACAAGGTAAAACAAATATATTTATTATTTTTACATAATAGGTAAAATGTCAAAGTTAATATAGAGTACAAAAGGAGATAAATTAAATAATAATAGGGATATTATAATAGGTTGACCTATTCGGAATTAGAAGAAGCCTTAGAACACCTAAGTGCTATTGCTTCTGATGAAGAGGAGTATATTCCGCAACTGTCAGATGCAGAAGGCGAGGATTCTGATGTTGAAAACGATCCTGTTGTAGAGCTAGAAGATTCGAAGTCTGATAATGATGATAACGTTTTAACATCCAGATTTGGCTTCACAATTCCATTGGACTAGTAAAGATGGCACTCAGTGGAATGACTCACCTACACCACAACGACAAACGGTAGGTCGAAATATTTTGCGTGAAAAAAGTGGTGCACCAGCCTTAAGTCGTTTATATACGCCCAAAGACATTTTCAAAACTATTATATCCTCAGAAATGTGTCCCTGATTCTAAAATATAGCAATAAAAAAGGGAATAGAGTTACGGAGGAATATAACCAAAGGTTATTGGCAATAACTAAGCCGCCGAAAACATTTTCTCCAAAAGTATTTATTCCATTTACTGACGTAGAACTAGATGCATTTTTCAGAATTCTAATTACTGCTGGTTTACATAGGTTCAATAAAGAACATATTTCTGAAATGTGGAAGATGGATTCGCTCCCTTTGTTTCGCGCAGCTATGCCTCGTGATCGCTTCAAAGTGTTTCTAAGATTTATTCGGTTTGATGACCAGAATACGCGTATAGAACGTGCAAAGACAGATAAAGCAGCTCCAATTCGAGATATCTGGATTATGCCGAATTCAAATTTGGCAAAAAATTATCGGCCAACAGAGTGTATTACAGTAGATGAACAATTATTTCCATATAGAGGACACACTAAGTTTACCCAGTACATTCCCTCGAAACCAGCGAAATATGGAATAAAGGTTTTTTGGGCTTGTCATGCGATAAATTCCTATCCTCTAAAGGGTCAGCTATATACCGGACAACCACCAGGTGGTGAACGTCAGGCAAATATTGGTGAGAGAACAGTATTGGACTTAGTTGCACATTATAAGGGATCAGGAAGAAATATCACAACAGACAATTTTTTTACAAGTTTGCAACTTGCTCGTACTTTAAATTCATGGTATATGATTTTAGTAGGAAAAACGTTTTTACCTTCCAATATGCAAGCACAAAAAGATAGAGCCATAAATTCAACCATTTTTGCATTCAACAAAGATGCTACATTGTGCTCTTATGTTCCAAAAAAAAACAAGGCAGTGATTTTTTTTATCTACTATGCACACAACAGGCGAAGCAGATAATACTTCTGTTGCAAAGCCTGAAATTAACAGATATTGTAACAAAACTAAAGGCAGTGTTGACACTACGGACCAAATGCTATGTGAATATACTGTCAAATGTAGAACAAATCGCTGGCCATTAGCATTTTTTCTCAACATAATTCATCAACGTCGGCGATTTTTAAAAGATTTTGGTAATGAGCTGTGTTTGTCAAGTATCCAAATAAGATCCCAAATTCCAAAAGTTGTTGGTAATCATTTTCCTCGTCAGACTATAGAAATGGTACTTCACCGACGAATGCCTGTTCCTTTAGATAATCCAGTTAGAAAACAAGTAGTTTGTGAACGAGATGCATCTGTGAGGTGTAAAGGTGGTTGGTAGTTGCCAAATATGCCGAGAGCGAACCCATAAACAGAGAAAAACTCGTAAAGCCTGTAAATCATGCTCCAAACCAGTTTGTAACGAGCATTCAGTGGCTCAAACTATTTCTCAAAACTGTAATTCATAAGTAATGTTTTTTAGTGTTTGTTTGCTATGTTGCGTTAATTTGTACCTCACTGTAATTTTCTGTGACTTCTTATTACTGTATATATAATAAAACATATGAATTTAACTCTTAAAAATTTTATTAGTATTATAAACATAGTATAGGTACCCGAGTAACCATCCAGTCAACTATGGGTGAAAATTTTTTACATCTTATTTACTTTGAAAATAAAAAAAAAAATAATAACTTAAAAAAACCAAATTAAGAAATGTCACAAAAGTACAAGCTTCATCGAAGGTGAGTTAAAAAGATATTCATATCTGAAAACTGAAAAGGTACCCGGGTACCTTTCCAGTCACATAAGGGTTAAAAAAGGGTCTCTGAAGAAAAATTCCAATACTCAAATCTAGAAACTCAAGAATGAAGTTTGATAACTTAATTTCCATGCAAGAAAATCATTTTTCTGTAGGGTTTTTTATTAAAATTGTTGGTCTTTCAGATTTAATAATTTCCTGGATGATATTTGGGAGAAAACCTATTCAAACACAATTTTTTGTTGGACACTTTGTTCTTGGATTTCCTTCATCCTTTTTGGGGTTGAGCCTAGAAAAAACGCATCCAAATCCACTTTTATTTTATTCCTTAAAACAATTTTTGTTTCTCTTAGGATTTTTATGCATTTTTGGGTTGGATTTTAAACAAAACTTATGCAAATGATGCTACCTTTGCAAAAGTTTGGGACTTTGATCATAAATAGAATTCAGTATTTTGTTGTTCTAAGCACTTAAGACAGGCACAAGAATTTTTGTGGCAATTCTTGGTTTTTTCCAATTTTTTGACAAAAGTTCCATTTTTGTTTGCATAAGTTATTTTTATTTTTTTTCGATTTCCTCATCTGTTTTTAAGGTTGAAACTCAAAGAAAATTGATCCAGAGGTAACTGTAGTTTTTCTAGATTTAATTTAATTTTGTTGGATTTTTATCTCGAGGAAAAACCGCAGAAAAATGCAATGAAAATCCAGTTAACATTCAAGAAAAACCTCAATATTTTGGCATCTTAGGGCAAACATGAATTTTTGGTTTTCCTTGGTTTTCTTCCATTTCTTGAGGAACAAAATCAATTTTTTTTTCTTAATTTTCTTGTCTTTCCTTAACTGTTTTTAACGAAGGAATTACAAAATAATTTATTGTGTAAAGTTTTAAGGAAAATATGTGCATTTTTGCTTCTGTCCTGGTTTTCGTTCATTTCTTGAGGAAAAATGTGAAGCAACAATTCAACTTTGTGCTACTCCTTTGTAGGTGAAGAATGTGTTGTACAGAAGAAGTTGTACATTTTTTGCCGGTTGTATGTAGTTTGTAGAGTTCCTATCAACTTAATATTAAAACAAACTTATCTGTTAAATGAGATCTGAATGGGCCATAGTGCATTTACAATTTTCAAAAGTAACTGTGTGAAACTTCTTTGAAGGCCAAGCCTATTAAAGCATTGTATAAATCTTTGGATGACTCCAGGAAGATGTAAAAGGTTTTGGACATACGTGAGCCAATCTCCCCAGCATCAAAAACTAGTAAGAAGTATTTTGTCAGCTTTACTGACCATTTTATTGTTATATATTTCTTGCAAATAAGAGTGGTTTTTGATAAATTTAGTCTTGTTTTATTAGTCTAAGATGTGACAATAGAACTTTGGAGTTTTGCAGTAGCCGTGTCAGCTTACTTGATGAACAGAAGCCACAGCAGTATCATATCTTCTGGAAAACCCCCTGCTGAATTATAGAATTCAGAGAAACCTAATCTGAGTAAAATAAGAGCTTGTAGCATACATGCACATACCTCCACAATAAAGAGCAGCGAGAAAACGTTATTTGTTGGGTACACAACTAATCAAGTTATCTTCTACGGGATTTGCAAGAGTGTTGAATTCGACGAGCAGAAAAAGGTGTCTGAACCAACGAAATATTTTTTAATAATAGAAAAAGCAGGGAAGAAGACAGATATTAACATAAAGAGAGTGAGAGTGAATACGATATCCCAAACGAGACATGATGACAACATTGAGAGTGACGATAACCAAGTTGGAAGGTTAAAGAGGAGTTGTAGAAAAGTGAAGATGCCTATTACGTTGACTTCGATTTAAGTCCATTCTAGTTGCAGCCTTGTCAGCAGATACTTTTGGCAATGACGACATTCCCGAGGAACCTATTTGGCAGGATGCTATAAAGCACGAGTTTTGAAAAAGAACAATACTTGTGAAATTCTACCTTTTTCACACAACAAAGTGGATTTTTAAGGAAAAAGAGGTAAATGGGCAAAGGGTGAAGTAAGGTACACTAGTATTTGCGTTAAAGTTGCACGAATGATGATTATTAGAACATTGGTGAGTTTAAGTGTTGAAAGAAACATGCACATACATTTAATGGATGTAAAATGCGCCTTTTTAAATAGTTTATTAAAGCAACCTATGTATATGTATATTCCAAAGGCGTTAAGTCTACCATTATTTATGTGAGTTAGGCTTAGTTAGGTCAAAGGCAGATCCATGTTTATATTTTAGAAACAATATGTTTTTGTTATAATCCATGTTGATGAATTGTATAAAATATAAAACGTAAATTAAGGATTAAATTTGAAATGATTGATTTGACAAATAATTTTTATTTAAAATTTTTGGGATCGAAGATAGATAAATTAGATCAATTTAAAATGTTCCAGTGTAAGAAAAGTGAAAGACCAGTGCAATCAAAGTTAAATTTGGATTTATATACAAGTGACAATTTTAACAAACAGCAAGGACATTGACATTTTAGAGATTCCATAAAAGACAGTTAATCGGTAGTTTAATGTCCTAGCCGTCCTGATATATGTTATGCGATTACATATTTTAGTAAATTTCAAACTTCTTATAATATAGAGCACTAAATAACTCTTTTCAGTGAAAAGGTATCTGAAAGATACTAAGAATCTTGTTTTACCATTTAAGATGAATGGAAATACTACTAGTAGGGAGCTAGTTGCATTTTGTAGATGCAGATTTTGCAAATGACACTTTGTTACTTATTCCTCAATTTAGTATTTTGAAATACTACGAAACAAAAAACAGTCTCTAGTGCATCTAGTCCAGAGGCTAAGTATGCAGCTCTATCACAGTGTTTGTCACAAGTTTTATAAATAAAACTCAACTCAACTTCTTATTGAGATATTTAATAAAGATGTTGCGCCTTTTGAATTGTTTGAAGATAAGCATTCATGTAGCAGAATTGCTTCAATACTTAAGACAAAAAGGTCAAAACATATGGATGGAACTTGTGAGTCCTGGTAAAGTTTTAATAAATTATATTACGTCAAATGAGCAAGTGGCCGACTTGTTTACCATCTACTAGGTTTAAATATTTAAAAAGCCATTTAAATCTTGTTGAAATCAAATAAACTTAAGGTTGTGTATTTGTTAAAGTATTTAATTTAGTGATTTTTTTTAGACAAAGTGTTTGTATTTAAATGTATTTAAGTGTTCCTGATTCGTTCTTCATTGCGTGGTACTCTCCCACCAAATGTAATTCTCTTATATGAGGAAAACTGTTGTACCTTGGACTACTTCTTTGGAGTGTTTTACAACAATATTAAAGAGGTGCATAGAAAATATGGTCCAAAATTGCCACAGTTAAAATTTTGGAACCTAAACGAAACATGCTGAGTATAGTTCAAGGATAATCTAGAACTGTTCGTGCAAAAGAATTATAGTTTTTAAATTTCTTCTACATACAGGCTGTAGCCTTTAGACCTCTCCGTTTACGGACCTTTAAAGAACTATTACAACCAATCTGTTGAAGCCTGGTTTTTTGAACAACAAAGGAAAAACCTTTGATATATACAACTCGTGTACCTTTACTCCGGATAATATCTTATTATATTCCCCTTCAATGAAGATATCTTTACTGACGATAATTTCCTTTATTTCTACGTGAAGAGGTCTGCAAACACTGAAGGGACTTGTACCACTAACAAAATTGGATCCAGCCCTCCTGTTACACCTGATCTGCCTTAAGCTGTAGGTTCGTCATCCTCTTCGTTGCCATCTGTGACATTTACGTCTTCAGCCTTACATCCAGTTACTGATGCATCTTCAGATTCTGGACCTTCAACTTTAACCTCAGCTCTGCTTTCATCTGCAGTTCCTGTGATGCCAAGGTTAAAAACAAATAAGACAAAGACATTCCTTATCCCAGAAAACGTTCTGCCTTGCCCTAAGGCCCAATATTGCAAGAAGAATAAGAGAGATTGCTACTGATATGCCAGGAAAAATCGCAATCGAAAAAAACAGAAAAAACTAAAACAGTGTCTAAAAATTCAGGACACACTTTAAATAAAATAGAAGACAAAAACCAAATAAAGAATTACTGAAAAAAGTTACATTGAGTAAAGAAATATCAAGTTCTTCTTCTGACTCTGAGGTGATGTTTCTTGAATACACTGATTATGACTGAAGAATTATGCCTATAGTGGTTAGTAAAGAGCAGTGTGTTCTGAAAGGTATAAACAACAGCTGGACATATTCAAATACGCAAAATTTTCATGAAAAAAAAAATGTGAAAAGTGGTCCAAGGTACAAAAGTTTCCACTAATAATTTTTTAATTTTCTTGGCCTTCCTCAACGGTTTTTAGGGTTGAAAATAAAAGAAAATTTATTAAAAAACACCAACAGTGTTAATTTTTGCTTTTTTTTTTAAGTTTAATTCAAGTTTCCTGGATTTTGATATGTAGGACACAACCCAGCAAAATGTTCTGAAAATCCAGCTTATATCGAAGAAAAACATGCATATTTTAGTGTTTTCAGGTCTTAAGAAAACATCTCGCATTATATTTCTTCAAGAAAAACTCATCCCAGTAACCCAAAAGTTAATTTTCCCAAATCCTTACTCCATTTTATTATATATCCCAAAAAAATCGATAACATTTAAAAGTAGGCTTTAGCTAAGTATTGATTATTTTTAATTGATGTTCTTAACCCCCAGTAGTAAATGAATCAAAGTTTGAATGTACACTGAATCAATAATATCCCATATCCCATCCCAAGACACTCTTAGAATATATTAGGAAAGACTTGAATTACGTAATTTACTGACATCACACCGTACCTGATAATCCTCCTCAAAAGTCCTCCCACTCACAAACAAATATTTACAAACTCTAGTGATTTTTGAAATTTCCCGCCTTGACCCACGTACTTTTTCCATAAATATCCGTACGCAGTAACACGAGACAGCGCACTAATTTAATCATCCTATATACACTTATGTGGGCTTTTGTACCAAAGTGGTTCCCACCCTTAAGGTGCTTAAAATTCCCTTTATAAGCTTATGAAGCGCCCCTTATATTCTCTCTTTTAGTTAATAATATATTATATATATATAGATTAATATTTTTGTTTAAATTCTTATATTTACAAGGTGTGTGGTCATATATAATATGTATTATAACGCTCGTTTTTTTTTTGTTTAAAAAAAATCATAACAAATGAAATCATAGAAAAATTATTATAAACCTATTTATATATATGTATATATGCCGCCAAAAATATCCTAAACTTTTGAATTTGCCACTCTCCCCACCCCTCACGAAAGGCGAGCGGGTTGCCTACTTAACTATATAAAAAAAAAACAAACTGTTTATACATTAAAGCTTACGGGAATACCTTTTGGCGGGTCTACGAATTAAAGAACAAGAAAAAAAAAGCTGCAAGTATAAAAAAAAATAATTGAAAGTTAAATTGTCATGTAGCGGTTGACGGTACGTAGGGCGTAAATTAATTCGGCCTGCATACGCGACTCTAGGACCATCAGGTTTACGTGGACCTGAAACAAACAAAAAACAAAAAGATTACACTCATGTTTCATATACTATCGATTTTGAACACTTTTTTCCAGAGAGTGCTTTTTAAGAGTCAGTTCTCGAATGTACCAAAAGAAACATCTCAGGAATGTGCCATCTAAGTTTGAGACATTAACAGAAGCTTAATACCAGGGATTTTCTGTGTTATTAGGGACATACAAGTCATTATAATATATATTCCATAGATGTTTTCAGACGTATTTATTTATTTAAGCACAAGGCTCTCCTACAGATAGACCAAGTAATCCAAAGCGCTTTGGCAATTATCACATTTAATAATAACAACCAACAAGTATAATATAATTAGGTTATGAATAAAAATAAATAATTGCATGAAAATAGTTAACGGTTTTAGAAACAATTACAATAAATTAATCTACATACTGGTATAAAAGTGACAACATTTTCTAACAATCTTCCATCACAGCAACAGTTTAAGTATTCTCAGCAGAATCCTTTTAAAGAGTTGAAAGGCATTTATAAAAACATCCAAGATACTATTTAAAATTTTATAAATCAGAGAAATGTCATACATAATCCGTCTTTTACCTACGGTAATCAAATTTAATCTGTTTAAAATAAAATAATAATCATGTTCTGAAATGATTCAAATTAAACCTTTAATTACAATACCTCAAAAAATTCTCAGTCTACTACTCTCAAGTAATGAGTCGATATATTTGAACCATATTCAAGTTGTCGAGATAGAAGACTTTTATAAACAACTAGACCAAAGCCTTAAACAAACCAAACCCAATGAAATCAACATACTAAGATCAGTACAACTGACGGATCTATTTGAGACCTTTGGTTTATGTCCGACAATTTTTCTCCAACAAGAGCTGGTACTTATATTGAAAATACCTTTCAACGGATATATGCATCAGTGTCAGATCACCTAGGACAGTATTACAAAAAGGGAAGGCATGTCTTCCAATAACTCAGGTAAATGTATTCCTACTTTATGAAAGAATTTCTGAATGTTCTTGGGAATTTGTTGATGCTTGTAGCATGGATGTGGAAGAAAGTTTGAAAAATTTATGGATGTTTTTAGGAGTGCTTATTTGTGGTCATTCCCTGAGTTAGGTCAGAACAGGATTCAAACATAAGTTTAATGACAGATTAACGGCCATGTGGCCATATTATACTGCTGGGTGAGTTGAGCATGCAATATGCTTACTTCGGTTTTAAGGAGGATTATAGGAGATTCAAAATCGGTTATAGAAAGGGTATCTAGGAAGACAAAGTCCATTCAAATGATCAGAAACTTTGATAATCCATCCAAGACCATGTAAAGAATAATAAATGCTATCAGGGAGACGTTCAGAAGAGAGCGCAAATCCAGTACTGCCACGGCAGAATTATTTGACAATATTTTTTTGAAAGATTGCACATGATGTAATCAGTCAAATTCCAGTCCACCAGAGGGATCCTACAGATTTTATAGATGACATAAAAAAGGCTGCACATTTGTTTTTATTTAGGGAGGTCACTTTTGTTGAAGTTTCAATTTAAAAAATAGGAATTTCTGTGATGTTTTTCGGTCTCAATGTAAAAGTAATAAAAAGTGTAAAGGATCTTATTATTATATCATTGAGTAAATTAATTAATTTCTGTATAAAAGAAAACACTTTTCTTGTTTTTCAAAAATTTTGGAGATTAACTGTGCCAAGTTTTTTTTTTTTAAGAAAATCTGATGCATCTGATGTAGATGGTAAATACATTCGATTAATTCGCAATCTGTACTGGAATCAGAAAGCAGATTTTCGATTGAGGAACTTGTGTGTTCTTTGAGATCAGATATGCAGATGATACTGTAATAATCTCGGATAATGCAAACGGTCTTCAGAAATTATTGAATCACGTAAATGAAACAAGCACAAGATTAGGCCTGAAAATTAATATAAAAAAAGTTCCAGGCAGTTGAAGTAATTCCTGGACGTGGTCTCAACTGCTTGGAATTATTAATCTGTGATTTAATTTTTTTGAAATTCCAGGCAGTTGAGGTTTGTACAAAACGTCGGTTTGGTAGAATCTTGGAAATCTTGATTTTTTTGTTTTATTTGTAATGCCAGGCAATTGAGCCAGCCAGTAGAACAAGTCTATATCAGCTTTCTGGATATTCCAGGCATTTATGGTTATTTCCACACGTCGATGCAACTGCCTGGAATTATTAAATCATGATTTTATTTAAAATTCCAAGCAGTTAAACAGCTCTGCCTCAATTACCTCGAGCGTCTTAAATACACCTGAAAATATCCGAGGAATGTAGTCAGGGACGAGCTATTCTAGGTATTATCTTGGGATCTTTCTCCAATATGTCTTGAAAACTATTAATTTTAATGACAGGCATGTCACATAATTTCTCTTCAATTTTGTACTTCCCAAGAAAGTTTTACTGCTCATATAGCACCTCCGGGTGAATTTTATTTTAATTAATTTTTACCTTTTCGCTATGCTTGAACTCCCTCATGACCCTATCGTAGACCTTCTTGGTGACCCTTTCCGGATAACAACACGCAGTTTTAATGAAACTCTTCAGCGGTTTGTCCACCAGCTCGTCAATTTCCCTGTAGTCATAATCGTCGTGTCGGATTCCAAGTAAGGCCTTAAAAACGAACAAAAAATTATATTAAAAAAAATGAAACAAAACGTCTCTGTTTAGCAACAGAAAACCGAATCTAAAATGCCCTAGCTACCAACATTTTTAAGCAACAATTGCGAATTTACCGTCAAATCGATCCTCAGGAATCTTCTTATTATGGTGCCAAAAATAATGAAAATATTTTAAGTGGTTCCCAAGTTATGACCAAAAATGTCTATAATACTTAAAAATCTTGATATTGTAAGATACGTTTCAAAAACTATAGATTTGGTGTTTTTTGGACCTTGGTGGACGAAATTGCCTCTAACTCAAAGAGTTTTTGAGGTACAAAAATGGTTCTGTTGTTAAAGTGATGTACATAAAACGCACTTTCTTTGACTTAAACCTTTTTGAGAATATCCCAAATTTCATGAAAATATTTTCAATGAAAGTGAAAATTTGCTAGGAAGATTAACAAAAAAAGATGCCCCAACCAAAATTGGTCTAACTTTCAAAATTGTCCACCCAGAATCACGTTTTTGCCCTCAAATTCATCATCAGGAATCTCTTTATTGTGGTGCCAAAAATCATGAAAATATTTTAAGTGGTTCCCAAGTTATGACCAAAAATGTCTATAATACTTAAAAATCTTGATATTGTAAGATACGTTTCAAAAACTATAGATTTGGTGTTTCTTGGACCTTGGTGGACGAAATTGCCTCTAACTCAAAGAGTTTTTGAGGTACCAAAATTGTTCTGATATTAAACTGATGGGAATAAGACGCACTTTTTTCGACTAAACCTCTTTTAAGAATATTCTAATTATTTTATGAAATTTATCTCAATAAAAGTAAAAATTTGCTAAGAAGCTTAACAAAAAAAATACCCTAACCAAAATCGCTGTAACTTTCGAAATTATAAATCCAGAATCACGGTTTTGCCCTTAAATTCATCCTCAGGAATCTCTTTATTGTGGTGCCAAAAATCATAAAAATATTTTAAGTGGTTCCCAAGTTACGACCACAAATGTCTTTAATACCTAAAAATCTTGATATTGTAAGATACATTTCAAAAACTATAGATTTGGTGTTTCTTGGACCTTGGTGGACAAAATTGCCTCTAACTCAAAGAGTTTTTGAGGTCCAAAAAATGTTCTGATATTAAACTGATGGGCATAAAACGTACTTTTTTTGACTAAACCTCTTTTAAGAATATTCTAATTATTTTATGAAATTTGTCTCAGGAAAAGTGAAAATTTGCTAAGAGGCTTAACAAAAAAAATACCCTAACCAAAATCGCTCTAACTTCCGAAATTATAAACCCAGAATCACGGTTTTGCCCTCAAATTCATCCTCAGGAATCTCTTTATTATGGTGCCAAAAATCATGAACATTTTTTAAGTGGTTCCCGAGTTATGTTCAAAAATGGTTGTTAATGCTTAAAAATCTTGATATCGCAATATACCCTTGGTGTACAAAATTGCCTCCAACTCAAAGAGTTTTTGAGGTACAAAAATTGTTCTGATATTAAACTGATGGGCATAAAACGTATTTTCTTTTATTAAAAGCCTTTTGAGAATATCCCACTATTTCATGTTCATTATCGATAAAAGTGAAAATTTGCTAAGAAAATTAAAAAAAGAAATACCTCAACCAAAAGTATCCTAACTCCCGAAATTGTTAACCCAGAATAATGTTTCAACCCGTAAATTAATCCTCCGGAATTCCCGGGTACACTAGACTCCTACTTACTTGTATGTAGTTCCATATAGCTCTCCTAAATCTAGATGTATCCACGTCAGTTCTGCCACCCATGGTGTAATAAGTGAGGCTCTTAGCAGTCATAAATTTTGAATCTAATAGTGTTCCTACTTCATTATATAACCTGGGAAAAAGTGTTTTATTAGACAAATAACAAGCTTTTGATGTTTCAGAAAACTTTACCTATTAACAGTGGAATAACCATGGTCGTCCCACGAATAATCTTGTACTCTAAAGGTGTGTATATCAGTCTCAGTTCTTTTAGCGAAATCCTGATATTGAAAACTGGCGTCGTCCACGAAATAACTGACGTCGGCCGGGGTCTCTTGCGGTTCCGGCCCTATCACTCCTAATTCCGCCGACTGAACCTGAATTAAATTTTAAAAATTCTAGTAAATATTGAAAATTTAATTTAAAAACAAAAACGCACTTCAATATTCTCGAACCTCTTCGCTAACTCTACGGGGGTACATTCCTCAGTCTGCTCCGACAGGGTTTTCATTCGTTGCATGAGCGTGGTGATACCCACTTCCGGTTCTGTGGGTGAAGGCGGACAACCACCTAAAGGATCCACCCATTCTCCTAAAAATAATGTTCTAGATTAGTAAAACACTATATAATATATTAAATGTTTAGTGTAGAAAGTGGGACAAGGAAATGATTGAAAAATAGTAACTTTCACGGTTTTTATGTTGGTTGCTATGATCGCTAGAATTTGTCAAAGCATTATGCACCGATAAACTTTAAATCATTTTTTAGGTCATGAAAAGCAAAAATCACATGTTTTGTATGATTAATTTGAAAGTCTCAAGCCTTTGTAACCTCTTTATGTACTTTTTTAAGCGTTTAATTCGCGGCGAAGGGGTCCTAGTAATTTTCATGTTATTTTGGTTTATGTTGGTAGGCATGATTACGCGCAATTATCAGGAACAGATGATATAGATAAACGTCAAATTTTAAACGTTTTTTCAGCCACAAACAAGCAAAAATTACATGTTATATGTGATTGCACTTAAAGTCTAAAGCCTTGGTAACATCTCCTTGTACTTTTCATACTCGTTTAAGTCGGTTTTATGGCAAAAAAATGTCTGCCAAACGTTCGAATTTTTAAAACAAATATGGCTGCCGTAAATGCTTCCTATAGTGACTTTCGTGTTGATTATGTTGGGTGCGTATTAAGGCAGTGTTGCCAACTAAGTCCTAATTTTAATGAGCAGAAATCTTCAGAAGGTGAATTAATTTAATGGTTTTTATTGCATTTTTTTTAGAAGCTCAATAAAACTTAAAAATTGCATTTAAAAAAATTGACACGGGATTTATAAATGTAGTTTTTAAACTCGATTACTACACGTCAAATATTTAATGAAATTCTTCTGAAAAATCATCGCTTTTCGTCCATAGCATCCAATCTAATAGCACTGTTTTTGTATTAAATATTTACATATAATTACATCAAATTTAAATAAACAAACTGATATTAGATTATTAGATATTACCTACGAAACCAGTTGTTCTTCATGCATATTATTTTAACAAAGAATGATTTTTGAAAACAATTTCTTACTGGTAAGTTGTGTGGGTGGGTGGGGGGGTAAGGGTAAGATTAATGAAAAACGGCTTTTTTACAGAAAATAATGGTAGTTAATGTAATGTAATTAATAACTTTTCATTAACTAGGTTTAAAAATACAGTTTTTCCATTAAAACTATTGGTATCAACCGTATATGATGAAAATATATTTATTAAACTCTAGAACATACGTATATTTTCTTCAGTCTACTATCCTGATGAATTTGATGTTCAGGAATTTACGCAGCCTGATATTGCATGTTCTTTTGATATTAATGAAATGCATGTACAAATATCTGAAGTCTTTGAAAAGTTAACTAATGTCAATGTTAATAAGGGCCTTGGGCCTGACTGTATTCCAGCTGTCTTCATAAAACACTGTGCTCTTGCTTTGGCACGTCCACTATGGCTAATTTATAATTTGTCTTTCAAGACAGGTAGATTTCCAACCTCATGGTTAAATTATTTGACTCCTATATTTAAGAATACAGGTCAGAGGGATGATGTGAAAAACTATCGTCCTGTTTCTCTGGCTTGTCACTTTGCAAAGGTTCTTGAAAGTTTTGTCACCGATTTTTCATCAGAGAAATTTAAAAACATAATCTCAACTAAGCAGCATGGGTTTGTCAGGGGTAGGTCCATTACAACTAATTTGTTGCTTTACCAAACAGCTTTGTCGGGGGCCTTTGAGAGCGGTATGTCGGTTGATTCCATATATACTGACTTTTCCAAGGCGTTTGACAGGATTCATCATTCTCTCCTGGTTGCAAAGTTGTCACTCTATGGCATTGGCCTGGTTGAAGTCATATCTGTCTGGAAGAACACAGATTGTAAAGATAAATAACTTTTATTCTAGTCCTTTTCCAGTGACTTCTGTGGTTCCTCAGGGTGCCCATCTTGCCCCTTTTTTATTTAATCTTTTTATTAATGATGTTGTTCATTGTTTTGATTATTGTAATGTGTTGCTTTTTGCTGATGATGTTAAGATTTTTAGAGTTATAGACAGTAACTTGGCACATTATGAACTTTGTTCTGATCTTCACAAATTTGAATTATGGTGCAAGAACAATAGAATGGTCCTAAATGTTAAAAAATGCAAATATATTCAATTTACCAGGAGTTTTAGTCCACCATTTCATCAGTACCATCTAATGAGTTCACTTATTGAGAAGGTATCTGGGATACGTGATCTTGGGGTGCTTTTTGATTGCAGACTAACTTTTTCAAAAAATATTGAAAACCTGTGTAATAAGGCTTACAAAATGTTGGCTTTTATTAAGAGGCACACTCATGATGTATTGATTCCATCAAACTTCTGTATTTTTCATTGGTTCGCAGTCAACTTGAGTCGAATTCATGTATATGGTCTAGAAAAAGTTCAACGTAAATTCATAAGATACATTGCTTACAAGCTTAATATTCCTTGTATTGATATTAATTACAGTGATAAAAGAAGTTGGAGACTTGACGTAAAAACTGCGATATTGTCACAACATACAAGATTCTTAACAATGTAATACAGTCTCCTGAGTTGCTGTGTCAGCTTAATTTAAATGTTCCTCCTACTACAGTGCTCAGACAGACTAGATTATTCCACCTTGAACAACATTGTACACTGTATGGTGAAAACTGTGCAATGGGTAGAATGATGATTAACTCAAATAGTGTCAGTATAGATTTGTTTCATTGTTCTCCGCGTTCACTTCAAAGAGTTTTAAAATCTGCTTAAGTGCAATATAATTTTATATCTTGACTTTGCTTAAAGTGTGTCTTCTTTTCTATTGCAGTTACTCTGTTTTAAACCATTGTTGTCCTTATATTTTATTTTATTTTATTGATTTTAATTGTTATCTGTTTTTAATGATAGTACTAATACTTCAAGTGCTTTATTGCGATATAAAATCTTATTTTGTTGAATATTTTATATACTATATTTATTTTGTAAATTGGTTAATTACCGTAATATATACTGAATCTGAATATATCATATACGATTCTGTTTACACAAGGAAGAAATTTCGGGGAGGGATTTACATAGCTAGTCTTTACACTCGATCGCTACACTCACGTATATGATAAAATGACCCCGATATACTTTTTATACACGTATATATCTTATAGTGTAATAATGGAATATCATACACCAAGAAATCTAGAAAAAATAGGAAATGCATTAACGTGTATGAAACAAAAATTATACCAAATAAGATATACAAATAAAAAAACTCAAGAATACGAATTTGCTCAAAACTAAACAAGGATTTAAAAAATAAAATTTGTTTTAGAAAAATGCAGTGGTGTATTTTTTTTTATTGAATAATATTTACAATAAATCCCTTATAAAAAGTATTTTTTTTTCTATGTACGTCAAAAAAGGCCCCCTGATGCATAAAATACATCTGCAAATTTTAAAAAATCTCATTCTAATAAACACATTTTAAATGTCTTTAAATAGTATGAAATAATAATTGTATATTAATAACATGAAATAAACCTTCTTGTTAAACGTGAATAAAACATAATATTCAATTCCTCAACGTATATTACGCGGACATTTTATTTGATATTTATAGTCGAAGTTCAACCAACATTCCATGTATTTTTAGTTCAATGTATCTCTTCGTGTATTTTTTTTAGTGTAGCACTACAATTTTATCGTTTTACGGAACTAACGTTTACTCTGGAGATGGTTTTACCTCTTTTTACCCGTTTTTTGTGACTAGCTAGTTTTAGCCTGATTTTTTGTTGTACAGGGTGTCCCAAATTCGAGGGTGACCATTGGAATCTCGGAAACCGTAAGAGTTACAGGGTCGGTTAATGGGAGGAAAAGTTGCGCAATTTGGAGCTTAAAAAAAGACGTTTAAAAAATTTTAAAATTCCGGATACTTCCGGAGTTATCCGAAAAAAATTGAAATTTGTTAAAATCGTTTTTACCTTCTACCGACTTTATTTAAAGAGAAATTGGAAAACTAAAAACAGTTTTTCATTGCCACTTTTTATGTCCTACAACATGACGCAAAAAAAAATAATCCGGCGTTTCGTTTTTTTTTTCAATCATCATCAACTTGTCACTCAACTCAATGAAGTGCGATACCTCATTTTAAAGGCAATTAAAATCAAGTTGATGATGATCGAAAAAAAAACGAAACGTCGGATTTATTTTTTTTTTGCGTCATGTTGTAAGACATAAAAAGTGGCAATGAAAAACTGTTTTTAGTTTGCCGATGTCTCTTTAAATAAAGTGGGTAGAAGGTAAAAACGATTTTGACAATTTTCGATTTTTTTCGGATATCTCCGGAAGTATCCGGAATTTTAAAATTTTTTAAACGTCATTTTATTAAGCTCCAAATTGCGCAACTTTGCCTCCATTTAACCGATCCTGTAACTTACGATTTTCGAGATTCCAATGGTCACCCTTGAATTTGGGACACCCTGTATATACTAATTGGAACAATTTTTATAACACCTTTATTTTAGTTACAACTGCATTTCTCAAGCTTTGTTAACAATAATATATATTTTGCTTTGACATTAAGTCATATTTTTAATTTGAAAAATGTACATCTCCTGTAAACGAAAAATAAACGTTTATTTGACTATCGTGTGTTGCTTAGGATTTATAGAAGGTTCTTATCAACTCGAGTTAAATTAAAACTTTATGATTGTCTCATTTTATCATTTTTGGCTTATTGTGATGCGGTCTAGCCTATTCTTTTACTAGATGATAGAGTTAGTCTTCAGAAGCCCTCAGATACTACAGAATATATCCTTTAGATTGTTATGGTCTATGTACTCTAACTTTCTCGCTCTGTTTATAGGTTATTTAAAGATGCCTTTAATCTACGTCTTCTATTTCACATCTATCTATTATAGAGTCTTGAAAATAAATTAAATATAATTGGAAACTTCGGCTAGAAACAAATACCTAGTTTTCTTCAGGAATTGACCAATTAACCTACAAAACACCATTCAAAAAAGTAGTCCATTTTTCTCAAAATAATAAAAATTCAGAGATTGGAGGGACACAATTCAATGGTCTCAAATTATGTTTATTTTTTAAAAAACGATTACACGTGTTTCGCCCAAAGGCATCGTCAGATCTAAAAGAAAAAAGAAGGCAACCCTAGTATAAAAACAACAATGCATAAACATAAATTACAATGTTGAGATATGACTTACCGGTAAAGCTATTGGATTAACAGCACAAACATTTAAGTTAAAACAAAAATAAATACATCGAAAATAAAAAAATAATCCTGACGTTCACATTAAATCCGGTAAAGCAGAATGAGATTAAGTTGAACAGGAGAACGGAAATAAAGCAAAAAATAAAATACTTTAGAAAAAGAAAAAGACTTCCTTTTTTAGACCTTTTGCTGACTAGAGATAACAACAAAATCACCTTTGATATTTATTGAAAACCTTCCTCGACGGACAACATTATCCAGTTTGATTCTAATTCCCCGTATTCTCATAAATTTGCTGCATTCAACTCCTTTTTCTACCGGTTATTCAAAATACCATTATGCCTCTCAAAAAGAGTTAGCTACAATTAAACAGATTGCAGTAAATAATGGGTTTCCATTAAGTATAATTAATTTCAAATTTTATAATAAGTACAAGCTCTCCTATAATTTAATCCATAACACCAGCATTAAAAATTCTAGATTTCATTGCCTCACTTACTTGGTAGTATCTCCTCCCGATTGGCAAAATTTTTTAAAAACTATAATTTACAGATATCATTCAAAACTTCAAACACATTATTTAATAAGCTCGTAAACATTAAAGATAAAAGAGAACACTTATCTACTCCCTTAACTGCGGGGACTGTAATGCCGTTTACTTTGGTCAGTCTGAAAGAAAAATAAAAACGAAAGTGCAGGAACACTTAAGAGAATATAATAAACACAAAGATACCGAAATCACCGAGAGTAAATCGGCTTTTGCAAGTCATTTATTGTCCTCAAAACACCTTTCTTTCATCCCGGAAAATGTAAAAATCCTTCATGAGTGCCCCAAGGGAAAGAAGCTTGACTTATTAGAGAAGATGGAGATCACAAGGGCAAAAAGGAGTCCTGTACTGTCTTGTGTGAATGATGCTTTTACCTTCGAACCGCATTTAATTTTTAACAATATTTACTCGTATCACGACCTGGATAGCACGTAAGTTTAGCGCTTGCCTAAGAACCCGATGGTCGCTGATTCATTTCTCGACCAAGTTATTGTAAAACATATTTGTTTTTTGATCATTTTATTATATTATATATTTTTTTATTTTATATTTTAATATATGTATTCTCATTTAAAACAAAACTCTTTTAATGACCTATAATAATTCTATCTCAATTTAATTAATTCCATAATCAATTAATAACTTGATATATTTAAAATAACGTATATTGCTAAAGATCTCTAATATTCTTTGAGTTAAGGGGACACCCAAAAATATTAATTGGCGAGTCAGTCAGAAAGCAACGTTTGAGAGAAATGTGTGTAAGGTGGTGTGTTGGAAAAAGAGTTGTGTTGACTGGTTAAACCAGGCTGCTAAATTTAATAGTGGTGAATATGTAAGAAATAGTTGATCTTGAGTAGATATGTGGCCATTATGAGAAGTTTGTACAGATCTGTTTGCGCATCTTGAAGATGCCCGCACAAGTAGGTGTGAAAGCCTCTGTTCAATTAGGAACGAATGCGCAATTCCTCGAGTGCTGTCTGGTAAGACTGGGGGCCTTACCTGGGGCTCGATTGACACGAATAAACAGAAGGATATAGTAGAAATATATCCTTTGTCTAATTCGTTGAGATGCTTACTGTTTAGAGGCAGTGGAGCGTCTGGGGAAGCCCTTACTATTTTAGGTGACACTAGCTAGTCGTCAAATAAAGGAAGATAACATGTTTGACATATGTATATATTGAAATGTGACATTGTGTAAATTGATGTTGACTAAGATGATACAAGGGAACGGAAGTTCCCCGGTGAGTATATTTTATTATTGCCAAAAGTTGACAGAACAGTAAATATTGTTTATTTTATTATTTTTATGTGATGTTCGAGTTTATGTCTAACAATATAAGAAGGATGACTGTTGAGTGAATTTGCATTGTAGAGACCCATTGGCTAAGAACAACTATGACAGGTAATAAACTACATTTTAAAGCGTATTTTACATTCAGGTGTGGGGTACTGCAATCGATTCACTCAACGGCATGTTTCGAAGGGATTTATTTATACCGATTCATAAAAATGTTATGAAAAACTTATCTAACTTTTTAACTTATAATATATTAAAACCTTTAAGTTGAATGCTAAACCTATCTAATATTCATCCCATAATATGGCTTGAAAACTATTGCCTTATTTAGCTGACCAAAATAAACAAATAGCAGAGCATTTAGACCGAAAATAATATTAGGTTCCCGATAAAATTAAAGCTTTAGTTAAAATAAACATATTATGAATAAGATCTTTATTTCATAATAAGCTTTGATTAATAAAATGCTGATGCTTTAGTGTTCAATATTTTCGGTTACGCTCAATCATAAAAAAAAAAAAGAAAACGTATCCTGTATTTTATGAGTGGACCTATTGATTAAGAAATAAGGTTTAGTTACACAGTCAAATCAAACCATTTTCGAAATAAACAAATTTTTCGAAGTAAAACGATACGCGACCGATTTTCTTTTAGTAAATAACGGCTTTATTCATTTTGTATTTTTGACAGTCTTGTTTATTTTACGCACTGTAAACAATTGTGATTTTAAGTTTTGAGGTGTTTTAATAATTTAACTTTTAATTTGTGTGTTTAGCGACAACAAAAAAAAAGTGAGGTAAGTTTATTTTGTTGCGGCCTGTTTTATGCCTTTATAAATGTGTAATAAATACAGTGGCGTCTTTGGTTTAAGGTAGCTAAAAAAAAATCAATGGCTATTCAAAAGAGAAAAAAGATTCATGTTATAGAATCATCTTCAGATGAAGACGAATCGACACCTACTTCCAGCTCAATAAATTCAACCATAAGGGAAGAAAATATAATTTCTAATTTAGCGGGTATGGTTGAAAATTTGGTTAAGACAATTGAACTGCAAACTAAGAGCAAAACAGTTAGAACTGATGAACAAAATTTACCAGCTAATATTCCACATTTTAATCCTGAAGATAAGGCTCTAACCGTAGCAAGGTGGTGTGACAGAATCGATGAATTGAAAAGTCTGTATAATTGGAGTGACGAGCGCACTACAATGCTTTAACTAAGTTGGAAGGACTGGCAAAAACCTGGTATCGTGGGCTGCCATCAGTAAATTTTGCCTGGGAAGAATGGAAATTAAAATTAAAAACAGCGTTTCCATCAAAGCGTGATTTTTGCCGTAGCATACAAGAAATGATGCACCGGACTAAGCAGAAGCACGAATCGTACATCACTTATTATTATGAAAAGGAAGCCTTATTAAATCAATGCAAGATAACTGGGGAAGATGCAGTCTCGTGTCTGATAGGTGGAATTCCCGACCCAGTGGTACAGGCTGCTGCTCGAGCCAAAGATTGTCAAACACCGGAAGCTCTGCTTAATTATCTTAGAACTTGTGAGATAACGCAGCCTGGTACTTCGGGACGATTTCAAAATATAAACTACCTACCTAACCAACATTTTAATCATGGAGTCAAACGATTTGCTAAAAAACCCTGGATTCCAACTGGTGGAGTCTCTGATGATACTGACAATCATAGCGGTGAAGATGGTGTACCGCTACCTTCAGATTCAGATTAGGTTGCGGGCACGCAACATCCTGTCAGGTTGGCCGAATGTAAAACATATTTGTTTTTTGATCATTTTATTATATTATATATTTTTTTATTTTATATTTTAATATATGTATTCTCATTTAAAACAAAACTCTTTTAATGATCTATAATAATTCTATCTCAATTTAATTAATTCCATAATCAATTAATAACTTGATATATTTAAAATAACGTATATTGCTAAAGATCTCTAATATTCTTTGAGTTAAGGGGACACCCAAAAATATTAATTGGCGAGTCAGTCAGAAAGCAACGTTTGAGAGAAATGTGTGTAAGGTGGTGTGTTGGAAAAAGAGTTGTGTTTACTGGTTAAACCAGGCTGCTAAATTTAATAGTGGTGAATATGTAAGAAATAGTTGATCTTGAGTAGATATGTGGCCATTATGAGAAGTTTGTACAGATCTGTTTGCGCATCTTGAAGATGCCCGCACAAGTAGGTGTGAAAGCCTCTGTTCAATTAGGAACGAATGCGCAATTCCTCGAGTGCTGTCTGGTAAGACTGGGGGCCTTACCTGGGGCTCGATTGACACGAATAAACAGAAGGATATAGTAGAAATATATCCTTTGTCTAATTCGTTAAGATGCTTACTGTTTAGCGGCAGTGGAGCGTCTGGGGAAGCCCTTACTATTTTAGGTGACACTAGCTAGTCGTCAAATAAAGGAAGATAACATGTTTGACATATGTATATATTGAAATGTGACATTGTGTAAATTGATGTTGACTAAGATGATGCAAGGGAACGGAAGTTCCCCGGTGAGTATATTTTATTATTGCCAAAAGTTGACAGAACAGTAAATATTGTTTTTCTTAATTATTTTTATGTGATGTTCGAGTTTATGTCTAACAATATAAGAAGGATGACTGTTGAGTGAATTTGCATTGTAGAGACCCATTGGCTAAGAACAACTATGACAGGTAATAAACCACATTTTAAAGCGTATTTTACATTATATTTCACTTTTTATATTTTTTTTTTTTTGCTTTTTTTTTTTTATTTCCATTCTCCTGTTCAACTTAATCTCATTCTGCTTGTTTTGTTTACTTTTATTTTATTTAGTTTTGATACCGGATTTAATGTGAACGTCAGCATTATGTTTTAATTTATGTCTATGGATTGTTGTTTTTGTACTAGGGTTGCCTTCCTTTTTTCTTTTAGATCTGACGATGCTTTAGGGCGAAACACGTGTAATCTTTTTTAAAAAATAAACATAATTTGAGACCATTGACTTTGTGTCCCTCCAATCTCTGAATTTTTACTACAAAACAAAAAATACTATAATGTTTCCGAATAAATCAAAAAAGGAAAGCTAATATGTACCTGGTCTACTACCGGTAGGGCTGCCGGTTTTACTACCCTTAGGTCCGGCGGTGCCGGGTTTTTCAGTAGGCGACCTTTGTCCACCGGGATACTCGTAACCCCCTGCTTGGTCCAACTCCTGATTGACCCCGCAGGAAAACACGAACGAGCAGAGGGAGTGGAAGTGCGTTAAAATCACGATGGCGTGCACCACTTCCGCCAACGACCACGAGTCTTTGCCGCATTTCGTTAATTTCTGTAAAAAAGAATGAGATGCATTAAAAATTAGTTCTTCGATTGAATGTTAGAAGAAAAGGTAGATTCTGTAAAATATCCTAAAGTAATTAATTATATTTAATAAACGTATATTTTATAAACACCCTGTATTCATTTATAAGTGTCTCAACCGCCCGAGAATTATCGTACATCCTTGAAAATCTATACCCTAAACATAAATAATAATATAAGCAGAGATTGAGAGAGTCCGAAAGAAGTAAAAGAGTCAGTGAGTGCTAGCACTTCGCCTTATAAAGAGCTTTGTATATAGAGTGGTCATAGTTGACCAGGTGTGGTTGTGTTTGTCCACAAGGTGGATATTAGAATGGTTGTGATTGTTTTGTGCACAGGTTAATCATGTCGACATGTGAGTAATATTTTATATTGTTGTTGTATAAGTCCATGGCTAGAGTTTTATGGTATACCAGAGTTTGTCGCTGTTTAGCGAGGTATTACCAGGTTGTGGTCGATTGTGTAGCAATCGACAGGGATGCCCTCTGAGCGCGCAGTTCCTTCGAGTTGGTCTTGTGAGTTATAGAGGGCCCTCACTTGTCTTCTCGATTGACACATTTGGATTCTAAGATCTCGGTATATGTTATCTTGGTTTCCGAGTGTTGAGATGCTTACTGCTTAGCGGCAGTGGAGCGTCTGGGGTATCCTTAACTATTTTAGGGGACACTAGCTAGTCGTCGAAGAAAGAAGATATATATGTAAATTATTAGCAAACATAAAGTAACTATATTGATGGTTGTTGGCATGACTGAATCAAGGGGACCGAGGATCCCCGGTGAGTAAACTTAATCTTTATTAGATGGGTCAGTACAGTAAATCGTAAATATTTTTTTTTCATGGTACTCTCAATCTCTTGCTGTATACATGGTGAAGCTCGCTGAATGAATTGCATTGTCAATACTCACGTAAGTTTAATTTTAAAAATACCCAAATTTTACAATTCTTACCTCAATATGAGAAGTTCTGAGTAGCCAAGGCCTGTGCGCCAAGATCTTATTAATATCGTACAAGTTCCTTAGTTTCTGCGGTATGGCCTTGAGACCTCTGAGCCAGTTCTGATCGCCGCCCTGTTGCAAGAATTCCTGCTTCTGCAGATTAATCAGGTACTGACACTGGTGACGTCCGGCGGCCTATATAAAAAATTTAAACGAACTCTTTATGTTAATTCGACACACGTGTGGAGCTGCTATTTGTTTTGTAAAAAAATCAAGGTTACTCATGATTCATTCCTGTTTTCGCTTTTGTTTTTTTTTTTTAAATAGCGACGTTTAAGTCAGAGAGATAATGTTTCCTGCCACTTTCGCTTTATTTGCGTTAAGCTGGTTACAGTGTTTTTCCTGTCCCGTAATATTTTTCGCCATAAATTAAAACGGGCAATTTAAGCTGTTATCCATGGGCTAATTTATAATAAATAACATAAACATACCTATTAACTGTCGTGTTTTTTGGCATTGCGTCTGAATGAGTTAATGGCGTATCAAGTCGGTTTTAAATAAACATTGTAAAAGTATATAATAAATCTTTTGGGTTGTTTTTAATTGTCCCTAAAAGTTAATAAATTATTCTACAAATAATTTGAATTTCCCGCCAAATTGTTAACACAGACAAACGCTTGGGCTCGGTTAAGTGACTTGACATAATAAAGGAAACTTGTCAAGTTGCCACTGAACTTTTAGGGATCTAGGGATCCATTGACGTTTTAAACGTCAAAATTCCAAGAGGCTTTGCGGCTCTTTTACATTGAGTAAAACCGCTGTTGCCATATATAGAGATAATTTACGGATTTTTAGATGTTGACAGATTTGCCAAAGTGTATATTATTTACGAGATACAGCGCAAAAATTTAAAAAAATTATTTATTGCTTTAGTGGTATTATTTGTATATGGTATAAACTAACTGTTAATATAACTTTTTTAGTTTTATAACAGCTCTTATAAATTTGGCAACTCTGTAAGCAAGGTATATGTATATTTAATAAAAAGACATGTTAAGTCAAGGAGGCTTGGATTATCCAATCATATTTTTCCATGAATTCCAAAATATGATTGAAACATCCAAGCCTTCTTGATTAAAAATTATATTTTTTAACATAGTCGTGGCACACAAGACAAAAATGCCAACAGTTGACAAATAATAAAAAAATTTTTACTGCGTTGCCATTTTTTGTTTTCCTAGAATATGGCAGCAATTTTGGAAAAGCGCCTGATAAACTTAAAGTTGGCAGCTCTGTATGCCAGGATCGTCAATCTATTTTTCCAAGCCTCCATGGCATACTAGATTAGAATTTAAATATTTCCAAGACAAAAACGTCAAAAGTTGACATCTGAGACGGCATTGCCCATTTAAATTATTTTTACAGCGTTGTCAATTTTTTTGTTATTTTCTACGATGCTGGATTTTGTGCGCAAACAGTTGACAAATAATAAAAATATTTTTACAGCGTTGCCATTTCTTGTTTTTCCTGAATAAGGCAGCAATTGTGTGAAAAAGTGCCTAACAAAATTAAATTTGGCAGCTCTGTATGCATTAAAATGCGGAAGTGATCAATGAGCCAAGGAGACTTGGCTCGTCCAATCTATTTTTCCAAGCTTCCTTGACCAAAAATCACATGGCATGCTGGATTAGACTTTAAATATTTCCAAGACAAAAACGTCAAAAGTTGACATGTGAGAAGGCATTGCCCATTTAAATTATTTTTACAGCGTTGTCAATTTTTTTTTTGATTTTCGACGATGTTGGAGCAAAAAATGGCAAATTTTGGACGCATTAGCATATGGTTTTATAAATCAAACCCGTCATATGTCACAATATAATATTTTTTGACATTGGCATGTAAAAGAATCAAGGAGGCTTGGTTGGTTTTATTTATTTTCCAGGCCGCCTTGACGAAAAATTTAACATAGTCATGGCACACTGGAAAAAAAAATTATTTATTTCCAGGACAAAAAAGTGACATATGAGATTGTCCATTGTCCATTTAAATTATTTTTACGTTGCCAATTTTTATTTTTGTTTCTAAGGATACTCGTGTATGCATTAAAATGCTGTCATAAGATGTGTCACAATAAGTTTAATATTTGTCATTGGCTTATAAAAGAATCAAGGATGCTTGGGATGGTTTTATTTATTTTCCAGGCCTCCTTGATATAAAAATAACTCTTTTTAAAATAGTCATGGCACACTGAAAAAAAATTTAAATATTTCCAGGACAAAAATGTGACATATGACATTGTCCATTTAAATTATTTTTACAATGTTGCCAATTTTTATTTTTGTTTTGGTTTCTAAAGATACTCGTGTATGCATTAAAATGCTGTCATAAGATATGTCACAATAAGTTTAATATTTGTCATTGGCTTATAAAAGAATCAAGGATGCTTGGGATGGTTTTATTTATTTTCCAGGCCTCCTTGACAAAAAAATTACTCTTTTTAAAATAGTCATGGCACACTGGAAAAATATTAAAAGATTTCCAGGACAAAAAAGTGACATATGACATTGTCCATTGTCCATTTAAATTATTTTTACAACGTTGCCAATTTTTATTTTTGTTTTGGTTTTTAAGGCTACTCGTGTATGCATTAAAATGCTGTCATAAGATGTGTCACAATAAGTTTATTATTTATTTTCCAGGCCTCCTTGATATAAAAATAACTCTTTTTAAAATAGTCATGGTACACTGGAAAAAATGTAAATATTTCCAGGACAAAAATGTGACATATGAGATTGTCCATTGTCCATTTAAATTATTTTATTACAACGTTGCCAATTTTTGTTTTTGTTTCTAAAGATACTCGTGTATGCATTAAAATGCTGTCATAAGATATGTCACAATAAGTTTAATATTTGTCATTGGCTTATAAAAGAATCAAGGATGCTTGGGATGGTTTTATTTATTTTCCAGGCCTCCTTGACAAAAAAATTATTTTTTTTAACATAGTCGTGGCACACTGGAAAAAAATTTACATATTTCCAGGACAAAAAAGTGACATATGAGATTGTCCATTGTCCATTTAAATTATTTTATTACAACGTTGCCAATTTTTATTTTTGTTTCTAAGGATACTGGTGTATGCATTAAAATGCTGTCTAAGATATGTCACAATAAGTTTAATATTTGACATTGGCTTATAAAAGAATCAAGGATGCTTGGATGGTTTTATTTATTTTCTAGGCCTCCTTGACGAAAAATTTAACTCTTTTTAACATAGTCATGGCACACTGGAAAAAATGTAAATATTTCCAGGACAAAAATGTGCCATATGACATTGTCCATTGTCCATTTAAATTATTTTTACAACGTTGCCAATTTTTGTTTTTATTTTGGTTTCTAAGGATACTCCTGTATGCATTAAAATGCTGTCATAAGATATATCACAATAAGTTTATTATTTGTCATTGGCTTATAAAAGAATCAAGGATGCTTGGGATGGCTTTATTTATTTTCCAGACCTCCTTGACAAAAAAATAACTCTTTTTAACATACTCATGGCACACTGGAAAAAATGTAAATATTTCCAGGACAAAAATGTGACATATGACATTGTCCATTGTCCATTTAAATTATTTTTACAACGTTGCAAAATGCTGGCATAAGATATGTCACAAGAAGTTTATTATTTGTCATTGGCTTATAAAAGAATCAAGAATGCTTGGGATGGTTTTATTTATTTTCCAGGCCTCCTTGAGAAAAAAATAACTCTTTTTAACAAAGTCATGGCATACTGGAAAAAAATTTAAATATTTCCAGGACAAAAAAGTGACATATGAGATTGTCCATTTAAATTATTTTTACAACGTTGCCAATTTTTATTTTTGTTTTGTTTTCTAAGGATACTCGTGTATGCATTAAAATGCTGTTATAAGATATGTCACAATAAGTTTATTATTTTTCATTGGCTTATAAAAGAATCAAGGATGCTTGGATTGGTTTTATTTATTTTCCAGGCCTCCTTGATATAAAAATAACTCTTTTTAAAATAGACATGGCACACTGAAAAAAAATTTAAATATTTCCAGGACAAAAATGTGACATATGACATTGTCCATTTAAATTATTTTTACAACGTTGCCAATTTTTATTTTTGTTTTGTTTTCTAAGGATACTTGTGTATGCATTAAAATGCTGTCATAAGATATGTCACAATAAGTTTAATATTTGACATTGGCATGTAAAAGAATCAAGGATGCTTGGATGGTTTTATTTATTTTCCAGGCCTCCTTGACATAAAAATAACTCTTTTTAAAATAGTCATGGCACACTGAAAAAAAATTTAAATATTTCCAGGACAAAAATGTGACATATGACATTGTCCATTTAAATTATTTTTACAATGTTGCCAATTTTTATTTTTGTTTTGGTTTCTAAAGATACTCGTGTATGCATTAAAATGCTGTCATAAGATATGTCACAATAAGTTTAATATTTGACATTGGCATGTAAAAGAATCAAGGATGCTTGGATGGTTTTATTTATTTTCCAGGCCTCCTTGACGAAAAATTTAACTCTTTTTAACATAGTCATGGCACACTGGAAAAAATGTAAATATTTCCAGGACAAAAATGTGGCATATGACATTGTCCATTGTCCATTTAAATTATTTTTACAACGTTGCCAATTTTTATTTTTGTTTTGGTTTCTAAGGATACTCCTGTATGCATTAAAATGCTGTCATAAGATATGTCACAATAAGTTTATTATTTGTTATTGGCTTATAAAAGAATCAGGGATGCTTGGGTTGGTTTTATTTATTTTCTAGGCCTCCTTGACATAAAAATAACTCTTTTTAACATAGTCATGGCACACTGGAAAAAATGTAAATATTTCCAGGACAAAAATGTGACATATGACATTGTCCATTGTCCATTTAAATTATTTTTACAACGTTGCAAAATGCTGGCATAAGATATGTCACAATAAGTTTAATATTTGACATTGGCTTATAAAAGAATCAAGGATGCTTGGGATGGTTTTATTTATTTTCCAGGCCTCCTTGACATAAAAATAACTCTTTTTAAAATAGTCATGGCACACTGGAAAAATATTAAAAGATTTCCAGGACAAAAATGTGACATATGACATTGTCCATTGTCCATTTAAATTATTTTTACAACGTTGCCAATTTTTATTTTTGTTTTGGTTTCTAAGGATACTCGTGTATGCATTAAAATGCTGCCTAAGATATGTCACAATATGTCACAATTGGCTTATAAAAGAATCAAGGATGCTTGGGATGGTTTTATTTATTTTCCAGGCCCCCTTGATATAAAAATAACTCTTTTTAAAATAGTCATGGCACACTGGAAAAAGATTAAAAGATTTCCAGGACAAAAAAGTGACATATGAGATTGTCCATTGTCCATTTAAATTATTTTTACAACGTTGCCAATTTTTGTTTTTGTTTTGGTTTTTAAGGATACTCGTGTATGCATTAAAATGCTGTTATAAGATATGTCACAATAAGTTTATTATTTTTCATTGGCTTATAAAAGAATCAAGGATGCTTGGGTTGGTTTTATTTATTTTCCAGGCCTCCTTGACATAAAAATAACTCTTTTTAAAATAGTCATGGCACACTGGAAAAATATTAAAAGATTTCCAGGACAAAAATGTGACATATGACATTGTCCATTTAAATTATTTTTACAATGTTGCCAATTTTTATTTTTGTTTTGGTTTCTAAAGATACTCGTGTATGCATTAAAATGCTGTCATAAGATATGTCACAATAAGTTTAATATTTGTCATTGGCTTATAAAAGAATCAAGGATGCTTGGGATGGTTTTATTTATTTTCCAGGCCTCCTTGACAAAAAAATTACTTTTTTTAACATAGTCATGGCACACTGGAAAAAAATTTACATATTTCCAGGACAAAAAAGTGACATATGAGATTGTCCATTGTCCATTTAAATTATTTTTACAACGTTGCCAATTTTTGTTTTTGTTTTGGTTTTTAAGGATACTCGTGTATGCATTAAAATGCTGTCTAAGATATGTCACAATAAGTTTAATATTTGACATTGGCATGTAAAAGAATCAAGGATGCTTGGATAGTTTTATTGATTTTCCAGGCCTCCTTGCTAAAAAATTATTCACGATAGTTATGGCATTCTAGAATAAAATATAAATAAAAATTGCAAAAATTTGTCCATACTATTATGACATATAACCATTTAAATCTTAACATGTTCTGCCATGACTTTTAAAATTTATTTATATGCCTTCATGTCAATTTTTGACAGGTTGGGTCTTGAAATATTTATATTTTATTCTAGGGTGCCATGAATATCTTAAAATCGTGAATTATTTTTGGTCAAGGTGGCTTGGAAAAATAAATAAACTTGATCTGACATGTCATGACTTTTGACATTTATTCACTTGACATAAATCACATATATTTTATGTCAATTTTTGACAGTTACATTTTGAATTTCAATCTAGCGTGTCACGACTTTTAATGTATATTAATCTCGCATAATAAATTCCCAAATTTAATATTTGCTATCTAAAAAAAACTGAATAAAAAAGTTATTGGGGAAAAGTACGTTTGAGAACCACTCGTTTTAGCAGTACGTTTTTAACGTAGTCATGGCACACTGACAAAAATAAAAAATATTTCCAAAACATCAAAAATGTCAAAAGTTGACATATGAGGCGTCATCGTCGATGTCCATTTTTATTAATTTTACAGCGTTGCCAATTTTTTTTTCTGGTTTTTCAGAATGCTGCAACAATTATAAAAAGTATT
The DNA here is from genome assembly GCF_022605725.1 of Anthonomus grandis grandis. Classification (NCBI taxonomy): domain Eukaryota; kingdom Metazoa; phylum Arthropoda; class Insecta; order Coleoptera; family Curculionidae; genus Anthonomus; species Anthonomus grandis. The sequence goes on from NC_065549.1 coordinate 6,139,736, forward strand.
AAGTATTTTGCAGCTTAAAAATGCTTAAAAAAATGCATTATAAAGCGTTTTCGTAAATCAAACCTGTCATATTGTACAATATATTTTTGACATTGACATATAAAATAATCAGGAAAGTTTGGGTGGTTTTATTCATTTTCCAGACATTCTTGGTCAAACAAAAATTCACCACACACATGACACTCTAGAATAAAATATAAATATTTCAAGACAAAAACTGTCAAAACATGACACGAAATACATCTAAAATGTTGCATGACTTTTGACATTTACATTTTAAATTTTTTTGACATGTGAGGCGACGTCATTTAAATTATTTTTACAACGTTGCCAACTTCTTGTTATTAATTTTCTATGCTCCTGAATTTGATTGAAAAAAAGTAACTTAAATTACTTACGTTTTGAATCTTAATCTAGCAGGTATACAGGTTTGCCAAATTTCATATTTTGTCCTAAAAAAATTGTGGAAAGGCAATTTAAAAAAAAAACACTAAGATATACAGGCTGTGTACATGATTCAATCGTCTTAATTTGTAACATAGAGGACGTGAAAAAACTTGTTGCCACATTACGTGATAAGTATTAAGACACACGACTGATTAAAGAAGTGACATAAATATGATGTTTAACGTATGTATCTTATTTTCCATTTACATCGATATTACTTGGTATGCGAACGAAAATTATTTTTAGACTTACATTGTTTATAAAAAAAATTAACATCACTGTCCTTTGAGTAAACCGATCGAGCATTAACGTGAACCCACACGGTTCTTTTCACATCTTTCTCGTCGATGTGTTTGCTTTTAAGTTGTTTGGTTAGTAAAATTGAGTTGATAATAATGTTTTCTTCACACGTGTAGTTTTATATGGAGGTCATGCACGCGCCATTTTATTCAAGTAACCCGCGAACTGGAGATTTACAATTTTCTCATATTATCTCTTGGTAATTAAATTTTTGAAGTGTTTACTTTTCCTTTGCGATTTATTGCTTCTATGTACGAAGCAGCTGATGCTGCGTGATTTGTTGCTTATTTTTTAAACATTTTCTTATCAGTGAAACAGTACAGCCCTGTATGTTGAAAACATAACCGTTTAGGGCATATAACACTGTATACCCGGCGTTACCTTTTTTTAAATAAAATAATTAATTTTGGCAACTCTGTGTGCATTAGCAGTTTCACAATTCGTACCTCAATTTTTGCCTAGTTTTTTATCAAAAATGCTTGATAACTCTTAAAAATGCCAAAAAAATTATTTTTGAATGAATCATGAACAGAATATTTAAATGTGACTTATTCAAAAGTCAATGTTTTCCTGATTTCAATGAGAGAGGACTTCATGCCAGTAGACTCCTAAGGGTTCCTCGGTTAACTTTAGGAAATCGAGGTGCAAGATTAACGTGGTGCCAAGAACATGTTAATTGGAATCAAGAAAGACGGGCCACAGTTCTTTTTACGGATGAGTCTCGATTTTCATTTTATCCTGATTCTGGTAGAATTCGTGTCTGGAGAGAGGAAGGAAATGAAAGTCGTTTGCGTCATGCCCGGGAAGTAGTAAGGCAACGTGGTGGATCACTAATGTTTTGGGGTGGCATTAGACTTGACGGAAAAACGAACCTTATTTTTGTGGAAAATACAATGACTGGAATAAGTTATAGGGATAATATACTACTGCCTGTAATTGTTCCATATTTACGCGAAATGGGCCCAAATTCGTTGTTGCAACAAGATAATGCCCCACCACATCGAGCACGGCTTGTACGAATCGCTACTGAGGAAAATCAAATCAATCTTCTACCCTGGCCCTCTACCTCACCGGACCTTAATCCAATTGAGCATGTTTGGGATTGGTTAAAAAGGCAACTTCTTCAACGATTTGACTTTTTTCAAAGCGCTATGGAGCTTCGTCTTGCTGTGACACATGTTTGGGAGGAGTTGCCCCAAGAATTAATTAATAATTTAATTTTAAGTATGCCTAGGCGATGCCAAAGTGTTATTAATAATAGAGGTGGACCATCTGGCTACTAGTTTAATTTGTATTTGGTAAATTTTTATTTTTATAATTTTTTTTAATAAACGGTAATAAATGGGATTTTGTTCTTTATTTTTATTTGGGCCCTAAATTATGAGTAAATTATAATCTACAAAAAAAGTTAATAATTATATTGTTATTTTATTCGAATAATGTAAAAAAAATGCAATAATTAACTTTTTTCCAATATTCTCAAAAATATTAACATATTAGTATGTGTTCCCTAGACCATTTTGATGTGTGTATATGGAACATATAAAAAATTACTCCAAATGTCTGGAATTAAAAAAATAATTGGTGCAAAAATTGACACATATGTCTAGAATAAGGGGAAAAATTACTTGGAATGCCTGAAATAACATTGAAAATTACTAAGCTAAGTTATTGTTAAAAGTTCAGGCTTTTAAAGTAGAAGAAAGAGCCTTAAATGCCTGGAAAATATGCCTGAAATTTAAGCTGGAAAAAATGCCTAAGATAAGACTAAAAATTATATAAAAACCTAATCTTTACGCACCTGGAATAAAGTTAAAAATATCTGAAATAATATTGAATATGTCTTAAATAGGAATAGTCCTGGCGTTTCGAGATGGAATAAATAGCGTTAAATGCCTGGAAAACAAAAGAAATTACTGAAAATGCCTGAAATTAAAATAAGCATAGAGCCAAAAAAACAAATTGTTACTCAAAAAATCCAGGACAAAGAAGAAATTATTTTAAGTTCTTGAAATAAAACGAGAAAAAAGTCTTTAAATGTCTTAAAGATGAAGGGTGAAATACTCGAGAAAGTAAAAAAAGCAAAATTACTTCAAATGTATGAAACATAAAAAATAACTGCAAATGCCTGGAATTAAAATGATGAGAATTTGTGAAATGCTTCAACTATGCCTGAAATAAGACGACCAATTACTTAAAATGCCTACTTAAAATTTTTTAGCAAATTTTCTTACCAGTAAAACAATACAACCCTGTATGTTGAAAACATAACCGTTTAAGGCATATAACACTGTATACCCGGTGTTTCTCAAACGTTCTTTTCCTCAGTTACATTTTTTTAGATAAAATAATTAAATTAGGCAACTCTATGTGCATTAGCAGTTTCACAATTCGTAGCTTAATTTTTGCCTAGTTTTAATTAAAAAGGCTTGATAATTAACTCCTAAAATCCAAAAAAATGATTTTTGAATGTATCATGAATAGAATATTTAAATGTGTTGTTACATTCAAATTTAACCTAAAAGTCAAATGTTGTGGCAATTTAAGACTCCATTTGGATGCGTCTTTTTGATAAATTAATTCAAACCATGACGCATAAAAAAAATTTTTTAATTCCTGAAATAAACATTGAAAATTATTCAAAGAATGGAAAATATAAGAAATGGCTTCAAATTGGCCAGTAATATAGAATAAATAATTAAATGCCTGGAACAACTTCAAAATTCTGGACTATATAATGTCTGGAAGTACCGTCCTGGAAGATGACAATAATTGACTTAAAAGTTGCCGTTGTATAAGCAAAATGTTCGGATAATTAAGTTTTACATAAACATATGTAAAACTTTTTGTTGCAAATTTCTTTATTAAAATATGTATACAACCTTTAAGTAAAACATTTCATGTCAGTTTACATTTTTTTATAAACATATAAATATGTAAAAACCTTGACACAAGAAAAAACACTTATTTAAAAAAATCGGTAATTTTTTTTTGCTTTATAGCATTCATTACCATTTGGTTAGCCCTATTTCTCATTTCCTCCAATAGAAGGATATGGTGTTGAGCTTCTCCATTATTATTTGCCCACTCTATACATTTATCAAAAGAGGATACCGCTTCATTAGGCATTATAGACTTGGTAGCTATGAGCCCATGTTCTTCTTCTGAATCTTGATCTTCCTCATCCAAATTTATTATATAGTCATTTTTTCGACGGTTTCTTCTTTTCCTACAGCCCACTGTTGTATTTCCTCATCAGCTAAACTTATTTCAATTTTTTTTGATACATCTATGATTTCACCCAGCTCTTGATGAAAAATATTTATTTTTAAGCGATTCGCTAAACTAGCAAGAGATATTAGATCTTCTTCATCCCACTCCTGTGCAATCAAATTTGGTGGTAAGAGCGATTTCCAAGATCTTCTTAACAAGCTTTGATTGACATGTTGCCAAGCTTCAGCCAATTCGGTTACGACATCCTTTAAAGTAATTTTTTTCAATTCCGCCGATATATCTCCTGGTGTTTCAACAATTTTTTTTAAGAGCTTTTTCCGATAGTACAGTTTGACTGCTTGAATTACGTGTTGATCCATTGGTTGGATCAAAGGAGTGCAGTTAGGAGGTAAAAACACTACACAAATTTGTTTATCCTCGCTGGATAAATTTTCTGGATGTCCTGGTGCATTATCAAGGAGTAGCAGTGCTTTTTCAGGTAAACCCAAGTCATGCATTTTTTGACGTACGGCGGGGACAAAGCACGTGTGAAACCATTCTGTGAAAATTTCTCTTGTTACCCATGTTTTTTTTTTGACTCATGTAAACTACAGGAATGTAATGGCTTTTAAATGAACGTGGCCTCTTTGATTTACCAAGAACCAGTAATTTTAACTTGTGGTTACCTGAGGCATTTGAACAAGGCATAAACGTTATCCGTTCTTTATTTTGTTTTCTGCCTGGAGCTGAATTTTCCTGGTTTTAAGCCAATGTTTTTTGAGGCGACACATTCCAAAATAGCCCACTTTCATCAGCATTATAAAGTTGATGGGCATTTAAGCCTAACTCCTTAATTTTATCATAAGGTTTTAGTTTGAAAGGATCTATTGCAGATAGATCACTGGAAAGTTTTTCCCCGAATTCCAAATCTCTGCTTAAAATTTTGGACCCTGAGCTAGCTTTAAACGTATTATTACCATGCAGTTGCTGCTAAAAATACTTTGCCTTTTCACAAATAATTTCCCCAGACACTGGTGTACCTGTAATTTAATTTTAAAAAAATCGTAAGTTTGAGAACTGCAAGAACCAGGTGTAAACCGCCTTCTCTACGTCAGGATTAGCACGTAACTTAAGACTCTTTCGATTTCCAGGGCCACTATCCAAGCTAGCAAAGTAGACCAAAAGTTTTGTGCGGTTCTTCTTTATATCACAGATCGTAGATTTACCAACACCATACTTAGTAGCTAAATTTGACACATTGTCACCAGCGTCAATACTTTTTAAAATTGTGACCTTATCACTCAACTTTAAACAAATGCGTTTTCTCTTTGACATAATTATTTGCAGTGCATATACCTAATTTTGTTACACTCAGGAATAAAGAGTCTAGAACATGTACGTAACACGCCGCTTAACGTGTCGTGTACCCATCCGCTGATCTAATCCAACTAATAAACAAAACGACCAAAGCAAACACCCGAGAAACTGACGAGTAGAGACCTGCAAATTGACGTGTGTTAACTGTGTATAGAACTCGGTAAAATACCGAAAAATAAAAAAAATTGCATTGCCAAAATGTTATAAAATGAGTCCAATACGGTCCTCTGTAATTTAAATAAGTTGTTCAAAGTTGTCACCATGAACTTCAACACAACGATTTGCTCGACGTAACCGCTGTTCCGTAACGGCACGCAATAGAGAAATCGGTTTTTGTCTAACTGTTGCTGCAGCCTGCTCAATACGTGCTATTAGTTCTTCTTGTGTGTCGATAGGCGTCTTGAAAACTAAACTTTTCATATACCCCCACAAAAAAAAGTCACATGAATTTAGGTCTGGCGACCTTGGTGGCCATGCAACCGGTCCATTTCGGCCAATCCACCGATTTGGGTAACTTATATCCAAAAATTCGCTCACTTTAATTCTAAAATGGGCAGGTGCTCCATCCTGCAGGAGCCACATAGCTTGCCTGATATTTAGTGGCACGTCTTCTAACAGAACAGGCAGATTATTTTGCAAAAAGTCCAAATAAACATCGCCCGTCAAACGGTCTGGTAAGATAAATGGTCCAACAAGTATCCCATTCACAATTCCTGCCCACACATTAGCAGAAAAGCGGTGTTGAAAATTGGTTCTGCGAATTGCATGGGGATTATCAACAGACCAAACATGCGTATTTCGAAAATTATTAATTCCGTTTCGGGTGAATGTTGCCTCGTTCTTGGCTAAAATTTAGTTCGAAAAATGTTGATCATTTTCATGTTGTTGTAGGAACCATTCACAAAACTGAACTCTGCGGGGGAAGTCTTCAGGCAGTAGCGCTTGGACAAGTTGAACGTGAAAGGGATTAAATTAATTCTTGCGCAATGTTGTCCATACTTTTGTTTGTTTGACTTAATCCGACCTGCCCTGCAAACTCGAGTACTTGTTGTTGGATCTTCTTCGATGAGATTTAAAATTTGTTCTTCCCTATAAACGTTTTCAGGTCCTCCTTCCTCTTCCTGCATGCCCTCCACGATGTTCCCGTAAATCGCCAGTATCCCTAGCCCGTTGAATAAGATTTATGAAACTTCTGGGTGTAGGATGATTCCGCAAAGGAAAGCGGTCTGTGTATAATACCGAAGCAACAGCAGCACTTTGAAGACACTCTCTATAAATAAGCAACATATCTACAAGTTCATTGTTTTCATAACGATGTGCCATTTTTAGGATTTGCAAATTTAAAATTAGCAATAATAAACCAAAAGTATCTAAGATTAACTGATCGGTACAATGCGTGATCGATAATACAAAAATTCGAGCAAAAACTAAACATAAACAAATTCAAAAAAAAATTCACTTTTTTTATTCTGTATGTCCCTTGTTTTTGAGTGTATCGAAAAAAGTTATTCGAAAAAAATTTATATTTTACCGAGTTCTATACACAAAAAAAAGTATCAAATTAAAAATCACCCTATATAATGTTTAAATACCTGGAAGATATAATAATTGACTTAAAACACCGGAGAGGGCATAAAAAATTAAATTGCCTCGAATATAACATATAAAAAATTACTCCAAATAACTGGAATTAAAAAATTAACTGGTGCAAAAATTGACAAATATCCCTAAAATAAGGGAAAAAAATTACTTGAAATAATGCCTGAAATAACGTGGAAAATTACTAGGTTATTGTTAAAAGTCGAGGCGTTTCAAAATGGAATAAATAGCGTCAAATGCCTGGAAAACAAAAGAAATTACTGCAAATGCCTGAAATTAAGTGGCAAATTAATCCTAGAGCCAAGAAAAAAATGGTTTTAAAGGCAAAAATAAAATTCAAAATTAATAAAAAAATCGAAAACAAAAAAGAAATTACTTTAAGGGCTTGGAATAAAATAAAAAAAGTCTTTAAATAGCTTAAAGATGAAAGGTGACGTAAAATATTTGAGAGAGCAAGAAAATCAAAATTACTTTAAATGTACGGAACATAAAAAATAACTGCAAATGCCTGGAATAAGAATGATGAGAATTTGTAAAATACTTCAACTATGCCTGAAATAACACGACCAATTACTTAAAATGCCTGGAATAATATTAAAAATTACTTTAAAAATTTAGGAAGTAGGTATAAGAAATGGCTTCAAATTCCTAAATAGCATTTAATTTTACTCGAAAAGCTTGAACATAGAATAAATAGCCTTAACACCTTAAATTCGCCATAGATTAAATTTTAACTCTGAAAAGTGTCTAAATAATCTCTTGCCAAAAACAAACAAAAGTTGAACGTCCTATAGCACAACACACACCCGAGTCAGCCTAATTGCACACATGCTGTTTGTATTTTCGAAACCTTGCCTATGTAAATACCATTATCACATTAGCAGCTTTAATAACGAACGTTATTATTAATAAATTCCGGTAGGTTTACAGTACGTCCTTATCACATGATGAAAATAGCTGAGGGGTATAAACCCTCAAATATTTCTCGATAACATGTATCAGTGTTTGTTTATTAGACGATTAGGATTAATCGGAAAATACCATCGGGATGACGTACGTTTAATCTTTTTACAAACATTTAATTCCTATGCAAGTTCAATCAATAATTATCTCAAGTTTAATAAGGTAAAATTGTGGCGTATGCTGACGATACTGTCCAGTTATTTTTTGAGTAGTAGTACCCAAACTAAGCAACTCTTTGACTAATAAAATTTACTTAAATTTACATATTATAGTCAAAAGAGCTTTTGGAGACTTACCATGATGGCGATGTAGTGCCGATAATCGAATGGCAAAGGTCCATCCCTGCTCAGGATAAAATTCTGCGTTTGTAGAAACTTTTCCAGATATGAGGGATGGTATCCCATCACTTGGGACACATGGTCCAGTCGGTTGTTTTGCAGGAATGCGTCTACGAAAAGGGTATGGGTCTGGAAAAAAATGAAATTGTTTTTATATATTTTTCCAATTCTAGTTCAATATTCAAAGTGATCTTGGAAAATATAAAGTCAACTAAATATCTTAAAATCGTGAATTTTTAGGTTTTTTTTTGGAATTAATTTAATATGCTAATTAATAGGTCAACCATAGGCTTTTTGTCTTAAGCTAGTAACAAAAATGGGAGTACGATATCTTTTAGTCTCTCTGTTTCATACTGACGCACGCCTATGGACTCGATATAACTATTTTTTTTAATTAAAAAAGTGACTTATAATTTTTCTTGTAACGTTTTAATTTACGAATTGCTTCTCGAGATATTTTAATTAATTTGACACTGTATTTGGATTTTTTTACAATTTTATTTTTTTAATTAAAACGGTATGGACGGTTATGGACTTTACACGTGTATTTTTTAATTAAAGTAATACAGTGGAATATCAGAATGATTTATCCTCCTCTCCATGAATATTCGGGAGAATCAGGTCTGAACGGCTTTTAATTTTTAACCTTTTTTGGGTTGCATTTTCTTATTTATAAATCGTTTTAAAATATCAAAGAAATTTAGTTTTTTTACATTCTACAGGACTTCAGAAGTTATTTGGTACAACTTCCGTGAAAGACGGACTCGTATAAAAAAGTGATGAATTGACTGATATAAAGTAGTGAATAAATAATTTGAAATGAATATTTTGAGTTTTTTTGTTCAGTATTTTTCTTTTTTTACATTTTAAATATCACTTCCAATTCCCGAAGAAAACTAAAATTTAAGTCAGTGTGTAATAAGGTGGAAAATGACTTTAAATGCTTGAAAAAGAATTACGCTTACTACCTGATTTGCCTGGAATATTAATTAAAAAATATGCCAGTAAAAGTCTGGAGCATATAAGAAATGGCTTCTACTTCGGATTAAACTGAAAAAAGACTCTAAATGTATGGACAAAAAATAAAAATTTCTTTAACTCCCTGGAATAAAATGACTTCAAATGCCTGAAATAAAATTAAAAATGACTTAGTTATAATTCCTGAAAAAATAAAATTGAAACTTACTTTTGAAGCCTGAATATATTAATATGTATGAAAAAAGCTTCAAATGCTTGAAATAAAATAAAAAATTATTTTAATTGCTTGAGAAAAATTAAAAAGGACTTTCAATTCCAGGACGAAAATTAAACATTGCTTTAAATGCTTATTTTAAAATATCTTCAGATTAGGTTAAGAAAGTTACTTCTAAAAATTGAAAAATATAAAAAAAAAATGGTTCCAAATGCCCGAGATAAAATAACTTTAAATGCTTAGACAAAAATGAAAAATGGCTTTAACTAGTTGGAATAAAATTGAAACTAAAAAAATGCTGCAAATAGCCTGAATAGAATAATATACAATTTACTTTAAATTGCTGGACAAAAGTGGGAAATGTCTTCAAATGCTTGAAATAAAATACAAAATGACTTTAAATGCATGGATAAAAATCAAAAATAGCTTTAAATCCCTGCAATAAAATTGAAACAGACTTAAAAATTCTGCAAAAAAAATTGCTTCAACTGCGTAAAGCAAAAAGAAAAATGACTTTGAATCCCTGAACAAAAATTGAAAATAGCTTCTAATGCCTGGAATAAAATTGAAAGTTAAACCTAAAGCTTGAAAAATACTAAAAATGACTTCAAATGTGTGAGGTAAAATAGCATTAAATGCTTGGACAAAAACAAAACATGGCTTTAACTCCCTGAAATAAGACTAGAACTTATTCAAAATAAACACCCTGAAAACTATTTAAAAAAACGGCTTTAAATGCTTGAGATAAAATTTTAATTTACTCAAACAATTTTAAAAATGGCTGCATATCCTTGAAATGAAATAATGAAAAATGACTTTAAATGCCTGGAGGAAAATGGAAAATAGTTTCAAATGCCTGGAATAAAATGGCTGCAATTCCCTTGAATCCAATTGAAACATACTTAAAAAAACATGAAAAATGACTTTAAATGCCTGGACAAAAATCAAAAATAGCATTCACTCCTAAGAATAAAATTAAAACTTACTTAAAAAATGGTTTAGAAAAATGGCTTCAAATGCCTGGAATAAAATTAAAACTTATCGTAAGGTTTGAAAACTATTATAAAACAGCTTCAAATGCCTAATGAAAAATTAAAAATATCTACAACTCTCCTGAGTGAAATTCAAACATACTCAAAAATGTGAAAAATATTTAAAAAATGCCTTCAAAAGCTTGAAATAAAATGAAAAATCCCTGTACAAAAATCAAAAATAATGCGAAATATATTTTATAAAATGCTTGGAATAAAATAAAAAATGACTCGAAACGCGTGGACAAAAATGAAAATGGCTTCAAATGTCTTCACTAAATTTTTTAAACATTGCTCCTAAAGTCAGGAATATAAATATAATAAATGGCTTTAAACCCCTGGAATAATTGAAAGTTAGTCTCCAATGCCTGAAATACGACGAAAAATGATTTTGAATCCCTAGACAAAAATTGAGAATAGCTTCAAATGTCTGAAATGAAATAACTTTAAATCCCTGTACAAAAATTAAAAATGCCTTGAACTTCTTGGAATAAAATTCAAACTCAAAAAATTTTTAGAAAATGGCTTCAAATACCTAAAATAAAATTAAAAATTCCTGGAATACTAGTAGAACTAATTAAATACATTTTGTAACTCCATAGAAAAAAAATATGCAATTGTTCCTCCAAGAACAAAGTTTTATAATTATTTTTTTAAGCGAGCATTACAATTAAAAGAAATAGGTCTAAGTCGATATCTCGAATGTCGTATATATCTATCATGAATCGCATTTCTTGGAATTAATTTATTTCTAGGGAAAATATAAAAAATTACTTAAAATGCCTGGGCAGAAATGAAAAATGGCTTTAAATGTCTGATATGAAATGAAAAGTACCTTCAAATGCCTAAGATAAAACTGATACTTTTACCTAGAGCCTAAAAAATACGTCGGAACTAAGGTAAAAAATGACTTTAAATTCCTGGACAAAAATGAAACATGGCTTCAAATGTTTGCACTAGAATTTTTAAAAATTGCACCTAAAGTCAGCAATATATAAGAAATGACTTTAGTTCCTTGGAATAAAATTGAAACGTACTCAAAAAATCTGAAAAATATTTAAGAAATTGCTTGCAATGCCTGGAAGCTAGTTTTACATTTTTATTCAGGAATTCAAATTCACATTTCATTTTGGTTTAGGTTTTTGAAGCCTGAACTAAAGATTTTTTGAGTATGTTGCAATTTTATTCCAGGGAATCAATTGTTCAATTGTCAATTGTTCAATCAATCAATTGTTTGGAAAACGCGAAAAGAGGATATATTTACGGCACAAAATGAGCATGACAAAGATGAATAAACCGTTAATTTTTAATTGTGTTTATTTTCACAGATCAAATTTAAAATGGGAAATGTCTTCAAATGCTTGAAATAAAATACAAAATGACTTTAAATGCCTGGATAAAAATCAAAAATAGCTTTAAATCCCTGGAATAAAATTGAAACAGACTTAAAAAAATCTGCAAAAAAAAAATAAAAAATGACTGCCTAAAGTAGAAAGAAAAATGACTTTAAATCCTTGAGCAAAAATGGAAAATAGCTTCAAATGTCTGGAATAAAATTGAAACTTACGCCTAAAGCTTGAAAAATACTAAAAATCAAATGTGTGAGGTAAAATAACATTAAATGTCTGGATTAAAATATAAAATGGCTTCAACTTCTTGAAATGACATTGAACCATACTTCAAAAATCAAAAAAAATAAATTAAAAAAAAACGCTTTAAATGCCTGAATAAAAATAAAAAATTGCTTTAACTCCCTGAAATAAAATCAAAAATGACTTCAATAACTTGAACAAAAACAAATAAAAACTGCTTCAACTCCCTGAAATAAAACTAAAACTTACTCAAAAAAAACCCTGAAAATAAACGGCTTTAAATGCGTGAAATAAAATTAAAACTTGCTTCTAAAGCCTGAAAAATAATAAAAAATCCAAATGCTTGAGATAAAATAAAATTGAAACTTATTTAAAAAATTTTTTGAAAAGTTAAGCTTTAAATGCCAGGAATAAAATGGTTGTAACTTCGTTGAATAAAATTGAAACATACTTAAAAAATATGAAAAATTACTTTAAATACCTGGAAAAAAAAATTAAAAAAGGTTTCAAACGTTATAATTATAGTTTATAATATTACATAATATTAGTTTTTTTTGGGATAAAATTAAAACTTAAAGAAGACTCTTCAAAGTTGGAAATCTATAAAGAAATAGGCTTCAAATGCCTGGACAAAAATTAAAAAAGGTTTTAAATGCCTGCAATAAAATTTTAAAAAATACTTTACTTCGGGATAGCTTCAACTCCCTGGCCTAAAATTAAAACTCCCAAAGCCTGAAAATATGGCTTTAAATCAGTAAAAAAAGACGAAAAATTATATGAAATTATTATATTAAAAACGACTAAAAATGCCTGGAATGAAATGAAAAATTACTTGAAATGTCTAGACAAAAATAAAAATGGTAAATATAAAATATGGTAATTTTAAAATTCTACTCCAAATGCAAAACAGAACAAAAAAATTACTTTAAATAGCTGGACAAAAATTTTTAAAAATAAATAAATATATAAAAAAATAACTCCAAATGCCCGAAATAAAATGAAAAATTAGTTGAAATGCCTAGACAAAATTAAAAATGGATTTAAATGCCCGGAATAAGAAGACAATGTTCATTAAACTTCAAAAAAAAGTAAACTTTGTGTAAACTGTTTTAAAAATTATCTGGACAAATTGGACATGTTTAGTGTTAGATTAAGTTAGATTAAGACAATTATAAAATTGTTGGCTTTTAACAAATAAAATATTGAAAAAATAGCTTCAAACACCTGGAATAAAATAAAAAATGACTCTAACAGCCTCAACAAATTCAAAATGGCTTTAATTCCCTAAAAGAAAAATGAAACCCACTGAAAAAAAATTAAAAAATATTTTAATTCAAATGCATGAAATGAAATCAAAAATAACTTAAATAACCTGGACAAAAACAAAACATGGCTTCAACTCCCTGAAATAAAACTAGAACTTACTCAAAATAAACACCCTAAAAACTATTTAAAAAAACGGCTTTAAATGCCTGAGATAAAATTCAAATTTACTCAAACAATTTTAAAAATGGCTGCATATCCCTGAAATGAAATGAAAAATGACTTTAAATGTATGGACAAAAATAAAAATTGCTCTTAAAGTCAGGAATATAACTGACAAATGCTTGAATACAAAATGACTTTAAATGCCTGGATAAAAATCAAAAAAAGCTTTTAATCCCTGGAACAAAATTGAAACAGACCTAAAAAATCTGCAAAAAAAAAATCATCTGCCTAAAGTAAAAAGAAAAATTACTTTGAATCCCTGAACAAAAATGGAAAATAGCTTCAAATGCCTGGAATAAAATTGATTAAAACAGCCTCAACAAATTCAAAATGGCTTTAATTCCCTAAAAGAAAAATGAAACCCACTGAAAAAAAATTAAAAAATATTTTAATTCAAATGCATGAAATGAAATCAAAAATAACTTAAATAACCTGGACAAAAACAAAACATGGCTTCAACTCCCTGAAATAAAACTAGAACTTACTCAAAATAAACACCCTAAAAACTATTTAAAAAAACGGCTTTAAATGCCTGAGATAGAATTCAAATTTACTCAAACAATTTTAAAAATGGCTGCATATCCTTGAAATGAAATGAGAAATGACTTTAAATGCCTGGACAAAAATCAAAAATAGCTTTAAATGCCTGTAATGAAATAAAAATGACTGAACAAAAATAAAAATTGCTTAAAATGTCAACATTAAAATTTTTAAAAAATTGCTCTTAAAGTCAGGAATATAACTATAACAAATGGCTTCTGATCCATGAAATAATTAAGAGTTACTCTCAAATATCTGAAATACAATGAAAACTTATTTTGAATAACTGGACAAAAGAGACTAATGCCTGGAATAAAATTGAAATTTTCTCCTAAAGCTTGAATAATGGCTTTAAATGTCTGAGATAAAAGTAACTTTAAATGTCTTGTCAAATATAAAAAAATGGCTTCAACTCCTTGGAATAAAATTGAAAACCATACTCAAAAAATCTAAAAAAAAATGCTTCAAATGGCTGAAATAAAATAAAAAATTACTTGGAATAATAATGAAATATTAAATAACAAATGAACAAAAATGAAAAATGCGTGATATAAACTTTACAAATTTGTTTTAGAGTCCGAAACATACATATAAGAAATGGCTTTAACTCCTTAAAATAAAACTAAAAATTGACTTAAAATACCCGGAGCAGCATGAAAAGAATGGCTTTAGATGTTTGCACTACAATTTTAAAAAATTGCTTTTAAAGTCAGAAGATATAGTGACGCTAAATCCCTGAAAAAATCCCTGATTTAAATTAACATTATAGGTCAAGCCCGAAAAAATAGATTAGATTAGATTTAAATGCCTAGAAAAAAATAAAAAATTAAAATTCCAGAATAAAATGTCAAACTTAATCAAGTCATGTGAACATTATTTAAAAAAACGACTTTACCTGTCAGATGTAAAATGAAAAATTACCTAAATGACTGGACAAAAATTAAAAGTGGCTTCAATTCCCTGGAATAAAATTGTAACTTACTCAAAAAATATTTAAATTTTTTTTTTTTTGTAATCATTGATTTAAAATTTTGCACTAGCTGATTATGTATTTTTACTATCTGTACATGTTTAGGTATACTACTTTGTGTAGCTATTTTAGGATTTTTTATAATTTTTTATTTTTTTAAACATTTTTTACATTTTTTTTTAACGTAGAGAGATTTTTTAATGATCTTTTTTTTTGACATTGTATACATTAAATTGTATATTTTATAATAATATTTTTGACTACTTACAATTTTTAAATTGTATTAATCTGTATATATTGTAGATAATCTATTCAATTTATTTATTTATTTTTTTTTAATTTTGTTGTGTTTTTCTTTTTTTTAATTGTGTTTTGTTTGTATTTTTGTGTCTTTTTTGTTTTACAGCTTTGTCTACAAATTGTAACAATTTCTTGACAATAAAGCATTCAAAAAAAAAAAATAAATAAAAAAGACCTTCAAGTGACATCTAAAAAATAATTTAAAAACGGCTTTAAATTCCTGATAAGAAAATACCTGAATAAATTAAAAATTGCTTCATATTTTACAAATATAAAACCTTAAATAATCTCTGTCTCTGTCTCACTAATAATGTTCACCACAACTTTCTCTCTGACTAACACTCGTTACACGAAAGAAAACGCGAAAAGAGGATATATTTACGGCACAACATGAGCATGACAAAGATGAATAAACCGTTAATTTTTAATTGTGTTTATTTTCACCGAAATATTTTTTTTCGTTTAAAACAGATCAAATTTAAAATCCGACGTTTTGACTTTGACCATCGTCAACCCAACAGATCTGAGTTTTTTTTTTAACTTTCTTTTTGTTTTTTTAGTTATTGTCCTCCTACGAGTCCAGATCTAGCTACATTAGATCCCTCTAATTCCTCCACGTATATAAAAATAATGTTTTCAAGAAAAAAAAAATTTTACTTTCATATGCCCGGCGACCGCAGACATCCTCTGGCGCCAACTAAAGCAATAAATAATAATTTATTAATTCAATATTGAAATCACTTTAGGACGGGGGAGGGAGAAAGAAGTTAAATTAAAAGGAAAAAAATTAATCGTCCGCCAATGAGGTCAGCTGTGTCGTAACGGCATCTTATCTCTCGGAAAGCGTCGTTGTTTTTATAAATTTATACAGAGAAAAACTCGTTTTGGTGTATTTGTGTGTGTCTCGGGATAATTATTACTGTCAATTAATAAAAATTTATTGTCAGCCAGTCACACCACAGTCGTCGTGGATATTTAAATGAATAAATACCATTAATTATCACTATATTTTACTCAGGGTTGTCTTTTAAAAGAAATTACATTGATTATGGTTTCTGGAAGACGAAACTCCAGCAAGGTCAACTCCTTTTTTTGACGCTTGACAACTGACGCAAGTGACATTGGTAGGAACTTTTGTAGCAAAGATTTAAAAAAGCACATGGAAATCTTCATGATATTTTTTTATTAGGTTAGTTTTCTGAACTAGGCAGTAGTTTTTGTGGCAACGCTGCAACATTTTAATTTTGACAACTGACAGGAGTGAAATCCCAGGGTATGGTCTGAAATTCACAAATGTCAACCAAATTATTTGACAGTTTGACAGAAGTTACATGCAGAATTACTTGGCTCTACAGGGTCTGCGGAATTACTTTCAGGTAACTTCAAGCGCACAAATGCAAATGCAAGCGCAGATTCAGCTGCTTTGACTAACTCTGAAGTCCATATTTGATGACAGTGGTTTTTCAAGGAGAATTAACTTGTTAAGATTGAAGAATCAAGAACAGTTCAGGCTTTGTATACAAGAAGTAGTAAAACATTTAACCAGAAGAATAATTTGTCTAGTGATAGTAAGCACAAGCTCAAGAACATAGAGTGCTATAATTGCAAGAGTTCTGGAAATTATCAAAAATCCTATCAAAAAAGCCAAAAAAAAAACAAGAACGTCAATGATGTGGAACAAAAAGATGAATATAAGACAACAGACTGGTATCTTGGCAGTGGAGCTAATATATACATGGTAACTGATGATAAGTTATTGAAGAAAAACAGTGTTTGTCCAACAATACTTAAATACTAGTAATTTCCCAGGGTGATGTCAAGCTAACAACAGTCGTTAAAAGTCGCATGACATTTTTCCATAATGTTCTCTGTGTACCAGAACATCAATCTTTCATCGGTAAGTCAGCTTCTTAAAAGGAAAAACAATGTAATTTTTGATGTAGAATGCTGCAAATATATACAATAAGAACTCTATAATGGTAGGTATAGCTGAATTAATTAATGGTGTCGAAAAGCTCAATATTTTGTGAGAGATCGGTGAGATTCGATCAATAGCATGGTAAGGATTAGATTATGTATGAGAAGCTCTTCTAGGATGATTTTACGCCAAAAAAACTCTAGAATAGAGATAAACTTAATACTGTAAAAAGCTTTACAACTCTCTATATATTTTGAAAGCTAATTGTATTGGTTTTAGTTTCACGTAAAAGTTTCCTTGTGAATACAATCCTTTTGGAGCTATTGAGGAGTTTGTAAACCTAAACCCTCATTTTGTAAATAATTGAGTTACATATCCAAAGAAGACTTTATTATATTGATTGCATGGTATGCGGTCTATAGTGCTGAGGAACAGAGGGCGTTGTGACATGTCAAATTATCCACCAAATGAGGGGTTTACCAAAACTGTAGGTCAATTAGGGCCCAAGTTACAGCAATTTAAAGTGGAATAAAACTACGAACCCCTACATATTTTTTTCTGCAACAAACTTCTACATGTTAATAGTTTTGATAGGCGAGAAGCATTGGTAGAGTGAGAACCCATAGATATTTTACTACAAGCCCCTATATAGTAATTTTGGAAAATAACGAACCCCTATAAATAAAAAAAAATTATAGGACTATGAACCTCTGAATATTTACTGAGAACCCTTGGCTATCATGTGAATAATTCTTTAATAAATAAAGTTAATATATCTCAGAGAATTGACTGAAAATATTGACAGAAAATTGCTTGAAACGGTGAAAAAGGATTTTAATTGTGTGTAAGAAATGCAAAATGCACTTATCTGTCTGAAAACAAATAACAGAAAATTACGCACGGTTCAATTGACTGACAACATTTTTACAAAATATGAAAACTGGGTCTCAGCTACCTGGAATAAACCGAAAATTACTGAAAAACGAAAAATTAACTTAAACTGTCTGTAAAAAAAGAAAAATTGACTTATCTGCTTGAAAAAAGAAACGGAAAATTACTCCAATGGGCTCTAAACATTAAAAAAAAAAATTACTCAATAACTTGAAACATAAAACATTGAATAAACAAAAAATGTATTTAAAAAATTAGTAGAAATTCAAACTATTTACTCTTTTATTCCGCGATGTAATAAGCTTTGATAATCCCGCACATATCTTTTTTTCTGTCTCACCTAGCTTCTCTTTAATTTTTTTCTTCACTAATTGTATTTGGGTTGAATTGAATTGTCTTTATTTAAATTAGAACTATAGGTAAATAGTGTATTACTGTGCTAATGTCAGGATGTTTAGTGAGGCCCTAAACATAAGATATGCTGACCCTAAATAAGAACCTTATTAATGCTGGCAACATAACATTATTGTAGAAAGAAATTAAAATTAAATTAAACAATAAACTGCATGAAAAAAAAATAGAAAATTAATCGTAGTGCAATGCGTTGTAAACATTTTCAAAAATGACACTAACAACGTAAAACCGTAAAAAAACTTACGTGAATTCCCCGAGGGGAAACAAAAATGATAACTGTTATTATATTATCGTCAATAATTGCCTTAAACAAGTTATAGAACTACGAAGGAAGATGATGATTGTCAACTGCCTGGATGACCAGTTTTCCTTATATTTTCAGGCATTTTAAGTAATTTATTGATTTTTCCAGGCAGTAACATAAAACCGCAATAATAAGTCTCAATTGCCTGGAAGAATAGTCTAGTAGTACCGAAAATGATATGGAAAAGAAATTTATTCAACTGCCCGAAAAAAAAAAGAAAATTATTTGTAATTTTCCTGTCAATTGACTGTAAAAACCAATACTAGAAAATTCTTGGAAAATTAAACGAAATATGACCTCAACTACTTGGCATAAACCAAAAATTACTCGTACTTCAATTGATAGCAAAAGACCAAGCTTCAACTGCCTGTAAAAAAATGGATCATATTTTTTTATATCTTTAAAATGTTGACATCCTATTTATTAATTTTTTAATGGCTACGAACCCCTAGATATTTATTTAGATACCCCTACTCCATTTTGCAGATAATTGAATTATATATCCGAAGGAAAACTTTATTATTTTGTTTGCCTTAAATGTGGTACTCAGTATTGAAGAACCGAGGGTGGCATATTAAATTACCCACAAAATGAAGGGTTTATCAAGACTGTAGGTCAATTAGGGCCCAAGCTACATTAGTTGAAAGTGGAATTAAACTACGAACCCTACATATTTTTTTCTATAATAAACTTCTACATTTTAATAGTTTTGATAGGCGAGAAGCATTCGCAAGGCGAGAACGCCTAGATATTTTACTACAAGCTCCTATATATTAATTTACAAAAAATTATGACATATTAATAAGTTAATTACGAAACCCTATAAATAAAAAAAAAATTTTTACAGGACTACAAACCTCCAGATATTTACTAGGATTCCCTATACATATTTTATTTATATTCTTAAGATGTTGAGTTCCTATTTATTAATTTTTTAAGAGCTACCAACTCCTAGATATTTCTTTAGGTACCCCTACTCGATTGTGATTGAATTTCACCTATGGACTTGCAAGAGATGCCAGAAGTCTTAACATGGTGCACTATCCCAAAAAGATCATTTTCTACAATCTAACTCAATTTTAAAGTTATAATTCCAATATTGTAGAAAAAGGTGTTATTTCGCTACCTCATTTTTTACGAGCAGCTTTTGAATATATTATGGGTACTAAAACGGATCCAGTATAGGGTTTAACTTGTTTATCAAAGTAAAAGAGTACGAACATTTAAAAAAATATTCCGAACACTTGAAAAGACTCAGAGTCTTAGAATAAAATTTTAAATTAGGTTATTGCAGTTAAAAACTGGTAACTGGAGCTAACAATTGTAATCCTAGACTCATGATTTAACTTCAATGTAATTCGTCGCAACTATCCGGTGCACAATGTTGAGCAATAGATGGTGTTACGTTAAATTGTCCACAAAATGAGAGGTTTACCAGGACTGTAGGCCCAAGTTACAGCAGTTTAAAGTGGAATAAAACTACGAACCCCTACATATTTTTCTCTGCAATAAATTCCTATATTTTAATAGTTTTGATAGGCGAGAACCCCTAGATATTTTACTACATATCAATTTTTAAAAAAATTATGAAATTTCTGTTATTTAATTAAGAACCCCTATAAATTAAAAAAAATAAAATTGATTTTTTCCAAATATTCACTAGGATTCTCTATACATATTATTTTTGTAATATTTTTAAAACGTTGAGCTCCTATATATTAATTTTCTAACGGCTACGAACCCCTAGATATTTATTTAGGTACCCCTACTCTTTTTTATGCAAAACTTTAACCGTTGATAACTTGGCTCCTAATAAACTTAAAAACTTCTCTAAGATCTCATTTTGTAAGTAATTTAATGACCTATCAGCAAGGTACTTTATTACTTCGTTTACCATTAAAAAAGTCGTTTAAAGTCCCTTGTAACTGCAACCATTTCGTATTTTATACAATATATTATTCAACGTATTTTTTCTTAATTTATTGAAAAAAAAACTTAATGCGGTCAAAGGTTTTACAAGAATATAAGTTTATAGGAAACTTATATAACGATTTTAGTGATTTTAGTTCATAGTAAATCTGATGACTTTCTTCATTAAATTGTTTTGGAGTTATTGAGTAGTTGCTTGTAAAAAATCTTAATACTGTTAAAGGCTTTACAAAAATTCAAATATTTTAAAAATCCGTGTAACCATTTCATTGCTTTTAATAACATATGAAAGCCAATGAGTTTCTTCACTTTCCAATTACCACTCAAAAGGTTTAAGGCTGTTGTCAAGAGACTCGTGATGTTTTAACTCATTTTAAACTGTAATTGTAATCTATTGGTTTTTAAATTTTAAACTGTATATGAATTATTTCTAATGTAATTAGTCTTATGCCAATGCAAGATAAACATTACAAAAACTATGTTGCAGCAGTCTTTGTGGCAACGTTGCAACTCTTGCATTTGACATTCGACAACTGACAGGTCAATTGTCAAATTAAACTATTGCAACGTTGCCATAAGATCTCCTAACTTATTTTTGCATCAATTTCATCAGATATTTTAAGTGTTTGTTGACTTGAAGTGTTTATATAAAATTTCCACTTATTGAGCAATTTAATGAGTATCTCAAAATTAAAAGAGCTGCCATTTTGTAATACAACTATTTTGATTTTTAAGTAAATATTTTATGTTATTTTAAGGTGTTTTTTTGTTCAAACATTAGCGGGTTATCTTATCGTTTCCGTTTAAATTACTATATAATTCCAAGGATAGATATCGGTTACCACCCAGACCGGTCGGCAACGATCGTAATCGTACTTCTCTGAATATCGATGATATTTCCAGGAAAATGTGCTAAAATTAATGGGAAGCCCGAGTGCATTGACACCGTCGCCATTCGTCTGTTTTTTTTCATAAGAAAACCTTGACTGTTGTTGTAATACACCGACTGTTGCATAAGCGACTGTACGCGATTAATTGTTTTTTCTGCATACCGCGCTCGCCGGCCGGGTATTCTGTTGTATGCTAATTTTTCAGCGATTGTAATTTTAAAACGTTTTCTAGGTACCTGTACACTTATTTAATTAATATATTATAAAGAAAATAAACAGCAGTTGTTCAATTGACAACTACAGAAAAAGTATACAAGCAGCTTCTTCTGAAGTCACTGTTTTATAATGACTTAGATTTGTAATTTTTTTTAATGAAAACTCCATACTTGATCTTCTTTTTCAGATAAAAAAAATAAAAAAAGTTCGTTCAAAGCTAGGAATTGAACCGAAGGTCATTCGCTTCATAGTTCGAGCCCTTACTACTGGATCAAATGCACCCCACATTCTATAAAAAAGTGGCAACCCCGCAATTTTTAATTGTAGCGGTTCAGGGTGCTGTCTACAAACCTTCCTCAACAGAGAAAACAACAGAAAAAAAAACAATTATCAGCTCTTTTAACTCCTTCCTACAAATTTCGTTTTTTTTTTTGGTATTTTTACAATAAATTAAAAATCCGTTAAATGGGGTTTTTTTTAAACTATTTCTTCTATGCTTTTCGCTAATTAAGTTGGATCTGGGTCAATTAAAACTCAGGTTTTTTTATTTTATTACTGCCGACGTTTCGGCCTATATTAGGTCATCTTCAAGGCGCTACAACGCATGCAATTAGGGCTTATTTAAATTATAAAATAATTAGCGTTTCTTTTTTCTTGAACTTTATATAACTATTATAAAAGGAAACATAATATAGAGTTTTATTATATAGAATATACATTTTTTCCTCCTATTTCTAAATTTTTAAGTTTTTTTTTAAATTTATTTAATAAATGTGTTATATCCTTTTAAGTGGTCCAATTGTATTAATAATGTATCTTGTTCTCTATATTAAGTTTTAATATTTTTATTTTGTAATATTTTAAAGTTCGAAAAAAACACTAATTATTTTATAATTTAAATAAGCACTTATTACATCCATTGTTGCGCCCTGAGGATGGCCTAATATAGGCCGAAACGTCGGCAGTATTAAAATCAAAAACCTGAGCTCTATTTGAAACGAGAACTATTTCTTCTTCTTCCTCTTTTTCTTCTTTAATAGCTTCCTGATTTCCACCTTATCATTATCTGATTTTTAAGGTGGCCAAACAAAAGCATGATATTAAGAAATGTTATTTAGAGTGAGTTAAACCAATCCACGCAAAAGATTAGGAAATAATGGACTTTTTAAGTGGTGGTGCCTAAGAAGCATGTTTCATCTGCAAACAAAGCTAACTTCAAGGTCCATAATCTTAAAAACTGATGAAGCTATTCGCATAAACTAAAAAGCATAATATTCAGAAAAGTATTCAGAACAAATATTATTTAAGGTACTAATTAGTCCAAGCAAAAGTTTTACGAGATATTGGACATTTTAAGCGGTGGTGTCTAAGAAGCATGTCTCATCTGCATAATTACCACTCACTTTGAAGTCCTAAATGTAAAAAAAGTAATAAAGCTATTTTTATTAAATGTACATTTTTGGTTAAATTTCAACTATAAATATCGGATAAGATGTCCGCGTGATATGCGTTGAGGAATTTAATATTATGTTTATAAAATACGTTTAATATAATCAGTTTTTTTTCTAAATAACTTTACTACCAATGTAAATATATCAGGAGGCATTTTTCGACGTATAAAGAAAAAATTAATTTTTACCAATGGCGTCCATAAGATTTAATAAAAAAAAAAGTACAGCACTGCATTTTTCAAAAATTTAATATTTTAAATGTTTGTTTAATTTTGAGCAAATTGTATCATACTCAGTGGCATATATGTGATATCGGGGTCATTATTTTAATACATATTTGAGGTGTAGTGATCAAGTGTGAATCCACTTGTCAACTTTTCCCGAAATTTTCTCCCTTGTGTAAACAGAAACGTATATGGTATGCGTTTCTGTATATGAGCATATACGGTTACTAAATATACCAGTAGTTTTAATTTAAATACTGTATTTTTGAACCTAGATAATGAAAAATGGTCTAGAACCAAAAAAAAAAAATATTTTTTTCAAAACCTATGACTTATCTTAAAAAAACTGAATTTCCACTTATGTGCAGTTACTCGAAAACCTTAAGGTTATGTGAGAACGGATAGATGCAAAAATTATAGATTTTTTTATCACCTATAATTCTCTTATGCAGGCCATACACGCTACGGTTTACCTATACAGGTATACCTGTCCGAAAAACCGTACCGTGTGTTGGAGTCGGTCGTTTTGATTTTTGAACCCATACAGGCGACCAAAGCAAGATTGAAAATCACTTTATTTCCGGCCACCCCATGAGTAAACCTGTGCGTCTGTGCGACTTTTTCCGGGAACCTGCACAGGTGGCAGTTGTTGAGTTGGATTTCTGCTAGGATTTCAGTCTTTTTCGCATTTTTCATACGCGTAGTCGTCGGTTGATGTGTGATATTAAAACCACGTGCATTTTCATTTGCATTTCAGATTTTATTGAAATTTATAAAGATAGTCCGTGTCTTTGAAAAGTCAAAGCTAAAGAATACCACAATTGAGATAAAAAAGATGCCGCCTATAAATTGCTTGTGAAAAAGCTGAAGGAAATTGATCCAGATGCCGACAAAGCAGCAGTTGTTAAAAAAATAAATAATTTGAGAAGCAAAAAAAGAAATATGAACGATCTTTAAAATCTGGGGCATCTACTGATGATGTGTATACAATTAAATTGTGGTATTACGAATTGATGGATTTTCTAAACGACCAAAGTCAACCCTGAGAGTCATCAAGTAACTTAGATAGTGATGATGATGATGATGATGAGGTAAGTAAAATACACTGCTCAGGAATTAAATAATTTATATAGCAAAACAAAACATATAAAAGAAATACACATATATAATTTTCAGTTTTAAGCTATATATTCATCTTGCCATGGTATTTTTCCTTCACCACAAAAATAGTTCACAAAATTTTCTCGAATAATTTTTGATGTTTTTAAAGTGTTGCCTGGGTTCCTTCTTTGTAAATTTTCCATAGCACTATTTCGAGTATTATAGCCATCAGAAATTAAACGTCCGTTTTCAGAATGTTCACTATAAAAACATTTTAAAGGGGCGTAAGACTTTTTTGAGTTCGCGATTAAAAAATTGTGCAGTGCACAGGAAGCTTTAACTACCTTTTCGATATTTTCAACTTCTAAATTAATATCGGTATAAAATATTTGAAATCGCGACGCCAGTATCCCGAAGGCATTTTCTACAGTACGCCTGGCACGGGACAATCTATAATTGTATTTTTTTTTTCACGTGATGTTAAATCTGCCTGTCGAAAGGGTTTCATCATGTCAGGGCGCAAAGGAAACGCGTCGTCTGCAATAAAAACATATGGCAAATTTCGATTAATTCCTGTTAAAAAATCATTGCTTGGAATGTGTAATTCACTATTTTCTAATTTCTGGAAAAATGTTGTGTGTTGTAATACACCTCCATCTGATATTCTTCCATTCATACCAACATCTATATACATGAATTGGTACTTTGCATCAACAATTGCCATACTATGGTATTTTTTATAATTATTATAATAATATGTATGATCCACTATTAGCTGGTGGCACGATTGCGATATGTTTACCATCTATTGCACCAAGGCAATGAGGAAAATTCCATCTATCTTCATACATCTTGGCTACTTGTTTCCATTTTTCTTCGGATTTAGGAAACTGAAAAAATAAAAAACTGAATGTATACTACATATTATATTGTAAAATACTATAATAGGTACAATAATGTACAAGTTATTTTTAATTTCAGGTATATTGTCAATTGTCAATTAATTAGCTTTTTATTTTTAGGAGAGCGAGATTTAAGTCTCAAGCTGTTGACGAAATTTTATCATTTGAAAACGAGGACCAATCCGACCAGGATCGAGACCAGGATTTAAATCTAGGTCCTGAGTTAGAAAATGCCACATCTCAGGATATTTCTGTCCCGGTGTCACAGTCAGAAACACAACAGAAGTATTCAAAACCTCCGTCTGCAAAATCGTCAGAAAAAAACAAAAAAAAACGACACTCTAGCAAATGATGTGCTAGAATTTATAAGGGACCATTTTAAACGCCCCCGGCTAATTCCTGCATCAGAAGATCGGTGTACAGCTTTTGCCAATAATGTGACAATAAAATTAAAGGCCTTAGATAGGAAACAAATATTGGTAGCCGAAAAACTAATTAACGATTTGCTCTTTGAAGCAGAAATGGGAAATGTTACTGCCGAGCACGCGCATATTAACATACACGATGTATTGATGAGACACCATCAACCAAACTATGTTTCTGCTCAGCATTATCGACAAGTTTCTCATTCTCGTCCAATGTCTCCAGTTTCTAATAGGTCATATAACTCATATGATCCTTCACCAAGCCCAAGCCTACCTTATCCCAGCCCGCCCCTTTGTTCTACCTCCAGTCAACGGTATTATCGACAGTCACAAGCAACACAACATTCACAGTCAAGTCAACATTCACAGAATTTTCCACAATCACAGTCCCTTCTTAACATCTGTAACGACAGTTCTCAGAGTAACCTCCAAAATTCTAATTCCTGCTCCTTTCAAACTGAAACTATTCCTGAACCCCAGACCAGTAAAACCAATAAATTGACGAGTTTAGAAGGTTCTGCTGGGCAATTCGTTACAAACTTTAATGTTAATGATTTTGAGTAATAATAAGTTATTTTTTGTTGTATTATACGAATAAGAGCAGATTCCAATGTTTGTAATAAATAATAATATTTATAATAAGTGTGTTTTTACTTACTCTTAAATATTCTTTCTTTAGGACTTTATACAAGGCTTCACAAGTTTCGGGAATGATTTTTCCAATAGCTTGAGGAGAAATAACTGCTGAAAATTTCAGATTCTCGTAGCTTATGCCGGTCGCAAGAAATCTTAAAGTAACCAATAATCTTTCGTGTGGAGAAATACTACTCCTCATAACAGTGTCTTGTTTTATTATTAATGGTGTAACCATGGTAAGTAGTTTCAAGTAGGTTTTCTCATCCATTCGGAGATCTTAATTGTTGTAACAAGTTCATATGACTAAAGGATTTCCTTTTTAATAGCCAATCTTGACACCATTGCGACCTCTTCTTTCTTACTTTTTTGGCACTGTTTACCTTTAAAGCTATCGTTAACTAAGTCCTACTAATGCTAGGAGATCGTCGTCGTCGTCACGGGAAGCCATAGTGAAACACTGCTAAATTTCTGTCCGGTAAAGTAAACCGGAATGTCTCACACACACCCTACGACCAAAAATCGACCTGTGCAGGTAGACCTGTATAGGTAAACCTTTCCAGTAAACCGTAGCGTGTATGGCCTGCATTAAAGAGCATTTTTTTCTCCGGCAATTATTTTGTGCAAAAAAACCGTTTTCCATTAACGTTACCCCTACACCCCCCACCCACCCCACACAACTTACCAGTAAGAAGTTGTTTTAAAAAATCAATGTTTTCCAAAATAATACGCATGAATAACAGCTGGCTTCGTCGTTAATATCTAATTTAATAACACAGCTTTTTTATTTAAATTTGATATACTTATATATATGTATATTAATAAATATTTAATACAAAAACAGTGCTATTGGATTGGATATTATCAACGAAAACCGTTTTAGGGGGGATAAGGGTTGTGTTGATGAAAAACAATATTTCTGCAGAAAATATATATTAAATATTTAATTTAATAACACGGTTTATTTAAATTTGATATAATTTTATATATAAATATTTAGTATAAAAACCGCGTTATTAGATTGGATAATATGAATAAATAAACAGTGATTTTTCAGAAGAATTTCAGCAAATATTTGAGGTGTAGTATTCGAGTTTAAAACTTTTTACAAGATATGTGAATCCCGTGTCAATTTTTTTAAATGCTGAAATTTTCTCCCTTTTGTAAACAGAATCCTTATGAAAA
Source organism: Anthonomus grandis grandis (assembly GCF_022605725.1). NCBI lineage: Eukaryota > Metazoa > Arthropoda > Insecta > Coleoptera > Curculionidae > Anthonomus > Anthonomus grandis. The sequence goes on from NC_065549.1 coordinate 6,167,569, forward strand.
AAAGCATAATAATCACAAGCATTCTTAATAAATTATTCTAAGCAAAAGTTTCAGATACATTGAGCCTTTTAAGCAATGCTGTCCAACAGACAATGTGTGATCCATTAAAGATCAAATAAATCTAAATATTCTAATTGAATGATTAATTTAAAAATAACCCCTTGGCAGACGATTTTACCATCATTTCAGAAATCTAATTTTATGTTCTCAAACATGTTTACTTAAACTATAAAACTAAAATTAGCTGAATAGAAGCCCAAAGGGATGTAAAACTGATGGGATGGCACAGTTCACTGAATATCGACGTTAAAAAAAAAAGGAAGACATTAATAAAACCTGACTTTTATTAATTCTATTTTTGTCATCTTAGTTGGAAAGTTTTAACGGGAGGGTTAGCAAGCAAGTCATTGTCAAAATAGTGACTATAATAAATCGAACATTTCGACAGTAAAGTAGGCGCCTAATGAAACAAAATGGAGGCCAAAAAATAATACGTTTCTCAACTTAAATATGTAAATATCTTTAATTTTCATAATACGGCAATAATGAACTGAATAGATTACAAAAATAATGTTGTTTCACGTGTCTCGCTTTGAGATACCGTTGGAGAAACATGAATTCATGAATAGTGTATTTGTAGTCTTATGTATTAAAAATATGTATTTAATAACTTTTAGTAGGAGAATCTAGTGCTGGGGGCTTTGGTTTGCTAATGGTTATTTAGCTAACTAGTGCAGAAAGTGTATAATAGCATCAAAGAGTTCTTTTGGTCCTTTGAATCCCATAGATGAACGACAAATAAAACATTTCGACACGCATGTGTGGGAGAAATTAATTGAAATGATCGCCCTGACATTTAATAAAATTCCGTTTTGCGTCAAAGCATAGAAAAAGTGTAAATATTTATAGAATTTTTATTTTTTATTTTTTTTTTATTTATGTCATGTTATTGAAAATGTGGACAGGAAGCAGCGGGTCTACGTGACACTTTACAGGCAAATGTGGCTTTGCAAGGTGTGTTCTAATTGTGTGTGATGAGCAGTGTTGGTTTTATGAATAAATTACAGAGCTTTAAAAAAATTTTAATTTTTTTGGCTCGAACTTGGTCTCCAAAAATTGCATTTCTCAACTAATATGGGTGCTACGAACTTACGGATGGCCTCATAGGAATAAGATGGATGAATCTATAAAGAAACTTTTGGAATTATTTAAAAAAATCCAATAATATTTCCACAGTCGTTTTCCAAAGCTTCACACACCTGGAAAAACAAAATGATTACTTCCAGGCAGTTGGTAATTGGAAGAATCCAAAGAGGGCCCAAGAAGACTACCTAAAAAAACTGTTACACATGTTGTCCTATAATTAGCTATTAGAAACTAGAAGATTTCACACAGATCCAGACTTTTTTGTATTCCAAAAGAGCCTCTTATAGTATACCTGATTAATTTTTTCTCATTTTCACTAGCCGCTATGCTCTTAGACCAATACCTGGAGACTAAAAGTCTACGAAAGCATCCATTAAGAACCTGGAATAACTCATCAATTACTTAAAATGCCTGGGAAGCCTAAAAGTAATTTTGCTCCTATTTTTTGTGATAATATGATATATGCTTAACAACGATATAAAGAAACCATTATAATTTTGCAATAAGATCTAATAGTGTTTCCACATTCGTCCTCCAAAGCTTCAAATTATAATTTTTTTGGTATTTCTTCTAGACATGGAAATTTTTCACCTAATTTGGTTTTTCGACATTGAACTAGCTCTAGATCTTACTCGGTTCTCATTCGGTTATAATAGAATCAAAGTGCTGAGGGCTTTGGTTTGCTAATGGTTATTTAGCTAACTAGTGCAGAAAGCGTATATTTATATATTATGTGTATAATAGCATCAAAGACTTCTTTTGGTCCTTTGAATCCCATAGATGAATGACAAATTAAACATTTCGACACTAATGTGTGGGAGAAATTAATTGAAATGAACGCCCTGACATTTAATAAAATTCCGTTTTGCGGCAAAGCATAAAGTAGAAAAGTGTAAATATTTATAGAATTTTTATTTTTTATGTTTTTATATTTATGTCATGTTATTGAAAATGTGGACAGGAAGCAGCGGGTCTACGTGACACTTTACAGGCAAAGGAGGCTTTGCAGGGTATTTTCTGGGTGTGATGCGCAGTGTTGGTTTTATGAATAAATTACAGGCTCGAATTTGGTCTCCAAAAATTTCATTTCTCAACTAATATGAGTGCTACGAATTTACGGATGGTCTCATAGGAGTAAGAAGGATGAATATATGAAGAAACCCTTGGAATTATTTTAAAAAATCCAATAATGTTTCCACAGTCGTCCTCCAAAGCTTCACACACCTGTAAAAACAAAATGATTACTTCCAGGCAGTCGGAAATTAGAAGAATCCAAAGAGGGCTCAAGAAGACTACCTGGAAAAACTTTTACACATGTTTTCCTATAATTAGCCATTAGAAACTAGAAGATTTCACCCAGATCCAGACTTGTTTGTATTCAAAAAGAGCCTCTTATAGTAACGAGATTAATTATTTCACATTTTCACTAGCCGCTATGCTCTTAGAAGACCAATACCAGGCTACCTGGAGACTAAAAGTCTACGAAAGCATCCATCAACAACCTGGAATAAATCATCAATTATTTAAACTGCCTGGGAAGTCTAAAAGTAATTTTGCTCCTATTTTTTGTGATGATATGACAGAAAATGTAAGATAACACTCGGATCCAGACTTTTATGTTATCCAAAATTAACAACGATATAAAGACACCATTAGAATTTCCAAATTCGTCCTCCAAAACTTCAAATTATTATTTTTTTGGTACTTCTAGACATAGAAATGTTTCACCTAATTTGGTTTTTTGAAAAAAAAACTAGCTCTAGATCTTACTCGGTTCTCATTTAGTTATAATGGAATCTAAAAGCTGGAATCGTCAAGGAGTTTCTCCATTCGCCCTCTTCATTAAGCTTTTATTAATTTTTGCTTATTTTTCTTACATTTCAATTGGTTTAATACCAACTGAAGGACTTTTTAACTCGATTTACTCCAATTGCTTCATTTATTCGAGGTGTGTATACGCCATTTTGTACTCAACTGCCTGGAAAACAAAATGATTACTTCCAGGCAGCTGGTAATTCAAAAAAGTCTCAAAAAAATGCTTGCTAAAACTTTTACTCATATTTTTCTGTTATTAGGCATTAGAAACTAGAAGATTTCACTCAGATCCAGATCTTTTTGTATTCCAAAAAAACCTCCAAAAGTCACCAAATTTATTTTCTCACCTTTTCACTAGTTCCTTTGTCTTTAGAAGGCCAATACTAAACTACCTGGAGAACAAAACATATTCAAAGCATCCAGGCTCCTCTCACACCAGCCTGGCATAAATCATCAATTATGTCATATCTCGGAAACTGTAAGGGCTACAAATTTGGGAATGGTCTCATGGTAATCAGAAAGGCTAGAATATAAAGAAACCATTGGAATTTTGAGAAAAGATCCAATAGTTTTTCCACAATCATCCTTTAAAATTTCAAACTTCATTCTTCAAGTAGCACCAGGCACAGAAATGTTTGACATTTTTTTTTTTGAAATTGCTTGAACTACTCTAGCGGCAATATATTACCTCATAGGTCATGAAAACATTCGGTTCTAATGAGATCTAAGAGGATCTGTAAGAATTAAAACAGTTTAAAAACCACGTTAAGGCGTAATTATTATTCATTTTTTATTGTTTATATTGCATTTCAATTGGTTTAGTAGCAACTGAATTACTTTTAAACTCGACTTGCTTTCATTGTTTTACTTATTTGGGATGCCTATACGCCATTTTGCACTCAACTGCCTGGAAAAAACAAAATAGTTACTTCCAGGTAGTTGAAGAAGCTCAAGAAAACGTAAGAAGATTGTCTGGACAAACTTTTACTTATGTTATCTTGTAATTAGGCATTGGAAACTTGATGATTTCACCAAGATCCAGACTTTTTTGTATTCCAAAAAAAGCCTCCTATAGTAACCGGATTAATTTTCTCACATTTTCACTAGCGCTTTGCCTTTTTAAGGCCAATACCTAGATAATAATAGAGATTCAAAGCATACAGACTTCTCCCACAACAGCCTGGAATAAAACATTAATTATTTGAACGTCCTGGGAGGACAAAAAGAAATTTTGCTCCTATTTTTTTGTAAATATACTACAGAAAATGTAAGAAAACGCCCAAATCCAGAAGTTTCTATTAACCAAAAAGCTGGTGTCTCCTACAGACAGAGTGTGTCCACAGTCGTCCTCCAAAGTTTCAAATTATTATTTTTTTGGATACTTCTAGGCATGGAAATATTTCACCTAATTTGTTTTGTCGACTTTGACTTTTGAACTAGTTCTAGATCTTACTCGATTATAATGGAATCGCAGAACTGAAATCGTCAAGGAGTTTTTATTAATTTTTGCTTGTTTTTTTTTACATTTCAATCGGTTTAGAAGCAACTTTTTAAGTCATTTACCCCGATTATTTAACTTATTTGGGACGTCAATACGCCATTTGGCAGTCAACTGCCTGAAAAAACAAAATGGTTACTTCCAGGCAGTTGGAAATTGAAACAAGCCAAGAGGGCTTAAGAAGACTGCCTGGAAAAACTTTTACTTATATTTTCCTGAGACTAGGCACTAGAAACTAGAAAATTTCACTCAGATCCAGACTTTTTCGTATTCCAAAAGAGCCTCCTATAGTAACCAGAATTATTTTCCCACATTTTCACTAGCCCCTTTACTCTTAGAAAGCCAATAACAGACTTTCTGGAGGACAAAAGACATTGAAAGAATCCAGACTTGCACAACAGTCTAGAATAAATCATCAACTATTTGAACTGCCTGGAAGGTTTAAAAGTAATTTTGTTCCTGTTTTGTGATTATGCAGCAGAAAATATAAGATAACATCCGGATCCAGAAAAATGTGTTATTTAAAAGAGCCTCCTACAGTCACTTGCATTATTTTTGTTGATTTTTTCCCCCAAAATTGACCTCTAAAATATAAGGGCTACGATGTTGGAAATAGTCTCATTAGAATCAGAAAAATGTGAAAGAGAAGCAACTTTTTATCTCATTTACTCCCATTATTTCACTTATTTGGGGCGTTAATACGCCATTTGGTAGTCAACTGCCTGGAAAAATAAAATATTACTTCCAGGCAGTTAGAAATTGAAACAAGCTAAAGAGGGCTTAAGAAGACTGCCTGGGAAAACTTTTACTTGTGTTCTCCAGTGATTAAGCATTAAACATTAGAAGATTTCACCGAGATCCAGACTTTTTTGTATTCCAAAAGAGCCTCCTATAGTAACCAGATTCATTTTCTCATAGTTTTACTAGCCGCTTTGCCCTTAGAAGGCCAATACCCGGCTACCTGGAGGATAAAAGTTATTGAAAGCATGCAGACTTCTACCAGAACAGCCAGGAATAAATCATTAATTATTTAAACTGCTTGGGAGGCTCAAAAGTAATTTTGCTCCTGTTTTCCTAATTTCCTGTTTACCTAATTTGTCTTTTCGATATTGAACTAGCTGTAGATCTTACGAGGTTTTCATTTAGTTATAATGGGATTCCATTGAGAGCTGGCATTGTCAAGGAGTTCCTTCATTCGCCCTTTCCATTAGGTTTTGCTTGTTTTTATTAAATTTTAATTGATTTAGAAGCAACTTTTCAACCCATTTACTCCCATTATTTCACTTATTTGGGGCGTCTATATGCCATTTGGCAGTCAACTGCCTGAAAAAACAAAATAATTACTTCCAGGCAGTTGGAAATTGAAACAAGCCAAGAGGGCTTAGGAAGACTGCTTGGGAAAACTTTTACTCATATTTTCTAGTGATTAGGCATTAGAAATTAGAAGATTTCACCGAGATCCAGAATTTTTTTGTATTCCAAAAGAGCCTCCTATAGTAACCAGAATTCTTTTCCCACATTTTCACTAGCCCCTTTACTCTTAGAAAGCCAATACCAGACTCTCTGGAGGACAAAAGACATTGAAAGCATCCAGACTTGTCGCACAACAGTCTAGAATACGTCATTAAGTATTTGAACTGCCTGGGAGGTTTAAAAGTAATTTTGTTCCTGTTTTGTGATTATGCAGCAGAAAATATAAGACAACACCCGGATCCAGAAAAAATTGTTATTTAAAAGAGCCTCCTACAGTCACTTGCATAATTTTTGTTGATTTTTTCCCCCAAAATAGACCTCCAAAATATAAGGGCTACGATGTTGAAAATAGTCTCATTAGAATCAGAAAAATGTGAAAGAGAAGCAACTTTTCATCTCATTTACTCCCACTATTTCACTTATTTGGGGCGTTAATACGCCATTTGGCAGTCAACTGCCTGAAAAAACAAAATGATTACTTCCAGGAAGTTGGAAATTGAAACGAGTCAAAGAGAGCTTAAGAGGACTGCCTGGGAAAACTTTTACTTGTGTTCTCCAGTGATTAGGCATTAGAAATTAGAAGATTTCACCGAGATCCAGACTTTTTTGTATTCCAAAAAAGCCTCCTATAGTAACCAGATTTATTTTCTCACATTTTTACTAGTCCCTTTGCCCTTAGAAGACCGATACCAACCTACCTGGAGATGAAAGACATTAAAGGCATCCGGACTTTGTTTTGAAATTGATCTAAATACACCAGCAGCAAAACACATGCATGTCTTGACTTGCTCGTCATGAATCCTTCGACATGCATTGGGATTTTTTAGTGTTTTGTTGGAGTGCACTTTGTGTTTTCAAAAAGCATATTTCTGCATGTCTTTTTTATTGTTTCATCAATGATATTGAATCTGTCTATTTTGGCACATCATTTCTGATTTTTGCAGGTAAAAATATTTAAAATCATAAAGCCACTTTCGGATTGTAAGTTGCTGCAAAATGAGAGGCGTTTTGATGTGTGACCAATAGATTCATTTTAAATTTTAAAGTAATATCTTTCAAGAAGAATTTATTTACTTACTGGATGATTTTCAGCTTGAACCTCACTGTCTTCTTAAAGGGATTTGGTTTCATTCTGAACTTTTTCCTTTGGAACCTTGCAGGGATTTGAGCATATTTTTCTATTGAAGGTTGTTGTTTACTCTCCTCTAGTCAGATCAGTTTTAGAATACACAATCCTGCATTTGGCAGTCATTTTATGCTAGCTCTAAGGACAAGAAGGTCCGATAAAAGTTTTTGAGAAGATTTTCCTTAAGTTCAATATTCATGATATAAATTGTTCTGAAATTGGATTACTTTTTAATCTTCTTTGGAGAGTAGAGAGCAGTATACAGACTTTGCAACTTTTTAAAATAAAAAATCATTAATAATATGTTGGACGATCTGTTTCAGCTATTGGTTTTTGATATTTCGTCTATAATTTTGGTAAATTCTGTGATAAAAATCAGTGTTACTGACCAGTTTTCTGATTCAATCAAAAGACTTAGTATCAAATTAAAACAAGTTTGATATTGAATTGTTCTTGGAGATATTCTGATTAAAATTAGAAGGACTGTAATTTAAAGAATCCGTTAAAAATTAGATAAGAGAACCAATAATTTTCCCACAATCGACCTCCAAAGCTCTCTCTCTTAATCTTACCCCATTAAATCAAAAAATAACTGGGTTATGCTGCTGAGATCTGGACCATTTTTGTTTATCCATATACATTTGTCAAAAATAATCAGTGCTATAAAAAAAAGTTTTTGACCTCCTTATACGTATTTTTAACAAAATAATTATAACAAACACGTACTAAAAGCACCTGTAAACTGTAACAAAATATTTGATCAGTAATAATTCTCCTTAACAATGATCGAGATTATTATCGGGGGACCTGTTTATTAGCCGAGACCGGGTAAATAAGTTTTATTATAACCATGACAGAATCATTTTAATTTGCATTTTAATAATATAACAAAGGTGCAAATTATGATAAATAATGCGGGTTTTGTTGCAACAAAAAAGAAAACAAAACAATGGTTCTGTGTGTGTAGGAATGGACGATAGATAGACAGGCATTGTTTATTTTTTATGGCTATTTTATCCGCTAATAATATGTGTTTATTAGATTAAATATATAGGAATTACACAGTATTAGTTATGTCATAATCGTAGTGCTCTCGAATAATGCTTTTTGTTTTATAGGAATGTGTTAATTAGTTTTTTTGGAGTCAGTAGAGCAGATCAGACCTTCATTCAATTGCCTGGAAGTAAGTTTGTATTTCTTTCAGGCATTCCAGCAACATAATGTTCCTGATAGAAGATGACCACATATAAATGCTTTTTTATATTCCTTATAATTTCATAAATTATGTTAAAAATATTTCAAGAATGTTAAGAAATGCAAATACCTACTATGCAACATACTGTCGATTTTTTCAATAAGTCAGACGCTAGTTTTAAGAGGCCAGTACAGCAGGTAGTATTGTGATGTAATTCATATAAATTATTGTGGTATACATTTAAATACTATAGGTAGTTTAAATTTTAATAGTGATTAAATGATTATTTTTTTTACATGGCTGTATACTATAATTACTCTATTTCTTATTGAAAAAAAGTGGCAATGGCGTAAATAAATAATGAGAGGTACTGCATCTAGATAATCCGTGAATTACATAGAGATTCATATCCAATTTCCTGGACGAATATCTTTATTTATCTCAGGTGCTCCAAGCATAAAGATAGAAGAACAAAGGCTAATTTTTTAACCGATGTACTAAATATTAATTTGAATAACTTTTTCGATTGGTTGAACCTCGATTGGCCTGAATTTTAGTGCCTGAAAGAAGCAAGATCCCGATTCAATGGAAGGAAGTATTTATTTCTTCCAGGCATTGGAACTTGGGAAAAGTTGACTCTTGTCAACATTAACTGAATGAAGTGCTTAAAGAAGATTCTTTTGAATATTATCCTTTTTGTTTCATAAGAATATCTCTATCAGTTTTCTTGATATAGGACTTTAAATTGAAAGGTCACCTTGAAGATCAAAGTGTCAACAGTACACACAACAAGGCAGACATTTCTCATTTTTCTATTGATTGCTCTGAAGCTCAATTAGGATTTGTACAGAATACGCTTTTTATGAGTAGTAGTGCTATATCATAACTGTAAACCTGTCATTTATAGACACGAAAAAATAGAGAACCTGAAAATACTTCCTAGAACTACGTCTAAATCTTATATAATGATGATCTGACAACACGGTCTCTTGCCCATTTTCTCGGTCATGTTCCTAAATAGACGCGTAGGTTTTTCATTAGTTTTTATTGCTTAAAAACGATGTTTTGTAACGCACGAATGCCGTTAACTGGTGCCCACTTTATAACAATACACACCAAGAATAAAATAATATTAAGAAGATAAACATTGTAGCTGATTATCATTTACAAAAGAAAAATACTTGACTCGTTTTTGATGATAAGTAGCTACCTTATTGTCTGGTACTGTTAACTTTAGCTAGATATCATTAGAGTGGGTAGTTCTCGTAAAAAGTAAAATTTTTAGTCTTAATAATATCGTTTGGTTGGAAATAAAGGATGCTTATTGTGACGTCCTAAATTTATAGAGAATAATTATTTCCATCTAAAGAGAGGTTGATAGAAAAAGTGAAAAAAGAAGGAAGATAATGGAGATCCTCAGAAATATGAGCAAGAAGAGAAAAATCTTGGATTATATGGAAGAGAACAGGACGGTAAGGTAAAGGAACACAAATCGGCTAAGAGGTCTGATTTTAAGTTGTTAGGTTACTAAGTTTGTTCAAATTGAGATAAGGATATATAAATGAGAATTCGACTTTTCTACCTATTTAGTTAAGTTTTAGTGTTTTTTTCTTGTAATGTGTCTAATTATACCTGAAAAACATAATTTAATTCCCACCTTCCTGTAATTTTCTAATTGAGATAAGGATATACAGGGTGATTAATTAAGAATGGGCAATCTCTGCACTGGAGATACCACACCAAAATATGACGACTGAGCTTAACATGTCTTATTCAAATGTTGCAGGTTTACGAAATACAGGGTATTTAAAGTTGGAATTTATATTTGAAATTTCTTAATAATTTTGTGACTTTAAGCAGTATGTTTATTAATGTTATTACATTGACTTTTTTTCAAGTAGGGTTGTGTCACCACTTATCAGTTTTTCGTGTAAAGAAATTATACGATAATTTTACCGTCACCAAGTAAGAGTGTATTATTTGTAGTAAAAATTCTAAAATAAGAAAATGCCATGTCATAATGAATATTCCAACAGTGAAATGCGTGATATGATTTGCGTTTTTGATCAGTCAAATTATAGTGGACTTGGTGCAGCCAGAAGGTATTTAGAATTATACCCAAATCGAAGACAATCCAATCACAAACTGTTCAGACGTATTTATACTCGCCTAGGCGAAACAGGGTGTTTTCGTCCAAAAACCTTAAATGGTGCTCCAAAAAATATCAACATCGATGATGAAGAAAAGGTTTTAGCTCGTATTTGGGAAAAATCCAGATCTGAGTACTCGTCGGTTAAGTACGGCAACAGGAGTAAGCCAATCCACAAAAATAAGCCACTATAGTCCTGTCCAAGATTTGCTACCTCAAGATTTACCAGTTTGCTCAATTTATGCTAAAATAAACAATTCAAAAACCAGGTATTTGTTAATAACCTTCTTTTCACCAATGAGACGACGTGTTTTTAATTAGAAAAACAATCATTTGTGGGACTCCGAAAATCCACATGCTCTAAAGGATCAACATTTTCAGCATGAATTCTAGGTATATATTTGGTGTGGTATGATATCTGGGTTTTTTATTGGTCCTTTTGAACTTATTAACCCTTAACCCACCATGTGAGAATTTTTTTGCATAAACAGCCATGTGCCGTCTGACAGACTACTTATCAAAAATAAACAAAATGACGCTCGTTTCTTTTTTTTTGGGATTTTGTAGTGACAAATGAGCTTAATTCTACTAAAAATAATGATATTTAATGCAATTATAGTAATAGCAATAAACTTTAGACATAATATTTACTCTAAAGAAAATTTAAATTCAGCTTATACAAAAAAAAAGTGAATATAATAGGGCAACTTTTGTTGAAAAAGTAGTATATTATATATATAATCCAACTTAAAAATCAATTAAACATAACCAAGTTGCCTTATAGCAAGAGCTAAATATTTCGTTTGTTTATACACATATCACATAATGGTTTCGAACATTGTAAGCAAATTGCACGTTTACACTGCACACATAAATATTTTGTCATAAGGTGTTTTGCTTGTGGACATAAGTAACATCCCTTGCGTTTTTATACCACTACATCGTCTTCTGCTTGTAGTTGATCTACTTTCGGTATTCCCAAAATTCTACTAATAGTGCTGCGTATATCGCGAGGTACTCGAGGATTTTTCTTGCGCCTCTCCATGTTTTCCCGAACTAAGTCAGCTGCTAGTTCTTTTGCAAACACTGATTTTTCCCGAATTGCTGCGTTGTCCTTAAAATATTGATGTAAAATATACGAATTTGTTACAGAAACGTTAAGTTTACGAAAGAATATCGCAAGCGGCCATCTACGAGTGCGTCGACTTAAAGAACTTTTAGAACACTTCTCGTCAATTGTATCTACACCTCCCTTGTTCCGATTATAATAGGATATTCGATAATTCCGGATTAGTAAATTCCTTATTATGCATAGAAGAAACTAAGACTACCGATTTTGCAGGCTTACTCACACATCTTAGAACATTGAAAGGCCTTTCAATGTTCTAAGGAAACTATGGTGACCTCTTCTCGAAATCCGTATAATGATGATCCTAATTTTCTCTTTTTGTTCGGCAAGAACTCCGTTGGAATTTCTCTTTTATTTTTCCTAACTGCTCAGACGTAGGTAAGTTTATCTTTGAGCAAAACATCTACAAGCTCCATGGAGGTAAACCAATTATCAGCTGTTATATTCCGATTGCCCCCAAAAAAAGGTTTAGCAAGGCGTATAACAGCCTGGGTCGGTTTAGAAAACTTCTGTTCTTCTCCACTTAGTCCAAATCCATCGGATCCTTTCTCACGGTAAATATAAGCATTACAAAGATAACTCGTCCTAGCATCAGTGAGACACATAAGCTTTATACCATATTTACAGGATTTGGCAGGCATGTACATTTTAAAATGAGTTCTCCCCCTAAAACTAACGAGCATCTCATCAATTGTCATTGATTCTCCCATACCATAAATGTCTTGACAGTTTTTAATGAACTTCGTAAAAATTTCAGAAATTGCTGCTGTTGGGTCTTCTTCCTTACGATAAATTCTTGTTTCAGGGTTATCAAATCTCAGAGCAGCTAATAGAATTGCAAATCTATTTTGGCTCATTACTGCCCGGAATATCTCTTTGCCCGATCCATCGGTAGCAAAAATTGTTTTTATATTTTCATGGTTCGATTTGAATACCGATGTGTAGTAGTCAACAAACCTAGAAAAGCTTTCAATTCGTTTTATTCAAATCTCTTACATGGCTGATACTGTTTTTATCCTTGTAGTTTGAACGTATTTGGAAGAGTTTGTGATTTGTCCATATAATTATCTGTTCTAAAATATCGTCGGAGAAAAATAGGTTCCATACCGAGGTAGTTACCTAGGTCGCGAGCTCTTCCTTTTATAGTTGGAACCTTCATGATTATGTTATGTTTTGTTACACGCGACGAAGGAATTACCTCACTAGAGCACCACCTGAAACGGTTTTTTCCGGAAAATATTTCTTTTCTCCTTCCAGAACTTCAGAATCAGCAGTATTTATGTCTTCATCACTATGACTTTCATTACATTCTTCTTCAGAAAAGTCAGAAGCTGTGTCGTGTTTAGATTCAATAACTTTATCTTCTGGCGCACTGTCAACATCACTCGCATCACTATCAACTTCATTATACCACTGTAGAACAGTTTCTTCAAACTTATTATTCTCAAAACGAATTCTTTTTGATCAGATCATACGATGTTTCTACCACAAACAAACATGTGGCGTCTAGGAGACTACGCTGAATTAACTGACAGAAATAGTCGATTTGCACAAGGGCATAAAACCTTGCCAGTCAGGCGATAAATAATGGACCAATAGTAGAAGGATTAGGTGGAGTTACAAGTTTTGGGGGCGCTTCGTTTTAAGAAATACAGTCAACTAAATTTATTGTGTAGTCTGTCAGACGCCACATGGAGGGTTAAGGGTTAAAAAACCAATTATTAGAAGATGTACTAGCCATAAAGCGGAACATGGTACATGTACAACATTGGGTATGGCAGTGCATTTGTTTGGCCACCTAGAAGTCCAGACTTCAACCCTCTAGACTTCTTAATACGGTCACACGTGAAGGACATGATTTACAAAGATGCAATTAATTCCATCGAAGAATTACGACAGAAAATTCAAGAAGCTGCTAATATTATCAAAAATAATCGACAAATTTTATTTAATATTGAAAGATCTTTAAGGAGACGCCTTACAAAGTGTATTGAAGTGGAAGGCAGGCATTTTGAGCATTTACTTTGAAGTTTTCTTTTAATATTGTTACTGATTATCATTGGTTGTCTTTATTGTTGTTACCCAGCATAGTAGTAATTTAAAAGACGAAATTCCTATTAAGCCAATGTAATAACGGTGGCTTAGGATTTTTTACGCTGAATGTTTAAAATGCAAATAACTTAAAAACTGATAGAGGTACATGAAATAAACAAGAGTACCTTTTTTATTAAAAATTGAACTGCCTTTTAGATTTTCGAGTCGTTTTAGCCATAACTGATTAGGCAAAAAAGATATGTTGTAATTTACCTAAATAACAGGGTGTAACTAACGCCCTGTATAAATAATGCTAAATTCACCACAAAATTCGTAATGTTCATGTCAAAACACATAAAGTCGCCAATTTTCAAGACGATACTGCTTAAAATCACAAAATTATTAAGCAATTTCAAATAAAAATTCCAACTTTAAATACCCTGTATTTCGTAAACCTGCAACATTTGTATAAGACATGTTAAGCTCAATCGCCATATTTTGGTATGTAGTATCTCCAGTTCAAAAATTGCCCGTTCTCACCTTGTATAAATGAGAATTCGATTTTTCCACCTATTTTCTATAACATCGTTTCATTTTCTTAATAGTGTATGGATCGGCTGAAAATAGTGCTTTTCCTATTATACCCGAAAAACATCATTTAATTCCCACTTTCTTGAAATTTTCAAATTGAAATAAGGATATAGTACTGGTTTACAAACAATAACTTAAAATTAAATGTTGACAAAACTTAACAACTTATATTTTCAAGTAACAATCAAGTGACATCTGCAAGCTCCTTGGGATAACTTTGGATGACATCGAGTTGGACATCTGTTTTGAAGAAAAAACTGTCCAGAGGTATCTTTGTCGTAAGAAATTTAAAAAATATTTTGGACAGAATAACGTTAGTGAGTGCATATTATGCTATTTTTGATTCTCACATGCGATATGGACGACTGAAACTTTGGGGCAACTCAGCTAAAGCATTAAATATTGCAAAAAAAGTGGTGAGAATAATGAGCGGGGCGGGATACCGAGACCATTGCAGGCCACTTTTTATAAATTTAGGGATTTTCACAAGTATAAATCCAACTGGGACTATCATCGGTATCCAACAAGCTCTGCATAGCTTTTGCGGCTACATAGGTATAGACTTGAATTGTCAAGAAAGAATTCACCAGATACTGCATTATATAACACTTTACCAACGAATGTAAGAAACTTACCTGTTGTCAAGCTTTATCTCACAGGAAATGCCTTCAACTCTACTTGGCAGTACTTGGGGGTGCTCAATAGGGAAGAAAAAGTGTTCGAACTATGACATCTTAAATATGTATATTTTTTTGATCATGTAGATCAAACCTATTTTAGTCAACTTTCGTGTTGCATTTTGATAAAATGTGTCTTGGTAAGTCTAATGTGTAAAATAGTGTAAGTATAAGTCCGTCATGTATGTTTGATAAGCATTGTGATTTGGGCATTTTTGACCTGCTACAATTGTAAATTTTTTACGAAGTAGTCAAATAAAGAATTTATTATTATATAAATGAGTATTCGATTTTTCCACTTAATAGGTTACGCGTATTTCGCTCCTAAATGCATCATCAGACCTGATCAACAGCTTTTGAAAATCAGCTGTTGATCAGGTCTGATGACGCTCATAGGGGCAAAACACGTGTAATCGATTTAATTCAATTGCCTGGAAGAAGGTTTTTATCTTCTTACATAAGGTTACTACATTACGTTACTTTTTATACACATAGCCGAAATAATTCTTAGCTTATTTTTGTATATTTATTAAAACCCCTTTAGATGTCAATATTTGGTTATTCATGAATATTCTTGTACTATCTGGACTTATGGATGTTATTTAGAAAAGATGGTGTTTTTTAAGTTTGTAGCGGGGGTACTTACGTACTTGTCGTATGTCCACCCTCTAACCTTTGACGTCGCAGGGTATCCGTCAACCCCCTCACTATTTCTTTGTACAGTTATAGGAGAAAAGTCGACAAAATGCCTCGGACGCCACTCTAAGTAATTAAAGGAGCTTAGAGTCCCCTCTAGCCTCTCGGGTAGGTCTTTGGACAGTGGAGAAACCAGGTAGAGATTGAAAGTAGACTGTCCGGTTATAATAAGATCTTATTGCTCTTAATCTTTATTATTACAAATACTAATAAGTAACAGGTTTGGTTGCTTAAAACTAAATGAACAAAAGTGTCCTTAAAATCTAACAATCTCCTTTAGCAATTTCGATGATTAAGCACAGGCAGTTATTTGGGAAAATGTACCGGAGAATTCGGCACTCTATAAATGACGCAAAATAGTATGATTTAAGGGACGGGGTGGGGTTAAGATGTTTTGTACAAGCGGTTACGGATGACATTCGTTAAGCAAAGCCGGAAACTCAACACCAATCAAGCGAAGCAATCTCAATCAATCGGTCAACATTTACCTCTGCTCTGTTACTATACGGATAGTAATTATGGACTCGGTTATTACTTGTCTCTCACCACTTTGAGAAGCCAAGTAATAATTAATAAACGCGGCTACTGCCTGCCCTACAAAACACGAAGAAAGATAGTGTCCAGGCACCAGTTAATAATATTCGCGACTGTGGCTTGCCCCACAAAACACGAAGAAAGATAGTGTCCAAACTACAGTTTTAAAAATTCATAAAGCGGAACGGAATCAATATGAATATTCTAATAATTATTCACAGACAAAAACTCACAGCGGAAAAATAAAATACCACCGTCTTCCAAGCTTGTAAAAATGGCAACTAAAATACGGTAATGCGGATAAATTTACGATTATTTTATC
Source organism: Anthonomus grandis grandis (assembly GCF_022605725.1). Lineage (NCBI taxonomy): Eukaryota > Metazoa > Arthropoda > Insecta > Coleoptera > Curculionidae > Anthonomus > Anthonomus grandis. The sequence continues at coordinate 6,183,954 of NC_065549.1, forward strand.
AATATATCCCGTTTACTACCTGCTCTACAAAACACGAAGAAAGATAGTGTCCAGGTAGTAATTTAACAAAAACGCGCTGCTGCCTGCCCTACAAAATACGAAGAAAGATAGTGTCCAGGCACCAGTTATCAATCGCGGCTGTTGCTTGCCCCACAAAACACGAAGAAAGATGGGTCCAAACAAGAGTTTTAAAATTAAATAAAACGGAACGGGACGGAACGATATCAATAGCAACGGATTCGATAAAGATCTTAATACGCGAGCTTGGAAGCGGCGGGTCAACTGTCAACAGGTGGCTCTTACCTAACCCAATTCACACTGTCAACGTCAAGACAAAATTAAACGTAAATATTGAAAATTTAACGGTATTCAAATATGGAAAAATTACTGGTAAAGTCCAGTGCAACGATATATTAGAATGGTCACCCGTCAAAACACCAGCATTCCACCTGCCAAACAATGTCATCCACCTTCTATTTACATTGTTTGACAAGTAAAATGCTGGTGTTTTGACGGGTGACCATTCTAATATATCGTTGCACTGGACTTTACTTCGCTCGAAAGGTATGGTACGACCTTAACTGCGACGAATGTGAATCCTTGGTGGACCTGGAACCTTTTTATACCCATCGAAGGAATTTGGATGCCGACGACTCACGAACATCCTCGGAACCAATCGTTGGATAAAAATGCAATTGGGAAAACTTAATGAAAATAGAGTTTTTCCTCATGAAGACGGTACGGATTTATAGGCTATGACCTTATATGGTAAACAAACTTAGTTTCAGCTCTCAAAACCGGGCATTTCTAGGTGAAAACAGCGGGACAAAAGCTGGCCAGATGTGTACAAGAAAACCGGCTTTTCAGGAAAACTGCGGGAAACTGAATCATGATTTATATTATATTTTGCCACACCGGGCATGCCCCTTCATTTAACAGGGCTTCCCAAGGTAGGTAAACCTTGAAACTTGCAAAATAGAACATGTAAACAATGCAACAGCATGAAAGGAAAATTTCATGAAAATAACCGGAAAACTGGAAGCATAGTGATGAAAATCCTCTCAGTTTTAGTCAGTCACAGGTAAAGCTTAAAATGTATCTTTTTGTTATGTAAATTATAAATTTAGAGGTTAAAATATTAATGGAGCAAAGTTGTCTTATAAAAGACTGCCTGGGCTTACCCTTATTACTATAAAATAAACATAACTTCGTTACAAGTTATGACAATACTTCAGTGTCTTTTTTCCATACAAAGCATTAGGAGAATATTGAGCATTTTTAAAACATGAAAAAGTAAGTTTTTGAATACTTTACTATGTCCCAAACATAAATGTGCTCGGATATTTATAGGGAGACTATAAACCTGACATTTATATGTATTTTCCGATTAAAACTAAATTTATTATAAAAAATATTCCACAGCGAAAAAAAGTGGTCACATTAAAATATTAAAAAAAAAAACAAAATTTATTGATCCTAATGACCATTTATATATTTTTTTCAAACCGTCTAAATAGTACCATTAATAGAAAAATAATTGGACACTTTTATGCGCAAATATATTTAATTAACCAGTCGATGACGACGATTTTATTGCGAATTTTCTCTCTTACACCCTCCGTTTTTTCACTTCCTCCTACAGTCAAAGGGTGATAACTGATAAGACGCGGAAAAAAAGCCGAATCTAGTCCTGTTCTGGCGATGATAAGGTGTCGTTGACTGCATTTAACGAGCGCGACCCAAATAAACTTATCATGGCGGATATAATTGTGATAATCAACTATTAAATTAATTGTTAAACATAAAAGCCAATAATAATCCAATATCGGTCCTATATATTAGTTGCTATGAGGCTGAGACTCGTTGTACTTTGTTTGCTCTCGCATATTAACGTCATTAAATGTTATCTTTTGTTTATCGAAATTGTTGGGACGAGAGAAATTCTCGTCAAATATTAAGAAAGTTTGTAGAATTTTTAAGAGGAAATACAGATTTCATTCCAGGAAGTTGGATACGCCTTTGGACCTCTATATAATTTGTGAACTACCTGGATCCTGGATCTCTTGGATGCGTGGAAGAAATAAAAAACATCCTTCCAGGCAACTGTATTGAAGTCTGACCTACCTAAACTTAATTCAACTCTTAACTGATATAATCTTATGATATTCCATATTCCAAGGAGATAGCTAATAATGTTGAAAGACAGGCGATTAATGGGTCTTAAAATTAACGAGGAAAAAACCAAATACATGTATGTTGGCAAAAGAACGAGAAAAAATAGAATAGGGTAACGATTTGACGATGTCAAAATAAGAATCCAATGCACGCTCCAAAAGGAGCAATTATCAGCAAAAATCAATCCTGAAGATTAAAAATTAAAAATATAAAACAGGCATACCAGTGATCATGTACAGGAGTCAGACTTGGATACTTACCAAGGAAAACGAGCGTAAGCTGAAGTGTGCAAAAACAAACAATGAACTAACTGAGTTCTACGAGGAACCAGACATTATCAATGTAATTAAGGACGGATGATTAAGATGGCCTAGACGTGAGTATCGATAACTAGACTCAACAAATAGTGGATCTCCTTTAACTAAACAAATTAAATGTAGGTGTTACTTGCAACAACAACAACTTGAACATCATAAGCCGGCATTAATGAAGGAAGAATTGTGGCCTAATGGAGTTATTATCAACCATTTTCTGAACCTACAAAAACGCTTCACAAACAGGAAGAACGCGCCTTTAGAAAATAGTCTGTTATTCATTTAAACACATAGTCCATAGGAACTAGCATCAATCAGTGCAATTAACACGATTGTCACTGAAAATGCAGACTGATTTGCCTAACGGAACACTAGAAATTTGAGGACGAACTGCCAAAATAAAACATCAAAAACTTGTGTCTGAGGAAAATACAGATTTCCTTCTAGGAAGTTGGATACGCCTTTGGACTCTACATAATTTGTGAACTACCTGGATCTCTCATTATGGTGCTGGAATGCGTGGAAGAAATAAAAACATCCTTCCAGGCGACTGCATTAAAGTCTGACCTACTTAACCTATATTCGACCTCTTCCAGGCTTTTTAACTCAATTATACCCTTAACTGCCTGGAAGAGTTAAAATATTCTATGATATTCCATATTCCAAGGAGTTATTTAATAAAATTGAAAAACGAGTAAAAAACCAAATACATGTATGTTGGTAAAAGAACGAGAAGAAATAGAATGGGGTAAAACGTTACAATGGGAGAGTACAATTTCGAGAGGGTAATAAGTTTCAGGTACTTAAAGGTCACAATCAACGAGGAAAACAGTATATCCGACGATGTCAAAATAAGAATCCAATGCACCCTCTAAAAGGAGCCTCCAGACCAGCAAAAATCAATCCTGAAAATTAAAAATTAAAATATATAAAACAGTTATCCCATTATCAGACATTTTCATCGTAATTAAGGACGGATGGTTTCAATTTGCTAGACATGTGCACCGATAACTAGACTCAACAAATACTGGATCTCCTCAAACTAGACAAATTAAATCTAGGCGACAAGATGAGAACCAGGACTGATGAATATAAGACCTTCAAAATTACTGTCCCTGAACATCAGAAGCCGACATTAATGAAGGAAGAATTGTGGCCTAATGGAGTTATTATCAACCATTTTCTGAACCTACAAAGACGCTTCACAAACAGGAAGAACGTGCCTTTAGAAAATAGTCTGTTATTCATTTAAACACACAGTGCAATTATTAAACAATCAGTGCAATTAGCACGATTGTCACTGAAAATATAGACTGATTTAGAGGAGCTGGTGTCTATATAAAAGACACTTGCTAAACATACACACACTATACCTTTGAGTGTGCTGCAGCAGAGGTGACAATCGAGAAGAATAGGATTATTGTCCTCTCAATATACAGTGCTTTTCTTTAATGTCCTCCTCCCCTCTCTTTATTTTTTGAACGGATCAATTCAAAATATTGAAACTGAGGTAATGCAATTGATGAATGAATACTATGTTTTAAAGCAAAATTGACAGATGAAAATTTCAAGATGGCTGCTGGGCGCCATCTTGGAAAAAAAAATTAAATGGAAAGGATGGTCTTGTGGTACATCATTTTGAAACTCCTGACGAGTACTACAAAATGGTGGAATATTTAATAATTACCTGAATACAATTAACTTGATATATGGAATAAATACATTGAGTTCAACTGAGATGATGCTGGAAATAGTTGCCTTGAGCTTCTTGACACAAGAACAGTCGCTCCAAAATTTCACAACGAACATTTTCAATTACACTAACATCGATATTTCTACAAATATTTGTTATTGTCTGTCGTGAATATAATACTGAAGCAGGTTCAGTTTCGTACACCTTTTGCTTCAAATAGCCCCATAAAAATAAGTCTAGAGGTGTTAAATCTGGCAAGCGAGCTGGCCATTGCACAGGTTCTCGACGGCTACAAGTGATTATGATGATATTTGTATTAATATTTATTACATACAATATTTAAATTAGGATTATCGTCCAGGAAGTTGGATACGCCTCTAGACTATTTCTTGTGGGGTTTTTTAATCTCGGTTCAAAGTACATGGGTCTACCAATGTGATACTTCTGTATCATTAAATACTAAACCTATATTTTCTTACTAAACTAGTACTGTATAATACTATTTAATGTAATAATTAAGACACTGTTAAATCTATATAGTATACATTTTTGAGGTGTTGCATCCTCATCTGCTAAGACCGTTGAAGGTGTCGCTAATCTATGTTCAAAGATTGTTTCTTTCGATTATTTCTAAGAACAGGTGGATGAACTTTCTTTTCAGCTTAAAAACAAGTAAGTATCAGCAAAATTCAACTGTCTTTGAACGAAGTTTATAATTTTATAAAATAGTGTATAAGATCATGATGAGATATTTTCCTAAATTTCCGAAAAAGGATATTTTTAAAAAGCAACTTATATATGGGTCAATTTAATCAAGCTAGTGTGTAGGACTCAAACTTAGAGATGTGTAGTTTATTTTAGTATTTGTTTTAGTTTATATGGAAAGGGACTTTCAGGTTGATTCGGAATATACGAATTTTTCTAAAGCCTTTGACCGGATCAATCATGATACTTTATTGTAAAGTTGATTATATGGATACTATGGATCCTTTCATGTGAGTCTGTTACACTCTGTCACGTACCTGTCTATTATACTGGAATATTACAACAAGTATAAATGGGTGGTTCTATATCTGAAATTTTTAAAGTCTCGTCTGCTAATATATGGGCTAAAAATTTAACTTTTGTTTTCTAGCCTAAGAAGCTGGACGAATATTAAAAGAATTATATATATTCTTTAAATGCATGGAATAAATTCTTGGGGAAAATGTAGATATTCTTCCAGGCAGTTGGAATTTTTGAACTGCCTGGAATATAGAGCTCTAATGCTAATGGAATGCTTGGAACAAATAAAAACTTTCTTTCAAGCAATTGAAGTTCAACAATTATTATTAATTAGTTGTTATATTTCTAGTTACAGTTCCAATCTGATATTTACAAATTTTAGAAGAGAAAGGAAAATTAGGACGTTAATAACAAGACAGAAAAACATTGAAGTACCTACTTCCAGGCATTTGAACCAGATTACAGCCTCTATGAAATGCACTCAACTGTCTGGAAGGATTAAAATGAGTCCTATGACATATTAATGAATATTTATTACATGGAATGCCTGGAAGGAATAAAAACTTTCTTTCATGCAATTGAATGAAGGCCTGATTTGCCTCTCATAGTTAATAAAATTGAGAGTAATTAATATGTTTAGAAATAAATATTGATATGATTAGATACTACTCAATTGCCTGGAATAATTTAAACAATTCCTATGATACGCTAATAATTTATCATTAATCAAGTTTACCGTCCCAGGGATAAAATAAGAATACATTATGAGGTGTTCCTTACTACGTTAATAATTTAAATTTTTTTTTATTTGTTACCGTACATTAAAGCGCAACATTTTATAATGACATCGGCAATTTTTTAAAATAGAAATAGCCCTGCAGATGACCTAAATAAAGGCCGAAACGTCAGCATTTATTCTGAAGTAAAATCAGTTTTATTTGAATTCCTAAGCCTACGACACTTTTTCTTCCATGTTAATTAATTTCAATTTTGAACAGTTTTTCAGGATCCAGGTAATTGGCCTAATTAGTTATTTTTTCCAGGCATTACATACAAGTAAAAAGATTATTGAAGATAGAGCCTGGAAATTTTTTTTTCCAATTAATTGAACTGAATTCTGGACATCGCATTATGCTGACTAGATGCCTGGAAGAAATAAAAATTTTATTACAGGCATTAAAATTCAGTCATTCCAGATATTTGAACTGGATTACACCCTCTATAAGATGTTGAAATGTACTCAAATGCCTGGAAGAATTTAAAAACTACTACGACATACTAGTTAGTATATCGGTTAAAAATTGAACTTTCGTTTATCAAGTTTTAGCATTTATCAAGCATTTATTACTTAAATCCTGAAACTCTCATTAAGCGACGGAGTGCCTGTAAGAAATAAAAATCTTAATTTTTTCGTAAATAGACTTACTACATACTAGATATATTACAAGAACTTTGGCAAAAGTTTCAAGCATATAATTAAATTGAAAATAGATTACACGTGTTTCGCCTCTAAAGGCATCATCAGAACTGATCAACAGCTTTTGAAAACCACATTTTTAAAAACAGGCACCTGAATTGATTCGCCTCTTACAGTTAATAAAATTGAGGATAATTGAGGTACAACTTGTTCCGGACATTTGAACTGGATTGTTCCCTATGAGATACTTAGATACTACTCAATTGCCTAGAAGAATTTAAATAATTCCTGTGATATACTAATAATTAATCATTAATCAAGTTTAACGTCCTTAGTCTGATATGGAAAGAAAATATCGCAGGCTTAGGACCTCAAATAAAACTGAGTTTATCTCAGAAAAAATGCCAATGTTTCGGATATGTCTGTTTAGAAAATCAGCGGATAAAATACGAATAGATTATGAAGTGTTAGATCTACGTGAATAATTAAAAAAAAAATGTTTATTTGTTAACGTAGATTAAAGCGCAACATTTTATAATAAGATAATGAGAGGCTAATTTTTTTAATAGAAATAGCCCTGAAGATGACCTAAATAAAGGCCGAAACGCCGGCATTTTTTCTGAAATAAAATCAGTTTTATTTAAAATCCTTGCCACACTTTCTCTCCATACTAATTAATACAGATATGAATTAATTTCAATTTTATTTAGTCTTTCAGGCAGCTATTGACCTCCATATGGATTCAGGCAATTGGCCTAACTATTTATTTCTTCCAGGCAGTTCGAATTATTATTTAGATCTTAAATTTTCCTTACTTTGCCTGTCTGCAATAAATTGCTAAGCCATCTCTTCCACTTTAAGGGTAATTATTAACCAGTTATTAGACTAGAAGTATTTCCTGATCATCGACCCAAAACTCTATTACTTCATTTCCTTCCAATAAACCTTTGATGAATTGAAAAAACTCTGTACTCTTTGTAAAAACAAAAACTCTTGTAGATGATAGGATTTCTGTTGACATACTTCTAAATAGACAAAAGTCATTAGTTAAAGGTGGAGGCCCTTAAAACTCTGCAAACTTTCCACTTCTCACTTCTACTTGTGCAACAGAGAAGTATAACTTGTCTGAAAACACAAAATATTTTCAATGTATCCCAATTTGGATTTCCATGATACCAGGTACAATTCTCTGTGAGTTTTATGGGTGGATAAATGGTTGTATGTAGCATTCCACACATTAATTGTCCTGCAATCAGTCCAGACAATTGGCCCAATTATTTATTTCTTCCAGGCAGTTGAAAGTATTATTTTGTTCAATGTTCAATCGATAAGTACTTTTCTTTTGGCTGAAGAATATTGAAAATAAAGCCTGGATACATAATAGGTAGATACATACATCCAAGTAGTTGAACTGGACATCGCATTATGCTGATGGAATGCCTGGAAGAACTAAAAATTTTCTTACAGGCAGTAAAATGGAGCTTAGGAGAGTACAAACTCTTCCAGGTATTTGAACTGGATTACACCCTCTGTGGAATGTACTCCACTGCGTAAAAGAATTTTTTGCTATCACGTACTAACTAATATTTAGTACATTGGCTGAAAATGTAAATTTCTTTCTAATAGCTGATTAAGTAGGACGAGGATTAGAAAAAAAATTGACGTGTAATCTTTATGTTATTTGTGAGTTATCTAAATCCGGAGTCTCTCATTAAGCGGATGGAATACGAAGAAATTAAAACCTTCTTCCAGGCAATTGAAAGTAGTCGCCATTTTTTTCTCAAAAAGACTTACTCATTTTAAGAAGACTACAAGTTTGATCAAAAGTTTCGAACATAAATTTAAATAGGTTACACATGTTTCGCCTCTAAAGGCATCATTAGAACTGATCGATAGCTTTTACAAACCACTTTTCTAAAATTATACAAATTGATTCTTCCGTATTGTGTGCAGGGTCTTAAAGTTCTGCTTTGAATCAATTTATATTTATTTGTTTATTCAAGACAAACTTTGTTCTAATTAGGTAATCCAAAATCCAATTACTGTAGCAGAAAAGTATGTAGCGTCAAATCCACCTGCTAGTTATCAATAAAAGAAAAAGAAAACAAAAAAGTATTTGCTCTAATGAAACTCAGTGGATTGTGGAATTTTATTTGTATAGGTACCATCCTTGTTACTCTTATGCAATTCTAAATCGACTAAAAAAAGACAACATCTTTAGAATTTGAATATTAGAGCACATAAACAAGATCCTAGAGCTGATTATTTTGAGCTAGATGTTTCTGAACAACGGTGGTCCGCTAACAAGAGAATACGGAATTTTCCCAGTCATACATTATGTTGTGGTTATGATCTTATAAATGCTTTACAATTACTTTACTCTCCTTATTAGTCCTGTAGGTTCAAAACAATTTTAAATAAATTCACTGGATGACGTATTGCAAGGAAGTGTAGGGAACCAATGCGTGCTTCTGATTGGTTTAAAAGCTTCTAGGTAACCTCCCCTGTACTGACCTAATTTTTAGTGAAATCTGGAGAATTTTGAGGTTAATTCTCAAATTTCATGGTTGACAACACTAACGAAGTTACTGTATTTTTAATTAAGCGGGTCAAACACGGGTGAGTGCCATTTTATTAAATCTATTTATTTTTTTATTAATGAATTTAATAGCTGCATTTAATTCAAATTTCATTTGAGGAATGTGACATTTTATTCTTGAAGCATGTGATTTGCTTTTGGTTTCAGCTCATAAACTGCTTGAAGTTACTTGGACTTTATGGGCGAGAAAGTTTTGTCTTTTAAATTTTGCAACTCCAGAAGCTAATTTAGAGAAGATAAATAACTAAAATACCTATAGCAGACTAGTGCAGGAGACCTTTCAATTGAATCGAGACCAAGATAAAGTGCATAGTTTAATAAATAGCATTTTATTTCCTCATGAGTATGTTGGCAGAAGCTAAGTGGGATTCACCATAGTATTCATGCGTAACCAAAGATTACCTAGACCCTGGTTATCTCATTATGGTGATGGAAGAATTACAAATTTTCTTCCAGGCAATTGAAGTTCCAGTTTGCTCCATTTAAAAATTGCTACGACATGCTAATTAGTACATGGGTGAAAAATTGAATTATCGTTCTTCTCGCTAAAGAAGTATAACTAATATAAAAAAAATAATTCACTTATAGTCTGTTTGTCATTTGTTAGTTACCTAAATTCTGGATCTCTCATTAAGCTCATGGAATGCCTGGAAGAAATAAAAACCTTCTTCCAGGCAATTGAATTAAATTGAAAGTCCATTTTTTGAAAGAGACTTACTACAGAAAAACTACCAGTTTGGTAAAAAGTCCCGAACATAAATGTGAATTGATTATAGATTATACACGTTTCGCCTTAAATCTCTCGATTAACAGCTTTTGAAAATCATATCATTAAAAACAAACAAACGGATTCTTCCGCAGTGTAGTTTTGTATAGTGTTCTTGTAATTGAATTATAGAACCTGACCTCCATAGTTAAATTATGATTATGAAGTTTTTTCCATAATATGGTTTTCCCCCTTTTCCAATTCTACCTTCCTTTACTTCTTCACTGATCCAAGATCTTTCTTTATCTTTTTGCTCATATTTCCATGGATGTTTTTTATGTTTTCATGTGATTATTCTACTCTTTTTTACTATTTATATTAATCTCTCTTTAGATGGAAATAATTATCAGTTTATTTACACTAAGTTGGAACACCATAATAAGCATCCTTTATTTCCTTCCAAACGACATTATTAAGACTAAACATTTAAATCGTCACTTTTCACGAGAACTACCCACTATAGTGATATCGCTCAAGATAACAGTACCAGACAATAAGGTAGCTACTTATTATCAAAAAGGACTTATCAAGTATTTTTCTTTTATAAATGAGAATCAGTTACAATATTTATCTTCTTAATATTATCTTATTTTTGGTTTGTATTGTTATAAAGAGGGCACTAGTTAATGGCATTTGTGCAAAACATCATTTTTAGCAATAAACACTAATGAAAAACCTACGCATCTATTTAGGAACATCATATAAATACCAATAAATAGACCAAATAAATAGGCAATGTTGTCAGATCATCATTATACAAGATTTAGATGTAGTTCTAGTTTTCAGATTCTCTATTTTTTCATCTGTACTAGGTTGAAGAACAATTGCCTTGGCCACGACTGCCTGGAAGAATTTTTTTTAATATATTAAAATAATACATCAGAAAAATTAATTGGAAAAAGAACATAAACTTAAAGAAGGAATCTTTTTTAAAAATAATAAACGCAAAACAAAAATTAATCCATAAAATATTTACTGCTTAATCCAGCCCTGTATCTACTAACTAATTTTTTTAATATTTTTTTGAGAGTATTTGAATTTCTTATCTGCTCTTATCACGTTGTTTACTTACTGTCTAGGGTTTTTCGCATCTGTAACAATTATCTTCGCTGTCCATAAATAATAGATAATACATTTTACGACCGTATAGTTCAAACAAAATTCTATTTAAAATAATTTACATTAAAAGACCATCAAATTTCGCAAATATCAAGGAACTCATTTAGATTATACACGTTATTCTGGTTATTATTATTATAATGCTATTATGCTTAAAGATCAATTAAAATCGACTTAATAATTAAGGATATTATATGTGACTTTATTAGGTTTGATTTAATTTGATATAATCGCCTGGAATGTTCTGGGGATATTAAGAATTTCCCGGGAACATCTTGAAAAAAAAAACACGAGAAACTTATTTTTTTCTCTGGTCAGGGTCGTTCCAAAAATAGCCTCAAGGACCCGTAAAAAACAACATTTTCTTTTGCAAAAACACTTTAAAATTACGTCAGAAATTGTGAGTGTTTTTTTTTTTGTTCTCAACTGCCAAATTATCTCTCTCTCTCTCGTTTATTAACCGAAAACAGTAGTAAATTTCATCTTTTATAGCCTTGAATTTTAAGCATTCATTCTATATAAATAAAATACTTTAATACTGCAATACTGTTTTTCCAGTATTGAATAAACACGACGCCACTGGACAACGCGATAATTAATTAAACGAAAAAAAAAGTATTTAAGAATTAATCTGAATACAAAATTTGTTTTGCTGAGCGTTGCGCAAACTTTCACAACAATATTGACTATATGTATGTATTTATTTATTATTACAGGGTTGAATTATTAAATAGGATGCATTTTTCTCGATTATTATGTAAAATGCGAGTATTATGCTGAATGAATGCATGCTTGTCGTGACTGAAATGTTACTAGAACCGTAATGGGAATGGCCACTCAAATGTCTTGAACTTTGCAGTGAAAAATTGATGGTTTATGAGTTTTTCAGTCAGGATACATGCTGGTTCACTCTTTCCTTCTTGTGTAAATGAAGGTGATGCGGCTTTTTTCTTGTAGACACACGTGAGCTCATTATATTTTTTATATCTTACATCCTTTTTCAGTTCATTTATAAGTACTTGTAATTTTTTAGATGCTACATCCTTTTTCAACTTTATAGAAAATTCTTCTTTTCTTCCTGGCATTCGTATGTCAAGAGTTTTTTCAATTTTCCCTCCAATTATTAATTGTGATTTTTGTATCTTACATCTTTTTTTAATTGATTGTTTCACGTTTTTTTTTATTTAGTTTCCTAGATAATTGTTTATTATTTCTCCCAGGCATTAGTCAGGACTTTTCTTTGTTTTCCTTCCTATTATTTATTGTGATTTTCTGTATCTTATATCCTTTTTTAACTTAGAGTATCTAAAAAATAGTTTCCTTCTTTCAGGCACTTGTGAGTAAGGGTTTTTTTATTATTTTCCTTCCAATTAATAATTGTAATTTTAATTTTTCACATTTCTTTTTAACTCATGTTTTCGTTCTTTTTTTTATTGAGTTTCTTAGAGAATTTTTTCTTTTTTCCAGGCGTTTTTATGTCAGAAATTTTCTTAATTTTTATTTCAATTATTAATTGTGATTTTTTTATATTTATTTTATATCATTTTGTCAAGTCATTGTTTTCTGTTTTTTTAATGAACGTTTTTATAGATTTTTTCCTTCTTCCAGGCATTTGTAAGCCAGAATTTTTTTTAAATTATTAATTGTGAATTATTATTCTTACATCATTTTTTATTCATTGTTTTTCCTTTTTTTTATTGTGATTCTTAAAGAATTTTTTTCTTTCTTCCAGGCATTTGTATGTCAGGACTTTTTCTTGCATTTATTAATTATGATTTTTTATATCTTACATCCTTTTTTCATTCGTTGATTTTCATTATTTTTTTTCATTGACTTTTTACAGGTTTTCTTCCTCGTTTTACATTCTTTTTTTACAATTGATTTTTTCGTATTTAAAATATGAGTAAGCGGTAAATAATAATACGAAGAAAAATAAAGTGAAATCACGACTAAACATTTCCATAAAAAGAATATTTAAAGTCAATGTAAAACTAACAAGAAAATAAATAAATTTTAAAAACATGTGAAAGGATAAAAATCGTAATATAAAGAAAAATCCTGAATTATTTAAAAAATCAATAAAAACAACAAAAAAAGTCAATTGAAAAAGGATGGAAAATGTGAAACATCATAATCAATAATGTGAAATAATAAAAAATTAAAATGTGAAGAAAAATCTGGTTTTTCTTGAAAAATCAATAAAAACACGAACAAAAACCAATTGAAAAAAAATGTAAAATATGAAATATCATAATCAATAATGTAAATGAAAATCTTGAATTTAAAAAAAATCAATAAAAACACACAAAAAATTAACTGAAAAAAGATGTAAATTGTTGTTGGTGAAATAACGTAATCAATAATATAAAGGAAAATACTGAATCACAACTGCCTTGAAGAATTCTTAATCAATAAAAAAAGAGAAAAAAAATCAATTGAAAAATGATGTAAAATAGTAAAAATTGTAATTTAAAATGTGAAGAAAAATGCAGATTTTTTTAAGAAATCAATAAAAAAGAGAAAAAAAATCAACCGAAAAAAGATGTAAAATATGAAACATAATTGATAATGTAAAGGAAAATCCTGAATTCTTTAAAAACTCAATAAAAACATGGAAAAAATCAATGAAAAAAAAAATATGTTAATTATAAAAGATCATAATTAATAATTTGAAGGAAAATCCTGCATTTCAACTACCTTGAAGAATTTTCTTTTTTTTTTAATCAATAAAAAACGAGAAAAAAATCAATTAAAAAATGAATGTAAAATAGTAAAAATCATAGTTAAAAATGTGAATGCTAAATTCTTTACGAAATAAATAAACATTATTATTAAATCAATAAAAAACGCGAAAAAAAAATTAACGAAAAAAAATTGTGAAAAATATGAAACAGTATTTTCAAAATCATATCAATTCTTTAAAAAATCAATAAAAACACGAACAAAAAACAATTAAAAAAAGATGTAAAATATGAAATTTCATAATCAATAATGTAAATAAAAATCTTGAATTTAAAAAAAAAATCAATAAAAACACAAAAAAAATCAACTGAAAAAAGATGTAAATTATGAAATACCGTAATCAATAATATAAAGGAAAATACTGAATCACAACTGCCTTGAAGAATTTTCCTATTTAATCAATAAAAAAAAATCAATTGAAAAATGATGTGAAATAGTAAAAATCATAATTAAAAATGTGAAAGAAAATGCTGAAGTCTTTAAAAAATCAATAAAAAATTAGAGAAAAATCAATTGAAAAATGATGTAAAATGTGAAACATCATAATCAATAATGTGAAAAAAATCCTGACAACAACTAACAACGGTATTTAAGATTTATTTTTAAATCAATAAAAAGATTAAGTAAAATAGGGAAAATTATAATCAATAATGTGAAATAATAAAAAACTTAAAAATGAAAATGTGAAGTAAAATCTGGGTTTTCTTGAAAAATCAATAAAAACACGAACAAAAAACAATTGAAAAAAGATGTAAACTACGAAATATCTTAATCAATATTGTGAAGAAAAATCTGCTTTGAATAATTTATTTTTTTAATCAATAAAAAATGAAAAAAAAATTGTGTAAAATATGAAATATTATAATCAATAATGTAAATGAAAATCTTGAATTAAAAAAAAATCAATAAAACACAAAAAAAATCAACTGAAGAAAGATGTAAATTATGAAATAACGTAATCAATAATATAAAGGAAAATACTAAATAACAACTGCCTTGAAGAATTTTCCTTTTTAATCAATAAAAAACGAGAAAAAAATCAATTGAAAAAATGATGTAAAATAGTATAAATCATAATTAAAAATGTGACGAAAAATGCTGAATTCTTTAAGAAATCAATAAAAACGCGAAAAAAAATCAACCGAAAAAAGATGTAAAATATGAAACATCATAATTGATAATGTAAAGGAAAATCCTCAATTCTTTAAAAAATCAATAAAAACGCGGAAAAAATCAATGAAAAAAAGATGTTAATTATGAAAGATCATAATTAATAATTTAAAGGAAGATCCTGCATTACAACTGCCTTAAAGAATTTTCTTTTTTTTTAATCAATAAAAAACGCGAAAAAAAATTAACGGAAGAAAGTTGTAAAATATAAAACATCATAATTAATAATGTAAAGGAAAATCCTGAATTCTTTAAAAAATCAATAAAAACACGGAAAAAATCAATAAAAAAAAAGATGTTAATTATGAAAGATCACATTAATTATGATCTTTCATAATTAATAATTTAAAGGAAAATCCTGCATTACAACTGCCTTGAAGAATTTTATTTTTTAATCAATAAAAAACGAGAAAAAAGTCAATTGAAAAATGATGTAAAATATGAAATTTCATAATCAATAATGTAAAAAAAATCTTAAATTAAAAAAAAAATCGATAAAAACACAAAAAAAATCAACAGAAAAAAGATGTAAATTATGAAATAACGTAATTAATAATATAAAGGAAAATACTGAATCACAACTGCCTTGAAGAATTTTCCTATTTAATTAATAAAAAAAGAGAAAAAAATCAATTGAAAAATGATATGAGTAAAAATCATAATTAAAAATGGGAAGGAAAATCCTGAATTCTTTACCAAATCAATAAAAAACGCGAAAAAAAATGAACGGAAGAAAGTTGTAAAATATGAAACATCACAATTGATAATGTAGAGGAAAATCCTGAATTTTTTAAAAAATCAATAAAAAATTAGAAAAAAATTGTGTAAAATATGAAATATCATAATCAATATTGTAAATTAAAATCTTGAATTAAAAAAAATCAATAAAACACAAAAAAAATCAACTGAAAAAAGATGTAAATTATGAAATAACGTAATCAATAATATAAAGACAAATACTGAATCTCAGCTGCCTTGAAGAATTTTCCTATTTAATCAATAAAAAAAGAGAAAAAAATCAATTGAAAAATGATGTGAAATAGTAAAAATCATAAATAAAAATGTGAAGGAAAATGCTGAATTCTATACGAAATCAATAAAAAACGCGAAAAAAAATCAACGGAAAAAAGTTGTAAAATATGAAACATCATATTTGATAATGTAAAGGAAAATCCTGAATTCTTTAAAAAATCAATAAAAACGCGGAAAAAATCAATGAAAAAAAAAAGATGTTAATTATGAAAGATCATAATTAATAATTTGAACGAAAATCCTGCATTACAACTGCCTTGGAGAATTTTCTTTTTTAATCAATAAAAAACGAGAAAAAAAATCAATTGAAAAATGATGTAAAATAGTAAGAATCATAATTAAAAATGTGAAGAAAAATGCTAAATTCTTTACGAAATCAATAAAAAACGAAAAAAAAATCAACGTAAAAAAGTTCTAAATTATGAAACATCATAATTGATAATGTAAAAAAAAACGCTGAATTCTTTAAAAAATCAATAAAAACACGGAAAAAATCAACAGAAAAAAGATTCAAAATATGAAAGATCATAATTAATAATTTGAAGGAAAATTCTGCATTACAACTGCCTTGAAGAATTTCCTTCTTTAATCAATAAAAAAACGAGAAAAAAAAATTGAACGATGATCTAAAATAGTAAAAATCATAATTAAAATTATGAAGGGAAAATCCTGAATTCTCTAAAAAATCAATAAAAACAAGAACACAAATCAAGTGAAAAAAGTAACCAATAAAATAAAGAAAAATGTCGAATTTCAAGTGCCTTAAAAAGTTTTCTTTATTAATCAATAAAAAATGACAAAAATATCAATCGAAAAATGATGTGAATAGTAAAGTTCATAATTAATAATGTGAATGAAAATCCTGAATTTTTTTAAAAAATCAGTAAAAACATGAAAAAAAAGGAAATTAGGAAACTACATAATCCATTTTGTGAAGGAAAATGCGATAAACTACAAATACCTTAATCAATAAAGAATGAGAAAAAAAATCAATGGAAAAAGAAAGTGAAACTTGAAAAATTCAAATTAACGGTACTCTCATCTTGTCAATGTCATTCTTATTAAAACTTGACAGATGTCAATGTCATGTGGCAAGTTTAACGTTATTGACATTTGACAGACGTCTTCGGAATAGAAATTATCTGAAAATCTTAAAACAAGTATGTAGAATATAAAAAATTCAAAATAACGGTATCCCCATCTCTGTGGGGATTTTTACTATAATTTTATCCTTATCTAACTCATTATAATTGAAAATTTTATTTACGTTTAACATAAAATAATAGAAGCATATTACATTTGTTAGTACATAATGGAATTTAAACCAAAAAATGCGACTTTGTCACGTTTTTTTTTTCAACAAAACCAATAGGTGCGACAGAGGTAACCTTACGCCATAAACCATTTGTCAGACAGAGACGGGTATATAAAATTATTTTTAATTGTGTTTTTTTTTATATAGAATTACCGGCTTATTTTAATGACTGTGACATGCTACGGTTTTTAATAGACCCGAACTTAATAACAAATAAAATAATTTAATGTGTCTGGAGAATAAAAAGTTATGAAATGTCGAATTTTATTGGGTATTCTAGTAAGCAAAATAATCAATTAATAAGCGTATTATGAAAAATCATAATTATAATAATAATGTATTTATTTAGCTTCAGCTACAAAGGTAATACATAATATAGATAATATAATACTTAAATATTTAAAACTTAAAAATTTAAATCAATAAAAATAAAAAAATGCAAATAAATTGAAAAAAGTGTGTGCTTGTACAAAATGTAATAAAAACAAGTAAATGTAACAATGACTGTGGCACACATATACAAAAACACAAAAAGTCTCACATACAGAAAAGGTATAAATAAAATTGAAGTAAACTAAATATAAAAGGTAGAAATAAAAAAAAGAAAACAGAAAAACAG
Source organism: Anthonomus grandis grandis (assembly GCF_022605725.1). Classification (NCBI taxonomy): domain Eukaryota; kingdom Metazoa; phylum Arthropoda; class Insecta; order Coleoptera; family Curculionidae; genus Anthonomus; species Anthonomus grandis. The sequence continues at coordinate 6,201,920 of NC_065549.1, forward strand.
GAAACTTTAAAAATAATGTGGATAATATTTTCGAGTTTTACACAAGGAAAAAAAAGAAAATATTACTCCTTGTCTAGACAATGCTATACTCATCTGTAATGCATATATATTTTTTTTAAATGTAGACTTTTTGATATATAAATATATATAGCCAATCCTAGCATCACCTTATATAGAGATCATGTCTAAAACTCAATAAAAGTACATTTCCTATATGTGCATTCTTGTTGCAAAACGTCTTTTTTTTTTTTAAGGGAAATCGTCGGTTGGGTTCGGTGTATGTATGCACATAAATTAAATCTAAATCAGCAAACCAAATGCACCAAGCTATTAATAAATCCTAACCCAGATTTCCTCGAGAAAGTTCCGTTGATGTTGCTCGCCTGTTCTAATCTGGGTCCTTTATTTTCAACACAGCAACGACCTATACACCGCGCGAGAAGAAGTCATTTTAATAGTCTCGGTATCTCCTTAGAATGTGAAAATAATACTCTGATAATCGGCTTAGGTCACCATAAAACAACTATAATTTTTTTTTGTTTAATTCGCAGAATACGTATTACCTAATTCGAAAATAACATTAGTCAGTAAATAAATTACCTATGTAATATTATAGTATATAAAGAAAAAAAATTATTTATACGCTTGTTTCCTACACCTTGCTCGGCCGCTTTAAATATCAAAAGTTGAAAACAACCATAAACCTTATTATATATTTCTGAATTCGTAATTTGTTATTATTATTTCAAAATGTTGTTAAGCTGTTTATTACTTTATATATGCGGACAAGCAATGTTGTTATTGTTTAAACATTTTAAGTTATAGAGTCTTTGGTTGTTTGAGAATGTGTGTTGTTTCTTTATATAGTGTTAGTCGTCTGTAAAGAATAAAAAAATTATTTTGTTCCTTAAGGCAATTTAACTCAGGTTTCTTGTTTAATTCTTTTTTTAAATTTATTATTTTATTAAATTATGAGAACTGAATAGGAAATGAAGACGAACCTTATTTTTTTGTTTTTCCCTGAATATTAATATTCCAAACTTTAAAAATTTAAAACAATTATTTTATTTTTATGTTATGTTTTGCACATTCTATAAACATATATTAAACATGACGAAGCTTTCAATGCCCTAATTTTAAACTGCTTTTTATAGTATATCCTTTTTTTACGTATATACGTATTACTTTTTTTATGTAATATTAATATGTAATTTCACCTCTTTAATTTCAACAAATTTTAGTTTAAATTAAAAGATTCTCTACTAGAAAAACAAAACTGTTAAGCAATAATAATGTGTGACCTGGTGTTTTTCTTTTCTCATCCAGAGAATTTATTATGTACTTATACTATACTACTTTGCTGCCCCATTATTATTATTATTATATTTTTTAAATTATTTTGTATTGCTTTCTCCCCTATAGAAAAGTTAATCTATGTGTTTTTTTACTCCGAGTGTAAAAAAAATTCATTTTTATTCTTTTAGTATAGTATGTATCTTTGGTTAAGTCAAATAGCAATTCTTTGCTACACATTCCCATTCATGTATCATTAGGTGTAAGTTGGGTTACTATAAACGTAAAAGTCCTTATGAATTTATTATTAGAGCGAAGCTCTTATTATGTGATCATGTCATGACAAATCAAGCGATTTTTGGGAACGAACATAATTCCTTATACATTTTGTTCTATGGGGATTTTTTTGGGTTTTCACGGTTTTATGCATAGAATGATGATGAATATAGGAAGGATATATTTTTAGAGAATTCAGGATTTTTCCTCATTAATTTTAATTATGGTTTTTACTATTTTAGATCATTATTAAATTGTTTTTTTTTCTCGTTTTTTATTGATTAAAGAAGGAAATTCTTCAAGGCAGTTGTAACGCAGAATTTTCCGTGTTTTTATTGATTTTTTAAAGGATTCAGGATTTTCCTTTACATTATCAATTATGATGTTTCATATTTTACATCTTTTTTCCATTGATTTTTTTTGCGTTTTTTATTGATTTCGTAAATAATTTAGCATTTTTCTTCACATTTTTGATTATGATTCTTACTATTTCACATCATTTTTGAATTGATTTTTTTTCGTTTTTTATTGATTAAAAAAGAAAATTCTTCAAGGCAGTTGTAATGCAGGATTTTCATTTAAATTATTAATTATGATCCTTCATAATTAACATCATTATTTTCGTTGATTTTTTTTCCGTGTTTTTATTGATTTTTAAAAGAATTTATGATTTATGATTATGATTCTTACTACCATTTCACATCATTTTTCAATTGATTTTTTTCTCGTTTTTTATTGATTAAAGAAGGAAATTCTTCAAGGCAGTTGTAACGCAGAATTTTCCTTCAAATTATTAATTATGATCTTTCATATTTTGAATCTTTTTTCTGTTGATTTTTTTTCGCGTTTTTATTGATTTCTTAAAGAATTTAGCATTTTCCTTCACATTTTTAATTATGATTTTTACTATTTCATTTTTTCTTCAAGGCAATTGTAATGCAGAATTTTCCTTCAAATTATTAATTATGATCTTTCATATTTTGAATGTTTTTTCTGTTGATTTTTTTTCGTGTTTTTATTGATTTCTTAAAGAATTTAGCATTTTCCTTCACATTTTTAATTATGATTTTTACTATTTCATTTTTTCTTCAAGGCAATTGTAATGCAGAATTTTCCTTCAAATTATTAATTATGATCTTTCATATTTTGAATCTTTTTTCTGTTGATTTTTTTTCGTGTTTTTATTGATTTCTTAAAGAATTTAGCATTTTCCTTCACATTTTTAATTATGATCTTTCATATTTTGAATCTTTTTTCTGTTGATTGTTTTCCGTGTTTTTATTGATTTTTTAAAGAATTCAGGATTTCTTTTACATTATCAATTATGATGTTTCATATTTTACATCTTTTTTCCATTGATTTTTTATTGCGTTTTTACTGATTTCATAAAGAATTTAGCATTTTTCTTCACATTTTAATTATGATTCTTACTATTTCACATAATTTTTCAATTGATTTTTTTTCGTTTTTTATTGATTTAAAAAAAAAATCTTTAAGGCAGTTGTGATCAGTATTTTCCTTTACATTATTGATTAACGTTATTTCATAATTTACATCTTTTTTTAGGTGATTTTTTTTTGTATTTTTATTGATTTTTTTTTAATTCAATATTTCCCTTTACATTACTGATTATGATTTTTACTATTTTACATCATTTTTCAATTGATTTTGTTTCGCGTTTTTTATTGATTTAAAAAAAAATCTTTAGGGCAGTTGTGATCAGTATTTTCCTTTACATTATTGATTATGATGTTTTATATTTCATATGTGATATGATGATTTATCTGTTTTTTCAACTATTTCACATCTTTTTTCAATTGATTTTTTTTTTCGTTTTTTTTTAACTAATTTTTCTTCAAGAACAACTGCTAATTCAGGATTTTCCTTCATATTACTAATTATAAATTGTTATTATGTCACATCATTTTTCCATTGATTTTTTCTCATTTTTTATTAATTAAAAAAATTAATTCTTTAAGGCAGTTGTAATTTACCATTTTTTTCCACAATATTGATTAAGATATTTCTTAGTTTACATCTATTTTCAATTGTTTTTTGTTCGTGTTTTTATTGATTTTTCAACCTTTTTTAACCGATTTTTCTTAATAACTCTTTATTGGCGGCACCTAAGGATTTTAAACTTTAAGCATTTTAAGAACTTTGTCTATTGTAAACTTTGTCTTGTAAGAGTCTACAGCCTTCTACGTAGAGCAGTTTTGGTTCCACACCTTTTTTTAACTTTGACGCTTAATACTGGCATTCCTATGACACCTACGAAAACCATTTTTTTCTGAAACAACCGGAAACTATCTGGCTATAATCCACTAAAACCGTTTTTCTTCAAATGTTACCGTTTTTCTGCCACACGCTGTTATTTACGAAAAACCCCCAAAAAAATAGCCGGTACAATCAACCAGTCATACCCTGGAGACACAGCGAGCCAGCCCACCCAACAATAAGTTAGTGGTCCAGCATCCAATGTAAAAGTATAGGGAAAAAGTTTGTGTCAACAAGCCGCGTCTCCATGGCAACGAAAACGACAGAAATATACTTTTTTTATAATCAAAATTTAACTACTAAAACCGATTGGAACCGGTCCAGAATTGATGTTAATCTGTTCCTAAGACTTTATACTATTTTTCCATGTACAAATCATAAAGTAAAAACTCTTTTTTATACCCGAAAACATCGTGTGAATATGGTCGATTTTGACGTCTACGCGCGATTTCAATGCCAGCGGTTTTGACAACATGGCGTCAAAGTGGATGAATCGGATCGGACTTGCTTCCTAATTTCATTGATAAAATGCGTAAAATAGCTCAGAACTTCCTGAAATTGGTGTGGAATTATTCAAGACACTCTGGACAATCCGAATATATGCATATATTTTACCAAATCGGGATCTTCTAGCCGTGATAATTCGGCAAAGTTTTGACGTTTTAGAATTTACCGTGTATTATTACAATATTCATGCGCACAGTGGTCGAAACAAGGCATTTTGTTAGACAAAAATTACAATACGGTGGGTCCTAATGATAAAAAAAAATCTAATCGGGATTTAATATGTATTATTATTTTATGTGGGATTTTTTTTTTCAAACTTTGTTATTTGCCTGATTTGAATGAAATTTTGTATTTGGGGTTTATTTAGGAAATAATCATTGGTTTTTAACAAATTTGTGATATATTGAGTTTTAGGGTCACGTGACTATCAAAATTTTTTCCTATGGGTCCGATTTGATTGAAATTTGGTATTTGGGATTTATTTAGGATAAAATTCTTCAATTTTTGTAAAGTTTTGAAAAATTGTGCATATATGTTTTTGCATCTTATGATGTATTAAAGCATACTTAAATTCTCTTATCACATCATGGTTCTGTGAAGCATGATACCCCAAAAACCGTAGATTCAAAGCTTGTAAGACATATAACGCGGTAAGTAGCGTTGTCGAAGCAACTCTTGAAAATGATTATAACTTGTTTAAAAGAATACCCATTAAAATTCAGATACGAATTCTAGTTCTGTATGAGTTTTGACGTAAACCTTGACGTAATTTCTTTGTATAACAAATTTTATTCATAAATTGGTCCAAAAAACACCAAATTTACGTGACTTGTATTTCAGATTTCAGTAAACTTACCTACCTACTGGTGACCGTGGACATGGAGGAAATTAAATACAAAAACACTATATACGACCGCCCGTGGTAACTTAAATAAGGAAACCCGTGATTTTTCGCAATTTACAATAAAAATTTTAATTTTAAATTAACCGAACGACACAACAATTCCGAAGGTCTCTGATTATGTTCGCTGTTAGTTAAAAACAACAAATTTTTTCACTTATAATACAATCGGCTCGTTTAATCTGTAAAGATGATTAGACCGAATAACATCGTGAAAAATTCAAATCAGTACTGCATAATTTATATGGGTCACCGATTCGGTTATAATAACAAAAGTTATGTTTTCAGAATTTACGTAATGATTCTGTTCGTTTGTTCATCATGTTTTTGAAGTCGTTCCATTACAAATTTGATTATAACGTAAATCTTTTTAGTAAATTTTTTTAAAAGTAAAGTACAATTTTCATTACGAAATATTATATTAAATTAATATCATGTCTAAGGAACAATCATTACAGACAAGTAACATAAGAAATGTATTTCAAAAAAAACGGAGAAAGGTTTGTTATTTTATTACAGTGCTAATGTGTCAATTGGAAAAAATATATTTTTTTTTACTTTAAAAATTCTTTTTTTTAAGTTTTTTCTTTATTATATATTTTTCTGCCCTTTTTTTAGCTTTAAGGCATTTGTTATTCTTTTCATCTTTTTCAAATGGATTAAATTAATTAGGTTTGTTCTTTGTTCAGACAATGGTAAGTTCGAAATTGTCTTTATTTTATTCCAAGAAATTTGATGCGTCACATGCTATATTTTACTGAGACTTTTCGAGATATACGCAATTAAAAATTATCAAAAAAATATTTTCAACTCTATATATCTGCAAAACTATTTAAACAAAATATAGCATGTGACACCTCAAATTTCTTAGAAATTCACGTAGAATTCGAAAATGTAATAATAAATAGGAAGTCGCTTTTAAAATAAGGAAGTTTGCGTATGTTTCCGGCATTACCGGAAGTACTACCATCTTGAAAACATTCTAAATATGAATAGTATCATCGAAATATCTAAATAATTTCACAAGTTTTCAAAATGAGGATCGAGTTAAGAAATACTATAAATTAAAAGAATAGACTTGTGAACATTTTGGCGCCCAACAATTGTTCAAAAATCCAATTTACTTTCTTTTTACATTAAAAATATCCCAAATTTTAAAAAGAAAATTTTATTTAAAAGGTATGCCACTCTAAAAAAGGGGACTTTTATAAGCCAAGAAAGGTACGAAAATCGAGTTCTTACAGGTTTAGACCAGTTTGATCCTCTGAGCATTTGTATGTCAAGAGTTTTCAATTTTCCCTCCAATTATTAATAATTGTGATTTTTATATCTTACATCTTTTTTTAATTGATTGTTTCTCGTTTTTTTTATTGGTTTCCTAGATAATTGTTTATTATTTATTCCAGGCATTTGTAAGTCAGGACTTTTCTTTGTTTTCGTTCCTATTACTTTTTGTGATTTTCTGTATCTTACATCCTTTTTTAACTTCTTTTTTTATGTAGTAGGTATCTAAAAAATAGTTTTCTTCTTTCAGGCATTTATAAATAAGGATTTTTTATTATTTTCCTTCCAATTAATAATTGTAATTTTTAACTCGTGTTTTCGTTCTTTTTTTTATTGAATTTCTTAGAGAATTTTTTCTTTCTTCCAGGCGTTTTTATGTCAGAAGTTTTCTTCATTTTTATTTCAATTATTAATTGTGATTTTTTATATCTTACATCCTTTTTTTATACTTGATTTTTTCGCATTTAAAATATGAATAAATGATTAATAGTAGGAAGAAAAATAAAGTAAAATCACGACTTAAAATTTACATGAAAAGAATATTTAAAGTCAATGAAAATCTAAAAAAAAATAAATAAATTAATAAAAGATGTGAAAGAGAAAAAAATTGTAATATAAAGAAAAATTCTGAATTATTTAAAAAATCAATAAAAACAACAAAAATAAGTCAATTGAAAAAGTATCTAAATAATAATAATATAATAATAATAATGTATTTATTTAGCTTGAGCTACAAAATTAATACATAATATATAGATAATACGAGTATAATACATATTTAAAAAAAAAATTAAAAATTCAAATCAGTAAAAATTAAAAAATTGCAAATAATTTGAAAAAAAAGGTTAAAAAAAAAAAGTGTGTGCTTGTACAAAATGGCATACATATACAAAAAATACAAAAAGTCTCACATACAGAAAATTTATAAATAAAATTTAAGCCTAAAATAAAATAGCAAAAATAAAACAAAATACGAGTTAAAATTGTAAAATAAAAATAAAATAAATACACATATAAGCTACAATTACATAAATAAAGGTAAAACGAATGATAAAACAAAGTATGTACAAACAAAACTTACAGAAAAAGTATAAATAAAACACGAGTCTAAAATAAAACAAAGTACGAGTAGAATTGTAAAACTAAAATAAAATAAATATAAATACGAAACAACAACTACACAAACAAGGGTAATAAGGATAAAACGGTAAAAGAAAGTGAAACTAGGAAAGAACTAAGAAAGAAAACTAGAAAAAACTGGAAAAAGAAAGAAAAAATGTGAAACATCATAATCAATAATGTGATAAAAAAATCCTAAATAACAACGGCCCATAATTTTTTTTTTAATAATAAAAAACGAGAAAAAATCGATTGAAAAATTATATAAAATACTAAAAAATGACTGAAAAAAAAATGTTACAACTGCCTTGAAGAATATTTTACGTTTTTTTTTTAAACATTAAAAATATAACAAATTCCAAAAAAAAACTAATTCAAAAGATGTGGCACCCTTAAAAGGACTTTTATAAGCAAAGAAAGGTACAAAAATCGAGTTCTTACAGGTTTCGACTAGTTTAATCGAATTCTATATATGCAAAATTTAATAACGTTAAAATTAAATCAAATAAACAAATAGTTAAGTTGATTAGTTTTAAGTAAAGAAATTAAACCTGGATTACACACCTATTTATTGCATTATTTTGGCGCCCAACAATCTTCAACAAAATTTCGAAAAAATATAAAAATATTCATATCTTATGGAATTATACGCATAAAATGGTCAAAAAAATCAATTTTTTACAGGTTTTGGCCAGTTTGATTAAAATGTTGCATTTGAATCCGTGCACTGTCAAATATATCGAATTTAATAATAATGTCTCTACATATAGAAGGTTTTAATTGACCAGAGTATAAAAAGTTTCATTAGGAAAATTTAAATGAACTAATACCAGACATTTTAGATTTATTAATTTATTATAAATATTCTTATTATCGAGATCGAGTAAGTGATTGTGTCAGGTATTTTTTGTGGATTTACAGTTTTTCAAAAGTCCTCCATAACACTTTTATTTTTTTATTTACAGCTAACTGTTATTCTTAATATTTTTTTTTGCTTTTAATTAAGAATACAATGCTAAAAGAACATTTTATATATTTTCAATAGTTTTTGGGTAAATGAGGAAAAACTCCTAAGAGGTTTTTCCTAACTTTCTGGAAAACCGTTGAATTTAAAAACTATTTTTTTGCCTCATCTGATGCGCATTGACAATCCAAACAACTTTTGCTTCAATAATTTTTTTCTCAATCCAATGGTTTTCCAAAAAAAAAATAAAAACAAAAATTATGAACCTTTTTCATGGGTACCCCTTACGATTTTTTGCAAAAATCCTCATATATTATTGCAATTTTTCAAAAATCCTCCATAACTTTGTTAATTTTTTATAATTATTTTTATTATGAAAATTAAAACTAGAGGCATCTAAAATAATGCATAATTTTGGCGCCCAACAGATGTCCATCAAAGACTCATTTTATGTTGTGAGACATCTGTAAACATCATTCGTCTTATTTAATAAAGAGCAAATACGTTTTTTATGGGGCGAGAGAGAGACAGAATAATTATTTAATAATTTAAAGAAGAAAACAATGAAAGCGTTTACGCATTTTTCATTATTCCTGGATTTGGTACAAGAGTAGGTTATTTTGGCGCCCAACAATTTTTAAAGAGCTTTAACTTATTTTCAGTTCTGGATGCTTTTATAAAATATCACTATTAAATTATTAAACAATTAGCTTTAATCTAATAAAGTAGAAATTAAGGGCATCTATTTATCAAAATTAATTATTAAAATATTCTTTGCAGTACTTCACATTTAGATGCATTATATTACGTATATAGAGGGTTTCAATTGGTGCAAGCATGAGAAATTTCATTTAAAAAATATATAGTGTATCCCATTTAAAAGCAAGTTTACTACAATAAATACGCTTTTTTTAATTTAAAAAATAATAAGTAATAAAGCCAAAGAATTTTTTATAGACAACGTGCACTTCATTTTTTGAAAACTTAATTCTGACTGGCTATAAGAAGGAAATAATTTAATAGAACGTTAAAAAGATACAAAATGTTTTACCAACTCACTTAGAAAGCATTATTAAATCCTTTACAGGCCACTAACACTATAGGAAAAAATTTGTAATGACTAGTATTCAGATTTTAAAGAATTTTGTTCTTCTTCTTTTTGAATTCCTCTTTTTCCTTTCATCTGCTCACGACTAATTAATCCTTCATCAACAAATGTTCCATTCATCATTCCAAGCATCTCGAAGCTTATTTATATTGCAATCTTACAACGTTCCAGCGACGTTCTTTTAGGTTAGGGACGAACGTTCCTCAAATAAAAAAAGCCCGTTTGTTACACTAAAACAATAAATTATCCGAAGATTTTATATAAATGGGCCGAGGACATAAACCCAAATGTTTATTGTGAAAGGCCGAATAATAAAATAACTATTAAACGACGCCCACGCCTAACCGCGTGACAAGGCAAAACATTTTTTTTTCCAATTTATAATAAAAAAAATCAGTGGTAACCTAAATTTTAAAAATAACATGAGAAAATCAAATTTACGCGTCGCAATCTAAAGAACTATTCAACAAAAGATGGCGCCATTGAATGACGTTCACAACTGTCACTTGTCAAGGTCATTTAGACGTTGCTAGATGGCGCCACCAAATGCCTTTCACGACTTACAAGGTCAATCAGACGTTGCTAGAACATATTCAGATTAAGTACACTCTATGACAATTGAGTTGATTTTAAAAGCTTTCAACAGATGGCTCACAGTTGATGTAGGTGATTGATGTCAAGTGACGAATATGTCAACCACTGACGAACCCGTTATCGTTACAATAAGGAAAAATTAACAAATTGTTAAACCGATCACACAGTATCACGTGAGCCGAGCACGTCCAATAAGCGATTTCTGCCGAATGGAAACCAATATTATTATGATAATCCAGTAATAAACATGTCAAAATATAGCAGCGCCTTACGCATAATTAATGAACTTTGTCTATGGTCGGTTTATGAATATTCAATCGAGGCGAATGTGTGACAAATCTAGCATTAATTTGCCAATGGTTACCGGTGGCTTGTTAACTGTGAAGACGCATTTTTAAGTGGGAATTAATATAATAAAATTAAAACTAGAGGCATCTATGTAAGGCGTTATTTTGGCGCCCAACAGATGTCCACCAAAGACTCGTTTTACGTTGTCAGGCATAAGCAATAAAGAGCAAATACGTTTTTTAATGTGAATAGATAAAGACAGAATTATACAACAGGGAATATAATAAATAGATACATTTAAAATACAAAAAACGTTTGGATCATTTGGAATGAGATTTTTTGAATCTCTTCACCCTTACCAGTCTCATATAAAACATAAACAAGATATTCATAATAAATTGGATAAATATGTAATAAATCCATTAAATTTATCGGGTGTCAGGTTTATCATTATTGGAGTTTATGGCCGTATAAGCCGAGTTGCTTCGGATAGCTATAAAAATCCCATTATTGGAGTTTTATAGGCGATTTTTCTTATTTTTATTACACTATCCTTAAATAAAAAAAGAATTTCTAATACAAGTTTTAAAAAGGAGTATTGGGTGGATATACGTTAAGAAATGCGATACCATTTACCGGTTTTTATCAGTTTGAATTCTTACGGATAATGCTAAAATGAGAATCTATACATATGAGCGAGGTTTAACACGATTGAAATTAAATTAAAAAAAAAATATAAATTGGTTTTCATTAAAAAATTATACGCAGATGCACCTATTGAATGCATTATTTTGGCGCCCAACAATTTTTAAAAAAATATAAAAATAACCCTTAAAAAAGTTGTTATATACATAAAATGGTCGAGTTTCGATAGTTTTTGGTCAGTTTGATCAAATTTCCACAGGACAATATTACATTTGGACTAATACATTGTCCAATAATGCACAATTAGAAAAAAGAGAAAACCACATAATATAAAAAAGGATTTTATTGGTCCTAGTATGTAAACATTTCATTTGATTGAAATGAACTATTACCAAATATTTTAGCTTAATTAATTTAATATATAAGAACGTGCAACTAACACTAATAAAATTAAATTAAATGGTGTGTACTGAGTGTATGTACGTAACGCGTTATTTTGGCGCCCAACAGATATTTACCAAAGACTCATTTTACGTTCTCAGACATCTATCTGTAAACGCTATTCTTCTTATTTCATTATAAATAAATAAACTGCAAATTATGAATAAAATTTCATTATTATCCTTTTCATAAAACAGAAACATATGGCTGAAAAATATTTTAAATCGAGATTTGAAATTGACCTTAACCTGATGCCAAAAAACTTGAAAATATGGAAATAACTCTAAATCCTTGAATAGAGTTTTCTGCAGGTATTGACCGGTTTTGTCAAGTTTCTACGGGATGATGTTACATTTGGAGTCATGCAATAACAAAGATCTAGAATTAAAAAAAAAGGAATCTACATAATTTATAGAAGGTTTTAATTGGTTTAAGTATTAAAATTGAAATGAGGTAATGCCAGATACAACAGATGTATTAATTTAATATTATAAAAACGTGCAACTAAAACCATTAAAATTAATTAATTGGTTTTTATAAAAAAATTAAAACTAGTGCTATATACGTACGAAATGCGTTATTTTGGCGCCCAACAGATGTTTACCAAAGACTCATTTTGCGTTGTCAGACATCTGTTATCATTACTCTTCTTATTTCATTATAAATAAATAAAGAACAAATATGTTTTTTGATGTGGCGAAAGAAAGAGAGAGAGACAGAATAATCATTTAATCATATAAGGGAGAAAACACTTAATTTTTCATTATTGCTGTAATTTTGGTACAAGAAAGGGTCATTTTGGCGCCCAACAAGTTTCCGGAAGTTTGCTTTACGAGTTTTGTGGAGTTATTCAACATTAAATGATTATAAATAAATGAAAATTACGTTTTTGACTACGTTATGAGAAGGAGAAAAAATAATGATTATATAAATTTTTTTAATTGAGGGCATATAACAAAATTTAATTATGGTCCTTTTGAATACTTCGAATTTAAATAAATAGGAAAAATAGTGAATTTTTCTCCTTTTTTCCACTAATCTTGTATTTTTACGATTTTTGGAGTTAAAACGCATCATTTTGGCGCCCACTAATTGTTAAAAAAAACTAATTTTTCATTTGACGCCTGCGTTTATTATTTTTATTATTAAAAACCAAGAAGATAAACATTTTTTGACTTAATGAGAGAAAAAAACAAAATAACTTTTTTCTTAATATAAAATAAATTCGTTTCTCTTCATTAAATAATAAAACTAGGAGCACGTATTTTGCAATTCTTGGGATTTAAATGCCTTTTATGCCAAAAAATGAAGAAAATAGTGGATTTTCACATTTTTCCCTCATTTTCACAGGTTTTATGAAATTGTTGGAGTAGGATGAAACATTTTGGCGCCCAACAAGAAAAAAAAAATTTTGTTCCGGATGCCATGTTTATCTTAATTAAATAATAAAACTAGGAGCACGTATTTTGCAATGCTTGGAATTTAGATGCCTTTTATGCCAAAAAATGAAGTAAATAGTGGATTTTCACATTTTCCCTCATTTTCACAGGTTTTATGGAATTGTTGGAATAAGACGCAACATTTTGGCGCCCAACAAGAAAAAACAATTTTTCGTTCCGGATGCCATTTCTATTTTTTCTTGCTAAATTATTTTTCTAATTAAACCATAACCATTTTGCTACTTATTATAACTTGTAAGTCTAATTTCATAATTAACCTATGCAATACTTTAGATTTCGATGCAATGGGTCGGAAAATGGAGCAAATACATGATTTTCACTGTTATTTTTATTATCATTGCTGTTTTTTTTTTGGATCTGAGTGCGTCATTTTGGCACCCACCAATTTTTCTGTGTACCTGTGCATTAAGTTACAAAAAAAAAGAAAAAATGCGTTTTTTATTGTTAGGAGAAAGACGGAATTTAATGATTTTAGGGCACCTAAGAACTTTCGTGTTTTCTTGTGATATTTGCACTTGAATGCATCATTTTGGCGCCCAACAACTTTTAAAAGAACGTGCATTTTATGTATATCATTATTATAAATAAATGCGTTTCTTGACGTGATGAGAGAGACAGAATAATCACCTGGATTATTATTTTTTTAAATTAAATAATTGGTTTTAATTATAAAACTAAAAACAATTTTAACACATTTAGATTACCCCAAAGCCTGTTATACTGATCATAATTTATTATTGGCAATTTTATCTTATGTAGGATTTAACAGCAAGAAGTCAGGGTTTTAGAATTGATGGGATATTATCTAGTTCACAGCATACTCTCTTTTCTCTACAGTTAAATCAAATTAATGTTGGGAGAGGTGCCTTTAAAAAAAAAGGACAATATACAAAATTAGTAGAATCTTAATAAGTACATATCTTATTGTATCCAGAAAGATTATCTTAGACTTAAATTATTAGAGAGGGATCGCCTCATTTGATCGTAAACATTAAAAAAATTGTATGTAACTCTCTCGTTCTGTCTGTGTTAAACTATGGAGATGTCTTATATGGAAATTCAAAAAAATCGTATACAAAGAGTGCAAGACTGTCCTGTTTGCGGTATATCTATGGAATTTGTAAATATGAAAGAACCTCTTATAAACTTTCTGCAACAAACTGGCTTTACTTAAAATGGAAACCAGGCGTACTATGCACCGTACACTTTTTATAATAGATTATTATTTTATAAGATACAATATCTTCATAATAAAATGATTTATAGATCGCATGTACACTTTTTCTACATCGAACATCTATTTATGAACAGTTTTTTTATATTCTAAACTCTATACCCAATTGTTTCCAGATTCTGGATCCATGAATCTTTAAAGGTGAAATTTTTGATTATTATTTCCAGCAGGACAGTTGAATAAAAAAAATATGCCTATAATAAAATATTCATTTAAGTAAGCCCCCTTCTATTTTCTATTGTAAAACTAGCATTTTTGTGTGAGATTTTTTTCTTGAATTCAGGTACGCTATGGATATGTAAGGTTAAGTAAATAAACTTACTTGTATAAATAATCTACATCTGGACTTTGCCTCTTTTCACAATAATACAATTATGTTTAGGATAGAATTATTTGTAAATGTAGCTGGTTAAATTGTGAAAATTAAGTATTTATTATCATTATTATTATTATTAAAATTAGGGGGCACAACTAGTAAATGTATGATATTAATTTATTTAATATACTTCCATTATTCCTGATTTTTACGCGATTTTTTCGGACTTGAGTGCGTCATTTTGGCGCCCAACAAATTCGCCCAAAAATCAAAATCCCTTTCATATACGTATCATTTGTTTTTAAACTCTTGTAATGTCTTAAATATTTAGTTTAAAGGCAAAATTACATTAAAAAAAAATTAAAAAACCTTTTGTTCAAAAAAGACCATAAAGACTTACATGATCAGACTGAGCTGGTACATGCCCCATAACGGCTCCCTCGTTGGGGTCGATCCCCCCTTCCTGCTGCCTGGCGACCGGAATTTTGACGTTTTTCTCCAAAACCACCCGAACCCAAAAAAGTCAAAAATTCAACTTCTTCTTTGTCTGTTTGTTTTATACCGGATTGATTTTTTCTCTCTCTGTTCGGCACACGCACTTCTTTCTTTGTCCGGCTTACGCACTTTATTATGCCGTATTGAAAACAAACAAGGATCAACTGAACCGCTCGAACTTTACTACTACCAAACCGTTCATAATTAAAAATTAATTTCGCCGACTGTCTTAATAAATTGCGAAGAAAACAAACTTGTTGCTTTTGGTTAATTAAAGTGCGGTCATTATATGAAATCACGAACAACCAGCTGAGCGGAGAGTCCGAAAACCTACTGAACAACGCGAACACAGCCGATAAGCAAAAGTGAAATTTTCTCGGGGTTTATTATCATCGGTTCGGTTAAAGACGAGTTGGCAACGTCGCTCAGAACGACGATTTCAATCTCGTTCTGTGCGTGAATAAGTGTATTTAAACAAAAAAATTATGATAAAGTTTATATCCGCGATAGTCGAGGGGATTTTCAGTTTGTTGGATTACGTTAGGATTTTAGACTAGGACTGAAAACATTTTTGAACAATTTAGAAGTAAGGACGTGTAGATAGGACGATGTTGTCAATTTGAAGGGTGTAAGAGCTGATTGATTAGTGTCCTAAAAATGCGATATCTGGACTTATGTGAGAGCTATGTCCTTGCGGTTGATATCGTTGTATTCAGAAAGACGAAACTAAGTCAAAAATACAAAAGTACAATTTTTCAAAAATCCATAACTCTTTTATTTTTCGATTTACACAGCTAAATGTTATTCCTAATGATTTTTTCTATTTTTGATTAGGAATACAATGCTAAAAGAATATTTTATATATTTTTAATAGTTTTCGAAAAAATTAGGAAAAACTTCTAAGAGGTTTTTCCTAATTTTCTGGAAAACCGTTAAGTTTAAAAACAATTTTTTTTGTTGTATCTGATACGCATTGACATTCCAAACAAATTTTGCTTTAATATTTTTTTTCTCAATCTCAATGGTTTTCAAAAAAAAAAAAATATGAACAATTTTCATAGGTACCCCCTTATGATTTTTTGCAGAAAATTGGATATAACTTCACTCTGATACATTTTTCAAAACATTTTTATAAGACTTCTAATTTTTCAAAAATCCTCCATAACTTTTATTTTTTTTTAATTATTTTTATTAAGAAAATTAAAACTAGAGGCATCTAAGATAACGCGTTATTTTGGCGCCCAACAGATGTCCACCAAAGACTTATTTTATGTTATGAGATATATGTAAACATTATTTTTTCTTATTTAATTGTAAATAAATAAAGAACAAATACGTTTTTTATGTCGCAAGAAAGAGACAGAATAATTATTTAATAATATAAGGAAGAAAAGATATAGAAGTAAGGACGTGTAGATCGGACGATAGAGTTGTCAAACTTTTAAGGGTGTAAGACCTGATTGATTAGGGCCCTAAAAATGCGATATCTCGACTTATGTGAGAGCTGCGTTGCGGTTGGTCTCGTTGTATTCAGAAGGACGAAACTAAGTCAAAACCGTAAAAATTTTTCCGATAGTGTCCATAGAAGCCGAGATATCGACCTCCAAAGTTTGGAATTTGGTATTTTTCAGGTACACCCTCCGTATCGAATTTTTTCACAAAAAATTGATTTTTTCGAAATCGAAGTAGCTATATCATCGTCTTGCTCTTATCACCCACATCACGAAAACACCGTGTTATGATGGGATTCGAGCAGAACTAACTGAATGAGAGCTTTTTGAAAGTTCGGAAAAAGTAATTTTTCGACCTCGTTTTTGAGCTCAAAAATGGGCTCTAAAATGCGATATCTCGGCTAATATGAGAGGTACGACCTTGCTGATGGTCTCGTTGGATTCAGAAGGTTGAAACTAAATCATAACCATTAGAATTTTTCAGATAGTTCTAATAGAAGCCGAGATATCGACCTACAAACTTTCGGTTTTTCATTTTTCGTGTATACCCTTCCCCTATGGATTTTTTTCACCAAAAGTTGATTTTTTTTTTATATAGAATCAACTATACTAGCACCTTGCTGCCATCACCCAGATCACGAAAACACCGGGTCATAATAGTTCCAAAACAAATTCTGGATTTAATTCAATTTTTTTATTCCTTAATTTGATTAGTTTTTTCCCACTGATTTATTTTATTATTAGTATGGTTAAAAAATAAATTATTACGTCGGGGGTTGCCACATGCTTGTGCTTTTTTTTTGTTGTTCTGGAAATACCTTTTTTCTTCATTCCAGGTATTAAGTCCCAGAGCAATTTTTTTTTTAATTTTCTGACCCATTTACAAACTTTGGATTTTTTTTGTAGTTCTTTCATTTATCCAGATACTGTTTTAGTTTTAAAATTTCAAATTCAAATTAAGTTCAAATGTTTGACTTTTTAAGAGGTTAAGGAGTAACCTGTAAATAAATTTGCTTTATTGTTCAACAATTGCCAGTTTGGCAAAAAACAGACAAAGAGGTTGAATTTTTGATATTGGGATCGTACCACCTCAGTCTGATCACGTAAGTCGTTTTTTTCTGGAAAAAACGCATTTTGGGGAAACGTTTAATTATTTTTCTTTAATTTATTTTTGTGTTTCATTTAAATATTTAAGATATTACAAAAAATTGAAAACAAATACAAAGTGTTGGCAAATTTGTTGGGCGCCAAAATAGCGCATTCAAGTCTTCAACTGAACTTTCCATGAAAGCCAGGAATAACAGAACGAGAAAATATTTTTCTGACCTAATCCGAAGTATAGTACAAAAATTAATATTATAATTTTCGTAGCAGATGTAACCAATTATTTAATTACAAAAATAATAATTCAGGTAATTTTAAAATGAGGTACAAAATTAAGTGTTGAATCATCTTAACAAGTGTTGAGCAATTGCTTTCCTAAATTAAACATGTATTGTTTTACATTTACATTTTTTTTGCTTCCTTACCCTTTATGTTTGTCGTTTTTCTCCTTTATATTAATGTAATATTAGATTATATTATAGGTACTATTAATGCTTGTAAGTATAATACTCTTTTTACATAGATTTTATTTTGTCCGAACTAGATATATAGATATTTTTTGAATGAAAACACACCAAGACTTACAAACTCATCATGTTTCGAATTATATTTATATGTTTTGTAAAATTAATTTTGAAATAAACAGTATATTAGTATTATTCTTATTATAGATTATTCTGTCTCTTTCATCCATCAAGTAACGTGTTGTTTTAAAAATTGTTGGGCGCCAAAATTGTGCATCAAAAATCACTCAAAAACCTGGAATATAAAATTACGTGTTAGGTGCCTCTAGTTTTAATTTTTGAACCAAAATAAAATATTTCATACGATGAAGTCATTAGCTTCTTTTTGTCTCTCTCATCAGATCAAAAAACGTATTTTTTCTTTGTTATAATGAACAATTGATGAATGTCAAAATAACCCAAAAATATGTAACGATGATGAGAGAAAAAAGTGAAAAATCATGTGTTTTCTCCATTTTTCGACCTAATGCATTTAAGTCTAAAGTATTGCAAAGAATAATTGTGAAATATAATCACATATATAATATATAAGAAAAAAGTAATTATTTAATTAGAAAAATAAGTCAGTAAGAATAACATTTTCTTCAGAAGGCATCGAGAACGAAAAATGAGTTTTTTTCAAAATTGTTGGGCGCCAAAATGTCGCATGCATCAATCCCAGAAAAACCAAGACAGATAGAGAAAATGTAAAAACTCTATTTTCTTGATTTTCCGACACAATAAAGCACCTAAATCCGAAATATTGCAATTAAAGTCTAATTACGTCAAAAAACGTTTATTTTTTTTGTTTATAATAATTTAATATTAAATAATAAGAGTAATAAACGCAGGAGTCACCGAATGTAATTTGACTTTTTTGAAAATTGTCAGGCGCCAAAATGATGTAATTACGTCCAAAAATCTTATAAAAACCAAGAACTGTAGGAAAAAAGGTGCAATTTCCACTATTTTCTCTTTTTATTTATCGAAATTTGAAGTATTGAGAGGGATGATAATGACATTTTATTCAATGACCTAATTTTTAAAAAAATTATATTAGTATTCTGTTTCCCTTTCATCACATATCAAAAAACATAGTTTTAAATTGAAAAATAAATAGAGACACCCTAGAACGCAAAATGAATCTTCGAAAACTCTTTCCAAAATATCAGTCTTATATGGTTTAACGATTATTCTGTCTCTCTCACTATATTAAGGAGCGTCTCTATTTATAATATTGATGTACTCAAACGATTCAGAACATAAATCACACACTGTTTTAAAAATTGTTGGGCGCCAAAATGATGCGTTCAAGTGCCAATAGCACACACAAAAACCTGGAATATAATAATTACGATAGTTCGTATCCGACCCTAGTTTTAGTTTTTTAATTATTTAATAAAACTGAAATTTACTGTATTTTTGATCATATGTAAAGACGTATTTTTTTCTTTGTTTATAACGATTTAATTTTAAGAAAAAAGGTCAGATGGCGGCACTCAATTCCAGAAATTTAGACGAAAATTTGAAAAATTTAAATAATAAAAAGAGTAAGTATAACTAACTAATTTGAAGTATAGTCCAGAAAATAATCATAATTTTCGTGTTAGATGCTCCTAGTCCTAATTTTTTTCTTAAATTCAATTATTTAATTTAAAAAATCAAGGTGATTATTCTGTCTCTCTCGTCACGTGAGAAGCGTCTTTATTTATAAATAATGATGTATGTAATTAAACGACTCAGAACATAGATCACAAGTTGTTTTAAGAATTATTGGGCGCCAAGATAATGCATTCAAAAACCTGGAAAGAAGCGATAGAAACTAGATGCTATAATTTTTCAATCAAAACAAAATATTCTTATAAGCTTCCATCTATTTAATCATATGAAAAAAGCCCATTTTTCTGTTTTTAATTTGTGGGATTTAATTTAAAAAAGAGCACACAGAGAAATTGTTGGGTGCTAATAATGGAATTCCAGGCAAGGAGCTCCAGAAAATATAATTTTTTTTTTCTAATTTTTCGACTTATTTAACACTTTTTTTTCATACTTTCCAAGAAAACCTAAATTATTTGGATTAAATGGATTCCAAGCCACTATAATCCAGGAAGAAATTTGTAGTTCAATCTTCTGCATATTTTGCATGAACTTCTGTCTCATTCTTCTGTAATTTTTTTTTATTTTAGGAATTAAATTTCACGCCACGGATTTCCAGGAAAAAGTTTTCTTACTATCTCCGTCATTTTTTTACTAAGAAAATCTTTTTTTTTTCATTCTACTAGGTCTTAGAAAAATGTTTTTTTTTCTAATTTTTTTTGCATTATCCTTCATGCTGACATATCATCTCATGCTTATTTAAAGAATATAGAATGATGATGGTGTACTTATTGTACTTTCATAAATTACTCCTTTTTCTATAGAAAAAATATGCAATAATAAATACAGCTAAAATTAAAAATCCACATTAACGCAGGTATGCAAACAAGGAGGTTGTAGTGTATCAACCTCACTATAGTCCGGCATAACACATCTTGTCGCGAAAAGGTGGTTCCTATTAAAAGACAAATTTTTTGTTGAGATTTGACGCGAAAAGGGTATACCTTGGCAATAAAAATGATGAATGGCACCTTACCTTTGGAATTTCTGGATGTGAGTGTCGCAGGAATCCCTGATTTCCTCTGGAGAACTTGACTGGATTCTGCTTGTTTCAAAGCATTCACTTAGATTAGATTTCCTTAAAAACAATGTAGACTTTTGCGAAAAAGAACTTGCGACCTTTTGAGAATTACTTTTTTAATATGCTTGGAGAGAGAGAGAGAGAGGTGGCGCTTCAATCGCAAGACTGCTAAGTCGTCTGCGCATCCAGGTGCCAACCAAGTATTGCCAATGTATAAATATTTAACTTTAGACGCGGGAAATAATTGTTGCAGCGACATTTTCCGCCCACCAAAACGGACGTTTTTCTTTATATTACAAAAAATTTTAAATACTTAAAACAAAAATTGCGAAAATTTATCATTCATTTACCACTTTAACATTTCACCATTTTCTACCCAAGTAGCACAAAAAAAAATTAAATAGAGAGAGAAAAAAAAATCCCAAATTAACAATTTTGATACTAATTTCTAAACCTAAAACCATAAACCAAAAGTGGTATTTAAATGTATGAATGTATGAAGCTAATCACTTTACGATGGGCCGTTTGAACAATCCGTTCTGTGTTCGCACCGTAACTACTTGTATATGGCCATCATTACCGGGATGTACTTCTACAATTCTACCAAGTAACCAATTTATTGGATTCTTGGTTTCATTTTTTATGACAACCAAAGCATTTATTTTAATTTCACTTGATTTTTGGACCCACTTAGAACGCTGTTGTAATGTATGTAAATACTCGTCCTTCCACCGAACCCAGAAATCGGTATTCGTACGCTGAATTAGCTGCCATCTAGAGAGAGGGTTTAATTTAAGAGAAGGCATGTCTGGACTGGGACAAGTAGTAAGGGTCAATGAAACCAGATCGTTGGGGTCTGAACTTTGAGGACAAAGCGGACGAGAATTTAAGAGCGATTCGATTTGTATAAGCAAAGTATTTAACTCCTCATAGGTTAGGATTTGATCTCCAACAACACGGAACAAATGATACTTTACAGATTTTACTGCAGCTTCACTCAGTCCATTAAAATTAGGTGCAGCATGGGGATTGAAATGCCAAGTGATTTTTAATTGCTCAGATGCTTGTTTGGACAAGTCATGCAATTGGGTATTAGCACCAATAAAATTGGTACCGCAATGGCTGTAGATATCGGAGCAACGACCACGTCTAGCAACAAAACGCCGAAAAGCCGCTATAAAAGCCTCAGAAGACATGTCGGATACTAACTCAATGTGTACTGCTTTTACACCACAGCTTGGAATCAAGGAAATACCATGTATATGATAATAAAAGCATACAATAAACTACCACATCATATAAAATATAATAAAAAAATTCTCATACTTTATGAGTGTACTAAAGAACGAATTTGTCAAAAATCCCCTATATTCCCATAATAAGTACTTTGAATTAGAGTTAAGAGAATAAAAGAGTTTTATTTTATTTAGTTTTGAAACCAGATATAATGTGAACGTCAGCAATATTTTTTTATAGATTTATTTTTTATTTTAACTTAAATGTTTGTAGTGTTAAACGAATAGCTTTCTACTTTTAGATCTGATGATGCCTTAGGGCGAAATACGTGTAATAGTTTTTTTAAGAAATAACCTTAATCTGAGACCGTTGACTTTGTGTTCCTCCAACCTCTGATTTTTTATTATTAAGAGGTCTCTTTGAGAAAAATGGACTACTTTTTTGGATAAATAAATAGTATTCATGGACTTAGAAAATCCTGGAGAAACAATTTTTTTTATTCCAGGGATTAAACTCCAAGTCACTGTTTTTTAGAATATAGTTTTTTTTTGTAATATTTTTAGCATAAAAAAATATATTTTTTTTTAGTTTTTTTTTTCATGATTTGTTTCAATGTCTCTAACCTTTTTTCTAAAAAATCCATTTTTTTGATTCTAAAAATTAAACCCGCGACTGCTCATTTTTCTTGTCTAATTTTGTAACTTTTCTTGTAACATTTTTCAGTTTTTCTCAGTTTGTTTTGTCATATTTTCCAGGGACTTTTTGTCCTCGACTTCCTTCTCTTCAGAAATTCTGGAAAAACATTTTTTTCATTCCAGAATTCAATTGCACTCGAAGCTACTATTTTCGAGGAAATAGTTTTCTTCTATAGTTTTTGGCATTAAAAAAAATATAATTTTTTTAGAATTTTTCCATATTTCTTAGTGATTTGTCTCACTGTCTTTGTATTTTTTTTCTTGTTAAAATCCCGTTGTTTTTTTATTCCAGGAATTAGATCCCAGAAAAAAAAATATTTTTTTTTTAATTTTTTGAGCCGCTTGACCATTAGATTCTAGAACAAAATTTATCTGTAATATTTTTTCACTTAGCTACTCGTTCCTTCCTTCCAGGAACCAAGCTTAGAAAAAGGGATATTTCCAGCATTTTTTTTTTCAAAACTTTCCACCCTCATACTCCTTTGTTTGCACTCTAAAAAAATCCTCAATTTCCAAAACAATCCTCTCCAAACTTCTCGTTCTACATCTTACCCAACTCCTATCCCCAATAAACCACCCTTAATCTCCCCAAATAATACCCTTTGTCCCTTAAACCGCATTCTTAGGTCCGGCCTTTTAACTTAACCAACAAAGCCCTTTAAATCTTCCCTGTACACATACAAAGATAAAACCAGTTAACGCCCCTCTTTCACAAAAATAGAACGTCATCAAGTTCTTTGTCCTCCATACGTTTCCGCGACATACAAGAAAACCCAGAGGAGACGGCAACGTCGCAAATGCGTAACACAGCTGATTTGTGTTGAGGAACATGAGCGAGATCAGCTGATCGCCTAGCAACAGATTCAGCGGACCAGTTCACGGTCTTTAATGCGACGTTGCCGAGTGTTACGGAAATTAGTAAAGGTCTTGTATAAAAATATTGATGTGATAAACTTGATAAGGATTTAATAAACTATTGTTGCTTCGGAAGATATATATTAAAAATTTGCAATAATCATGATTATAAATTATTTATTATTAATGATTAGGTTAAAAGTTAGAAGATTATATGAAGATGTACTAAATGAGAAATTTTTTGAGACGATTTCTAGACGAATCTATTTACAGAAACTGACAAGATATTGATAGATCATATTTTATCTTTTATGTGATTTTTGTTGTCGGAAGATGTGGACTGATTTTTGATAAAACGTTCCAGCACTCTATTTATTCAAATTTTGAAGGTTATGTTATTGGAAGTATTGCAGGTCTGCCAGTGGACTGATTAATGAAAAAAATTGGTCACTTTTGACAGTAGAAGGAGTTGCTGTATGGGTGTGATTATAAATTTACACGTTTTATTGTCATTTATGCAAGGTGAGGTTAGATATACAGATAAAAAAATTAATGATAGAAATGAAAAATCTGGATTTAAATATGATAGGTAGTATTAAGGAAACATCTGAAAAGTACCAAATAAATACCACTTAACAGATGTATGTATATAAATGTATATAAATATTTTAAAGGCGGATACATACTATGCAATAAATATAATGTGACTAAATTTTCTGCATTAAACTACTCGTATTAAGCTTATATGGGGGATGAAAATAGCAAAACAGCAAAACTGAATCGTGTTACATAACCGATTTTATCGAAATTCCGACGAATCGATATTATTTTTTTATTTTAATATTTCACGAATTTTGATGTTTTTTTTTTAAATTTTGGACGTCGTTTATACTACTAGCTTAGGCCGATTTTCACGTAAAAATAACAGGTCAAATTTTTTAAAAAATTCTGCCAAAATCCATTGACTGACAGTGAAAATATTGGGATTTGCATTCCAGGAGTGCCTGTAAGAAATAAAATAGTTTGTCTCTTATTGGCACGTCAATTTCTTAAGTTTTAGTAAACAAAATTTTTTATTTATTGACTCCTGGGAGGTGCTTAAGACT
Organism: Anthonomus grandis grandis; assembly: GCF_022605725.1. Lineage (NCBI taxonomy): Eukaryota > Metazoa > Arthropoda > Insecta > Coleoptera > Curculionidae > Anthonomus > Anthonomus grandis. Next base: position 6,226,749 of record NC_065549.1, read on the forward strand.
GTTTTAGTTTTTTTTGAATAAATTATTAAAATCCATGCACTAAAAGTCGAAATATTAGAATTCCTATTTCAGGAGTGCCTGTAAGAAATAAAATAATTTTCCCCTTATTGAAACTTTAATATTTTAAGTTTTAGTAAACAAAATTTTTTATTTATTGATTCCTGGGAGGCTCTTAAGGCTGTTTTAGTCTTTTTTGAATAAATTATCAAAATCCATGCACTGAAAGTCGAAATATTAGAATTCCTATTTCAGGAGTGCCTGTAAGAAATAAAATAATTTGTCTCTTATTGGCACGTCAATATCTTAAGTTTTAGTGACCAAATTTTTTTAATTATTGATTCCTGGGAGGTTCTTAAGACTGTTTTAGTCTTTTTTGAATAAATTATCAAAATCCATGCACTGAAAGTCGAAATATAAATAGAATTCCTATTTCAGGAGTACCTCTAAGAAATAAAATAATTTTTTCCTTATTGTCACGTCAATATCTTAAGTTTTAGTGAACAAAATTTTTTAATTATTGGTGCCTGGGAGGTTTTTAAGGCTCTTTTAGGCTTTTTTGAATAACTTATCAAAATCCATGCACTGAAATATTAGAATTCCTATTTCAGGAGTGCCTGTAAGAAATAAAATAATTTGTCTCTTATTGGCACGTCAATATCTTAAGTTTTAGTGAACAAAATTTTTTAATTATTGATTCGTGGGAGGCTCTTAAGGCTGTTTTAGTCTTTTTTGAATAAATTATCAAAATCCATGCACTGAAAGTCGAAATATTAGAATTCCTATTTCAGGAGTGCCTGTAAGAAATAAAATAATTTTCCCCTTATTGAAACATCAATATTTTAAGTTTTAGTAAGCAAAATTTTTTAATTATTGATTCCTGGGAGGTTCTTAAGGCTGTTTTAGTCTTTTTTAAATAAATTATCAAAATCCATGCACTGAAAGTCGAAATATTAGAATTCCTATTTCCGGGGTGCCTGTAAGAAATAAAATAATTTTCCTCTTATTGAAACTTCAATATTTTAAGTTTTAGTGACCAACATTTTTTAATTATTGATTCCTGGGAGGTTCTTAAGGCTCCTTTAGGTATTTTTTGAATAAATTATCAAAATCCATGCACTGAAATATTAGAATTCCTATTTCAGGAGTGCCTGTAAGAAATAAAATAATTTGTCTCTTATTGGCACGTCAATATCTTAAGTTTTAGTGACCAATATTTTTTAATTATTGATTCCTAAGAGGTTCTTAAGGCTCTTTTAGTCTTTTTGGAATAAATTATCAAAATCCATGTACTGAAATATTAGAATTCCTATTTCAGGAGTGCCTGTAAGAAATAAAATAATTAGTCTTTTATTGGCACGTCAATATCTTAAGTTTTAGTAAACAAATTTTTTTAATTATTGATTTTTAAGAGGTTTTTAAGGCTGTTTTAGTCTTTTTTAAAGAAATTACAAAAATTCAAGCACTGAAAGTCAAAATATTGGAATTCTTATTTCAGGAGTGCCTGTAAGAAATAAATTTTTAATTATTGATTCTTGGAAGGCTGTTTTAGTCTTTTTTGAATAAATTTTCAAAATGTTTGCACGGAAAGTCGAAATATTAAAATTCCTATTTCAGGAGTGCCTGTAAGAAATAAAATAATTTTTCCCTTATTGGAACTTCAATATCTGAAGTTCGAGCAGTCAATATTTGACCCAAAATAAATAACTTCAAACATTTTTTGCTTTATTATTCATACACAAAATTTCGATTTAAAGTAAATAATATTTATTTAATTTATTTTTGATATAAATTTATTACTTTTTGTCCATTTTGCATTTTCCAGATATTTTATATAATTTTTTATATCCAATATTTAGTTTATGTTAGATATTTAATTCTTTATATCTTTCAGGCCGACGTGAAAATATTTTCACGAATAATAAGAATTAATTTCCTATTAATTTAGGGTGGGAGATATTAACAACAATTTCATATTTGTCCTGGAATTGTTAGGATACTTTTTGCGTATTGTGCTTTTCAAGGCACATTGGATGATATATTCCAGATATTTGGACTAATTTTCTGCTTCATTCCAAGCATTTAAAGCCTAGCATTTGAGATAATTTTTTATATATTCCAGGCATTTGAAACGATGTTAAATTTTGTCCTGATATTTGTAATTTTTGGCTGTAAAAACAGCCATAGATACAAACCTCATTAAAACCTATTGATTTAAAATAAAGCCAGTAAAAAACAAAAATGATATCCATATCATATCAAAGAGATGTTTTATTTAATGCATTCGTTTCAACATTCCATATATTTTGCATTTTTGGTAGACTCTTAAGATTAGTTCTGTTTTTTTTTAAGAAATTTCTAAAATAAATTAACTGAAAGTCAAAATATTGGAATTTCTATGCTAGGAGTGTCTGTAAGAAACAAAATAATTTGTCTCTTATTGGCACATTATTCAATATTCTATTTCTATTAAAGTTCTAGTAGTCAGCATTTTACAATCATTAATGTTTAGAAGACTCTCAACCGACTAAGAGTTCCAGGCATTTGTTCATATGTTCCAGGCATTTGGATAATCTTCCATTTTATTTCAGACATTTGAAGCTAGTCTTCTAATTGAAGAGTGTAATTATTTGATAAAAATGTTCATATATTCCAGGCATGCGAAGCCATTTCGTCTTGATACTTACAATAATTTTATATTTATTCTGAATTGTTAAGACACTTCTTGCATATTGAGCTTTTCAAGAATTTTTGTTATATATTCCAGATATTTGGACTAATTTTCTGCTTTATTCCAAGCATTCGAAGCCTGGCATTTAATATATTTTTTTTATATTCCAGTCATGTGAAACCATGTTAAATTTTGTCCTGATATTTGTAATTTTTGGCTGTAAATACCCAAGCTATCCATACAAACCTTTTTAATTTTCCACGAACTTTCATTATATTTTTCAAAATTAGGGGCATGATTTATACTACTTGCATAGGCTTATTTTCACGTAAAAATGACAGTTCAAGTTTTACTGAAAGTCAAAATATTAGAATTCCTTTTCCAGGAAAGCCTGTAAAAAGCAAAATAATTTGTCTCTTATTGGCAGGCCAATATTTCAGGTTCTAGTAGGCAACATTTTGCAATTATTGATTTCTAGGAGACTCTTATAGTCTTTTTTAAAGAAATTATCAAAATTCATACACTGAAAGTCAAAAATATTGAAATATTTATATCAGGAAAGCCTGTAAGAAATAAAATATTTTAAAAAATAATCTCTTATTGGCACGTCAATATCTTAAGTTCTAATAGTCAACGTTTTGCAATAGTTGAGTTTTGTGAGTTTCTGAACATCTTTTTAGTCTTTTTTGACGGAATTACTAAAAATGATGCAGCAAAAATTAAAATATTGAAATTTTTAATTCAGGAGTGTCTATAAGACAGAAAATAAATTTACCCTTAATATATTAAGTTCTAGTAGTCAAAAATTTTTAATTATTGATCCGTGGAAGAGTCTGAAGGCTCTTGTAGTCTTTTTTGAAAAAATTACCAAAATCCGTGCACTGAAAGTCAAAATATTGAAATTCTTATTCCAGGAGTGCCTGTAAGAAACAAAATAATTTGTCTCTTAATAGAACGTCAATATCTTAAGTTTTAATATTAATAATTTAAATTTTTGGAAAACTTTCAAGGCTATCTAGTAACATCCAATAAAATATCGAATATTCTCATACTGGTGCACCAATCACTCAATCTGATTCCAGGTTTTTTCTTCTATATTCCAGGATATTCTTGTTATTACTTAATACATTCTATAAAATACATGTATATTCCGCAACAAAATACTAAAATATTCTGTGATATTAATTCGGAAGTATTCAAAGATAAATTATATAAAGAATATTCCTAATGGATTTCATCAAATATTTCTTAAATTGCTTATATACTCTTAAAGTCAATGAATGTTTTTTTAATTAAATAATGAACGGATCTGTATCGAATATTCTTTAACTAAATATTCAATCTATTTCGAAAATATTCCTAAATTAATCAAAATATTCAAGCAATATTTTTAATTATACTCAATTCTTTGCATGAATATATTATTATTAGGCTTCCAAAAAATATCGAATATTCTTAACAACATAATTTAGGGATCCATTATTTATAATATTCCAGAAAATAAATATTTGTGAAGAATATTCTTTTAAATATCATGCTTTTTGTTTAATACGAATATACCCATTTGTTCTTTAGATATTGGACTTTAAAGTAAGTGCCGAACTTAAAGGCTTCTATTTAAGGTTTTAAAGCACTTCTACACTTAAAAGCGTGGATAGTTCTTAAATTTTTATTTCGATGACTTTGAACATTAAACATTATTTGTAAAGAATATTCTTCTAAGTATCATGCTCTTTATTTAATAAAAATAAACCCATTAGTTCTTTAGATATTGGACTTTAAAGTAAGTGCCTAACTTAAAGGCTTTTATTTAAGGTTTTAAAGCTCTTTTACGCGTAAAAGGGTGGATAGTTCTTAAATTTTTATTTCGATTACTTTGAACATTAAACATTATTTATAAAGAATATTCTTCTAAATATCATGCTCTTTGTTTAATAAAAATATACCCATTAGTTCTTTAGATATTGGACTTTAAAGTAAGTGCCTAACTTAAAGGCTTTTATTTAAGGTTTTAAAGCTCTTTTACGCGTAAAAGTGTGGATAGTTCTTAAATTTTTATTTCGATGATTTTGAACCGTAAACATTATTTGTAAAGAATATTTTTGTGTTATAAGAATTGTCTTATTATTGTTCTTTGACACTGCATGCACTTTAAATTATTACTATATATATTACTTTTAATTATTATATTAGTTAAAATTCATTGTACAATTCTTTGAAATCCTGATCTTCCTCTTCTTTTTTTATATACAAACTAAAATTGGTGCAGAAATTTTCGGTTTATGTATGAATTTACTTAATACATACTTTGACTATTCCAGTATGGAATATTTTCGAAACTAAATAATTAAGGCAATAAATATATAGGTCTATTCTATTTTTCAAAAATATTCTTTATAAAGGAAATATTCGAGGAATAATTAAACATAAATAATATATACTATAATTATTATTTAAAAAAATATACAATCGAGGTGATAATTTTATTACAATTTTTGGACTTGAAAAAGGGCTTAAAGGGTTCGATTTTGTGCCATTTTTTTGGGATTTTAATGAAGTAAATTGTCTTTAACAATGTATAAGATAATAAATAAAATAAAATGTTAATAAAATATAGTGTTATAAAAGTGTATCAAAGTAATTTTTTGTCATTTTTCAAAATTCTTGATCACCTTAATTTTAATTGTCACATATTTAAACTCCAAACATAGGCTCAATTTTATTACGTTTCTTGGACTAAACATGGGTTTAAAAGGTACGTAATTGGATCCAGTACAACTGAATTTTGTTGTTCTACAATTTTTGGGTATGAAATGTGAGAAAATTGGGTTAAAAATGGACCAACCATAAGATCCGAATCGCTTTGAAAAGTTATTTTTCATACACAATTGGACCTATTAATTATAAACCGACGAGGATAATTTCATTACGATTTTTGGTCTTAACACTTTCGAATTTTACCTTTTTTTGAATATTTATTTTTACAATTTTCTAAGTCACCTGGCAATATTACCTCTCGTATTCTATAATATGCTCACCCTAGATCTATAAATTGAATAAAATTAAGGCTTACTTTCAAAATGGCCACGATGTACAAAATGACATGATGAGTCAATGTTTTTTTTTTATTCCTACCATTAATTAAAACTTCACTATATAGATTTAAGAATTTAAAAGAAAAATCACTTTTACGTTTTCCTTGAACATAAAATTCGACTAATAAACTATTTAACTGCTGAATATTTAACCGCTCAATCCAGGCTGGTGTGTAATAAAAAAATTGTTTTCGGCCATTCCTCCTATTAACCCCACACGTGCCGGTCGTGGCCCACATGTATGGATCATAAACTGGATCTGGATTAGTAAGTTAAAAACAACAAAACTATTGACAGCTACTAACGATTTTGCTGACAGGCGCTTTATGAAAACAGGCTTGACGAGTCTCACTTCTTGAAACAGGTAATTTAGGTGAAAAGAGATAAAAATAAAAACGAGTTTGCATGACAGCTCTATCGTTTATTTTAACGAATTTTCTTTCATTAATTTAACATAAAATTAATGCGATTTAATATGCAATCGCATCACCTCAGTGATATTTTTAAATTACATCCGAACTAAAAAAAATATTTTTTTTTGTTTACCGGATCCGATGCCAAAAACCTCATTAGAAACGTTACGCGACGTTTCGGATGATTGGGATGATCAGGTTTGTTTTTCGCGCGCGTGATCTCGCACATCTGGTTGTTACACTTTATAATAATAATTAAATGAGATGGCTATTGCGTAAAAAGTGGGCGATGTGACCTTTCGGTTAGAATTTTGAGGAGGTATACTTTGGTATTTTAGGAGGTGTTTTCATCTAATTTTAGTTTGAACGTGACGGATTTTGACGTGTTTAAACGGATCTTAGAAGGAACGAGATGAATAGGGCATACAAATTTGATGGGTGATTTATATAAACTAAATTAATTTATTAGTTCGATTATTTATGTTTAGTCTGGGAATGTAAAAGCAAGCAAAGTAAATGCCACTTGAAGCGTAAAGAATGCAAACCCAAGCCATGACTGTTTTAAAAAAGACCCATGGCATTTTTGGACCAGGAAATGTAGGAAGGGCAGAATAAATCGAACGTTAAAGTAAAGTACGGCTTTTTATTGAATCGGTCGTAATAATTCAGAAGTGGGATTCGAACCCACGCCCACAATGAGACAATTACTAGGAAGCATATTTAACGGCAAGAGCAACAACACGCTAAAGAATTCTGTATTGAGAAAATTAAACGTAGACGATGGTCAAATCTACATTAATGCTCGAGCCCATCTGGATGTAAAACATTGGGTCGTATGAATAAAAATGAGCATTTAGTATCTACTCATGAATTTGGAGCAAATACTCCATGTCATATGAATAAAAATAGGGAGCAGATGCTCCACTTGAGTAGGTACTCTTATGTATAATTTGCTGTGAGTTCATTCTCAGTTTTTCTATGAATAAAAATTTGTTGATGCTCCTCGGAAGGAGAATGTAATGTGTCTACGGCAGAACTATGGCTGAGTTCATTCTTAATTTGCGTTCTAAAAAATATTACAAACTTAGAAGGCGTACCTGTGATCGTGATTTTAAAGTGTTATATCGATTTACTAGAGAACATGTAGAGTGGATATCAAATCACTTTTTGGGTACAGAATCTGGAGAAAGAAGAGGTGGTGCTATAAATAACATTGATAAAATGAAAATATTTTTGAGATACGTTGGTGATCCGGGTTTCCAATCAGGAGTAGGAGAAGATGTTGGTGTTCATTAAAGTTCATGAAGCTAATAGAAAAATGTGGTCTGTGGATAAAATTTCCTCACACTGCTGCCGACATAATAAAGGCGAAACAAAAGTGGCAATCAAATTATTCTTTTCCTTGTGCATTGGGCGTGATAGACTGTACCCACATAAAAATAAAAAAGCCACCTATTCATAGCGATGACTACATTAATCGCAAAGGATATCACAGCATTAATGTCCAAGCCACATGTAATTCAGATGAGTGGTTTACAAGTGTAGACGCTTCATGGCCAGGATCTGTTCACGATTCACGGATTTGGAGCAATTTAGAAATTTCAAATATTGCGAGGAATGATTTTCATAGATCGCAAGCACTACTCTTAGAAGATGAAGGATATGGTATAGCACCGTGGCTAATGGTACCTTTTAGAAATCCTAATACACCACAAGAACGTGCTTATAATAATTTATTTACAAAGGAACGTGTAATAATTGAAAGATGTTTTGGTCAACTAAAACAACGATTTCCGATGCTACAATATAAAGTGTGGGTATCCATAGAAAAAGTTCCAAAATTTGTCATATGCTGTTGTATATTACACAATGTAGCAAAATATTGAAAAGATGAGCTAGATCCTATGGAGCTCCCATTAGAAGATATCCCACTTGCGTATCCGGCAGAAGAGGAGTTGGATAATAATAATATTAGAAGAAGCGGGCAACGGAGGCAATCTGAGTTAGCAGATGTCATTCTTGCTCTCGCTTGAAGTAAGTAAAGCGTGGAAAGAACTTATTTATCATTTTTATTATTAACACTTTAGAAAAATGTTTTTGTCACATGTTAGAATTCTTTATTTCGTAAGTGATTCTAAAAAGTATTGACACATTATAATTTGAAATATGCTTGTCCATTGTCAGCTTGAATGATATTATTATTGCTTGAATTAGATTGTTCATCAACATCTCTGTTTAGCTGTCTCTTGAGTTTTTCCTCTTTCATTTCTAAAACTCTCAGTTGTTTCAGTAAAACTAGTCTTTGTAGTTCGTTATTCGAGAGTTGTTTAGTAACGTTTGTTTCATATTCTTCGAGAGGACTACCTTTATTATGTTTCTTTTTTTTAGGTGCATGTTGTACTGTACTAATAGCATCATCATTTGCTGCACTCGTTTCAGAAGCAGAAGTTGATTGCCTAGGGATTGTATCTTCATGGTCGATTTTCGTCTCTGTTTGTTGTATGCCGACGGATAATGCTCCTAAAATGAAAAATTAAGTAAATATTCATACAGTTTCTATATTAAAAAATGGACAAGTGATAAAGTTTCGTAAATAATATTGTAACTTTTTTTTGTTTCTAAGCTACAAAAATGTCTGTCTAAAATACTTGATTAAATGTTAAACAATAAGTAATTAATTATTATAAACAACATAACTTTATAAATCATTCAATTTTCACAAAATAATAAATAATAGCAAACTTTAGATAGGTTCACTAATATATATGGTAATTTAAATAAAGTTACTTATGAAGAAGATATTAATTAATTTACCTGGAACTTTTGCAAGTACTGGATTTGTGTTGCCTTCCATGATTTCCAACAAAATCTTTTCCCAATCCTGCAGCACAATTTTCTTATTTCCAGTCCTGTTTATGTCAGTCTTTTTCTTGAGTCTGGATTTCATATTATTAATTTTTTTGTACATTTGACTTGTCGTTATTTGTGACCCGAAATTCAGCTTCCACTGTTTGTTAATCAGTTCTATTGCTTGGCTTTTTGACTTTCGGACAGCTGGTGTTTGTGACTTGGATAAAAGTATGGGAACATCACGTAGCATGTTTACAAATCCCATTTGGGATTCGCAGACTTCAGTTTCTTCTTCACTTTCACTCATTGCACACTGATCATCATTTGCTGCACTCGTTTCAGAAGCAGAAGTTGATTGCCTAGGGATTGTATCTTCATGGCCGATTTTCGTCTCTGTTTGTTGTATGCCGACGGATAATGCTCCTAAAATGAAAAATTAAGTAAATATTCATACAGTTTCTATATTAAAAAATGGGCAAGTGATAAAGTTTCGTAAATAATATTGTAACTTTTTTTTGTTTCTAAGCTACAAAAATGTCTGTCTAAAATACTTGATTAAATGTTAAACAATAAGTAATTAATTATTATAAACAACATAACTTTATAAATCATTCAATTTTCACAAAATAATAAATAATAGCAAACTTTAGATAGGTTCACTAATATATATGGTAATTTAAATAAAGTTACTTATGAAGAAGATATTAATTAATTTACCTGGAACTTTTGCAAGTACTGGATTTGTGTTGCCTGCCATGATTTCCAACAAAATCTTTTCCCAATCCTGCAGCACAATTTTCTTATTTCCAGTCCTGTTTATGTCAGTCTTTTTCTTGAGTCTGGATTTCATATTATTAATTTTTTTGTACATTTGACTTGTCGTTATTTGTGACCCGAAATTGAGCTTCCACTGTTTGTTAATCAGTTCTATTGCTTGGCTTTTTGACTTTCGGACAGCTGGTGTTTGTGACTTGGATAAAAGTATGGAAACATCACGTAGCATGTTTACAAATCCCATTTGGGATTCGCAGACTTCAGTTTCTTCTTCACTTTCACTCATTGCACACTGATACTTGAATTTATACTAATACACGAATATGCGAAACGCGGCACTTGTTTATTTGGTGTTTTTTCAGGTGCAGACTTGTTTGGAAATATCGAGTATCTACTTTATGTATTCGGAGCACATACTCCTCTCAGCGAATTATTTTTATTCATATAAAACGGAGAACAAACCAGCACTTCATGCTCATGCTCATGAGTACATACTTAGAGTTTCAACTCAAGTGTTATTCATAACAGCCATTGTGACAACTGCAACATTAATGAATATGGAACTAACGATATGGTCAGTATATATTTAGAATATTTTCCGGAAATAATATAAATTTTGAATTGATGTTTATCCCTAGACAAAGTGAATTAATATGTCAAAATTGTAGTAGTAATTTAACAACATTCTCCAAGCTTACCTTTGTTTCTAAATATTTTTTTTTAATAACACTTGGAGCACAGAGCTAGTAAAAAAGCCAATATTTAAACTTTTTACTATTTTTAGAAATTTCTTATCAGAGATCGAGCGCATCGACAGAGTAAGAGAAGAGCTACTAAAGACTTTCTTCGCGTCTGGAGTTGCTTACGTAATCGTTAAGACGATTCGTACTTATCAGCGAGTAACACTTACTTCAAATTCTATCGGAAGATGATTTTGATCGCCGAAATGAATTTGGTGAGCAAATGTAGCAATAATGTAATAATAACAATAATAATATTTCCTGACGAAGCAACGTTTACTCTAAACGGCCATGTGAACGGACAGAATTGTCGATACTGGGCGACCGAAAACAAAAACCTCATCGGCTCACAGAATGTCATACACAACACCCTCAATGTGTGGTGCGATTATAGTGGAAGAAAGAGTTTTAGGACCTTACTTTTTTGGTGACACTTTCACTAGCGAGAGGTATTTGGACTTTCTTCAAAATGATCTTATCCCCGCTCTGATAACTTTGTATCCGGATTTGGAAGAAGTCGACATGCACCAACGTGATCTTTTTTTCAGCAAGATGGAGCCCCGCCACACTATACTTTACCCGTTCACAATTATCTATAGTTCGATCAATAAATCTTTGCGTTCACGTCATCATTCTTTACTATTGTAGTAGCTTTATGGCGAAGAAAACTTAACAATCAGATACAGAAACAATATGCCTTATATCACAACTAACAGACATGCTCAGAATCATCGAAAAAACTTGAAGTAGCCCCATTACAAGTTTTTTGTTTTAATGTAGGTGGCTTACGTACTAAACTTCAGGAATTACATAATAATATTATATGTTCTAACTATGATATCTTAATATTTCTTGAGAGTTGGCTCTCTGATGATTTTTCGGATGCTGAATTGGCTGTGAAATCTTTCAATCTGTTTCGCTGTGATAGATCGTCTCTTACAAGCAATAAGCGCAGAGGTGGAGGTGTATTAATTTACATTAGAGACTTTATAAATGCCAAAAAACTTAGATTACAGTACAATTCAGTTGAGCAGTTGTTTTTAGCTTGTAATGTGGGCGGGAGTAGTTTTGTAATTGGAGGGGTGTATATCCCACCTGGGTCCAATACGGATTCTTATGAAGGACATTGTCAGTCAGTTGATATTCTCAGGCAACAATTTTCAAACTCTGACTTTATTATTTTTGGTGATTTTAATGTTCCGGATGCTTTTTGGGAAAATGATGAGTTTGGAACTGTTGTTAGATGCCCACCTAACTCATGTGGATTAATACTTGGGGAGTTTTATTCTTACCTTAACTTTTTTCAAAGGAATTTTGTGCCAAATGATAGAAATGCCTTTCTTGATCTCACTTTTACAAATAGGAATGATCTAGTGGTGAGTGAAGCTGTTGACTGTGTTTTTGATAAATCTGTCTATCATAAGCCTTATCATTTTGAATTAACTTTTAACAGTGGTAAAGAAAAAACTTTAAATTTTGTACAGTTCTTCTATGACTTTAGAAATGCAAATTATTTGGGTATTAATAGTTATTTGTGTGGAGTTGATTGGGACCATGTTTTGAATGTAATTAATATTGATGATGCGGTTTCAGAGTTCTATCATATATTGAATATGGCTGTAGCTTTGTTTGTGCCTCTTAAGAGATTCAAAACCTCGTCTTTTCCCAGTTGGTTTTCAGGGGAGTTAAAGTACTTGATCCAGCAAAAGAAAATTTCACATAAAAAATATCAGTCTAGTCATACTGTTGCAGACTACGAAGTCTTTTCAGATCTTAGAGCTAGGTGCAAAACTCTAACGGAGACTTGTTACCAGAACTTTATTTCAAATTTGGACCAGTTACTTTATACAAACCCCAAAAGTTTTTGGTATAAGTTTAATAACAGGAGAGCAACGAATAGGCTTCCTGATTTGATGACCTATAATGATGGGGAGTTTGCAGGTTGTGAACAAATTGCAGAGGGATTTGCCAGGTTTTTTTCTACTGTCTATAATGGAGATAATAATGTCTTACCTTCTCGGCAGGCTGGTGTAAACATGACTATTCCAAATCCTAAATTATCTATTGGATTAATTTTTGATAAGATCTTTCGATTACCCCTTAAACTTAGTGCTGGCCCTGATGGTATACCCAATTATTTTTTGAGAAAATGTGTATGTGCCCTCTCTTATCCCCTCTTTATTTTATTCAGTAGGTCTTTAGACTTGACAGTTTTTCCATCCGAGTGGAAACTCAGTTTTATTACGCCTATATTTAAATGTGGTGCTGCTAATGAAATGATCAATTACAGGAGTGTGTGTGTACAGTCTGCCATCCCAAAACTTCTAGACAGTCTTATTTATGACCAAATTAATTTTTATTGCAAAGAACTTCTGTTAAATGAACAGCATGGCTTCAGTCGTGGCAAGTCTGCTATTACAAACTTGTTGCTGTATCAGGGTGCTCTGTTAAGTGCTTTGGAGAGGGGTGAACAGGTGGATGTAATATATACAGACTTTTCCAAGGCATTTGACAGTGTCAACCATAGCTTATTATTAGAAAAATTGAGACTTTTTGGTTTTTCAGATTGTTTGGTGGCCTGGTTTGCGAGTTTTCTTTCTGACAGATTTCAGCAGGTACAAATTGGGGATGCTAGGTCGCATCTTATCAGTGTGACCTCTGGGGTTCCACAGGGTGGTCATTGTTCTCCCCTGTTGTTCAATATTTTCATTAATGATATTTTGGTTTGCTTTAAAAATAGTAATTTTTTGTTATTTGCCGATGATTTAAAGTTTTATAAGGTGATCAGTTCAGAACAAGACATGGTTCTCTTGCAAGATGATCTGAATAGATTGTGTGAATGGTGTGTTGGTAACAGTTTGGCTCTGAAGGTGGGTAAATGCAGTTACATTAGTTTCTACAAAAGAAACAAACGGGTAACTTCCTCCTATACTATTGATAATGTTAATCTTAGGTACGCTGAAGTAGTAAAGGACCTTGGTATCTTTTTTGATGAACAATTGAATTTTAATACCCATGTAAATACTATTATAACTAAAGCATCTAAGGACCTTGGTTTTGTCCTGCGCAATTGTAAGGATCTGTCGGTTGAAACTTGCAAAAGGTTGTACATATCACTCTTTGTTGGAGTATGGATCAATAATTTGGTCTCCTCTGTACATGAATAATTGTATGGCACTGGAGAGGGTTCAAAATAAATTTCTACGATTCTGCCTTTATAAACTTCGCATTCCAGTTCCTAATGACCATTGTTATGATGAAGCAATGAACTTGCTGAATATGCGGAGTTTACTTAAGAGACGCACTGAGAATGATTTGGTGTTTATTTATAAACTTTTGAATGGCCTTGTGATTTGTCCCGAACTACTTAATATTAAGTATTATGGATTTCATTTAATATTCCATACCGTAATCTGAGGGCAAATCGATTGTTTTCTTTGCCTTATCATCGTACCAACTATGCTATGCACTCGCCTGTCGAAAGGACATTGAGGCTGGTAAACTCTACTGGAATTGAAGTTTTAGGAATTTCCTTATTGCATTTTAGGAGTCTTATTAAGAGTTTGTAGGATTTTGTTTTTTGAATTAATTTTGCTCCATGATTAATGATATAATGATACATTTGATCATTGTCATTGATAATAATATATTTTGTTTTTTCTTAGCTAATTTTGCATTGTTAATTGTTCTGATTTTGAGAGAATATTGTTACTACTTGTAAAACGGTTTAATTATCCTTGGTATTAAGATTAAGTCTGATAATTATTGTTGATTATTAATTAGTGGTTAGGTAGTATAGCTTTTATTTCTTTTTCAAGAATATATATATTTTTTGTAATGGGGTTGATCCCGTGTATAAATAAATAAATAAATAAATATACGTCGAAAACTTAGAGAATAATGAACGTATGTCTTAAGTCGAAAAGAAATACGAATTCTAAAAACCATGTGTCAAACAAGGATAAATGCCATATGTTAAACAAAGAAAAATAATATTCGTGTTTCCGACATTCGATATTTGGCACAGGCGACACAGGTTTTATTTTTTGATATTTAGACTTTCAGCAGTTTGTTTGCTTATTTGCGGTTACAATTTTATTTATTTTTATTATTATATTTAAACAGTTGTTTTCATAACTGTTATAATTATTTTAACATAATCTCAACATGCCGGGAAAACGCTTGAATTCTCAAGCACGTGTCCTTCTTGGGAATCTCATCAAGGCTGAAAGAGATAATAATGGTACCCTTAATTCTCTAAACGCAGTCCAAGAGGTAAATAATACTATTTTTATTCAATATTTGATAATAGGATAAACTGAAAAACTTTATAGAGAGTTGCTCATGCCCTGAAAATTAGCTTAAGAGCTGTAACCGGCCTCAAAGTATCCAAAGATGAAAATGCGCAGCCTTCAACACCTGGAAAAAATAGGTCTCGAAGAAAAACCAAAACCCTCGACCTGAATGAGGATACTAAAATGGAGGTTCGGAATGTATTATATAATAGAGATTTAACTACTATCAAATCAGGGTGCGACTCTAATCTCCTTTGTCTCAACATTTTCAAAACTAAAATGTTGTCCTATAAAAATACCTTGCAATCTTTTGTACTTGGTAATGCAACAATTGACGAAGTTGATTCTGTAAAGTTTTTAGGGCTAACTGTTGACAACTCGTTAAAATGGGACACTTTATCAAGAAAATTAAGTTCCGCTTGTTTTGCGTTAAGATCAATTTCTAAGGAGCTTAGCCTGTCTACTTCTAGAACAGTTTATTTTGCCCTTTTTGAGTCGCACCTTCGATACGCCCTTCCATTCTGGGGTACATGTAGTGCAACTCAATTTGACCGTATTTTTAGACTACAAAAGAGAGCTTTACGTTATACACTGAGACTTAAATACAGAAGTCATTGCCAGCATTTCTTCAAAAAATTTCAAATATTAACTTTTCCATCCTTATTTATATTTGAGTCCCTTTGTCTAATACGCAAACACGGTTCAGCATCTGATAGGCCTTCCCATAGTTATCTACTTAGATACACGGAACATGATCTATACCTGCCTACCCCACATTCAGAGTTGGTCAAAAGTTCCATATTATATAATGCAAAAAAAATGCACAATCATCTGCCATTGGAAATTAAATCCATCACACCTTTTTTTGCATTTCGTAAAGCATTAAAAGCATTCTTACTGGAGAGAGCTTTTTACACAGTTAATGATTTTTTTTTTGTAATCATTGATTTGAAATTTCGCACTAGCTGATTATGTATTTTTACTATCTGTACATGTTTAGGTATACTGCTTTTTGTAGCTATTTTAGGATTTTTTATAATTTTTTACTTTTTTTAAATTTTTTTACATTTTTTTACGTAGAGAGATTTTTTAATGATCTATTTTTTTGACATTGTATACATTAAATTGTATATTTTATAATAATATTTTTGACTACTTACAATTACCAAATTGTATTAATCTGTATATATTGTAGATAATCTATTCTATTTATTTATTTATATTTTTTTTTGTAATTTTGTTTTGTTTTTCTTTTTTTTTAATTGTGTTTTGTTTGCATTTTTGTGTCTTTTTTGTTTTACAGCTTTGTCTATAAATTGTAACAATTTCTTGACAATAAAGCATTGATTGATTGATTGATTGATAATATGTAAGCACAAAGCAAGATATATATTTTAAAAAATGGCAAAAATTGTATATTGTTATTATACTTTCAGAGAAACATGTAACCATACAACGGCTTAAAGAAGAGCTATGCCAAAAAGAAATAGTTGATATAAGCTATGGATCTCTACGAACACTGCTTTGTCATTTGGGGTTTAAATTCAAGAAAGATAATAACCCAAGAGCACTAATGGAGACACCTAATATAGCTTTAATGAGAGCAGCATTTTTCAGATAATATATGGAAAATAAACATTTAGAATTTACACGTCAACTAGTTTTTCTCGATGAAAGATGGATTTTCTCAAAGGGCAACAAAATGAAATCATGGCAAGATGATAATGTAAAGAGTGTTTGTAGACCAGGTGGATTTGATGGAAAACGCTTCATTGTATTACATGCTGGACACAAAAGTGGTTTTATAAAAAATGCCAGTTTGGTTTTTGCTAGTAAATCGAAACTGATGGATTATCATGGAGAAATGAATAGTGAGAACTTTACAAAGTGGGTAGAAAATCAATTAATTCCAAATTTAGAAGAACCATCTTTAATTGTAATGGATAACCATCATGTTCTTGGAAAAGAGGTGAAATTGTTGAGTGGCTCGAGAAGAATGAAATTCCATTTGTTAAGCAGAATTGTTGAGCTTAGCAAAGTTACACAAAAGACCGAAGAAATATAAAATAGATCAATTGTTACAAGCAAATGGACATGAAGTTTAAGATTGCCCCCCTACCATTGTCAGTTCAATGCTATTGAAATGATTTGGGCAGATACAAAACATGATTATAATACACATATTGGTGGAGTTGGTCATACAGATGAAAACGTTTTAGAAATGTGAGATGAAAAATGAGAAAGCGAAAGTGTGTCACATCGACAAATTAATTCAAGATTGGTATGACCGTGAAGTCGTAAACGAAGAAGTTCCAGAGCTTATTTGCCACCTAACCAATGAAGAAAGTGATAGTAATGAAAGTTCTAGTGAATCCTTAAATGAAAAATTATAGAAATACATCAGACAGCACAAATGTTGAAATTTAATGTAAAATAAAATTTAAACATTACTAGAAAATATTAATAACCTAATAAGTGATTTACCCAAAGTGAAATGTTATATGTATTTTTAAAGTAAGTGATTAAATATTTGACATACTACAATTCATTATTTCATTTTAGAATCGTTAAAAAAAACATGTGATTAATATGATTATAACATTTTCAGTTTATTTCCAAAGAAATGCATATTTTTTTATTAGATTTTGTACTTTTAAATACTCTGGTCATAAATATGGTATTACGAGAGCTTGATTAAAACAAATTCTGTATCCATTTATCAGTTTTATCACTAAAAATAGAAGTAACACATAGATTCTTTGTCATTTTGTCTTGTAGAGCTCCTCAGTACGATTATAAACCATTCAAATAATCATACGAAATAATTTCATAATTTGAATGTTTTATAATTATGAATAGTTAAAGAATAAAAGCAAAGAGTAACAATATATACTATATAGTTACTCTTTGATAAAAGATTAATGCGACGACCCAACGAACCTGTTTTTGGATTTGAGGTTAGCTTAGACCATTGATAACATATCTGGTAAACAAATATCATAAGCGAATATGCAGGTATATTTAAAATCAATATAGTCGAGTTCTTTAACTTTTTTAACTAGATAATGTAGAAAACAAAACACAATAGTTTATTTGAAGTAAAAATCCTCACTGAATTGACAGCTGAATCGGATGAATGTCAGCCATGTTTTAATGATGACGTGAACGCAAAGATTCGAACTATAGATGAAGTTTATCCAAAGCGTTGGATAGGTAGACGAGGGTTCATTGAATGGCCACCCAGATCACCAGATTTAACTCCCCTCGATTACTTTTTATAGGGATACTTACAAAAAAGTGTATGTCACTAAACGAGCGAGTTTAAAGGATTTAGGTAGAAGAACAAATACGCCAGGAAATTTGATATATTTGAATATTACAGATGTCATTGACAACGTTCAAAAAGAATTTTTAAATTGCCTTGGTTATTCTCAGGTTGTTAACGGTGCTCAATTCGAACATTTAATTTAGATAGGGATTGGTTTAATTTTACATTTTATCATAATTTTTCGTTCAAAATTGCTTATAATGATTTCTTTCTGATTCTGCATTAATAAACGGTGGTTTCCATTAAAAAAAAAACATATTATAATAATATTAAAATCGACGGGTTCGGGCATTTTTTTCAGAAACGGTGCATTTAAATTTTATTGAATTTATCCGCTATTTTACGGATGCATATGTATGTCACTCAATAATGTGAAATCACGACAAATAATTTTTTCTTAATTTTCCTGCAAATTCAATGGATTTTCCTTGCTTTTTCTTATTTTATTCATTGTGCAAGTTTTCGTGAATTTTCTTGATTTTTGCTTGAATTTCCCAAATATTTTGATGATTCCTTCAAGCTTTTTTAAAATTTCTATTGTTTCTTTAAGTGTTTTTTTTAGTTAAAAGCACAATGCTTGTATTTTCTTCAATTTCTAGAAAATTTCATGGGTTTTCTTTTTGCAGGTTTTCTAGAATTAATAAAAAATTTTGTTTGGTTTCTTGAAACATTTAAATTTTTCTAGACTTTTCTGTGAAATTTTCTTTATATTTTTTACTTATATATTTTATTTAATTACTGTTTATTCCTAGCAAGTTTTCTTCAGTTCCCTTGATTTTTTTTTAAATTCTATTCAATTTTCTTTCCACTGCAGATTCGGACGACTCGGAAATGTATGTACCGAGCTCTTAAAGAATTAATGAATAACAACAACATAAAAATAACGCTTTTGTCTATAGTTTAACATACAATGCAATAAACGATCGATATAATGTGCCGATTAATGAATCACAACACAATTTATTATTATGACAATAGAGAAAAAATTTAATAATAGACGTAGAAACTAGTTGAATATGTTAAAATCAAGATTCCAGACTCGTATCGTTTATACCAGACAAATGAATTAAGATTTGCGGCGGCTGTTTACGATCATTTTTTTTTTAATTTTTATTGTCGCATGCACTCTTAATATGGCAAGGAAAAATGGTTAAGTGGTGGTGTAGAATTAACCATTATTCTTTACGGAACACCGTATGAGTTACGTGAGATTATTTAGTTATTAAACAGTTCGTTTTATATCGGAGACCCGAAGTTTTCATTAATTTGATGCACAGAGTGGATCGCAAGGCCACTAATTCACATAAAAATAGTTGGATAAAAAAACTATTAATTTTTGGACTTCCAGAAATGGAAAGTTAAGGACCGAAAAATTGAATAGGGTAGCCCAAAAAATTTACATTTTTTAAACCAATATTTGAAATTACTCACGAGAACTCAAGTATAAAAGCGTGAGCCATGACTCATTTTAAACCCCAAAAACTAGGCGAAATATATTCTGTAGAAGTGTTTTAAGGTTCTGGATTTGAGCAAACATTAAAAAAAACTGGAATATTGCCAAAAGGATCTATAGGTTTTGTTAAAACACTTGTCTCTTAAAAAGTTCCATGACCATAATAAATAAATCAACATTTCAAAGGCGAAATATCCAGAGGTTTCCTTAAACCTTGAATCGATCGAAAAAAACGGACATTAAATACATTAAAATAAAAACTGGCGGTATTGTTGCATCCGTACGATATATACTCGACCAAATTAATTTTATTGTTAACCTTGCGCGGCCATATCTTATTTCCTTTGTTTTAGTTGTTTTGGTCGAGGTTCGTTATCGAAAACGGAAAATTTTTCGCGGATAACAGAATAAATCCCGTGGTGATTTTATTTTATTGGGAATAAATAAGGACAGACTGAGGACACCGAAATCATCTGGATATTGTTTTTTGTTTTCTTTCTTTTACCGCCTTTATTCAATATTGTTTAACCAAACTGTTTAATTGAAACGAGTGAACACGTCTGTTTATGAGAAATTCATTTATACAGATTTAGTACATTTCAAGCAACTGTTACTAAAATGCTTAGTACAATTCAAATGTATGATAAATAAATTAAAAGTTATTTGTGCAATTATTGTAATGAGTATATTGTGCAATGTAGTATTGTAGAAAAGTGTAATTTTTAGTACAATTAAAATAGGATGACAAATTTTAATTGAAACATCTTTTTAAAATAAGTCAAGTTATTGGGTGATTAAAAGACATTGATAAGACATTGTTAAAGAAGGAAGAACTTGTACAAAAGCAAGTGAAATATTAATTGAAAAATACTCAGTATATTTATACAGAGTTATTTTGTGCAAGAACCTTCAAATAATCATTACAGAAATATTATTAATTCTGTACAATTCAAACGTCTATTTGGATCAAATTAACAGATATTAGTATTAAATCATATGCTAAACTTAGTACATGCCAAACGAGAAAAGGGACTGAAGAAAAATGTTTAAAGTATTAATTTAATAAATTAGTAGTATTAGTTAAAGTAGATTTCAAATACCCCAAAGGATTGTACCCAAGTATTTGAATTATTAATACAAAATTGCTTAGTACATTTAAGAGATAATTTGTACAAAAAACTTGTTTAACAAATGATATATTTAGTAACTTCTAATGAGGATTGTACGATTATGTTCAAAGGTTAATCTAAAAAAGGCAATTGTACAATTAAAAAATTAAAATATCTAATTTAAACAAATGCATTTTGAGGGTAAATACAAGGAACTCTTAGCAATTTATTAAAATATATCAAAATTAATTTAAAGAAAAATTCAGTACATTTTAACCAACAGAAGAAATTGTACAAAAGCGTTTGAATAATTGGTACTATGAAAATAGCTATTTAATACAAAGTATTTTGGAAGTAACAAGGGCATAAATTGTACAATTAATTATTCCAATTCAATTACTAAAAGGAATTTCTCTAAATAATACATTGGAGTTGGCAAAACCAGCTCCAATATCCTGAGTTATACAAAAAAAGGTTTGTACTAAAACCTAAACTTAAAAATAAAGAGCTGATGTTAATGTTGTTTGCTAGGGCGACTTCAGGGTTGCCACAAAAAAGTAATTGTATATTTTACTGTACGAATCTCTCTTATTAAAATTTGTTACTTTTTTGACCAACTGAAATTTAAATTTAAAAGAATTTTTGTACAAAAGAATTACAGAACAGTTTATTTAAAAATTATTAGTACAATAAAACTGTTTAAATAAAACACCTGAGGGGTATAAGAAATTAATTTAAACAAATTAAGCACATTTCAAACGACAGAAGGGCGGGTACTAGAGCGTTTGAAATATTATTGCAAAAAAAGTTTTAGTACAATTTAAGCATGTTTTCAATGGAAAAAATATCTGGTGCAAGAACATTTTGAAAGTAAAATCCCGTGTCGCTATTTAAAACACGATTCCAATATTTGGTACAAAGTCGTATCTTGAGTTGTACAAAAAAAATGGTTTGTACTAAAAACTTATGCTAAAAATAAAGCGCTGACATTGTCGTTTCTTGACAGGGCCATTTCAGGGTTGCTACAAAAAATTATTGTTTATTTTACTGTACAAATCACTCTTATTAAAATTTTTTACTGACATTTCTCTGTTACTATATGGAAGAACTGGAATTTATATTTAAAAGATATTTTATAAAAAACGATTCCAGAATTACTAAAAAAATATTAGTACAATAAAACTGTTAAATTGAACAAGTAAAAATATCTAAATTTAAATAGATTAGTACATTTAAAATGAGAGAGAAGATTTTACAAAAATGTTTGAACTATTAATTTTAAAACCAACTGTACAATTATTATATCTATTTCGTACAAATGCATTTTGAGAAAATCCAAAGAACTCACAAATTAGTAAAAAAAAATGAAGGGATTGTACAAAAATATTTCAATTACCAATACAAAAATGCTCAGTACATTTAACAGATATTATTGTACAAAAATAATTTCAGACATAATATTAGTAATTTTGGACCAATGAAATGCCTATTTTCGATGTAAGTATTAAAGCATGTTATGCTACATTTTAAGAGAGAGAAAACATTGTATAAAAACGTTTGAAATATTAATCCTTAACAAATTTTCAGTACAATTAAAGGGTGTGTTCACTATAAAATAATTTGTACTAATGAAATGAGTATTTAGTATAATTAATTGTTTTTAAAAGCACTCTGAATAGAAAATAAACCTTGACAAAGACAATTGATATCCTTGTAAAGTTGTACAAAAAAGATTTTATACTAAAACCCAAATACTCAAATAAAGAGCTGACATGCACGGGTCGATTTCAGGGTTACTACAAAGACAATAGCTGTGTATTTTACTGTACAATTCACTCTTACAGAACCAGTTTATTATATTTTCCTTATAGCAATCAGATCCCTGAAGGTTCTAAAAAACATTTTCACAGCTACATACTGCACATTAAACAACCGTCATTAGGGCCATCAATGATACATATGAAAATCTTCTTTTATTTACCATTTTTGAAGGTTCCTCAGACAGAAATGGTGATACAAAAAAATGACCATTAAATTACCCGTTTCACTTCTCCATTACTGTCTGGATCCGTAGATGTTTCGCTTGTTCATTGTTCGAAAGTGACGACGACGTCACATTTTAATACGGGACGCGCACTCACATATTTTTAATGTTTTATTCGCGGAATATTAAAATTAAATATAGAAAATCGCGGGGAGTTTTGCCAAAAAGAATTGCGAGCCTGTGACACTTATGTCAAAAACAAAGTAATTATTCGTAAAGTTTTGCGTGTGATCATTACCACCGGCCATTTAGATGCATTAATATTAGTTAAACAAGTATGCATCAGTTACGTAAATTTACACGTTTCACTGTTGGATGTTTCGCTACGTGTCCAGGGGAATTAAACCCGTTTTTAATCTTAATTTTTAAAAGAGTACCTCTAAAAGATGTTTTTTGATTACATCACCTGTCACCTATTATGTTCATGATGAAAGGGAATAAAAAAAGGCCATTTCGTGCTATCAGGAAAAGCGAAAGACACCAAAATATTAAACGGCACCGAGAGGAGAGAGAGGGAACATTAAACATTTGTCAAGAGAAGTGGGATAGAGACACAAAAGGACACTGGACATTAAAAAGTGGGTTACAAGAAAATGGGGCTGCACAGGACATACCTCAAGGAAAGAAGTAAAGCGATTCACAGTAGTGCAATAAAGAAGATGACGAACAGCATACCGAACAATTATCACAGAAGGGATTAATCCAGCAAATCAAATGGATAAGATACTAGGGCTCAAAAGAACTCTGGAATGTTGTAGTTTATACAACCTGATAAGGTTTGAAGGCTTAGTACGGAGCAGAGATTTTCATGATGATATTCTTGATTATTATCTTATAATGAATGTCTCTTCAAGGCAGTTGGGACCATGTTTTTTCGTCAAGCAATTAAATAATTTTTAAAACCTTGTTTTTTTTCGAAAAATTTATTTTATTTTTTAAGAAAAATCTACTAAATATTTTCTATTGAAGACACCTTTAAATTCTACTGATCCTTTGTTTGTATTAATATTTCAAACGGTTTTGTACATTCCTTCTTTTGCTTGAAATGTACTAAATCTGGTAGCTTTATGATTGGAACCTTTGGTGTGACACTCAAATTACGAGACAGTTTTTCTTTATTTTTACTCTCGACACGTGTTTCGCCAACGATGTTAGCATCTTCGGGAGAAAACTAAAACTTAGTTTTAGTCTCGTAATTTGTACTAAATCTGGTTAAATTATTTTTTTATAAACTTGTTTTAATTAAACAATGTATTGTACAAAAATTCTTTAAAATGTAAATTCCAGCTGATCCATATAGTCATAGAGAAATAAAATTGAGACTTTTAAAAAAAGCAAAAAATTTAATAAGAGTGATTGGTACAGTAAAATACTTAATTATTTTTTGGTAATAACCCTGGAAAAAAATGCGGACAGAAAATCCTAAGCTGCGGACACCGCAATACAGTCGTATCAATATGCTCGGACAGCAGAGCTGCAATTAAGGCTATCACGGCCGCAAAGGTAAGCTCCAAGCTTAAAGTGCATAAAAGTCCTGAAAAAACTGGTACAAGTTGGATGCAGAGTCCAGCTCGTCTGGATACCTGGCCACGCAGGCCATGCAGGTAATGAGGAAGCGGACTCTCTTACCAGACTGGGATCCGCGAATGTGCCGATGGGGCCGGAACCCATAGTTGGTATCGCCAAATGCGTTGCGGTCGCGTCAATGAAGGGTCTGCTGGACAAGTGAACCCACCGAAGATGGACTGAGTCCCCTGGTATGAGACAGGCCAAAGCGCACATAGGTGGACCCTCTGCCTGTCTCACCAAAAATCTACTACGCCTAAAAAGACGCGAAATTCGGCTAGTGACAGGTCTTTTAACCGGTCTCTGGCACTTAAGAAGGCATCTCCATACTATCGGTAT
Source organism: Anthonomus grandis grandis (assembly GCF_022605725.1). Taxonomy (NCBI): domain Eukaryota; kingdom Metazoa; phylum Arthropoda; class Insecta; order Coleoptera; family Curculionidae; genus Anthonomus; species Anthonomus grandis. The sequence continues at coordinate 6,251,423 of NC_065549.1, forward strand.
TGCGGATAACCCGGAATGCCGATGGTGCTGTGAGGAAGATGAAACCGTTGACCATGTAGTCGGGGAGTGCCCAGCACTCACGCGCGCCAGGTTCAAATACTTGGGTAACACTTTCAGTGTACCGGTTTCTCTAAGGTCATTGGGCTCTGGTAACCTGGGCTGTTTTTTTGAACGCTCCAGTTATTTAGAGCAATTATTTTGAATTTTATTCCAAGTATTTGATACCTGGAATAAAATTCTTGTGTTTTCCTGAAATATAAAGCCAGTTCTCAATTTTTCCAAATTTTCAGATATTTGGACAATTGAAGTAATTTTTATATTATTTCAGAAATTTAAAATTATTTTTTGAAGCCTTTTCTAATTTTAGGGGTCATTTTAACCATTTTTATAAATAATTAATCATTCCAGTTGCAAAAACAGTAAAAACTAATAAAGTTCCGTTTTTACAGGTAGTCGGCATCATTTCTTCTCTTTCAGGTAGTTAATATTACTTTTTATTTTTTTCAGAAAGTTACGGTCAGTTTTACTTCTTCCTGGTAATCTGTGTTCCAATTTTCAGGTCTCTATCGAATCTACAGATAATGATTATTTTGTCCTTAGGAACTCCTACCTTTTTTTTTAATTTTCTGCTTCCAAGGCCAATTTTTCAATTTTAAAAAATATTTGAGAAAAAACATTGAAATAGGTGACCAGCAATATTATTAGAGGAATCTGGGTTTCAAATTTCAGATCTCTAGCCCTATCGCATTCAGATATATTTATCATTTTGTCCCTAGGAACTACTACTTATTTTATATTTTCAGCTTCCAAGGCCAATTTTTTAATTTTAAAAGAATATTTGGAATAAACGCTGATATAGGTGTCTAGTGATTTTATTAAATGAATCTGTGTTTCAAATTTCAGATCTCTAGCCCTATCAAATTCAGAGATATTAATCATTTTGTCTATAAGAGCTCCTACTTTTTTTTTAATTTTCAGCATCCAATACCAATTTTTCAATTTTAAAAAATATTTGGAATAAACGCTGAAATAGGTGACCAGTAATTTTATTAGATGAATCTGTGTTTCAATTTTCATGTCTCTAGCCTTAACGGATTTAGAGATATTAATCATTTTGTCCATAGGAGCTTCTACTTTTTTTTCTTATATAATTTTCAGCTTACAAGGCTAATTTTTAAATTTTAAAAAATATTTGAAAAAAATGGTGAAATAGGTGACCAGTAGTTTTATTAGAGGAATCTGTGTTTCAAATTTCAGATCTCTAGCCCTATCAAATTCACAGATATTAATCATTGTGTCTATAGGAACTACTACTTTTTTTATATTTTCAGCTTCCAAGGCCAATTTTTTAATTTTAAAAAAATATTTGGAATAAAAGCTAAAATAGGTATTTACTGCTTTTATTAAAGGAATCTGTGTGTCAAATTTCAGGTCTCTACTCCCATCGGTTTCGGATATATTAATCATTTTATCCCTAGGAACTACTACTTTTTTTTAAATTTCAACTTTCAACTATTTCCAATAGTTGGAATTTCAAGAGACAAGTTGTTTGATTTCACTTGAATATATCATCTCACTTCAAAAATCTAGCATGCTTTCCTGTGATGCTGCTGAATTTCCTTTCCAGATTAGATATCTGTAAAACATGCTCTGATCACATGAGTTTTTATTGTTTTTCGACTCGTATTTAAAGTCGAATTTTTCCTATCTTATTACGACGAGTCTGGGGTGATAAAAATGACTTAAAAGTGGATTTTTTGACTTTCCACTTATCTAAAAACCTCATTCATAAAATTAAAACAATTAACTTTTTTTTTTTTTTAATAATTTCCAGACATGTTTATTTGGGTCAATCATTATCAGGTTATTTTTTTTTTTGCTAATTTAAGGGCATAAATCATTTGGTGTTTTAATAAATTCATTTTATAAAGATAACATTTAAAAATAAGATTTTATTTTTAATTTAATTGCTTGAAACATTTCAGAGGGTAAAGGGACACAAAATCAACGGTCTTAATATATGTGTGTATAATAAAATTAGGTTTTTTTCATATAAAACTGCGGCAACCATAAAAGATAAAAATGCAATTTTAGATCGATATTGTAGGCTGGAAACACCATTAATAGATTCTTAAATTTCCACTAAATCCCCTGAAGAAATGATCCCGTTTCGGATCGATCAACGTATACTAAAAACACATTTAATAAAATTACATCCGTTACGTAACAAATAGGATAATTAATTATTAAAATTACAAAAGAGTTGTTCGTTTTAAATTTTTATCTGCGACCGCTTGATTATTTTTATCATTCGCTAAACAAACGGCAATTTAAGAGACTTAAAAATACAGCGGAAAAAATCGCTTAAAATCCGAGTCAAGGACAACGAACAATTTTTTTTTCACTCTCGTCTTATATTAAGGCGTCAAGTATAATACAGTCGTGCGTGCGCCCATGCTTTTTTTTTTTTTTTTAATTAATATTAATCCAGGGATAGTTCGGTTCACTTCGCTGCCTTTAAATGACATAATTTCGTTAAATAAATGAGATGTAATTGTTGTTTTTCTTGTTAAAGGTTAAGGCTGATTTCTGGGGTTCGTAAACAAGCGGCGTTTTATGGTTTTAAGATTAACGGATCGTTTGTAAATTATATTTATCTGCTTGCTAAGTGGTTTGGTAATTATGGGGTTAAAATCAATTTGTTTGATGATTCAGACAGTTAATAGAAAAATAATTGATTGAATATTCTTTAAAATCGGACATTTGGTCTTGCAGAAACAATTTTATCAACAAGTTTTAAATACGGCCCTGAATATTTTAGTTTTTTCTTGTTACCTTAGACTTTTCTAAAAAATATTCCCATATTCCTGTCTCTATGTGTTGGAAAGTGATGGGTATATGCATTTATTTTCATGGGAACTCTATTGTTCTAAAAAAAAGTAATATTTTAATGCTAATGTTAGACAAGGGCTTATCTGAAAATGTGTATGTTACTTTAATAAAATCAAAATATTAATATAATCAAAATAAGTAAATAGTACAGAGCCGATTTTTAAAAAATTATTGATGATGGCCATTTAAGGCCGAAACGTTCAATTTTCAAAAAAAAAAAGAGGCTATGACAAAGTTTGAATTATTTTAAACTAATCACATATAAATAAAAAAAACTATTTCATAAAATATCAGTGTGTTAGAGAAGGACACCCTTATATCAATAACAATGTGTAAAAGAAAGAGGATTATATACAAAAAATCTTATATGATAATTTAAATGCTTTTGAGAATTGTTTAAGGACATTTTAAAAGTCACAAAAAATGGGTTATTGATGATGGTAATTAAAAGCCGAAACCTTCTTTTATAAATGTAATTAAGCGAAAATGTTACAGTGGGGAATTACGGGGAATATGTTAAAGAAAGATAGACTAATATCAGTGACAATGCGTAAGAGAGAGAGGGGGATACATATTTTTATGTTATTTTTCAAGGAAATTAAACGTACCGGGTCGTATTAAAAAAAATACTAATTATTCGTTGTTTAGCAGATAGTGTTTTCAAATGTAAAATTGACGTTTGCTCTTGCATCAGAAACAATTTTGTCAAAAAATCTTTTTAAATGCGGTCCTGAACATTTCAGGTTTTTCTGGTTACCTTAGACTAATATACTCCTTTCTGTTTCACATACCGTTTTTGGCATAAGTTTATCTTAGTCTAACTTACAGGTGCCACTTTTTGATATTACTTTTAAAGTAATAATGAGTGTGACAGAGAAAAACTTATAGCGAGCACCATGGGTCAGAGAGAGATGACTCAAAAAAAAAAATAAAATCCAGGAGCGTATTTTAAAAAAAAGGACGAAAATTGGTCTTAGTGAAAATTTTCGTTTTTTTTAACAAGTTTCATTAAATTTAAAATTTGACGTTTCGGCCTTAAACAGCCATCATCAACACTATCGTTTTTTTATTTTAAGCATGGGCGGTATTTAAAAAAATTAAATGATGATGGTTGCACTTTAAATTTAATAATGCCATATCATTTAAAAATAAATGACACAATACCAATTATTTTACAATATGTTAATAAAGATGTAACATAAAATAGCAAATTTCAACAAGAGAATGTGTTAGAGAAAGACATACTTATCTGAATAATAATAGGTGAGAGAAAGAGGTGCAAAAAAAATGCTTAAGTTTAGTAAAAAAATTTAATAAAAAAAGGACAGTTGATGATGGTGTGTTAAGGACGAAACTTCGAATTTGAAATTTAAAGAAACATTAAAAAAATTAAAATTTTTACTAGGACCAATTTTGGTACTTTTTTCCAATTTATTTGAATCTTCGAAACACTTACAGTGGAGGAATATGTCAAAGCCATGTGTTAAAGAAAGACAGACTAATGTAGTCTCAATGACAATGTGTAAGAGAGAGAGGGGGATAAATATTTTTCTGTTATTTTTCAAGGAAATTAAACGTACAGGGTCGTATTTAAAACAATTACTACATATTCATTTTTTAGCTGAACATTTTAGCTTTTTCTGGTTACCTTAGACTTTGCTAAAAAATATACTCCTTTCTGCTTCACATACCGTTTTTGGCATAAATTTATCTTCGTCTAAGTTATAGGTGCCACTTTTTGATATTACTTTTAAAGTAACAATGAGTGTGACAGAGAAAAACTTATAGTGAGCACCATGCGTTATATTTATAGTAATTCGAGGACTCAAAAATAAATATAATAAAATTCAGGAGCGTATTTAAAAAAAAAAGGGCGTTTTTCAAACAAGTTTCATTAAATTTAAAATTTGACGTTTCGGCCTTAAACAGCCATCATCAATACAACCCTTTTTTTATTTTAGGTAAAGGGAGGTATTTAAAAAAAAATTTAACTGATGATGGTCTCTCAAAACCAAAACGTTGCACTTTAAATTTAATAATGCCATATCATTTAAAAAGAAATGACACAATACCAATTATTTTACAATATGTTAATAAAGATGTAACATAAAATAGCAAATTTCAACAAGAGAATGTGTTAGAGAAAGACATACTTATCTGAATAATAATAGGTGAGAGAAAGAGGTGCACAAAAAATGCTTAAGTTTAGTAAAAAAATGTAATAAAAAAAGGACAGTTGATGATGGTGTGTTAAAGACGAAACTTCGAATTTGAAATTTAAAGAAACATAAAAAAAATTGATATTTTTACTAGGACCAATTTTGGTACTTTTTTCCAATTTATTTGAATCTTCGCAACACTTACAGTGGAGGAATATGTCAAAGCCATGTGTTAATGAAAGACACACTAATGTAGTCTCAATGACAATGTGTAAGAGAGAGAGGGGGATAAATATTTTTCTGTTATTTTTCAAGGAAATTAAACGTACAGGGTCGTATTTAAAACAATTACTACATATTCATTTTTTAGCAGACAGTGTTTTCAAATGTAAAATTGACATTTGCTCTTGCAGGAACAATTTTATCAAAAAATCTTTTTAAATGCGGTCCTGAACATTTTAGCTTTTTCTGGTTACCTTAGACTTTGCTAAAAAATATACTCCTTTCTGTTTCACATACCGTTTTTGGCATAAGTTTATTCTCGTCTAAGTTACAGGTGCCACTTTTTAATATTACTTTTAAAGTAACAATGAGTGTGACAGAGAAAAACTTATAGTGAGCACCATGCGTCAAAGAAAATTGGGTATATTTATAGTAATTCGAGGACTCAAAAATAAATATAATAAAATTCAGGAGCGTATTTAAAAAAAAGGACGTTTTTCAAACAAGTTTCATTAAATTTAAAATTTGACGTTTCGGCCTTAAACAGCCATCATCAATACAATCCTTTTTTTATTTTAAGTAAAGGGAGGTATTTAAAAAAAATTGACTGGTGATGGTCTCTCAAAACCAAAACGTTGCACTTCAAATTTAATAATGCCATATCATTTAAAAAGAAATGACACAGTACCAATTATTTTAAAATATGTTAATAAAGATGTAACATAAAATAGCAAATTCCAACAAGAGAATGTGTTAGAGAAAGACATACTTATCTGAATAATAATAGGTGAGAGAAAGAGGTGCACAAAAAATGCGTAAGTTTAGTAAAAAAATGTAATAAAAAAAGGACAGTTGATGATGGCGATTTAAGGACGAAACTGCGAATTTGAAATTTAAAGAAACATAAAAAAAATTGATATTTTTACTAGGACCAATTTTGGTACTTTTTTCCAATTTATTTGAATCTTCCAAACACTATAAAATATTAATGTTTTTTAGAACAATAAAGTTTTTATAAAAATAAATGCTTATACCCATCACTCTGACACATGGTCCTTTCTATAAGTTTATCTCTGTCACACTCACTGTACTTAAACAACAATGCCAAAAAAGTGACACTTTTTTTATTTAAATCTATACTAACCAGAAAAACCCAAGTCTTCAGGACCGGAATTAAAAATATTTTATGATAAAATTCTTCCTGTAAAAGCAAACGTCACATTTTAAATTTGAAAAAAACACAAACAATCTGCGTAAGAATTAATAATTAATAACTTCTTTTTAAATACAACCCTGTACATTTAATTTCTTTGAAGAAAATCATGAAAATATCTATCCTTCTCTTTCTCTTACACATTGTCACTGACATAAGTGTCTTTCTTTAACACATTGCCTTGTCAAATTACGCCATTGCAACATTCTCACCTAAAAAAGACGGTATTATTACATTCATAAAACAACGTTTCGGCTATTAGTGGGCATCATCAACTTTTTAAAAATATTTCACGCTTTGCTATTATCACCTTCTTTGAACGTTTCGGCTTTAAATGGCCATCATCATCTTTTCCCTTGTCTAACACATTTGTTTCGGGCCTGTTTATAATATATGTTTAATTACTTAAGTCAAGGTTATTTCGATCTTAATTATTTATCAAGTTATCAAGGCCAGACTGTAAAAAAATAGGGACGCTGCTTCAGTCATACTGAAATAAGGTGATCCTTCTGTTTTCGACGCACACCCTTAGTGACTATATAATGAGTGAAATAAAATAGAAACAAAATAAGAAGAGACACAATTTAACGTGAAAGAAAAAAAAGGACTCGACTTACCCTAGTAATAAATGAAGTAAAGGATGTTGATATAAGGAACACCCCAATCAGCTTTCATTAAATCGACAAAGAGGTGATGCACTTCGGTATTATCTCGCATGAGATTTAGGTACCGATTCAATAATTGCCGTAGTACTACTGCTTTCCGGTATCGCACACCTGTTCCGTATTTTAAGTTTTTGGCGGATGACCTGGGTCAAATAGCTTACTTCTCTCGCCCCAAGGGGTCCATAAGGTAAAGTAGGATGAAAGAGCAAGGCTTTATGGAAGGAACATTGGAGTAAGAGAGTAAGGAAATGTAAGATAGGTCGAGTTTAAATATTAAGAATTTACCAAGAAACGCGTGTGTTATACCGGGTGAACTTTTATATGCAAAATCAATGTAAATAAACCAAAATAAACGAAGTATTACCGAACTAATTATTAAATATCTTAAACTTTAAAGAAAACTTATGTTAACTAAAAATAAGTAAAATTAGCAAAAAGTAACAAAAGGAGAGAGAACGAAACAACATTGTTATTGCCATAATACCTTCTTTCTCTAAAACATTATCAATATGAGGAAGTACCAAAATAATTACTTAATAGTCAAGTATAATTATGAGTTCAAATATATTTCCTTGACACAATAATACCCTCAAAATAACGAGTTAAACAAAGGCAGACTTATGCTAATAACATTGTGTAAGACAAAGAGGGCCTTACTGGACCAATAAATATTTAATATTTACCGAAGAATTTTCTCAGAACAATTGAAATTTGTAAGGATTGTTCTAGACACATTGTTTCATTATGAAATGTTTCCTATGTATAAACAATCCAATTTCAGAATTTTTTCTTAAATATTCCAGGGAAGTGTTAGATTTACTCGAATATCTTAGGAATATTTTTATTATCAGTATTTTGGAATAAATTCAATGGAAGAATTTGGTACATTTTTTAACGGTTTTAATTTTATTTAAAAAAAAATCAATTTAAAATTAACATTGATCCACCCTGTACGCACTTATCAATTAAAAAAAGTACACAAGCAAGCAACTGAACAAAAGAAACAATCATTAATACCAATAATACGCCATCCTTCTTATCTGCAAATGATGTGATTCTCGCGTTTTTTTTTTCTATTTAAGGTTAAACGAATAAGGACGCTGCTGCCTAATGACTTTTTGATAAAGCACATCCAAAAATAAAACTTATCTTCGTCTTTTAATTTAATTATTTTATTTTGTCTAGTTGAACTACGATCTAGCGATAATAATTAAATACTAAGTTATGACTCTTTGGAAGACCGGCCAGACCTCCAGATCTTAATCCCACGAGCTATTTTTAACAAATATTTAAAAAAAAAACAAGTATAATAAAGTAGATTTAAATGAACGAAAACTGGACAACGTCGCACCATGGGAGTGTTTATATATTCGACCACTTGTTCGGTTGTATCTTCTACCTTGCTCGCACTCGGGAAATCGAGGTTTGATTACTCGGTTTTAAGTCAAAATGTATTTTAATGCGTTAAAGTCATTTCTGATTTCTTTAAGGCAGTTGAGGTATGTTATGAGATATAACTGGAAGAAATGAAGAAATACTTAAAAAAAAAATTATGTCTTCTCAAATTATGACTTGTTACAATTTTTGGGTGAAAAAAGGCGATTTTACATTCAAATTCACATCAATAATCCTTGCTAATAATCGACCATTATAACATGTTTCTTATAATTAAACTTTAACTAAATAGGCTTAATTTATAATCTTTTTATTGAAAACTCTTACTATAGCCAATACAGACCCCATTTTAAATTCGACAATAATTTTTTTTTTTAATTCGGCGCAATTTCGTTTTACCTTGACCTCAAAAAAACAATCCGCTGGCCACTTTAGTAATCACAACTAAGGCCCAATTTTAATCTTATTCAAACAATTCAAAATTTGTTTAACGATTTACGTTAAAAATAAATAACCCAAATCGGGGGTTCAATTTATTATTTATATTCGCCTTATCGCTCGTATACCGCGACCAAACAAATAGAAATAATTATAAAAGTAACCTTAATTCATTTGGAATTTTATGATGGGATATACCGCGTATAAAAGCTAAAAAATCATTTTTAAAGCTCAACTTATATTATTTCTTTAATTCGTTGAATTCATTTAACTTATTTGTCTAAGATGGTCATTACTCTTCTCTCTCTCTCTCTCTCTCTTTTTCTTCGAGATTCTTATTCAGATAATATAGTTTAATTTATTTTATCCTTAATTCACTGAATTCAAGATCATGTGGATCAAAAAAGGAAAAACTATGAAAATCTAATAGTCTGGAAAAATTCATTGTGTGTGTTCAAGTGATGAAAATCTGCTGAGAAACAGTAATAATTAAATAAAATAAATATTAATTTAATGAGAAATTTAAGAAGGTCTTGCAAAAAATTAAAAAACCTTGAAAAACTTGAATCTAAAGAAAGTCTCACAAAATGTAAGGAAGCTTGAAGAAATTGTGAAAAATTGAAGCAAATAAATTCGAGGAACCTAAAAAAAAAACTTGCATGAAAGAAACTCTCCAATTGAAAAAAAAACTCTAAAATTGTATAAAAAATTAAAAAAAAACAATAAAAATAAAATGCAAACAAACTCAAAATTGAGTTGTGGGAAAACCCCAATAAGTACACAACCATAGGCGAGTTTGTTTGAGTTCACCATCTCAGACAATTTCGATTTTCCAATTTTTCATTCAGTATATAATTTTCTTAATCCACTATATATTTTTTAATGTGTTGTATTTTATCACAGGTAAAAAAAATGTACTCTTTAAAAGTTTTCTTTATTTGCAGACTAATAATATATACTTTGAGAGTAATCAACAATTTTTTCAGAATAAAAAAGATTCCTGACAAAAATGTTAATGAATTTGGCAACGTAGAATACCTCAATGTTTAAAATGCACGTATCCGATGTTGCCACTTTGTGTTGTTTTTCTAGATATTTTTTCATATCTGTGAAGATGGCGCCCGATCGATATCCAGTAACTAAAATCTAGAGCGCATCATATGTCGTTTGCCAGCAACCTATTTATAGTCCGCGCCCGCTGTTATTTAATCGATATAATGTCCGTATCTCCTGAAATTCTCAAGGAATTTTAATATTTTTTTGCCCAAGTATTAACAATCAATAACTAATTCGATTTATAGTGGTTATAAACCTCTACAAACAAAAGTTTTTTGTAAAAAATTATTGAATTGTTAGATGTTAAAAAAATATAAAGTTGCTATGTAACTTCTTACGCCTATAAAGCGTAGTTTACGAGATAGTAAATTGCGATAGTACTTGTGAGAGTAACTTGTGGAAGTGTTTACACTGAAGCAAATTTTTGCAGCAATATCTATCGGCAAGTGCTCTAGCTAGACAATACTTGCGACAAGTGATTTTGGGTGTATACATGGGATATAGAGCGATTGGTTTTGCGTATAGACAGTATAGTGTTTGCTAGACGGAAAAATGTCTAGCCGCAGAAAGAGAGCTGCAGCTGCCGTTGTTGTCTTTAGTACAATTTTCCAAAAACAACAAAAAAAGACTAGGAAAAGAATGGATAGCAAGAAGGCCTACTCTTGGCGCTTATGCGATGTTGTTAGACAAGTTAAGAAGTGAAGATCCAAACAAATTTAAACATTTCGTGCGTATGTCAGAAACCGATTTTAACTTTTTACTGCATTTAATTTCCGACAAAATATCAAAATTAGATACAAATATGCGTGAATCCATCAAACCAACAGAACGGTTAGCGCTAACGTTGAGGTTTTTGGCCACATGTAAGTTTTAAAAAGTTTCAAATACAAATAACTAAAATATTTTATTTTTTTATACAAAACCAGAACAAAACTTAAACATTTTTTGATTTCAGATGATTCATACCATTCCCTTATGTATCTGTTTCGTATCCCTGTATGTACGATCTCAGCGATAATTCCGGAATGCTGTCAGGCTCTGAACGAGGCACTAAAAAATGAATACTTTAAGGTAAAAATAATAAAACGATTTATTTTTCTTGTTTACCTAATTCTTGATACTGAACAGTGGAAGATGTTTGTGAATGTGACTGAGTCAATTGGGTTAAATGTGGTGATGATGAAACAGAATAAAAATGATCTTCAAAATGATTGAAACTGACTGATGTATGTGAATGTGTTGGGGTAGCTTATCAACTTCTTTCATTATCGTCCATTTTGGACATGTCTAAAATAGCTTTCTGAATTATTCGTTTTAATTTCCTTTTATTCTGGTCAAATTTTAAATTTCTTAATTCAGAAGCAACGAATTCTCCAAATATATCATATTCATCGGATGGCTTATTAAGTTCGGTGATGGCTTTTTCCATAGCATCATTGTCAATAGCACTACGTTTCTTTTTTATGCATTTGTTAGTAATGGCAGTCTTGGGCGTTACCTCAGTTGCCTGACTTGACTCTTGCAAATACGTTTCAGCTGCCTTTTCTGATACATCCTACAAAATGTAACAAAAGCTCAACTTTTAAGTACCTACTACAGAAAAAGAATGGAAAAAGATTGCAAAACAGTTTGAAGAAAAATGGAACTTCCCTCATTGTTTGGGAGCATTAGACGGAAAGCATATTGTTATACAAGCACCTCCTGGCAGTGGAAGTTATTACTATAATTATAAAGGGACAAATAGTATTGTTCTCATGGCACTTGCCGATGCTAATTATAGAATTACATATGCCGATATTGGAGCGAATGGGAGAGTATCTGATGGAGGAGTTTTTAATAATAGCGGATTAGCAACAGCCTTGCAAGAAAATACAATAAATTTGCCTCCCCCAGAGCCATTACCTGGGCGAACAAAGCAAGTACCATATTTAGTCGTTGTCGATGATGCCTTTGCGCTTAAACCATATCCATGTAGAAATCAACCTGGTATTAATCGTATTTACAATTATCGTCTCTCGAGAGCCAGACGAATCGTGGAGAATGTATTTGGCATAATAGAAACTAGATTTCGAATTTTAAGAAAACCCATTCCGCTAGCACCGGAAAAAGCAATAACAATTACAAAAACAATATGTGTCCTCCATAATTTTCTTATGTCACGTAACACCTCTATAAATGAATATGCGCCGATTGGTACTTTTGATGGTGACAATGGTGAAATGAGAAATTGGCGCAATGAAGGTTTTGCTGAAACGCCAATTTCTCATTTCTCAAGCACCTTTTGCTGAAAAGAAACAGGTACTTGTTTTACTCTATTTTGCATTTCTAAAGCAATAAGCCTCCTTTTAGCATCTTCCATGGCAGCTATCAAACGAGCATTTTCTTGCCTTAACTGTTCAGCTAACATCTTGGTATATTCTTTATTAATATAAGTTAACTATAAAACAACTTAAGTAAATTATTGAAACCTCAATAAAAAAGTATACTGCTTCCATACCTCACTTTTTAAAATTGATATAGTGTTTTGAGCAATTTGAGTATTCTCTTAAATTCTTTTCAATGGTGTTTTACCCGACGTACTTTTGGTGAAAAAGGATCCGATTTTCTTGAAAAATGTTGAATATTTATTAAGCAACAATGATGAAATCGCCATTAATATATTTTAGGCGCTGTCTGCTGCTACTAGACAAAGGTCAATGGAGAGCGTAACAATTTTTTTTTGTGTGTGCTGTTTCTGTTAATGCTCAGAGGATAATGATGATGTTACAAGTTATTGATTGACAAAGGTTTTTGTTTTTAGGTAAAATTAAACCATAAAATATTTTTTCATATTTGTTTTCAAGTTCTACGCACGATCATGATCAGCAATTCAGCAATAGGCATATCTTTCATACGAGCACGTCGCCGTGCAGCAGAGACTGCTAACTCTAAATAATGGTTATACTACCTAGAGACAATATGTTACCACTTCAAAACGACAATGTTCACAATTACTCAGTAATAGCTAAAGAAATCCGTGAAGAATTTCGTGATTACTTTGTTTCGGCGGAAGGTGAAGTTTCTTGGCAATATAAACATATTTACAATAATGGTAAAACTTCAATAAACATACATAATTTAAAACTGTAGTACTTTTTTACTTACCAATAAATTATCCTCGGTCCCTGATGTTATGTTTTGATCAAATATAAACTTAATTAAATCGAAGTATTCCCAGGAACTCTTATAGTTCTCATCAGTGTCCTGACCACTTTTCCTTTTTTTCAATTTGTTCCACTCCTGGTTTGCTTGAGTGCGCAGATTATGGAGTCTTCCTTGAATTTTAGCATCAGTTGTATTACATTTTTCTGCTATAAGCTTTACTACCTGCTGTTTCTTATTTCTATCTCTATATATTTTTGATTTTATTTGCCACAGCTCCGGAAACCCTTCAAAAATACTTATTAATTCGCACGTATCTTCTTTGGACCATACACGTTTGCCCTCCACTTTGCTTTTCTTGCACTATTTAACTTGCACCCAACTTTCAACAAAACGGAAAAGAAATTATAACTTGCTAAAGAACTGTCCTGATTTGTTTAGACCTGCAATAATTTATGACGCAACTACTTGACCGCAAGCTTTGCTGCTCGCTGGGAGAGAACTCTCGGACACTTTTTACATTATGCAAATTATTTGGTTAAGTGCTCTCAGATATAAACTTGCGATAGTTTTTTGCTTGCTCGTGTAAATTAGGCTTAAGGAAAAGTTTTATCCATATCCTTTGGCAGTTATAGCCGTTTATAACATCTAAATCGATAATTTTTAATCAAAAAACTTTCGTTTGTAGAGGTTTGCGACCATCTCAAAACCGTTTAGATATTTATTATATATTATAGAAAAAAGTTTAATTCAAATCCTTTGAAAGTAAAACTTTTAATTAATTTCCTTAGTTTGTCGCAGTTTATACCCACTATAAATCGATTTAGTTATCTACTGTTAATATCTAGACAAAAAATTATTAAAACTCCTTTGGAAATCCAGGAGATACGGGCATTATACTGATTAAATAATAATGGGTGCCGACTATAAATATGTTGCTGGCAAACGACATATGCTGCGTTCTTGATTTTGGTTGCTGGATATCGACCAGACACTACCTTCATTTTTGCACACATTAATGTTGCGGCATTTCGGGTTCGAATAAGCAATAAATTTGCTAAACTATAATAATATACTTAATAACACATTTTTATTAATATTTTGGTCTCCAATACTTAATAGATACTTCACAAGTATGCCGTCTTTTATAATATAACCTAGAAGGATGACACCATTGACCTGTGAAAGGAACGATCTGATCTTTAACATTTCCCAGCAAAAAGGGAGTTTGTAGTTTTAATATTAATTTAAAAAATGCACTAAAACCACTGAAAATATCCTTTTAATACTAATTAATATTATTAATTAACAACTTTTATATTTATTATATTATTACTTAGTATTATTATTAATACTGTACGAAAGGTGCACTTATTGAAATTTAATCCTGATCTATTGCGCGAAATTTAGAGTTTTTGCGGAATTAAAGAAATTGGTTCGTTAACTGACGAGTGATAAGAGATATATTTAAATAGAATTTTATTTTAAAATTAACAATACGTTTATCAGTTTAGAAATACCCACATTTTATTAAAATTGTTAATTTTCAATGTTACATATTATAAATATTAGATCCCTCATCACTTTATTCAAGAATTAACACATCAACTAAAATCTTATTAGATTTAAATTTAGTTCTCAAGATGTTGCTTATTTAGGACATTTAGGCAAATTTCAAATAAAAAAAAACAAAACTAAATTGTCTTTTAAATATTTTATTTTAAGATGAATTAAAATAAATTTAACAAAGGGTTTTAAAACGCATAAAAATAGTTACAATATTATCTAAATTAAATACTGTAAACTGTAAGTATGGTATTAATAAAACCTTTTATGTAAAAAATTGAATTGTTGCAGGGATAAAGCATATTTTAAATGAAAATCCTAATAATTTCTACTTTTTTTTTGTTTTCATAAGAGTTTAAAACATTATAAGAGACATGTAACATACGTAAAAAAAAATTAATCATATATATTTTATAACCATTTATACAGTTGTAACAAAATAATATATATTCACAAAAAAATCTAAACTGTTATAACAGCAGAAACTGAACCTATTTTTTGAAATAAATCTGGCTTCTCATTGTGAATAAATTAATTAATAATGACTAGATAAACACAAATACATTATATACAAGTTAAAATGCATGCTTTTTTCTTTCATATTATTTTTTTTTTAATATAGGCAAATAAAAACAAAAACAACTTTTGATTTTTGGTTAGTCACAGTCGGCTAAAGATGTCACAAGTCAGTGGAGTTATCTCCAGTAAGTATGGAATATGAAACATAATAAAACATTTTGATATATTGTGTATACAACATTATATCCTGATCAGGTTAAAATTAATTATCTTAATAAGTATTTCATTTTAATGATCCAAAATATGTAAGTCTTTATTATTAGTAAGTATCGATTATCACAGTAGTTGTGATCGCAATTAAGGTTCTAAATAATACTTTAAAGGGTTTTATGTTAGTCTATAATTTTACTTTAGGCAAATAACGATTTTAAATATGGGTCAGTAAATAAAATAGGACTGTAAAAATCAAAGCATTTACTAACAAATTAGCTAGCTTAAAATATTTAAGCGATAATTAAAATAATTTAAATTCAATGATTTTCAAAAAGCTCAACCGACTTTTTAAAAATAAGATATTACCTACTAAAATAAAATGATTTTGATTGTGTATCATGAACACTAAATGAAAATATTCAAGATTTTTGTTTTTTTTTAAGGCATTTTAGATTGTCAAAACTTTTTCTGTTTTTTAGAATGACCAACGCTTAAAGATTGTCGTTGTGGTTTTAAAGTTGGCTTTTGATTTCTATCTTTTAAATATTTATAAATTCTTAAGCTAGTGTTACCTGTTATTTTACAATGTCATGCTGGTCACAAAAAGAGAAGTTCTTAAAGAAATATTAATAAACCAACCAAAACTTTTTCTCTAAATTAACTAAATGACCATGGTTATGCCAAAATGTGTATAACTTAAGGTGGATTAAGTCAATTAGGGAAATCAGTTTTTGAAACAATGCAAACTTGATAATTGGTGAGATTTTTAGTCAGACTTACACGACACATCTTCCTCCAATTTTTGTGAGAATGATTTGATACGTCCAAAATAGGATTGAATCTATAATTATACCCTGGATAATGATAATACATCCAAGATGCACCTCAACTTTATTAGAAAACACTTAGATATGTCATAATTGAAATTTACGTGTCTCCTGCTTTATGTAGTTGCACCATGATTCGATGTTGGCACGTTTGTAAAATAATTGATCAATCCATGACTCAAAAAAACTACAAAAAGGTATAAAATTACTTAAAAACTTTAAATTGGAAGAAAATCATGAGGGCTTGGCTTGTTTTCCACCCAAAGAGAACTTAAAAAAAAAGTTAAAATGTCACTATTGTCATATTTGATGTACGTCAAAAATTAGTCAATCGGCCATCTTGCCACATTCAACCTTCCAAAAAGGAAACAACGAGCCCAGTTGCCAAATACCTTTATCGCGAGAATATTTCTGGGCAAAATCTACAGCGTTGCCGCTGCGTGTATGGAGATTTGGTAATTTAAAGAATCCAAATTAAAAATATTAATTATTATTAGTGCTTAATGTAAATATAATACAAAATAGTTTTAATTATTAAACGAGTTTAACTCTTTCTTTTGCTTTATAATAAAGGATGCAACTCAGTTTCTGCTATTTATAATAATTTATTATATCACTTTATTTTGTTCTGTTAAAATTGAGTAATCACTGGTAACATGGGATTCTACGCATATTTATACAACAAAATATCCGCTCTACCAATCCAAAGCAGCCAATGTTTCTTCTAGTATACTTCTAGTGTATTCAATGTTCTAAGGGTTAAGGAAGGCAAAACTCAAATACTCAAATATTTATTTCCATAGACTCATACAAATAAGTATCGGATAATGTCAAAAAATGAAACTATAGGACCTAAACATACAACTTTTAAAAGGCCTTAAGAAAAAACAATAAAAAATCTACAATTAACTAAAAACTAAGACTATAAGAAAGCTAGAGCTTTTAACAAATAAACAAATACGAATTATGGGAGTAAAGACGAGACGTTGCAATTTAAATATTCTGTTACCGTATAAAAGGAATTTTTAATTAATAATTCTTTCAATGAAATTATTAACCTTCTCAATTTTTTTTTATTTCAATGGGAAGATTATTGTATAATTTTATTGGTAAAACTACTGGGCTGTTTGCCACTTTGGTTAATTTATATTTGGGTAAATCCAAATTTAATTAATCCTGAGTTCATAGTGGGTACCTCTAGACAAAGAATAGTCAGACAGGTTACGGCAAGGAAATTGCATAATTTTCAAGTCTGGAAAGAGTGTTCTACAAGAAAATGTATAAGGCTATACATTTTCTTTTAGATTTCTTTCTTTCTAAATAAAATAGTTCTAATTACTTTTTTTCTGGGCTGTAAGAACTTCACCACTTCTAGAACAGTTACCCCAACACATTATGCCATATGACAAACATGACTGGACATAACCATAGTAATAAAGAAGTATCAGGCCAATATCGATTTTATTACGCAACTGCCAGACCACATAGGCATAAATTAATATTTTCATTTGAGCCTATTTTCTCTTTATTTTGTTTGGATTTTTTAGTGGAAGTTCTGCCTCTGCTAGTAGCTTTTTCAGTTATAGTATTTTTCTGCGAATTTTGAGTTTGATTTGGTAAGTTTCTCGCCTACTTTTTTTGACAGCACAGGATTTCTACAATAGCATTTTTTTATCATTCCCTATGAAATATGTTACCATTGCCATTGCCCATTATTATTTCTTATATATACTTCAGATTTACCCGGTCTAGTTGAAGATTCTGAAATACATCAGTATGCTGATGACACTCAATACATACATTATTTTGACTCTGCTAGTTTTGAAAACGTGGCTGATACTATTAACGCTGATCTGAACGTAATAAATCAATTTTCAAAAGAGCATAACCTTGTCATTAGTCCTAATAAAACAAAAATGGTTTTGTTTTCAAACCGAGGATCACATAAAAATATAATGGAAACTGTTCACATTCAATTGGATAACGAAACTATTTTGTTCTCTGATACTGCGAAGGTTCTGGGACTTAAAATAGACAATTCTTTAAGGTTTAAGGAACATGTTAATACTCTCTTGCAGAGGTGTTATTTACGCATGCGTATGCTTTATGCCAATAATAAACACATTTTAAATTTTAAAACTAGGAAAAAACCCGTAGTGGCTCTTGTTTTATCTATTTTAAATTACTGCCTTATAGTTTATTATTCTTGCTTAGACCAAATAAATCGTTACCGCCTGCAGCGCGTGCAGAATACTTGCTGTAGATTTATTTTTAGCCTCTATTTCAGTTGAGGTGGTTAACGCTTCCTTACCTATTCAAATTCTTCACTTCTACTTTTCTTTATCGATTATATGTTAGTCAAAGTCCTGAATATCTTTTTGAAAAGTTAATACCAAGAAACCAGGTTCATACTTGAAATATTAGATACAATATCTTGACCATGCCGCACCATTCCACGGCTCTGTTCGAGCGATCTTTTACTTATAATGCCGTTAAGTTCTTTAATACTTATAAACCAATATTTAATACTTCGTTAAATGTGTAGAGGACATATTATAAACTTTTGTTTTTAAATCAATCCAAAATATAGTCTAGTTTTCTAGAAGATAAATACTTGTTTCTTTTTTGTTTTTTTCTCGTTTTCTTCATTTAAACTGTGAATGTTAGGAAGGTTAAGAGTTAACGAGTAGCTTTAAGCTAATCTTCGCCTTCTTTGGCAATGTAATATTAAGTAATATTGTAAGATTAATATTGCTTTTTTTTAATAAAGACATATTATTATTATTATTATTATTGCCCACAAATTTTGCAATTCATCACTTTCACATTTTCCTTTGGACAACACTTGAACTTTGAGTACATTTATTTCCTGTATTTTTTCAAGATTTGACTGACTGATCTGACCTAGTCCTAATTTTAATTAATCAGTTCGAGACAACATAAAATAGGCCTGAAACGGGGACGCGTATACGATATCAACCCAATTCCTTCCCTTTTGTTTGAACTTCTAGCAAATAAATAAATAATGGATCATTGTTATTAATAATATTAAAATGCGGCGAGTGACTGCTGGACGCCGAACAAACAATTTAATGTAATACATTATTATTAGTTTTACAGGCTTACGCAATCCTGCGTTCACTTGCGTGAGGGTTCGAATGTATGTTATCGAGTGTGGATGGTTTTTCTTAGATATTTTATAACCGACTGGGTCGAAAAATTGCTCCGTGTTTGTTCCGAGATTATTCCTCGAAACGTTTTTATTTTATAATATTTCAAATTTTTAAATGTTCATTCACTTTAACGATTAGTGATATGAGAAACGAAATAATTCAATGATCAATAGGATTTAATACAGATTCAATTACTACAAATGTATGTTCCAAAGGAACTTATAAGGAAAATATCGCATCTTTTAATGCGACCACAACCGGAAATCAATTCCAGTAATAATAAAACGTTAGAAAATAGTGTTTTCATAATTCTTAATAGAGAAACATTGGCAATGATCTCTGTCGATCACATGTAAACTGTGTGATCTTTCCAACCCGAGCCGCATTTAATTTTTCTACACATTTTATACAATTATGTTTATTTTTATATCCCGAGTTGGCAGGCGATTAAACTGATGGATCCAGGACCGGATCCAGAAAAATAAAACGCGTTTTAAACCATTTTAAAAGAAACTTATGAGGGAGTATGACGTGTTTATTTGTCCTTTTTAATTAACGAAAATGATTGCTTATTTGATTTAATTTTTTCACACATAGAAGAGGGGGAATATTCAATTTTTGTACTCTTCCTACTACCATAGTATTGGTTATATGGGGTGAATAAAATTCAAATATTTCTATTTTGATTAACTTTTATTACTGTGAGAAATACTAAGAAGGTACCCGCGCGACTTTTCTATATCAACTAAAAAACTCTATTGAAACCTATACTCTATATTTAATAAGCGACTAAAGCATAATAACCATTCATAACGCTCATGCCTAATCAGTCACCTTTTATAAAATCAAATCAATCTCAATCTCCTTTTATAAAAACAACTTTCCGTTCTTTTTCGATGTCACATAAATAAAAATTATGTCTGGAGCCTTAACAGTAACGTATTGTACAAAGATTATTAGAAAATTGATTTTTGTTTATATTCCAACACATGCACTTTCGTCCAATTAATAACTACAACATTTTAACCACTACAACTCAAGATATTCAATTGCCAATAAGAGACAAATTTTATTTCTTACATACATTACATATTTCTTACACTTACAGAAATAAGTATTTTATTTCTTACAGGCAGTTTTGAGACAAAAGGGTCAATATCTTGATGTTTAGTGCATGGATTTTAATTTTTTTTCAAAAAAATGCTTCAAGAACCCTAGGATCTCTAGAAATCAATAATTATAAAATTTGAGGCACTAAAACTCAAGATATCCAGTTGCCAATAAGAGACAATTTATTTTATTTCTTACAGGCACTCCTTTGAGGAAAGTTTCAATATCTTGATTTTCAGTGTATTAATTTTAATTATTTTTTCAGAATATACTTAATGAGCCCTTAGGATCTCTAGAAATCAATAATTATAAAATATGAAGCAATAGAACTCAAAATATTTAGTTGCAAATAAGAAACAAATTATTTTATTTCTTACAGGCACTCTTGTGAGAAAAGTGTCAATATCTTGATTTTTAGTGCATGGATTAATTTTTTTTTTCAGAAAATGCATCAAGAACCCCTAGGGTCTCTAAAAATCATTAAATATAAAGTTTGCAGCACTACAAATCAAGATATCCAGTTGCCAATAAGTGACAAATTATTTTATTTCTTACAGGCACTTTTTTGGGAAAAATGTCAATATCTTGATTTTCAGTATATGGATTTTAATTATTTTTTCAGAACATACTAAAAGAGTCCTTAGGATCTCTAGAAATCAATAATTTTAAAATGTAAAGCACTAGAACTCAATATATTCAGTTGCCAATAAAAGACAAGTTATTTTATTTCGTACAGGCACTGTTGTGACCAAAGTGCCAATATCTTGATTTTTAGTGCATGGATTTTATTTTATTTTTTTTTCAAAAAATGCATCAAGAACCCCTAGGGTCTCTAGAAATCAATAATTATAAAATTTAAAGCATTAACACTCAAGATATTTAATTGCCAATAAAAGACAAATTATTCCATTTCTTACAGGCATTCTTGAGACAAAAGTGTCAATATCTTGATTCTTAATGCATGGATTTTAATTTTTTTTTTAGAAAATGCTTCAAGAACCCCTAGGGTCTCTAGAAATCAATAAATATAAAATTTGCAGCACTACAAATTAAGATATCCAGTTGCCAATAAAAGAGAATTTATTTTATTTCTTAGAGGCACTCCTTTGAGGAAAGTGTCAATATCTTGATTTTTAGTGCATGGATTAAAACTTTTTTTTAAAAATGCATCAAGAACCCCTAGGGTCTCTAGAAATCAATAAATATAAAATTTGCAGCACTACAAATCAAGATATCCAGTTGCCAATAAGTGACAAATTATTTTATTTCTTACAGGCACTTTTTTGGGGGAAAAATGTCAATATCTTGATTTTCAGTGTATGGATTTTAATTATTTCTTCAGAACATACTTAAAGAGCCCTTAGGATCTCTAGAAATTAATAATTTCAACATGTGAAGCACTAAAACTCAATATATTTAGTTACCAATAAGAGACAAATTATTTTATTTCTTACAGGCACTGTTGTGACAAATGTGTCAATATCTTGATGCTTAATGCATGGATTTTAATTTTTTTTTCAGAAAATGCTTCAAGAACCCCTAGGGTCTTTAGAAATCAATAAATATAAAATTTGCAGCACTATAAATCAAGATATCCAGTTGCCAATAAGAGACAAATTATTTTATTTCTTACAGATACTCCTTTCACGAAAGTGTCAATATCTTGATTTTCAATGTATTAATTTTAATTATTTTTTTCAGAATATACTTAATGATATACTTAGGATCTCTAGAAATTGATAATTTTAGAATGTGAAGCACTAGAACTCAATATATTCAGTTACCAATAAGAGACATTTTTTTTTTCTTATAGGCACTCTTGTGAGAAAAGTGCCAATATCTTGATGTTTAGTGCATGGATTTTATTTTATTTTTCAAAAAATGCATCAAGAACCTTTAGGGTCTCTAGAACTCAATAATTATACAATAAATCAAGATATTCATTTGCCAATAAGAGACAAATTATTTTATTTCTTACAGGCACTCTTGAAACAAAAGTGTCAATAACTTGATGCTTAATGCATGGATTTTAATTTTTATTTCAGAAAATGTTTCAAGAACCTAGGATCTTTAGAAATCTATAATTATAAAATTTGAGGCACTAAAACTCAAGATATCCAGTTGCAAATGAAAGACAATTTATTTTATTTCTTACATGCACTCCTTTGAGATAAGTGTCAATATCTTGATTTTCAGTGCATTAATTTCAATTATTTTTTCAGAATATGCTTAATGAGCCTTTAGGATCTCTAGAAATCAATAATTATAAAATATGAAGCACTAGAACTCAATATATTTAGTTGCAAATAAGAAACAAATTATTTCATTTCTTACAGGCACTCTTGCGACAAAAATATCAATATCTTGATTTTTAGTGTTTCGATTTTATTTATTATTTGAGAAAATGCTTAAACAGGCTTTAGAATTTCTAAAAATCAATACTTATAAAATTTGAAGCACTAGAACTCATTATCTTCAATTGTCAATAATAGACAAATATTTTTTTCTTTACAGGCCCTCCTTGGAGAAAAGTGTCAATATCATGATTTTAGGTGTATGGATTTTAATCATTTTTCCAGAAAATACTTGAAGAGCCCTTAGAGTCTCTAAAAATCAATAAATATCAAATTTGGAACACTAGAACTTAAGATATTCAATTGCCAATAAGAGACAAATTATTTTATCTTTACAGGTCCTCCTTGGAGAAAAGTGTCAATATCTTGATTTTTATTATATGGATTTTAATAATTTATCCAGAATATGCTTGAAGAGCCTTTTGAGTCTCTAAAAATCAATAATTATAAAATTTGAACCACTGAGCTCAAGATTTTCGGTTGTCAATAAGAGACAAATTATTCTATTTCTTACAGGCTCTCCTGTAAGGAAATAATCACAAAAGTAACGAAATAATTACAGTCTAGAACTAGAATAAAATTTTACTTGTAACCCTCATTTTTATGCTGATATACTCAATATTTATTGGTATATTTATGTTACTCCCCCTCCACGTCTTTCTCTATCGCGACAATCAATATTGTACTCAGGCACGATACTATCGTATTATAAACCCAAAAAATTAAATTAGGCTGGGATAGGGCCGCAACTTAAACAATGAAATATTTTTAAATAATTTCCATATTACATCTGGAAATTGTATTTTTTTACATAAACTGGATCCAGATCCAGTGAAAACTTGCAATTTTACAGTAATAAAGTCCGTCACTGTGCCAATTTAATTTTATGGCTTAAGTCGTTGCCCTCAATTTGAAGAGGCTTTTTTTCTTATATCTGGCTAATGCAGTAAACAAGGTTGTTTTCGATATTATATAGGATAACGAGGATACTAAGCAGGACTCGTTTGTGGAAAGTTTTCCAAACAATTTCCATTTAATTTTTTTGGCCACGATTGTTCATAAACATAAATTAGATTATTAAGTAAGTCGTAGATGTGTGGTGTGACTATATGTATGTCCGGCCGAGCCAAATTTAGTCCTTTCGGACTATTTTCGTGACAAACGACAACCGAAATAAATCGAATCGACTCAAAAATAATTCGCCAACGTGCGCCAAAAAATGTCATCGACGGGCGAATTTTGTTTGACTTTTTTTTCTCGATTAGGAACATCTGTGTCACTCGGTTACGTAACAATAACATACCACCGACGTTCCCGAAAGGATCTACTTACTTTATGGTTTTGTTATTTTTTCGCGTAATAAATCGCTATTTTTAGATATAGCTGCGGACCTCATAATATCGTTTTGAAACTATATAATACGACTGCTTGGTCGAATAAATATATTCGAAAATTCCTTGGCAAAAACAATGCCTTCCGCATGTTTCGAAATACGCCAATTGTCAGGCGAGTGTATGTGTGTGTGTGTCAGTATAGTATAATTGCCGTAAACATTAATTGCGTCTTGCCAAATTCTCCAAGTGTCAACACCTTTTGTTTTTTTTTTCAGGTGGAAGTTATGCACTATTTTAATCAAGTTTATAGCGGTTATCGAGAGGAAAAAGTACTAAAAGTCAATTTTTATGGTTTTTAAGACAAATGCATTCAAATTTCGCGCCCTTTTTGCCTAATTTGTCTCGAGATCACAGAACCATAAAATATTGTAACAAAATATGACTACATAAGCTTAATAAACTCGTGGAATCCGTTATCCAGAGTAAAAGTCCCAAATGTCAAATTGCCGGGTTTTTAAGAGAAATGTTCCAAGTTGTGCCTATGTACGAGGGTGGTCCCAGAAGTACCCGACGCAAGAAAGAAAACACGAAAATTTTGGAAAAAAATTTTATTTATTTTTCAACATAATCTCCTTTCAGCTCTAGACACTTTTCCCAGCGATGTTTTATGAGTTCAATACTCTTTTTATAATAAGAACTGTCTTGCGCCTCGAAATAGCCATTAACTGCAGACATCACTTCTTCATCGTTAGAAAATCTTTGACCACTGAGCCAGTTTTTTGCCAGGTTGTGTTCGATTGTGTAGCAATCGACAGGGATGCCCTCTGAGCGCACAGTTCCTTCGAGTTGGTCTTGTGAGTTATAGAGGGCCCTCACTTGTCTTCTCGATTGACACATTTGGATTCTAAGATCTCGGTATATGTTATCTTAGTTTCCGAGTGTTGAGATGCTTACTGCTTAGCGGCAGTGGAGCGTCTGGGGTAGCCTTAACTATTTTAGGGGACACTAGCTAGTCGTCGAAGAAAGAAGATATATATATGTAAATTATTAGCAAACATGAAGTAACAATATTGAAGGTTGTTGGCATGACTGAATCAAGGGGACCGAGGTTCCCCGGTGAGTAAACTTAATCTTTAATAGATGGGTCAGTACAGTAAATCGTAAACATTTTTGTTTCATGGTACTCTCAATCTCTGGCTCTGTATACATGGTGGAGCTCGCTGAATAAATTGCATTGTCAATACTCACGTAAGTTTAATTGTAAAATACCCAAATTTTACATAATTGTTAATTTTATTCCAGGAATTTGTATTTGTATTGAATTTGCTTTATGATACTTCTACTACTACTGTGTGCAAAATTGAATTTCTCAAAAAATAACCGAATATTTTACTTGTGCCACCTTGTAAATACATTCACCTCGTCTGTTCCTTATCACTATCTAAAAATATTGGAAATTAATAATAATGAAAAATGTCCCTTTGTCTGGTTTAACATACAATGCCAGACTACGTGGCATACGTTGACTCACTTGTCGTGACAATAAAAATCCTTAACTCAGAGGTTACGCGATAATATGATATATTTATACGGAAAAAAAAATGCTTAATAACCACATGGATTATCAAGGTCCCAATCGTAGATAAAGACGATTTGCATAAATTGAATCCATTGTGCTCATTTGTTGCGTAATCACCTAAAAAAAGCGTGCTAACAAAGACTTTGTATATTTTTTGTAACTTGACTAAAGACAATAGGAAAATAAAGTAGCAGTTAAACTAACAGTTAAATTTATTTTATATAGGGACTATACAAGTCTGGTTATGGGTTAGTTATAAGTTTAGTTAGACTTTTATACTGCCAATTGAATCATTGGCATTGGAAGTGATTGCATACATATTATTGGCCACAGCAAGTGCTTTAGGCGGCGCGGCATTTTCCTGACATTTCCTTCTAAAAGTGTGGCCCTTTTAACTTATCTTATAATACAAGAATCATATATTTTAAAAATAAAAAAAAAAATATATCTGTTGCTCGACTACCTGGATTCAAGAAAAAATTAAATCAAATGCAATTTTAATGATCGATTGCTTGGAATCAAGAAAGTTTAGAAAAAAAGAGCTGCTAACAAAAAACAAAAGGATTCAAAAAATTCTGGCTTTTTTAAACTCTTTAATATTGATTTTAATATAAAATTGAACTGCTTAAGAAATTAGTTTTATATATTTTTTTTATTATTCCAGGCAGTCGAAGTCGTTTTTGAATTGAGAAAAATTAGGTTTTCCAAAAAAAAATTATTTCATAAATGCATTTAACTGCTTAAGGAAATAAATGGCTTCAACTGCCAGGACATAACAAAAAATATCAATTCTTTAAAGGCTTTAAAAACGACTTTAACTATAACTAAGAGATACATTTAATACGGAATTTAAGTGCTTGAGAAAATAATGTTCATGGCAGAATATAATTTTTTTATTATTCCAGGCAGCTGAAGTCTTTTTTATGGTAAGAAAAATTAGGTTTTTCGAAAAAAACTGGATTCAAAAAATGCATTTAATTGCTTGATAAAAAAAACCTGGTTTCAACTATCTGGAAAAGATATGCACTATACAATAAATTTAAGGCTCTTTAGGGTAAGATAAACTCTCACACTCATTGTTGCTTCATCTTTCTAAGTAACAAAATTTAAATTATCTATTTAAAAAAAAAAAAGAGAAATTAAAAAAATTATTAATTCTTATAATATATCGGGGCTCTCCGAGGCATTTGACAGGGTAAACTTGGCATATCTGGTTTACAGTTGTACTGGCCATATAATTCTATTTAATTTCAACGTGTGCTCTAGTTTTAATTTATTCAATTTTATCTCACTTAATAGCGTCTGGACTATCTGGAAATGGTGTTTTTATGACGTAATTTGTCAAATTATATAGGAAAAACAACACTTTATTCCCATACTCTTCTAATTCTCAGACTGAGATAGGGATATATAAATGAGAATTCGATATTTTCACCTTTACTTATATCATTGCTTCTTTTTCCTAATGGTGTTTGGATCGCCTGGAAATAGAGTTTTTCTCTTTTGATTTGTCAAATTATACATAAAAAACATCACTTTATTCCCATATTCTTGTAATTCTCAGACTGAGATAGGGATATATAAATGAGAATTCGATTTTTTCACCTTTTCCTATATCATCGCTTCATTTTCTTAATAGTGTTTGGATCACCTGGAAATAGTGTTTTTCTCTTTTAATTTGTCAGATTAGACAAGAAAAACATCACTTTATTCCCATATTCTTGTAATTCTCAGACTGAGATAGGGATATATAAATGAGAATTCGATTTTTTCGCCTTTTCCTATATCATCGCTTTATTTTTTTAATAGTGTTTAGACCGCCTAGAGATAGTGTTTTTCTCTTTTAATTTGTCAGATTAGACAAGAAAAACATCACTTTATTTCCATATTCTTGTAATTCTCAGACTGAGATAGGGATATATAAATGAGAATTGGATTTTTTCGCCTTTTCCTATATTATCGCTTTATTTTTTAATTGTGTTTAGATCACCTGGAAATAGTGTTTTTCTCTTTTAATTTGTCAGATTAGACAAGAAAAACATCACTTTATTTCCATATTCTTGTAATTCTCAGACTGAGATAGGGATATATAAATGAGAATTCGATTTTTTCACCTTTTCCTATATCATCGCTTCATTTTCTTAATAGTGTTTGGATCACCTGGAAATAGTGTTTTTCTCTTTTAATTTGTCAGATTAGACAAGAAAAACATCACTTTATTCCCATATTCTTGTAATTCTCAGACTGAGATAGGGATATATAAATGAGAATTGGATTTTTTCGCCTTTTCCTATATTATCGCTTTATTTTTTAATTGTGTTTAGATCACCTGGAAATAGTGTTTTTCTCTTTTAATTTGTCAGATTAGACAAGAAAAACATCACTTTATTTCCATATTCTTGTAATTCTCAGACTGAGATAGGGATATATAAATGAGAATTGGATTTTTTCGCCTTTTCCTATATTATCGCTTTATTTTTTAATTGTGTTTAGATCACCTGGAAATAGTGTTTTTCTCTTTTAGTTTGTCAGATTAGACAAGAAAAACATCACTTTATTCCCATATTCTTGTAATTCTCAGACTGAGATAGAGATATATAAATGAGAATTCGATTTTTTTGCCTTTTCCTATATCATCACTTCATTTTCTTAATAGTGTTTGGATCGCCTGAAAATAGTGTTTTTCTCTTTTAATTTGTCAGATTAGACAAGAAAAACATCACTTTATTCCCATATTCTTGTAATTCTCAGACTGAGATAGGGATATATAAATGAGAATTCGATTTTTTCGCCTTTTCCTATATCATCGCTTTATTTTTTTAATAGTGTTTAGACCGCCTAGAAATAGTGTTTTTCTCTTTTAATTTGTCAGATTAGACAAGAAAAACATCACTTTATTCCCATATTCTTGTAATTCTCAGACTGAGATAGGGATATATAAATGATAATTGGATTTTTTCGCCTTTTCCTATATCATCGCTTTATTTTTTTAATTGTGTTTAGATCGCCTGGAAATAGTGTTTTTCTCTTTTAATTTGTCAGATTATACAAGAAAAACGTCACTTTATTCCCATATTCTTGTAATTCTCAGACTGAGATAGGGATATATAAATGAGAATTCGATTTTTGCACGTTTTCCTATATCATCGTTTTATTTTTTTTATAGTGTTTAGATCGCCTTAAAATAGTGTTTTTCTCTTTTAGTTTGTCAGATTAGACAAGAAAAACATCACTTTATTCCCATATTCTTGTAATTCTCAGACTGAGATAGAGATATATAAATGAGAATTCGATTTTTTTGCCTTTTCCTATATCATCACTTCATTTTCTTAATAGTGTTTGGATCGCCTGGAAATAGTGTTTTTCTCTTTTAATTTGTCAGATTAGACAAGAAAAACATCACTTTATTCCCATATTCTTGTAATTCTCAGACTGAGATAGGGATATATAAATGAGAATTCGATTTTTTCGCCTTTTCCTATATCATCGCTTTATTTTTTTAATAGTGTTTAGACCGCCTGGAAATAGTGTTTTTCTCTTTTAATTTGTCAGATTAGACAAGAAAAACGTCACTTTATTCCCATATTCTTGTAATTCTCAGACTGAGATAGGGATATATAAATGAGAATTCGATTTTTGCACGTTTTCCTATATCATCGTTTTATTTTTTTTATAGTGTTTAGATCGCCTTAAAATAGTGTTTTTCTCTTTTAGTTTGTCAGATTAGACAAGAAAAACATCACTTTATTCCCATATTCTTGTAATTCTCAGACTGAGATAGAGATATATAAATGAGAATTCGATTTTTTTGCCTTTTCCTATATCATCACTTCATTTTCTTAATAGTGTTTGGATCGCCTGGAAATAGTGTTTTTCTCTTTTAATTTGTCAGATTAGACAAGAAAAACATCACTTTATTCCCATATTCTTGTAATTCTCAGACTGAGATAGGGATATATAAATGAGAATTCGATTTTTTCGCCTTTTCCTATATCATCGCTTTATTTTTTTAATAGTGTTTAGACCGCCTGGAAATAGTGTTTTTCTCTTTTAATTTGTCAGATTAGACAAGAAAAACATCACTTTATTTCCATATTCTTGTAATTCTCAGACTGAGATAGGGATATATAAATGAGAATTCGATTTTTTCACCTTTTCCTATATCATCGCTTTATTTTTTTAATAGTGTTTAGATCGCCTGGAAATAGTGTTTTTCTCTTTTAATTTGTCAGATTAGACAAGAAAAACATCACTTTATTCCCATACTCTTCTAATTTTCAGACTGAGATAGGGATATATAAATGAGATTTCGATTTTTTCACCTTTTCCTATATCATCGCTTCATTTTCTTAATAGTGTTTGGATCGCCTGGAAATAGTGTTTTTCTCTTTTAATTTGTCAGATTAGACAAGAAAAACATCACTTTATTCCCATACTCTTCTAATTTTCAGACTGAGATAGGGATATATAAATGAGATTTCGATTTTTTCACCTTTTCCTATATCATCGCTTCATATTCTTAATAGTGTTTGGATCGCCTGGAAATAGTGTTTTTCTCTTTTAATTTGTCAGATTAGACAAGAAAAACATCACTTTATTCCCATACTCTTCTAATTTTCAGACTGAGATAGGTATATATAAATGAGATTTCGATTTTTTCACCTTTTCCTATATCATCGCTTCATTTTCTTAATAGTGTTTGGATCGCCTGGAAATAGTGTTTTTCTCTTTTAATTTGTCAGATTAGACAAGAAAAACATCACTTTATTCCCATACTCTTCTAATTTTCAGACTGAGATAGAGATATATAAATGAGATTTCGATTTTTTCACCTTTTTTTATATCATCGCTTCATTTTCTTAATAGTGTTTAGACCGCCTAGAAATAGTGTTTTTCTCTTTTAATTTGTCAGATTAGACAAGAAAAACATCACTTTATTCCCATACTCTTCTAATTTTCAGACTGAGATAGAGATATATAAATGAGATTTCGATTTTTTCACCTTTTCCTATATCATCGCTTCATTTTCTTAATAGTGTTTGGATCGCCTGGAAATAGTGTTTTTCTCTTTTAATTTGTCAGATTAGACAAGAAAAACATCACTTTATTCCCATACTCTTCTAATTTTCAGACTGAGATAGGGATATATAAATGAGAATTCGATTTTTTCACCTTTTCCTATATCATCGCTTCATTTTCTTAATAGTGTTTGGATCGCCTGGAAATAGTGTTTTTCTCTTTTAATTTGTCAGATTAGACAAGAAAAACATCACTTTATTCCCATATTCTTGTAATTCTCAGATTGAGATAGGGATATATAAGTGAGAATTCGATTTTTTCACCTTTTTCTATATCATCGCTTTATTTTTTTAATAGTGTTTAGACCGCCTAGAAATAGTGTTTTTCTCTTTTAATTTGTCAGATTAGACAAGAAAAACATCACTTTATTCCCATACTCTTCTAATTTTCAGACTGAGATAGGGATATATAAATGAGATTTCGATTTTTTCACCTTTTCCTATATCATCGCTTCATTTTTCTTAATAGTGTTTGGATCGCCTGGAAATAGTGTTTTTCTCTTTTAATTTGTCAGATTAGACAAGAAAAACATCACTTTATTCCCATACTCTTCTAATTTTCAGACTGAGATAGGGATATATAAATGAGAATTCGATTTTTTCACCTTTTCCTATATCATCGCTTCATTTTCTTAATAGTGTTTGGATCGCCTGGAAATAGTGTTTTTCTCTTTTAATTTGTCAGATTAGACAAGAAAAACATCACTTTATTCCCATATTCTTGTAATTCTCAGACTGAGATAGGGATATATAAATGAGAATTTGATTTTTTCGCCTTTTCCTATATCATCGCTTTATTTTTTTAATAGTGTTTAGACCGCCTAGAAATAGTGTTTTTCTCTTTTAATTTGTCAGATTAGACAAGAAAAACATCACTTTATTCCCATATTCTTGTAATTCTCAGACTGAGATAGGGATATATAAATGAGAATTGGATTTTTTCGCCTTTTCCTATATTATCGCTTTATTTTTTAATTGTGTTTAGATCACCTGGAAATAGTGTTTTTCTCTTTTAATTTGTCAGATTAGACAAGAAAAACATCACTTTATTTCCATATTCTTGTAATTCTCAGATTGAGATAGGGATATATAAGTGAGAATTCGATTTTTTCACCTTTTTCTATATCATCGCTTTATTTTTTTAATAGTGTTTAGACCGCCTAGAAATAGTGTTTTTCTCTTTTAATTTGTCAGATTAGACAAGAAAAACATCACTTTATTCCCATACTCTTCTAATTTTCAGACTGAGATAGGGATATATAAATGAGATTTCGATTTTTTCACCTTTTCCTATATCATCGCTTCATTTTCTTAATAGTGTTTGGATCGCCTGGAAATAGTGTTTTTCTCTTTTAATTTGTCAGATTAGACAAGAAAAACATCACTTCATTCCCATACTCTCCGCATTCTCAAACTGAGATAGGGATATATAAATGAGAATTGGATTTTTTCACCTTTTCCTATATCATCGCTTTATTTTTTTAATTGTGTTTAGATCGCCTGGAAATAGTGTTTTTCTCTTTTAATTTGTCAGATTAGACAAGAAAAACATCACTTTATTCCCATACTCTTCTAATTTTCAGACTGAGATAGGGATATATAAATGAGAATTCGATTTTTTCACCTTTTCCTATATCATCGCTTCATTTTCTTAATAGTGTTTGGATCGCCTGGAAATAGTGTTTTTCTCTTTTAATTTGTCAGATTAGACAAGAAAAACATCACTTTATTCCCATATTCTTGTAATTCTCAGACTGAGATAGGGATATATAAATGAGAATTCGATTTTTTCGCCTTTTCCTATATCATCGCTTTATTTTTTTAATAGTGTTTAGACCGCCTGGAAATAGTGTTTTTCTCTTTTAATTTGTCAGATTAGACAAGAAAAACATCACTTTATTCCCATATTCTTGTAATTCTCAGACTGAGATAGGGATATATAAATGAGAATTCAATTTTTTCACCTTCTATATCAATGCTTCATTTTCTTAATAGTGTCTAGACCGCCTGGAAATACTGTTTTTCTCTTTTAATTTGTCAGATTATACAAGAAAAACATCACTTTATTCCCATATTCTTGTAATTCTCAGACTGAGATAGGGATATATAAATGAGAATTCGATTTTTTCGCCTTTTCCTATATCATCGCTTTATTTTTTTAATAGTGCTTAGATCGCCTGGAAATACTGTTTTTCTCTTTTAATTTGTCAGATTAGACAAGAAAAACATCACTTTATTCCCATACTCTTCTAATTTTCAGACTGAGATAGGGATATATAAATGAGAATTCGATTTTTTCGCCTTTTCCTATATCATCGCTTTATTTTTTTAATAGTGTTTAGACCGCCTGGAAATAGTGTTTTTCTCTTTTAATTTGTCAGATTAGACAAGAAAAACATCACTTTATTCCCATATTCTTGTAATTCTCAGACTGAGATAGGGATATATAAATGAGAATTCGATTTTTTCACCTTCTATATCAATGCTTCATTTTCTTAATAGTGTCTAGACCGCCTGGAAATAGTGTTTTTCTCTTTTAATTTGTCAGATTATACAAGAAAAACATCACTTTATTCCCTTATTCTTGTAATTTTCAGACTGAGATAGGGATATATAAATGAGAATTCGATTTTTTCGCCTTTTCCTATATCATCGCTTTATTTTTTTAATAGTGCTTAGATCGCCTGGAAATAGTGTTTTTCTCTTTTAATTTGTCAGATTAGACAAGAAAAACATCACTTTATTCCCATATTCTTGTAATTCTCAGACTGAGATAGGGATATATAAATGAGAATTCGATTTTTTCACCTTCTATATCAATGCTTCATTTTCTTAATAGTGTCTAGACCGCCTGGAAATAGTGTTTTTCTCTTTTAATTTGTCAGATTATACAAGAAAAACATCACTTTATTCCCTTATTCTTGTAATTTTCAGACTGAGATAGGGATATATAAATGAGAATTCGATTTTTTCGCCTTTTCCTATATCATCGCTTTATTTTTTTAATAGTGCTTAGATCGCCTGGAAATACTGTTTTTCTCTTTTAATTTGTCAGATTAGACAAGAAAAACATCACTTTATTCCCATATTTTTGTAATTCTCAGACTGAGATAGGGATATATAAATGAGAATTCGATTTTTTCACCTTTTCCTATATCATTGCTTCATTTTCTTAATAGTGTTTGGATCGCCTGGAAATAGTGTTCTTATGGCATTATTTGTTTGGCAGTTCCCCGTAAAACCAGGAATTTAAACTTATAAAAATTAGACAGAAAGAGAGAACTTAAATTTATCTCTTTTTTTGCAGATTGGAGTTTCTTCCAGGCAATTAGGTTAATTTTTCAGAAGAAGAAAGAGTATCAAGTGTAGAAGAGGAAAAGTGTATAACTATTTCTGGAGTTCTTAAAGGCATATTGAGAAAAAACTTGCACTCATCATATTTCTTCAAGTCGTCATATTTATATTTTTTCTATAAAAAAAATTACTTCAATTATTGATTCAAACGTTAAAACCCAAATAAACTCGAAAAATTAGTTCAGCACTTATCGCCAAATCCAAAAAAAAGGCGCGTGTCTTCAAGGACAAATCCGCATTTTTTACGCTACGTTTATATTTGGCAAATATTTGCACATCGTTTACTTTAGCAGATAAGCTGTTCGCAAATATTATTAAATAAGATCAGTCCGAGAAAATCCTTGAAAGGATCATCTTGTTCATCGGTTCTGAACGGTTCTTTTCCATTAGATCATGTGCTCGCACTTAAATTGGGTCAAGTACCAAACTGGAACCATCACAAAACCAGACAAATAATCATATGTTGCAAATACAGAATCTGTATATACAGGTTGGCCCAAATAAAAGCACAGAAAGTCTTAACAGCCCAACTCTGATTCAGTCATTCCCAAATGCGGCAACGAACTCTGGATTCAATGCGCCATCTATTTCTGTTTTAATTTCCAAAAATACGACGTTGGTTCTATTGCTTATAGGCAGAATCTTATATATGTGAATAGTCTTAAAGAACGGTTTGTAACTGTACAAACCATCCATTAGTCAATAATAACACTCCTGCACAGGTAACAATACGTGTCAACTCAACAACACCTTTCATCTCATCCGTCACAAAGTCCAAATCAAATTTCAAGTTTCAACACAAAATTCCCGTGATGACTTCCGAGTTAAAGCCGAGCGACCGTGAATTAAGCAGCGATGGCTCTTGGACCTTCATCGGTGACGTCAACGAAGAGGAGTCTACGAACTGGGTAGAGGAGGCTCTACGAAACACCCCTCGCATGCACCGATGTCAAAATGCCTTTCAGATAGTCGAGAAACCAAAACGGAAGAAGAAAATCAAGAAAACCAGCAGCAAGTCAGCGGATCCAACGATGAATTTCATGCTGGTCGCTTCTTGTTTGCTGACGATCATCGGGTTAACCCTACTGACCACCTTAATGCAGTTCACCTCCTCGGAAACCCTTAAACCTAAGAGTACATTTACGATGCCTCATGCTGATCCTGATTACATCACAATTGATGAAGAATGTGTTGCAGTTAATGATGTAGACTGTTTCAACTGCACTGTTGAAAAAGTAGCATTCGGTCCCTATGAAGAAGCCTCAACTCCCGAACCCAACTACAACCTCAGTTCCATATTAGCTAACGCCAAACATATGGTTATGAGCCCTGCAGCTCAAATGTTTGCGGTCACGTTCCTGCAAGACATTTGCCTAATTAAGTTAATCAGTGAGCTGTCAAAGCATGCTAAAAAGATCCAAGAAGCGTCAAAGAAGAAAAAAACACCCAAAAAGAAGACAAGGAAGCCGCTGTTGAAGAAAGAGGTGTTGCCCGATAAATCCATCTCCGAAACGGCGGAGTACACCAGCGAAAATGGTAAAAGTGAATGCGAAAGACGCTATGAAGAACTGGAAAATAGGTGGACAACTTTGGGTGAAAACCACTGGCAAAAGATTCAGCAAATCAAAACGAAATATCAGAAAGAGCTTTCCATGGTGAAAGATCATGAGGCCCAGAGCCTGAACCAGACTCAGAAAATTAACGCTATCAGAGATAAGTATCTGAGGAGGCTGAAGAAGAGCAGGGAAACTTACCTGAGGCGACTCAGAAAGCTAAAAGAGGACAGACAAAGGACCATGAGCGATATCTGCAAGAACTCGAAGGAGTTGAAGGACTTCAGCAACAAGGATGCTTCTGTAGGAAACTCTGGAGTTTTCCCTTACAGTGATTTGTTTTTCCTGGAAAAACTTGCTGGATTTAAGAACGATACTTCTTAGGGCACTCGAGAGTGATGATGATTCAGGTTTTGGAAGAGATGATGACTAAGGGTCATTAATGACTTAATTATATTTGAATGATTTTATGAATATATATTTGAAAAATTGTTTTGTTTTCATTGTTGCTCCTTAATCCAGTTTTTTGTATCATAGTTTATAGAACTTAATTGTATTTGATGTCAATTAAGAATTATACTTCTATTAAATTTAAAAAATTCGATGGGTCCAGTTGGACATTTGAGTAGTTGAAGAGGTGCTGAACGTGATGGCCGAATGGCAAAGGAGGGACCACAGGAAATTCAAATGACCTCGAAGTGTTAGTGGTGAAATTCTGATAGAAACAGCTTGCAATGGGTCTAGCCTGAAGGTCACCAGTAAAAGATAGTCTCTATGGACAAGGATACAATGTTTCTTCAGGAGATATATAGCGAAGCTCTACAAGGATCCAGAAAAAAACTACCTAGATGAGTACGGTTCGTGGTTTTACTAAGGTTCAAATCAGAAATTCTTATATAGGAAGAGACCAAGTCATTAAGAATGGCAGTATCCTCTTTTACCATAACAGTTTTTACTCTCTTACTGATTAAGCTTCTGGGTGCTGAACGTGATGGCAGAATGTCAGGGGCAAGAAGGTAAAAATGAATCAGAAGACCAAAAAAAAACTGCCAAGATGAGTGATCTACTTGGATCGACTTGGAAAAGACCAAGTCACCAAAAATGACAGTTATCCTCTTCCAATCCTAATAATCTTCCCCTGTCACTGATTCAGCTTCTGGGTGCTGAACGTAAAGGCAGAATGCCATGAACAAGAAGGTAAAGATGAAGCAGAAGACCAAACAAAAATTTAAACTGCCAACATAATTATATTCGAGGTATTTAGGTAGCATTTTCTAAAGTATGTGACACACATTAATATGTATGAGACATTAACTATTAAATAAACAAAATAAATGGTCACGTGCTGCTGTGTAAAAATCAATCTGACTTTTTACATCACTACGGGTGCTGTGAAATGAGGAACCTACTTAATCAATGAAAGTCTTTGATGCAACAGTGTTCTATGATCTTTTAAAAGCATTCGATTGTATCACAAAATACTGCTGTTAAAAATCAAGGCTTTAGAGACATGATTGATTGAAGATGGTGAAGATAAATATTTTTCCTATGAAACCTGGAATTATCATCAAACTTCTCTATGACGATCCTAAATGTTCAAAGTAGATATAAAGAAGATCTGCTTCTATCTTTAGAAGACTAAAGAGAAATTGATTGAAACTACCAAGATGAGTATAGTCTTCTTAGGGTCATTCGTGGTTAAAGTTGAAATCAGGAATCCATAGTAGAGAGTCCTTGGTCCTGCCTCCTTCCTGTCTCACTGACTTAGGTTTTCTCTTAATATTAAACCTAAAACTTTGTAAATTGAGACAGACCTTTTAAAGGGGTGCTGAATATGATGTCAGAATGCCAAAGGCAAGAAAATAAAGATTATTTGAACATCGAAGACAGGATTCTCTATCCAGGAACGAAGCAGAATTAATAGTTTCTTAATGGTATTGGAGACCAAGATGTTCAAATGACATGAAGGAACGAAGCATTCAATGGTGCATTGAAGCAGTCTCTATGACGAGAAGTGGCATCAGATCAGGATTCTTAAGAAGACAGTTGTACTCCTCAATTCTTTCTTCTTTAAATGGTTTTTTTGTACTAGATCTAGATCTGCTTTGATAGAATTTTATTATGAAGTGCTTTTGCTGTACCTGAAGAATTAATGGGGTTTTTTATGGACTTTGTATTGCGTAATGAGGTCTTGGTAATAAACCTTTTGGTGGCCACCCTGGTCACTTCTGACAATTGTCAATAAGGGAACACCTTTATTACGTCAATCGTTAATGTTATTCATATTTATCTATAATGTCAATTGTCAACGTGAAAAATATGGTATTTAACTTATTCCTGGAACATTCACTTAACATCATTAAAATGGACTAATGAAAAGAGCAATTGAGCAATAGAGTCAGAGATAGACTCTAATCAAATTCAATCTCTTGATGAAGAATGGATGAATGACTCGTAACGAAATAAAAACATGTTCTTTTCCTAACAGGAAATTGACTTTTCACAGTTTTCTCGTAAACAAACCGACATTATTATAATTTACGTAACTCAATCATTAAAGTCATAAAAGCGCATAGCTTTTACTGCCTACACCGATAATAGGTAATACGTATTTTTAAATGGCTTAACGAGAATAACAAAATCGTTAAAGAATTTTAGTGGCACTTTGGATTTTTTTTCCGTCCTTGTAAATTTACTCGTTTGTTTTTCCGCCCCGTGCCGAAACTCTCGCATTTCCACAACAAACAATTTATTTTATGTCCGATATTACCTTGGCCCGCAATTCTCAGGGGATTATTCGACTCGGACATGCCGTGCACGTTACACAAACATAACATGAACATATATTTACCGTTAAACCTATGAAATTATGCGTTTCTGTCGTATGTTTTTTTTTTTTGAAAGAGAGAAGAGAAATCCTAAACTATCTATTATCTATATAGAGCCAATTCCTCCATTTTCATTGTAGGCATTCATACTTTGTCGATCAGAAAATTCTTTAGAACAGATTCTAGATTATTCAGTTCCAAGTGATCCTTATTATAAATTTCTTACAAAATTTAGTTCTTAGGACCTTCCATTAGAACTTACTGATTATTAATCACTAATTAATTAAGAAACTTCCATGGAAGTGAGCCTATAGATATCATCAAAAGGT
Source organism: Anthonomus grandis grandis (assembly GCF_022605725.1). Taxonomy (NCBI): domain Eukaryota; kingdom Metazoa; phylum Arthropoda; class Insecta; order Coleoptera; family Curculionidae; genus Anthonomus; species Anthonomus grandis. Next base: position 6,290,421 of record NC_065549.1, read on the forward strand.
TTATTACCAGGAAGTTTCAATAATTTATCAGATGCAGCTGGAACATTTCAAAATAACATTAGTGTATATGTTCTGGCTCCTTGAAGACCTACCTTTACCATCTATGTTCAGAAGAAACCTACATTTTCCATGCATCCATAAAACTTGCATCTAGTTTTATGATAGATAATAAAAAAAAAATAATTTTTCTTCTTCATTTTTTTTTAGCTTTAGGATCTTTTTTTTTTATTTTACTGATGGAATGTATATCTACTTCTCCTTAAGGATAAGTGTATAAATCAACTCGTCGGCAAATTCACAGAGCGGCGAATATAAAAAAAGTGATTTTTGGCTTATATCGTTATTCGATAGAAGTGGGAACATCGAACAATCTCTCAAAGTGGCGAATCTTTATTCTGTCACCTTGATAAGTTAATCGATATTTAAGTTTAGGCGTATGTAACAAAATACCAAATAACATTTCTTCAAACAGGCTAATATATTCGCCTCTTTGAAAAAACTTTTTAAGTTACCGGCTGTTGGCGAATATGGAATTCGCCAGTTTACGAACTAAATTGGCGAGTTTTTTAACCTTAAAAAAGGTTAGTGTGTTCTGTGTCTTCTTACTGTAAACATCCTTTTTACAAAAAAAAAACGAATGCATTAGTGTTGTGGGATGATGGAGATAAGAACGTGGTGGATTTTAAAGAACTAAAGTATGCGGATAAAACAAAAAGTGTTCTTGATATCGGTTGCAGAGTAAAAATGAAATATAAAGCAAAATGGTATTATGGAAAAATTATCGCGACTGAAGAGCATGGCAGTGTTTTGGAGGAATCAACAGGTGAGTTTAAGATATTACTATAATTTGTCTATTATTATACTGTTTCTCATTCTTTTCAAGAAACTGTTTCTTCTGATAATAGTTGGGATGATACTGACAATCTTCCACTATCCAAGGTAAAAGAATTTTTGCTTACAAATTTGGAAGGCTTAAAAATAAATGACGAATCCGAAGGTGCCCAAATTAGCATAATTCCAAGAAGAGAAGAGCATGGAAGTATTTTGGATAAGTCAACAGGTAAGTTTTAGGTGGTTTAGGTGGGGATTAATGTAAGAAATTTGTCTAATATTATAATGTTTTTATTTCTCTTCAAGAAATTATTTCTTCTGATAATAGTTCGGATGATACTAACATGAATCTTCCACTATCTAACGTAAAAGAACTTTTGTTTGAAGATTTGAAAATCTCCAAACTAAATGACGAATCCGAAGGTTCCAAAATTTGCATAATTCCAAAAAGCGAAGAACATAGTACTGTTCTCGAGATATTAGCAGGTAAGTTTTAAAAATATCCTAATATTTTATCATAATAAGTATATACAGTTTTCATTTTCTTTTCTAGGAGATTTTGCTTTGGATAATAATCTTCCTTTTTCAAAGCCAAAAGAAATTTTAGGTAAAACTTTGGAAGACCCTCAAATTGTTGAAGATCCTCAGGTTTCGTACAAAAAAAAAGTGAATATCATTTCTGATATAATAATATGCACTGTGGAACCAAAAACAGGTACTTGTTTAGTCTTTTATTTTACGCCCACTTTTTTGTTTATTTTTTTTTCAGGTGTGCTACTAGAAGATACAAAGATGGATTGCTCTGATGACATTATTCTTGATTCCGTAAATTGCGAATTTAAACAGTGCACCTTACAAGGTGCACAATTTTGCGGTTGTGGTTACTTCCTTTGTCTGCAGCACTATTATGGGAAGACTGATTGTAAAATTCACGAAGTGGTTGACAGCAATAATTGCTTTACAAAAGTAGTACGACAAAACAAAAAAAAAGCAAGATTAAATTCGCTTGATTGAAATTGAGTTTTCAAAGTCTGATTTTAACGGCAATGTTTAACAACACTGTGAAGTTTGTGGATGTCTGGAAGAAGTTTGGGCGGCTTGCCATAGGTGCAATATTTTACTTTGTTGACCTCATTTTGACCAAAATTTAGACTGCATAAACCACAAAAGCAGACAAGAAAGCAAGGTTAACGAAGAGACTGTTCTGAATCCTGCAGATTTTAAAGTTGAGGGCAGTCCAATTGAAATACCTCGTCAGAGAAAACGAAGTGAAGTAAAATATTTAAAAGAAAACAAATTTAGAAAAGCAACTGGGCTACCATTTGTAATTCCAAATACAATGAATATCGCTCCTCCAAAATTGCTTAAAGAAGCCTGTAAAAGTGATTATTGTAAGAGATTTGGAAGAAAATGTCACTTATTTACGAATGATCAGCGACAAGAAATATTTACGGAGTTTTATGGTCTTGGTTCCTTAGACCTTCAAAGGCAATATTCGTGCAGTTTGATTGAAACTGGTGTTCCTAAGTTCCAAAAAATTTACTCTAAGAAAGGACACAGAAACGACTGGTATTTGCCGTTCTTTGGGGAGAAAATTCAGGTTTCTAAGGTTTTATTTCTATATACATTTTGTATTTCGGAAAAGTTTATGAGGACTTGTATAATGAAGAAAAAGAATACAGGTGTTATAGAGAAGGAAAGAAGAGGTGGAAGAACATGCAAAATGAAAGAACGCGACAGTAAACTTAAAAATTATATTGAAAATCACATAAACATGTTTCCAAGGGTAAAATCTCATTTTTGTCGCGCAGATTCTTCAAAAGAATATTTGTCACCTCTACTTTCAGTTTCAAAAATGCATGGAATGTATTTAGAAGCTCAGAAAGACGATGATCCTTCTAGTATTTTCACGTATCGAAAAGTATTCAATAAACTCAATCTATCGGTGCACAGACCAAAAAAGGACCAATGTACCATTTGTAATACATACTACACTGCTGACGAAGTAAAAAAGAGGAGCTTATTGGACAGTTTTAAAAAGCACCAAAGTGAAAAGAAGAAAGTAAGAGGAATGAAGCAAGATAGTAAGCAGAGAGCAATTGAAAACAACAAACATATCAGTGCTGTTTTTGATCTACAACAGGTCATACATCTTCCTATTTCTAAAGAGAGTGCACTCTTTTACAAGCAACGCCTAAGTTTTTATAACTTCACAATTTATGATCTAGCGTCAAAAGACTGTTATTGCTATACCTGGGATGAAACTCAAAGTAAAAGAGGTGCATCAGAAATAGCATCATACATTTACAGATATTTACAAGTTTGTGACAATAAAGGAGCTGAAACAGTCCATTTTTTTTCAGATGGGTGTTTTGGATAAAACAAAAACTCAGTTTTACCAGCAATGTACTTGTATTTTTTAAAAAGTAGCAAAAACATTAAAAGCGTTAATCATTATTTTTTTGAAACTTACCACGGCGAAAGTGAGGGAGATTCGGCCCACAGTGCCATCAATAAAGCCATAAAAGTAGCTGGAGATTTATTTTTACCAGGTCAAATTATACCAATTATAAAATTAGCAAGGCGTAAACATCCGTACATTGTGGTCGAAATGAATTTTTATGACTTTCTTGATTTTAAGAAATTGTCTCAGGATTTGCGAATACTTAGATCTCAAGCTGATGATTCACTTAGGAAAGTTGTTATAAACTGGACCAACATTTTTGTAACAATGGTGAACAAGTCAGAACTAAGCCAAATACCTTTTAAAAATAGCCATTTTGACACAAGTTTCCGAATAATAACACTTCCACGAAATGTCAACTTATTTAAATTACATATAGCTAGACTAAATAAAGGTCTTCAGAAAATTCCCGAAGAAAAAAATCCTTATTATCCTTATGTGAGGGCAAAAATCCTGTCATACGTGGCGTCGAATACACGGAATTTTTTTAAAATCTGCCCCATTAAAAGATTTGTCTTACATACCCAACTAAAATAATGTTTTGGTAATTTTTGTTTAGTGTTTATATTTCCTATTTTTTGTTTAAGAGTGGTATTTTTTTCGATAATTACCTACTTTGTTGTTTAGTTTTAGCATGTTTAAGGATACCGTTATGATATTTTCTGTAAGGCGAATGTCAATCCGGCAATAAAGTTTGTACTTCAAAAAGGCGAATGTTGTTTTTTTGTGTGTTACAATTGTAAAAGTCTGGTTTTTTCCCTAGGTATGCAAAATAATCCCACCCCTACAATCCCCAGTTAAAACTTGAGGTTAATATTCGAAGTAATGTAAAAAATACAATGATTTGAATAATCCCATAAACTTCATTTTTAAACGCCATTTTCTGAAAACATAAGAAACTGATATTCGCCACTTCGTGAATTTGCCGACGAACTGAACAAATTATGTTCAACTGCACTCTTGCCTTTTCTTTGTATATTTATACTTGAATAAAGATTATTTTTATTATTATTATTATTATTTTCCCAAGTATCCACGTACATACACCTTTAGACTAATATGTACGTCGCTTCTATCTTCAATAATTCATCATTTTGATTTAAATACTATCTAGAAAAATAGAATATAAGCAAATCTTCAATGAATCTTCGATTTTCATCCCCAATTTCAAGGCAATAAGCAATTTCTTCTTCCAGTTTCTCATTAATTCTTCGCTTTTTTATCTTTTTTTGATCTTCTTCTTCTTTTTCTTTTTCATCTTCATTTTTTGAACTGAATTCTGATTCTAGTTTGACTGCCTTTGCCATTCTGCCATTATGTTCAGCACCTCTTCGAGTGACCCATCAAAGCTGTTTAAATTACCTCGAAGGCAAAAGCTAAGCAAAAAACATAATGGAGAACAAAAGAATAGTGACTCCTGTCTTTCATTTTAATTCCCAAATTGTCGTTTCAAGGCAATTATTAGTTTGTTTTTCTAGTTTTTCACTAACACCTCGCTTTTTTATCTTTCCTTTGTCTTCTTCTACTTCTTCATCGTCTTCATTCTCTAAACTGAATTCTGATCAAGGTTTCAACCAAACAAAGGTTGGACATTCTACCATTGATTTCAACACCCGGACATGAACTATTTTAAAAATGATTGAAAAACGCGTTTAAAAAAAAAATTTGCACTCTAGTACATGCTACCTTATCTCAACCAAAACAGTTATTTTATATAGAGACTATTACAGTATTAACATGGCTTTAGTTGAAGAAGGGGTTAATCAGTTATCTTGCGGTAATATTTGTTATACTTTAAACCGTCAAAATTTAACAGTATCTTCATAATTAACTCGAAAGTCATGGAAAATCAAACAAATTGAATGACTATTTAAACAATTCTTCCTAGATGAAGAGTGCCGAATTCAATGGCTGAATGGCAAACGATACTTAAATCCTCGTATTATCAAATTTAAATAAACAAATTAAATATTGAATATATATTTTCTGCAAAAAACAATGTTTATTATTAAGACAACCCTTAGCCCCCCACCCACCCTAAACATGTGCGCAATAAGGAACTCTTCTCAAAAATCACTGTTTCTCGTTCATAATCCAATTTAATAGCATTGTTTTTGTATTAAATATTCATTAATATAATTACATGAAATTTAAATAAACAAACTGTGTTATTAGATTAAATATTAACGACATAAACCAGCTGTTATTCATGCGTATTATTTTGGAAAACAATGATTTTTGAAAACAATTTTTTAACTGGTAAGTTGTGTGGGGTGGGTGGGGGTGGGTAAGGTTAGATTTAATGGAAAACGGTTTTTTTTTGCAGAAAATAATTGCCTGAGAAAAAAAATGGTTTTTAAGAAAATTATAGGCGATAAAAAAATCTGTAGTTCTTTTTTATTTTGAATTAAAGTTTTGTCAAATTTTAGGCAGTTTAATTCTTTTTACATTCCAGGTGCTTGAACTATGAATACATTTATTCAAAACTTTGTCGAATTTCAGGCAGTTCAGTTCATTATTTAATTAGGGAGTAATTTTCAACGACTTAAGATATAAACTCATTTTTTCCAGATTTTGAGGCAATCCAGATTTTTTTCTGTATTTCCAGGCAGTTAATACACTAATGAGTTATTTTCAAAATTTTATCAAAATTCAGGCAATTTAGTGGAAAACGTGACTAAAGTTTTGTCAAGTACCTTTGCCATTCTACCATTGCGTTCAGCACCTCTTCAAATGTTCAAATGTCCAACTGGATACATGAAATCTTCTAAATTTATTAGATTATATTTAATATTACTTTATGTTGCATGTTGTTTCATTTCAATTCATCACTCAGATGAAGCAGGAGCATTTCAAAATGGAATTAGTGTATTTCAAGAGAAATCAGCCGGAGAAGTAAGAGTAGTAGAGGATAAGTGAATAACTATTTCTGGAGCCCTTGAAGACCTTCACCATCTATTAAGAAGAAACTTATATTTTCCATAGACCTTTACGCTTAATACACTTTAAGTTTCTTCAATTTTTAATATTCTATTTAATGCTTCCTCGTTATCATTTGAATATCATTAGAAAATTTAGAAAATATTGGGACTACAAGCTCCTGGATAGTGCGTCCACTATTGTCATTTTTCATCCCCAAGTGTCAAGGCAGTAATAAGTTTGTTGTTCTAGTTTTTCTGTAATTCTTCGTTTTTTTTATATATATCCCTTCTTCTTCGTTATCATTCTCTCAAATGAATTCTGATCTTAGTTTAAATGCTTTTGCATTCAGCACCCATTTGTTTCAACATTTACCGAGGGTAATCTCCTCAAGAAGAAGTTCTCCTTGCTTTTTAGTTTTTCGTTTGAAGAACTGCGGGTTTTCTTGCAATTTTTCATAAACAATTAACGACTAATAAAACGAGCTTACTCCAGATTTTCCTTAACAGTTTATCCGTATTCGATATACAAATATTTGGATAAAGGGTAATTGTGTTTATTTTATAAATAGGTTAGTCGCGGCCGGTTTCCTATCCGTATAACTGTGAAAAAACCGAATCAATCGGCGATTAGTAAGTAAACTTCGAATGCCGAGAATTCCGATTTTTTTTTCCTTCTCAGAAGTTTTTAATTAAAATATTTGGTTTAGTTGGCGCCTATGGTGAGATTTATTTTTTTTTGCAAAAATTTTAACGCGCTATTATTAGGTCAAAACCCTGATTTGGTGGATATCGTAAGTAAGTAGTAAAATGAGGTTTATTGGTGACTTACCTTTTCGTTGCACGTTCCCATAAACGAGAGCTGTAAAAAGTAAGAAGGTTATTAAATCACGAAACAGTTATTGATAAATTTAAATTAAAAATAAAGCAATGTTTTTTTTTAGTTTGTAGTATTATAGTTTTTTTTTGCTTAATTTTAGGTCGGCTTTAATAATTATTATTATGGTGGTGTTATAAGGATTTTAATAGTACTATTTTTTACCTAAAGTAAGCTTAAAATTGACGCATACTATGTTCGCATCTTTTTAATGAAGAATTGATAAATATATAAAAATAAATGAGAATAAATAAATATACTGTTGATAAGGTGCGGTATAGAGAGAGAAAATAAAATAATAGTCTTAGGAAAAAAATTAAAATATTTTAAATGAGAAGGCAATAAAAAATTATGGAGCTGTAATGTTTTTTTTTTTAATTAGTACTAAAGTTTAAAAAGATAAACTTTTAAAGGTACTGCAAAGGTAAAAAATACGAATTTTACCAATACTCAGGAAAGCTTAGAAAAAAGTTAGGAAATTTAAAAATTAAAAGAATAAAGCTTAAAAAAACAAATAATTAAAGGTATCAAAGGTTCAAAAATCTCAGGAAAATTGAAAAATTCAAAGAAATTAAGGTTAAAAGTTTAAACAAAAACTGTTAACGATTCATAGAATTTTTTAAAAAATTTATTCAAAATTCAAGATCTAAAAATCAAGGGCCAAAAGATTCAAGGGGCTAAAGTTCAAAAAATATAAAAATATTTAAAAGATTTAAGGTTTATTATTGAAGAAATAAAAAAAAATCTAAATTTTTATGAAACCAACTATGTATTGTTTAAAATTATAACAAATAAAAATTTAAACAATTCAACCAATTCTAAGATGTAAGGCATAAAGTTCAAAGGATTCAATGTATAACAAATTCAGACAAATTGCAAATATTTTAACAAAAAAAAATTAATTCAAGATGCATTTTTTTTTAATGTTTGCAGTTCAAAATTTAAAAAAATTTAGATTCAAGGTTAAAAAAAATTTTAATTTCAAAAAGGTATTTAAGTAGCATTTGTTAAAGTATATGACACACATTAATATATATGAGAAAAAATATGCTGTAAAATGAGAAACCTATACTTAATCAATGAAAGTCTTTGATGCAACAGTGTTCTATGATCTTTTAAAAGCATTCGATTGTATCACGAAATACTGCTGTTAAAAATAAGGGCTTTAGAGACATGATACCAAAATGTTCAAGGATTCAAAAAAAAATTCAAAGGATTCAATGTATAACAAATTCAGACAAATTGCAAATATTTTAACAAAAAAAAAATTAATTCAAGATGCAATTTTTTTTTAATGTTTGCAGTTCAAAATTTAAAAAAATTTAGATTCAAGGTTAAAAAAAATTTAAATTTCAAAGTTTGAAATTCACATACTATCAAGAGTCAAGATTTAAAGTTCAAGATACGGAAAAAACCATTTTTTTGAAAAATCAATCAATAAAAGATTCAAGGTTGCAAGAAATAAAAAATCTATTTAAAATATCAAAAAATCACAAAAGTTACAAAATTTAAGGTCCAAAGTTCAACAAATTCAGATAATCTAAGAAAATATTAAAATGAAAGAAAAAATATTTAATTTTTTGGAAGAAATAAAAAACAATTTCAAAATTAGAGAATTCAAAAAGTTCACAAAATTTCAAGATTCGAGACTTAAAGTTTAGAATTTAAAGAATTCAGTTTTTTTAATTTAAAACATTTATTATGCTTCAAAGTTTAAAAAATTGAAAATTTTCAAAAAATTCTGAAAAATTCAATAGAGCTCAAAAAATTATTTGAAGAAAAAAAATTCAAATGCAAAAAATTCAAAAAATAAAAAAAATCTTTTTAAAAAAATTAAAAATGTCAAAAAAATATAAAAAAAAAATCAAAAACTTTAAGGTGAAAGTTCAAAAAATGCAGACAATTCCTGAATATTTCAGCATTAAAGAAAAAATAATTCAAGATCAAAAAAAATTAAAATGAAAAAAAAAATACAGATTAAAAGAGATTTAAGGTTCACAGTTCAAAGTTAAAAAAATTTAATATTCAAGATTCAAAAACTTCCAAAAATTCAATGTTCAGTTTAAAAGACCTCTTGAAGAAAAAAAATAATTTAAAGATTAGAGAATTCAAAAAGTTCAATAATTCAACCAATTCAAGTTCACAAAATTCCAAGATTCAAAACTTAAAGTTCAAGATTCAAAGAATTCAATTTTTTCAATATAAAACATTTATTATGCTTCAAAGTTCAAAAGATTGAAAATTTTCAAAAAATGTAGACAAATTTAATAGAGCTCAAAAAATTGTTTGAAGAAGAAAAATTAAAAGACTAAAGATTCAAAAATTAAGAGAAACTTTTTGAAAAAATAAAAAATGTCAAAAAATTATAAAAAAATCAAAAAGTTTAAGTTGAAAGTTCAAAAAATTCAGACAATTTGTGAATATTTCAGCACTAAAGAAAAAATAATTCAAGATCTAAAAAAAATTAAAATTAAAAAAAAAAACAGATTAAAAAACATTTAAGGTAAAACATTAAAGTAAAAAATAAATAAAAATTTTAAAAATTCCAAAAATTCAAGAGTCAATGTTCAGCTGAAAAGATCTTCTGAAGAAAAAAAAAACAATTTAAAATAAATTAAATAAACTAAGAATTCTAAAATTCCAAAGGTTCTAAAATTCAAATGTAAGGTTCAAAGTTCAAAACATTCAAGATCCTTTAATCAAAGGTTCAGAAACTTAAAAAAAATCAATGTATCAAAAAAAATTTAATATAAGAAAATCATAAAAGTAAACAACTTTAAGGTTCAAAATTCAACAAATGAAGACAATCTGAGAAAATGTTACAATGAAGGAAGAATTAATTCAAGTCTTACAGTTAAAGATTCAAACAAATTCAAGATTCAGTTCAAAAAAAAAATTGAAGAAATTTGAATGTGAAAATTTAAGAAAACAACGTAAAAGGTTCAAAAAACCAAAAATGTTAAAAAATTACCAAAAAACTTAATGCATTTACTGTTTAACAATAAAAAAAATATTCAAGATTCAAGATCCAAAAAATTCAAAAAAAAATACAGTTCAAAGTAGAAGAAATGTAAGTTTAACAAATTTAAGCAAATTCAAAATTTAAATTTTATTTCAAAAAATTGTAAAGAAAAAAAATTAAAAACCGAAAAAAATTATTTGAAAAATTTAAGAATTATGGTTCAAAAATTAACAAAAAAAAAACAATTTATTAAAAAAAATTAAAAACTTGAAAAAACTTTGAAGAAAGTTGAAAAAACTTATCTTATAATTAAAATACTTTTAATATTAATTAAAAAATAGGATCTACCTGTACAGGTAGGTATACGTACATACTACAGAAATTTATCAAGTGACTTGCAGTGATTATTTAAGTTTGACTTTGATGTTTCTGTCAGTTAGTCAGTTGGCATTTTTTGTTTAAATATTTGCTTAAAATGGAAAAAATTCCACAAAATAGAAGAGAGAAGGCCATAAAAGCGACCGAAAATCTTTTGCCAGTTAAATCAAGGCAACAGTATGATCGGGAGTATGGCATATTTGGTATTTAGAAAGATGCCAACGCAATTGTTCAAATAACCGAAACCGTTCTAATGGCATATTTTCAGAAAATGGTAAGTTATTGATTTTATTTTAATAGGTACATATATTTAACAAATTTTAATATTTTTAGTCGGAAAAATACAGTCCGAACTCTCTCTGGACCAAGTATTCTACCCTAAGGTCTACGTTAATGGTCTATAAAAATATAGACATCTCGCAATACCATCGTCTCATATCTTTTTTAAAAGTTAAGTCGAAAGGATATGTCCCGAAGAAGTCTAAAGTTTTGGAAGGAGAACAAATAATAAAATTTATTAAGAAGGCTCCTGATGATATCTACTTGGTACACAAAGTCATATTGGTAATGGGTGTTTTTGGTGGTTTAAGACGAGACGAGTTGGTCAAAATGACCATTGATGATATTGAAGATAGAGGAACGGTCTTGGTTATAAAGGCGCCAGAAACTAAAACTTCAACTTCAAAAAGTTTTATTATCATTGAAGAAGATTTAGGCGCTTTAAATTTAATAAAAAAGTACGCAGCATTAAGACCAGCTGGAATAAACGAGCGAAGATTCTTTCTTACCTATAGTAGAAAGAGTCGCTGTACAGTACAACCTGTTGGAAAAAATACCATAGGAAGCATCCCAACTTTGATCGCAAAATTTTTAAAACTGGACAATGCAGAAGCTTATACCGACCACTATTTGCGTCGCACATCGTCAACTTTACTTGTTGAGGCAGGTGCTTCGTTTGAAATGCTAAAACAACATGGGAAATGGAAAAGCTCTTCAGTAGCTGAAGGATATATACTTAGAAGAAAGTATTTCATCCAAAAATAAAATAGCCAAAATGATTACCAATTCAGTTAATTCCGTATCGACTATTGAAAATTCTTTAATGGACAATTTACAAACTATACAAAATAGCGTTAGTGCTGCCACCTCTACCATCACAAAAAACACCGACCATTCTATAGTGGGATCAGCTACATTTTCCCGGACATTTCAAAATTGTAATTTTTATTTTGGAAATAAAGTGTAATTTTTAGTATTTAAAGAAACGTTATTTTTTGTATAAAATGGATGTTTATTCTTTATTATGAGAGAAATAAAATTGGATAAGCAATAAAATTTCCGGGCATTATTATAATGCCCTAGGTGTGATAGCAGGTATTATTGCTACCATAACATATCCCGTTTCTAAGGTAATTTAAATCAATAATAGATAGAAAAAATTTGAAAATTCAGGCAATTCGACAAAATTCTAAAATGAACGAAAAATTGAATTAAAGATTTGAAGATCAAACAATTGCAAAATTCATAAGGCTTTAAGGTCAAGGTAAAAAAAATAAAAAAAACCATAACTAAACAATTTAAAAAATGTATATACTTTTTAAATAAATAAAGAGTTTAAAAGATTTATATTTCAAAAAATTTATAAAAAAATATTTACCCTGGTACATATACAAATCTTCAATATTTGAAAGTTTCTCAAAACTATATTCTTAAAATAATTTACAAAAAGAACAAACTATATTCAACAGAATTGTTATATAATTCTGAGATCCGTTATACTTTACATAATATACTATGTACTATATATTTTATACTTTACATATTTATACTTTTTTACTATACTTTACATACAAAATGTTTGCTCTTTTATACATAAAACTGAGATCTCAAAGAGAAATAACAATCTGTCTTTACCACTTAATCACAAACAGCTTAATCTCCATTTTATGGATTTATAGCCAAAAATTTTACAATTTAATTCCTCCTGAAATTAGAATTATAAAAAAGACCTAAAATATTCAGTAATAAAGTTAGGGAACGTGTATATAATAATTATAATAAATTTAGTATATTCTTAAGGCGAAATACACTTATTTTTCAATTAGGTATGGATGTTTTGTGTTAGGGAAAAGTTGTGTGGAATTTGATATGAAGGATTTATGTACTGGCTTTGATTATTTATATTTTTTTTTATATAGACATTTTTGTGTTGTAAGCAAACACAAGTATTTAATTTCAATAATATTTAACATATAATATATATAATAATATTTATAATATTATATATATAATATTTATATATATATATATATATATATATATATATATATATATAATATTATATATATATATAATATATATATATATAATATTTAACACAAGTATTTAAGTGATTTTTTGTATGCTAATATTTATTGTATTAATTGTAATTGGAATATATATATATTTTTTTTTAATTTGTTTCATTATATTTTCCTAATTATTACCGGCCAATACGAATTAAGTATCCCTGTAAACCTGGTAAATCATTTATTAAAGTACTAGTGTGGCCATCTATAAAATATCGGTGGCGGGAAACGATATTACAAAGGAAACTTCCCGCCAAAAGCGAGAGAGTATGATTTATTTAGTTGCCGTAAGATGTCTCTGACAGAACAATTTTAGTGCTTCTTGAAATTATTAATTGGTTCATTAAAAACAATGACTGTAGGATAAAAAAAGACTTTTATTTATTTATGATGATTTGTGGGGGTCGGATAATTAAAAATAAACGCTGAACTTGCATAAATGTCAGTAAATAATTAAAAAAAAGAACGAGATATCACTCAAGAAGCATCCATAAGCGGACTGATAGGAACCGGCCAAAACTCGAAGCGCTAATGCAAAATATCCAGATTCCAGATAAAAAAAGATTAATGACTTCGAGATCTGTGTTTATTTACCGCGCATTTTAAATATACATTTAACAGATGATGTCTGGCATTCCGACGTTGCCAATGGTCATTAAAAACGCGATATTTTCCAGATCGCCTTTTTTTTTCCTCTTAATCTCAGTGTCTAACTTATTATGTCATTAAAAATAAATTTAAGATTGGATAACTTTAAATGATATAAAACGTTGCCAATGTTACTCATTAAACCTTTGTTCCTTAGGTTTTTTTTTTATATCATATTGGCAGTCCAACCACCCTATAATTATCAATTTTGTCCAAAGAACTAAAGGTTTCAAAATCTGTGTCGAGAACCATTCAGAACTATCGCATTAAAGGAAAAGTAGTTAACCGAAAACCGACGGGTAGACCAAGAAAAATTTCAAAGAAACTGGATAGAAAAATTAAAAGTATCTCCCAGGCAAATCCTTTTCTGTCAGCAAAGCAAATTCTGGCTGAAGCTGGGGGCTCCAATGTTTCCTCTCGTACGATACAGCGCAGACTAGTTGAAGCAGGCTTAAAAGCATGCAAACCTGCCAAAAAACCGCTTCTTAGTAAGAACAATATTAAAGCACGTCTTCTGTTTGCAGAACAACATGCTCACTGGACACCAGAGCAATAGAAAAAAGTACTTTTTAGTGATTTTTGTATAGTTTAATTTGTATAAAAGTGATAGTGTTCAATATGTTCGTCATATTGCAGGTAAAAGACTTGACCCAAAGTATGTCCAAGGTACTGTAAAACATGGAGGTGGCAACTTTTTAGTGTGGGGTTGTTCCTCTGGCTATGAAATGACACCAATTTACCAAACTGAGGGCATTATAGATAGGTTTAAGTATAAATATATCCTTGAAAATGTCATGATACCTTATGCGGAATGGAATATGCCACTACGTTTTGTGTTCCAACACGACAATGATCCAAAACATACAGCAAAATGTATAAAAGAATGATTTAATGAAAATAAAATAGCCATTCTTAAATGGCCAGCCCAATCGCCCGATCTTAACCCGATCGAAAACCTGTGGGAAATTGTAGATATAGGCCACTTAGAAGTAAAACCTAGTATAAAAACAAAGAGTACATTTTTGAAGAAATTAAAAATATATGGAAAAATATTGATCAAGATAATAATTGATAATTTAATTTCTTCCATGCCTCAAAGGTGCCGCCAGGTAATCGCACATAAAGGCTTGTGGACTAAATATTAAGGGCGCAATCTGATAATGTTTTCTTTTATTTTTATTGTAAGCGTCGCTTAATTTTTGTCGTATAGAAATATTTAACTTTTCTTTTTCTTTTTATGATCTTGTTTATACGGAAGAATGTTGGTATGTTATGTAACAAATATATGGTTATTAATGAGTGTATTTGTTTTATTGAGTTTTAATTCTTCTTGCGTTTTTGCTTTTTTAATAAAAGAAAAAAATTGTATCGTCCCTCTATTTTTGTCCGATACTGTATATATTTTAATTTTTTGGTGTTCATCTATTTGTCATGCCAAATTTGTTCTTTTAAATAGAATTAGGTCAATTCCAGGCAATTTAAAATAATCAAAGTTTGAAGTTCACAAAATTTCAAGATTTATGGTTTATAGTTTACAATACGAAAAAAATCAATTTAAAGGATTTAAGGTTCAAAATATAAAAAATTCAACATCCAAGGGTAACAAAAATTCAAGATTTATTACCTAAAATATACTTACCCAAAAAATGTACAACTTAGAACGGTTCAAAAAATTAAAAAAACAAAATGTCAAAAATTAGCAAAAATTCAAAAACTAATTAATGTTCAACAATTCAGGTTTTTTTGAGAAAATCTTTTAATTAAAGAACAATTTTTAAGGTTCAAGGTTCAAAAAATTCATTTCAACGTCTTGAAGAAACAACATTTAAAAACCTAAAAAAAAAGCAATTTAAAATAATAATAATAATTATTATTATTACTATTATTTTTCGTTATCTATCATTGTTTATTTTTAATGATTAAATTTTTTAAAAATTCTACATATACACTGGTGGCCAAAAGTAGATTGACAACTACTTATTTTTCAAATTTGTTTATATCACGGTTTAGGAAATGATAAATTAGGTGGGACAGTACCTGATTAAAAAACAACGGAGCCTATTTGTAATGTTTAATGATATTTAAACTATTTATTCGTAATACCCAATTTTATTAAAAAAAATTAAAAAACTAAACAATTTTCAAGTGGCCAAAATTAAATTGACAAGTTCAAAGCTTACTAAAATAAAAATAAGTATAGAAAATTTAAAGGGTTTTTCAATAATGCGTTGCATAGCCTCTATTTCTTCTCACTTCCACCGTTGATTGAAAAGGGAAAAGATGCGCAAATACTGTATAAAATTTCGTGACCGCGGCAGCCAGCCGTTCTTTGCTTTATCTAGCAATTTAG
This sequence comes from Anthonomus grandis grandis, assembly GCF_022605725.1. Classification (NCBI taxonomy): domain Eukaryota; kingdom Metazoa; phylum Arthropoda; class Insecta; order Coleoptera; family Curculionidae; genus Anthonomus; species Anthonomus grandis. Next base: position 6,306,197 of record NC_065549.1, read on the forward strand.
AAGCTAAGAGGTGGCGCCCCCATACGTAGGAATGATGAAACTCGCTTGGCAGCCTTGGTATTAAAAATTACCAGACATAATATCGCAGAGAAATGGGAGTTTTCGCATTGCGCTATTTCTGTTTCAGGACATATTCGCATATTCCATAGTATAAATTTGGGAGAAAATATTGAAAGGTTTAGTTTCATATTTTGTTTTTTTTTTCTAATTTTTAAGTATAAAATCTAATAAGTAATATAAGTAATATAATTTTGCTTATTTTTAAAAGTACAGTATATTATAGAGTTTGCCTACATTTCGGCAGAACCAGAGGCTGTTATTTTTTATACAAGGTGCAAAAATATACATATGGTAAAGTGTTTTAAGCTTTTGGGCCTACGGCTTATAAATTAAAAAAAAAATACCTTGAAAAAAAATTAACCTTAAAAACATATACAGGGTGTTCCGTTCATCATGTTACAAACTTCTATGGCAGATAGAAAACGTCAAAAGAAAAACAAAAGTTCATATAAACATGGGTCCGGAAAAGCTTCCTCAGGGAGCTAGAGCTCTTTGAAAATAACCTTTAAAAACTAGTTTTTTTTATAGCTCTGGAACTACTTTAGCTACCGCAACAAATTTTGGGAGGTAAATTATTGTTAGTACGTTTATTCTTTTGAACCTACTAAATAAAAAAAATATTTACCAGGGGCTTCAGAATCAGGGGAGTATTTGGTAAATTTGGGCCCATTTCTTTAAGACTTTAATTTCTGCCCATTTGGGTATTAGATTATGATGTTCCTATGCTTTTTACATAAAAAAGGTGCTCTTAGTAAAACTCGGTAAATGATAAATATCACCGTTTTTGTGAATTGTGAATTGACGAAAAGCAAGTTATGAGATACAAAAATGAATTATCTATTATTATTAATAAACAATGAAAAAAAAATCTGGCGTAAATATAATATAAATGTTTAAAAAAAGTTAAGGTAGCCACTTTATTAAATTGGTACTCAAATTAATTAACTGTCACTTTAATTACCTTGAGGCATAAAATGTTTAAATGATTTTACGTGTACTAAAAAACCAACAAATTAACAATTTTAGAAACGTATTAAAAGTTATTAATAAATTATTAATAAATTATTATAAATAATTAATTATATTAAAAAGTTATTATTAATAAATTAAAGTTTATTAAAAATTGGTATTACAAAAATAAACTTAAAATATTAATTGCTCAAAATGCCGGCCGCCCCGATCGATACATTTATTGTATCTACGCACCATATTAAGGTTGACGTGGTTAAAAATATCAGGCGTGGTTTGGGGAAATTCTGGCCACCAGGTCTTCTTCTGACTCGACTGGAGTTTCATATACGAGATTTTTCATATGCCCCCAAAGAAAAAAATCTAATCTAAATAATAATCTACCATGGGTATTCATCATCCACCAAGGGTTTTCCTCACTTCACACATTCTTAGAATTAAAAATGCCTTCTTTTGTAAATAAAGCCTCGTCAGTAAAAGGGACATATTTTGGAAATTGAGGTTCTTCTGTACATCGGTCAAGAAACCACTGGCAAAAATTCACGCGGGGCCTAAAATCAGGGTCTGTCCTGTTCTAGGTTCTGTTTCTGTTTTCTGTCTAAAACCTGGTCCTAATGATTCCACCTTTTGCAGGTGGTAGGGCCGAAGAAGCTATTCATTAACAACGTTCCATACCTAACATGATTTACATGCATCGCGTCAGCAACTGCTCGAGTATTTACTGCTGGGTTATCTTCAAATCGCTGAAGCACTTCTTCCTCAAAATCCGGGATTCGGATGTTCCTTTGCGCGCCATTATCTTGGCGTTTTATTTTAACAGAGCCAGTCTCCCTGAGCCGTTGATTGACCCTTTCAAAAAGTGTGTGAGCTGGGATTCGCCTTTCGGGAAACCACTCTTCATATAGTCCAGAAGCAGCTCTACCATTACATCGAACTTCCCCATAAATTAAAAGCATATCGGCGTATTCAGCAAAAGTGTAATTCATTACTTAACCGTAATAAAAAGGGAATTAATATCATGTAAAAAATACTGACAGTGACAAATTTAAAAAATACTGACAGTGGCAATGAATTAGCATTATTATTATTATTAAAATAATTAATTCAAGATACAGCATCTTAGTTTGGTTTTAGTCAATTTCCACAAAAACGGTGATATTTACCGACTTTTACTAAGAGCACCTTTTTTTATGTAAAAAGTATAGGAACATCATAATCTAATGTCCAAACCATGTTGGGGCAGAAATTAAAGTCTTAAAGAAATGGGCCCAAATTTACCAAATAGTCTCCTGATTCTGAAGCCCCTGGTAAATATTTTTTTTATTTAATTTTTATAAACGTACTAACAATAATTTACCTCCCAAAATTTGTTGCGGTAGCTAAAGTAGTTCCAGAGCTATAAAAAAAAACTAGTTTTTAAAGGTTATTTTCAAAGAGCTCTAGCTCCTTGAGGAAGCTTTTCCGGACCCATGTTTATATGAACTTTTGTTTTTCTTTTGACGTTTTCTATCTGCCATAGAAGTTTGTAACATGATCAACGGAACACCCTGTATATATTACTCACCTTTAGATTGACTTTTATGTTTTATAGGGTAAGTTTTTAGCTGAAAACTTTTAAATGTATTTTTTTTAAATCTAAAAATGTCTATTGTAGATTTGATAAAGGTCAAGAATATGAAGACCGAAACGTTATTAAAATTATATGTTAAAGCAAGATAAATTTTATGTTTTAACAATTACCAATACCCAAGAAAATAATTGATTTCAAAAATACATAAGCAGCATACATAACCCAAAAACAATCCAACCCTATATATCCAACCAAAGAAAATGGTAAAATTGGATTATTTTTGGGTTAATATTCTGGTTTGATAAATAGCATCATAATTTTTAAATTGCCCGGGCATTGGGCATTATGAATAATCGCTATGTAATTACATTTTTCATATTATACGAGCCCCGTCCCACTTCAGTTGGCCCAATTGAAAATTCTTAATAATTTCTGTTTAAACCCCCAAAAAAAAAGACAAATTTTATAGTGTTATAGTTTTAAACAAATAATAAGCTTTACTTACTCTATAAACACAACAAAATGGGAAAGTAAACTCATTTATATTGAACATATATTTATTTTTTAAAACAGTCGCAATTCTTTGAGGCATGGGGTTTATTAAGTTCTGATACTACCCCTGATTAAAACTATCCCAAATTTCTTGCTAGTGGATTTTGGACCTAATGAATAGAACCCTTGTATATGCCTAAAGAGTTAAAATAAAATAAAAAATAGAAACAAGAAATTTATTTCTACTATTTAAAATATGATTCAAAAATTAATCAATCAACCAAAATCTAATTTTAGAGATAACACATAATGTTTATATGAGATACTTTTTGGTATTGTAATATTGCGGAATAAAGATTCGATAAAAGAATAAGAAATTAATTTTTTACTAAGCGGGCCAACTGAAATAAGACGGGGCTCGTATATATTTTTAGCAGAAAATTTTACATAACGAAATAATCATAAATAAATGGTAGTAAAAGTATTTACATATAAAGATTATTTAAACAATCTTTATCAATATTTTTTATTTTATTTGTTTAAACATTGACTGAAGAGGCAAGATTTAATTTTCAATCATTGATTGGATACGATACGTATTTTGCTATGCGGCTTCTTAGAAGTTTGTTTTTTTCTAATTTGCTGGTATTTTTCAGTTTCCCATTTAAAAAAACTAAAAGAATTTTCAAAAAACTAAGAGAATTGTTTTTTCTCTTCCTAGTATTAGTACATCCCCGATAAGCACACTCGTTAATTTTGCTTGAATTTGACATAATTCAAAACAATAATAATACAAAATAATACGCCAAACATGCAAAAACTCCCTTAGACGATGCTGGCGAGCTCCGCTAAACAATAATGAGACACAAACGGCAAAAAGATTTCCGCGCGCGTTTGAGCGTGGCGCCATCTACCCGCCGCGCGCTTTTTGGGTCACGTTTTTGCCCGTAAATATGCGTATCTTCTCGCCTCTTCAATCAACGCTTCCACCAATCTTTTGGGCATTGACCTAATTAAATTGTCAATATAGGACGTGTCAATGGATATCCAGCATGCCTTCAAAGCTTCAAAAAGTTCTTGTTTATTTTTAAAATGTTAACATCGGATGTGACGATCAATGTAATCCCAAATGTTCTCGATCGGATTTAAGTCCGTGCCTTCTATCAAGTGTAGTGATCCATCGTCGGGCTATGGGAGCCCGAAAAACACGTTTTGGAAAAATAAAATATCTGTCAGATCAGTGATTCAGTATTTTGAGGAAAATAACCTATTCAATGGGAGTCAATTTGGGTTTTATTTTTAATTTATATTATTGATTTGCCACTAGTCGATCCAAATGTAAAATACACACTCTTTGCCGATGACACTACAATCTCGATTACTGGTGGAACGCTCGAGGCTTCTCTATTGGGTTCCCTGAAAGCGCAGTAGGTGGCAGAAAATTGATTTATTTCTAACAGGCTGATGTTTAACGTGATCAAGACTGAGAGAATGGTTTTTTCTCTGAGAAGTGTTGATGGCCTTAATGATCATGTATCCCAGATTAAATTCCTCGGTGTTATTATGGATTTAAAGGTACAATGGGATCTGCACATTGAGTGGGTACCCTCAAAGCTTAACAGCAGAAAATGTATAGGCAGTCTTAAAAAATGCCTATTTTGCAACTTTCCATGCGCAAATGTCATATGCTGTGTTGATTTGGGATCATGCTCCCCGTGCTCAACGTCCTTTTGGTCTCCAGAGAAAGGAGGTTAGGATCTTGAGAGGACTCGGGTTCAGGAGAAGATTGTAGAGCTGTATTTCGAAACTTGCGAATATTAACATTTCCATCCCTCTTTATCCTGGAATGCCTATTGTATGTCAGAAACAACTTAAATAAATTTGCCTCTCATGTTGATTTACACACCTTATTATCACGAAACCACCTCCATGCTTGACTGTGGACACCGTATATTTGGGATCATACCTTTGGTTCACAGGACGCCTAACATATCTTTTGCCATCCGAATGAATTAAATTGAACTTTGATTCATCACTAAAAATAACCTTTTTCTATTGGGAGACTGTCCAGTGACTATGTTCTCGAGCAAAGCTCATTCGCGCCCGTACGTTTTTTAAACTTAGCAGTGGTTTCTTTGCAGGGCGTCTTGTTTTTAAATCACTATATTGAATTCTCCTTCTAATGGTACGACAACTAACTAAACCCACACCTTCTTCTTCTTCCGAATGCAGCTTGATTTCTTTTGAAGTTGCGAATGGGTCAAGTTTTGCTTTTTTCAAAATTTATTTGTCAACACGACTAGTGGTCTTCTTTGGTCGGCCAGATTTTTTTAGAGGAACAACACTTCCACGGAGATTAAAATTTTTTATTATTTGATTTACTGTTGCCCTTAAAAGAGAAAATTTTCGAGCAATATCCGCCTGTTTAACCCCTTTTCGGTAATCGTCGATTATTTGCATCTTAATATCGATCGATAAAGTTATACCACGTGGCATTGTGAATAATTTTCAAAACTAATAGTAAGGAAAGTCAAATCAACAGAAACCAACGCATAAAACTCAGAGACTGAATAAAGATGTTGTTTGTCAATCCAATTTTGGCCACCTAGCAGTCAAACAAAATTATTGAGAAAAAGTGCAAGCAATAAAAATCTATAATCTATAAAAATCTAAAATTCTATGGAATTTGTTTCTTCAAACTATGTTGTTTACATTCCTGAACACTAATAAGCTCAACCGGTTTTTCCTTTGCTTCAGATAAAATATATCCATAAAAATGGAATTTGTCAATCTACTTTTGGCCACCAGTGTATGTATTATTTTTTTATTTATTTGTATTAAAATTATGCAAAAATTCGAAATTATAAAATTCCTATACTGATTATCGATATTTTTCCTTGCATTATCTATTTTCCGTAATTTTTTTTTCAAAATTTCTAAGAATATCTAAATTAAAAATATATATAATATGTACCTATTTAATATATTTAATTAAAATTTATTATTTAGTTTTCTGTTATTATATCTGTCAATTTGTTTAAAAGAAAATAATAAAAACAATTTAAAGTCTCACTATTACACAAACACAAATTTAAAATCTCTCTATTAAGAATTTAACAAAATTTTTCAAAATTCAAGGGTTAAAATTCAAAAGACTGAAAATCCAAGTTTCAGAAGATTGGAACAATTCAAGAATAGGCTCAGAAAAATTTTAAAGTAAAAACTGAAAAAAAAAACAATTTAAAAGGTTTAGGATCCATCGTTCAAAAAATGCAAAAAGTTTAAAAAATTCAGTGCTTAATAAATTTAGACAATTTAAGAATATTTTACTATTAAAGAAAAATTAACTCAAAACCCAAAAAATTCAAAAATCCTCAAAAACATTTCAGTTTTGACGATTAATTTAAGGTTCACAGATTTTTGCACCTATTTTCTATATCATCGTTTGGTTTTCTAATTAGTGTCTGGATCGCTTGGAAATAGTGTTTTTCTCCCGTAATGTGGCTAATTATATCTGAAAAACATCATTCTATTCCTATCCTCTTTTAATTTTCAGATTGAGATAGGGATATATAAATGAGAATTCGATTTTTCTACCTATTTTCTATATCATCATTTCATTTTGTAAGTAGTGTCTGGATCGCCTGAAAATTTTATTTTTCTCTGGTAATGTGTCTAATTATACCCGAAAAACATCATTTTATTCCTATCCTCTTTTAATTTTCAGATTAAGATGGGGATATATCAATGAGAATTCGATTTTTCCACCTATTTTCTATATCATCGTCTGATTTTCTAATTAGTGTCTGGATCGCTTGGAAATAGTGTTTTTCTCCAGTAATGTGTCTAATTACACCCGAAAAGCAACATTTTATTCCCATCTTCTTCCAATTTTCAGACTGAGATAGGGATATGAGTACACTAAATGCAAATCTCGACATTTGCAATAGAAGCAAGTTTTCAGGAAGCGCAAAAATCTGTAAAAAAATTATTTTTAGTGTTATGTAGTTGGGAAAATGTTTGGTAGATGAATCTATCTAAATTCTTTCGATTTGTGTTTACTTTTTAAATCATTACTTATTTATAAATAAGAAAAAAGGAAATAATGTTTGAAAATACACAGTTTTGCATTTATTTTTTGTAAATACCAAGTTTTACATTGAAAGTAAAGAATAATAATACCAAAAACTATGTTTTGTGAAAAAGTTTATTAAAGAAAACAAAAAAAATTATTTCTCTAAATTCCTATTTTTTAGAAAAATGCAAAAAAGTATCAGAAGTCCTTAAACAGGTTAGATCATTAAGTCCTTCATATTCTTCAATGACCACATTATTATCATTTTCATTTTCTTCATTTTGTTGGTCTTCTTCAGCTCCTCTCTGTTGGTAATTATGAACTGCGTTTTGAAGATCCTTGTAAAATTCCAATTCTGGTTTGCTAGCCCAGTCCAATCCAAAATGATTCTTTAGTAAATTAAAAATAGAGGACTTATCTTCTATTAAGCAATGCACTCCAGTAGGAATTTGTTCAGGCTTTAAACGTGAAAGGGTTTTTCCTCTCTTTACAACTGACTTAAACACACCCAAATCAGATTTATAGAGCACTTCTCCTCTTAATAGAGTGCTAATTACCTTCTCGTGTAAATACGAAGCGTTTACTTTCATTAAATTTAACGTGCCATTGGGCAGGCTTTTTTATTACTTGGTACACTGTGTTTTTCCAATCGAGAATTGTCCAGTCTTGACTTAGCCTAAGAACCCTTGAATGATTTTGAATAATCTGCTCATATTCGTGGCGATTGATTATCTCTTTTTTTTTTTAATTTCGCGTTCGATCAACCCAAAAGCCATATCTGGGGGAATGAATGAATGGCCAACTATTGGAAATGTAAACTCGATAGTTTCAATGGTTTTTGGTGCATTATAACAGAGCCAGTATGCTAGCATCCCCATGACGGTGTTATTTTTATTTTGCCCCCGACATCCATCGGCAAAAAGTAAAATTTTGTTTGTAGTTTCTCTAAAATCAAAATTTTTCAGCGTAGTATGTATAGCTGAGGCAATAGCATTGGAATTTTTACAATATTCAGTTTCTAGCCAGACAAAAGATAACACTGTATTTTGAGAAAGTTTTGTTGAAGAGCTGCCGCAAACCACAGTAAAATTATAAAAGTTTATTTGTTGAGAAAAGTATGCACTTTGATCTGGCAATTTAGGCAAAGCCAAATTTTTTTGCCAATCAAAAGAAAAAAGCTATACATCTTCTCTGTCTAATTTTAAACACTTATAAAATGCTTTGCTTTTCAACTTATGGACCCGTTGTTCGCAAATTATCTGAGCTTCGTCATTAGTGTTCACTGTCAACTTCTCTTCAAACTGAATACAAGTGGAACATAAATCAGTCATGGGGGTACCAAAGCTTAGATTATAATTTTTATTCACATATCTTCTAAAAAAACACAATTTTATGGCAAAATTAGGATTTTGTTCACAAAACATTTTATATAATTTTCGAAAATTTAATTCACAGGGCAAAAACACACGAGTAGTTCGATTTCTTTGATAATGACTTATTTTGCATTCCAAATTTTCATAATGAATTGCTTAATTAAATCCTTAAGATGGTCATTTTTGTTTTTAACCCTATCACCACCACGTCGCTCTTTTGGCAACTCATTAGAAAGCAAATAATTTCTTACGTTTCTTTCCAACCTGTCTCCACTAAAACGGGTTATTCCGAGAAAAGCTTTTTTACAAACTCTAAATTTTTCCTTAGTTATTATTGGAACAAAATATTTTATGGAAGTCCATGATGATTTCTTAATGATTTTCTGGGTTTTGAACCCTCACAAAATTGTAGCACAAAAATGTCTTGTTTTACCTTGTTAACATTTGAATATAATGCCATGTGGAAGCTTTGAATGTCTCTCATGCTTAGTTTCCGACACAAAAACACTGGTTTTTTATTGTGAGCACATTTCGGGTATTGAGGCAAATCATGTGGTTTATGTCTGAAATTAAAAAAAAACAAACTATAATAAATTGTAAACTTTAATTTTTCCTGGATACTTATTGTTATGCAGGTTTAAATAATATTATTATAAACATTGCATTTACCTTTCAATTTGCATCTTCCTTCTTTTCCAGTTCTCCTTATTTATTTCGCGTTTTCTCCCTTTTCCTTTTTCACATGGTTGTACTGTATCCATTCCTACAGTAGTAGACACTTTTTTCAAAACTAATAATAACAAATTAAAATTTTAACGGCTTAAAACTGCGAGACGATGTTTATACTATCAAGTATAGTAACAAACTAAAAATAAAAATAATGAAATTATAACACGTGGTATGCGGCCGTTACAAGTGTTTCTAGCGCTCTTATTGGTTGATTGAAAATACCCAGTTTTGCATCCGAACGGCGATTGCGAATACACAGTTTTGCATTTATCCTCTATAAGTAAACGTCTTTTTTATACGTAAATAGGCACTTTTGCAGCTTATATTGTAGTATATCTTTTAGATATCAGTGTAGTCTGTTAAAATGTAAAATAAAATCACTTTCGCGTTTGTTGTCAAATACCGAGTTTTGCATTTAGTATATACTCATATATAAATGACAATTCGATTCTGAAAATTCAATGCTAAAAAAAATTCATAATTCAGTTTGGTGTTCAAAAAAAGTATTTTTTGAAGGAGACAAAAACAATTTAAAATATTAAGGATTCAAAAAATTCAGAATTGAAGTTTTTATTTCTATAAAAATTTTAAATTTTTAATGTTCATCTATTTGGCATGACTTTCAATAATTTGAAATCTCTTCTTTCAGATATAATTAGGTTGTTAGCTATTTAATCATTCAATGTACTACCTATCGTTAGTTTTATATTGTACCAATTAGTGAGTTTTATCTTGCTATTTGTTACATTACTGAAGTGATTGCACTCACTATCAAACAGATAGTAGTCTTAGTTTTAACTTTGAATTTTAATAAAACTACCAATACAGAAACAAAGTCAATATAAACGAAATACCCCGAACAAAATCCGGCAACAGCGCCACACAGTCAATCAACAAAAAAAAACACACCACCTAAATTGCTATCTTTCACTTGGAGAATGAATGATGAACGTCATCGACACAGCCGGCAACAGAGCAATGTCACAGTTAATAGAAAGCAATACATACGTGGATTAGCAACAATAATTATTTAATTAATTATTAAAGTTGCGTCTGGGTTGTTTAATTATTTGCGACGTACTTAAGTGACATTTGTGTATTTTTGTGATCTTGTATAACACAATGTTGTGAGTAAATTGGTGATATGCAGGGTAATAATTGGTTTTAATGGTGATGTAGGACATCAACCCAAATAGGGATTTTTGAATTAAAACCATATAAGGGTAAGAAATATTATTAATGAATATTAATTGGTAATTAAAGATGACATTTGCTATCAGTTTTAAACCCTTTAAAGGTCAAATTAGTCCCGAATTCACAATTTTTGGGTTAATTTTTAAGTATGTTTTGTAACTGTAGTTTTTTAACTATTTTTTTAATATAACGCAGTTGCAAAGGACCTTGAAAACTCATATTTTAGAAAAGGAAAATAAACATAAAACTTTAAGATAATATTGTTTACATTAACATATTGCACACAATATCGCTATTTATATTATTTTACTGTCGATGACATAATTGGTGATAAGTCATTTTTTAAAGGAACTTCCTAGTTTGGATTTTTAAATTGGAAAAAATCCTCCTGAAAAATTAGTAATATTGGCAACGTTGAATATGGTCAATAAATTGATACAATTTTTCTAAATACATCAAAAAATAAAATAAGTGCTTTAATTTTTTTATTTTAAATGGTGCTAAATTATGAATTTTTTAGACCTATGGGCATTAATTTTTTTGTTTATTTAATTTTAAATGTTTAATTATTATTAAAAGAATTTAATTACTAATAGGATTTAAAAAAAACAGTACATTTAAGAGACTTAAAAATCTGTCAAAAAACTGATATTTCCTTAATAATGGCAACGTTGGACTCACAGACATTATTTTTATGTCAACATTATTTCGAAAATAAATATTAATGTTGTCTTCTAATTAATAAATAACAGTACATATATTTGAGGATTTTTAAAAATATTTAAAAAAAGAGATTTTTTTGTCGACCTTGGCAACGTTGGGATGTTAAATACCTCAGGCCTTAAAACACATTAAATGTGAAAGAAATGGATTTTGATTAACACAACAACTCAGATGGCTTTAAAGACCAGAAAGTGGGTAAAAAGTGTATTTTATCGGTTTCTACCACATTTCATGGTCCAGGCACGCCTTGAATCATCTTGAAATGTCACTGTTCTTAAGTAGTTAAACCTACTAGAGACGTGAAACATCATTTCGTACCGATCGTTAATGATTCATGGGTCTCAGATGGGTTTAAAGGTCAAAAAGTGATTAAAAGTGTATTGTGTCGGTTTCTACCGCATTTCATGGTCCAGGAACGCTTTGAATTATCTTAAAATGTCACTGTTCTTAAGTAGTTAAACCCACTAGAGACGTGAAGCATCATTTCATAGCGATCGTCAATGATTCAAGGGTCTCAGATAGGTTTAAAAGTGAAGAAGTTGTTAAAAAGTGTATTGCATCGGTTTCTACAGCATTTGATGGTCCAAGCACGCCTTGAATCATCTTGAAATTTCACTCTTTTAAGTAGTTAAACCCACTAGAGACGTGAAGCATCATTGTATTGCGATCGTCAATGATTCAAGGGTCTCAGATAGGTTTTAAAGGTCAAAAAGTGGGTAAAAAGTGAATTTTATAATTTTCTACCGCATTTCATGCTCCAGGCACGCCTTGAATCATCTTAAAATTTCACTCTTCTTAAGTAGTTAAACCCACTAGAGACGTCAAGCATCATTTCATAGCAATCGTCAATGATTCATCGGTCTTAGATGTGTTTTAAAGTCAAAAAGTGAGTAAAAAGTGTATTTTCTCGGTCTCTACCGCATTTCATGGTCCAGCAATGCCTTAAATCATCTTGAAATTTTACTCTTCTTAAGTAGTTAAACCCACTAGAGACGTGAAGCATCATTTCAAAGCGATCGTCAATGATTCATGGGTCTCAGATGTGTTTAAAGGTCAAAAAGTGGGTAAAAAGTGTATTATGTCGGTTTCTACCGCATTTCATGGTCCAGGCACGCCTCGAAAAATCTTGAAATTTCACTCTTCTTAATTAGTTAAACCCATTAGAGACGTGAAGCATAATTTCATAGCGATCTTCAATGATTCTTGAGTTTCAGATGAGTTTAAGTGTCAAAAAGTGAGTAAAAAGTGTATTTTATCGGTATCTACCGCATTTCATGGCTCAGGCACGCCTTGAATCATCTTGAAATTTCACTTTTCTTAAGTAGTTAAACCCACTAGAGACGTGAAGCATCATTTCATAGCAATCGTCAATGATTCGTGGGTCTCAGATGGGTTTAAAAGTCAAAAAGTGAGTAAAAAGTGTATTTTCTCGGTTTCTACCGCATTTCATAGTCCAGGCACGCCTTGAATCATCTTGAAATTTCACTTTTCTTAGGTAGTTAAACCCACTAAAGACGCGAAGCATCATTTTATAGCGATCGTCAATGATGCATGGGTCTCAGATGGGTTTAAAGGTCAAAAAGTAGGTAAAAAGTGTATTGTATCGGTTTCTACCGCATTTCATGGTCCAGACACGCCTTGAATCATCTTGAAATTTCACTCTTCTTAAGTAGTTAAACCTACTAGAGACGCAAAGCATCTCTTCACAACAATCGTCAATGATTCTTGAGTCTCAGATGGGTTTAAAGGTCAAAAAGTGTACTTTATCGTTTTCTACCGCATTTCATGCTCCAGGCACGCCTTGAATCATCTTGAAATATCATTCTTCTTAAGTAGTTAAACCCACTAGAGACGTCAAGCATCATTTCATAGCAATCGTCAATGATTCATGGGTCTTAGATGGGTTTAAAAGTCAAAAAGTGAGTAAAAAGTGTATTTTCTCGGTCTCTACCGCATTTCATGGTCCAGCAATGCCTTAAATCATCTTGAAATTTCACTTTTCTTAAGTCGGTAAACCCACTAGAGACGTGAAGCATCATTTCATAGCGATCGTCAATGATTCAAGGGTCTCAGATGGGTTTAAAGGTCAAAAAGTGGGTAAAAAGTGTATTTAATCGTTTTCTACTGCATTGCATGGTCTATGCACGCCTCGAATAATCTTGAAATTTCACTCTTCTTAATTAGTTAAACCCATTAGAGACGTGAAGCATAATTTCATAGCGATCTTCAATAATTCATGGGTTTCAGATGGGTTTAAAGGTCAAAAAGTGGGTAAAAAGTGTATTATATCGGTCTCTACCGCATTTCATGGTCCAGCCATGCCTTGAATCATTTTGAAATGTCACTGTTCTTAAGTAGCTAAACCCACTAGAGACGTGAAACAACATTTCATAGCGATCGTTAATGATTCATGGGTCTCAGATGGGTTTATTGGTCAAAAAGTGATTAAAAGTGTATTGTGTCGGTTTCTACCGCATTTCATGGTCCAGGAACGCTTTGAATTATCTTAAAATGTCACTGTTCCTAAGTAGTTGAACCCACTAGAGACGTGAAACATCATTTCATAGCGATCGTCAATGATTCAAGACTCTCAGATAGGTTTAAACGTGAAGAAGTTGGTAAAAAGTGTATTGTATCGGTTTCTACCGCATTTCATGGTCCAGGCACGCCTTGAATCATCTTGAAATGTCACTGTTCTTAAGTAGTTAAATCCGCTAGAGACGGGAAGCATCATTTTATAGCGATCGTCAATGATTCTTGAATCTCAGATGAGTTTTAAGGTCAAAAAGTGGCTAAAAAGTGTATTGCATCAGTTTCTACCGCATTTCATGGTCCAGGAACGCCTTGGATCATCTTGAAATTTCACTTTTCTTAAGAAGTTAAACCCACTAGTGAACGAAGTAAAACATCATTTCATAGCGATCGTCAATAATTCAAGGGTCTCAGATAGGTTTAAAGGTCAAAAAGTGGGTAAAAAGTGCATTTTTTTGGTTTCTACTGCATTTCATGGTCCAGGCACGCCAGGAATCATCCTGAAATTTCACTGTTCTTAAGTAGTTAAACCCACTAGAGACGTAAATTATCATTTCATAGCGATCGTCAATGATTAAAGGGTCTCAGATAGGTTTAAAGGTGAAGAAGTTGGTAAAAAGTGTATTGCATCAGTTTCTACCGCATTTCAGGCTCCAGGCACGCCTTGAATCATCTTGAAATTTCACTCTTCTTAAGTAGTTAAACCCACTAGAGACGTGAAGCATCATTCAATTGCGATCGTCAATAATTCATGGGTCTCAGATAGGTTTAAAGGTCAAAAAATGGATAACAAGTGTATTGTATCGATTTCTACCGCATTCATGGGTCTCAGATGGATTTAAATGTCGAAATGTGAGTAAAAAAAAAAATTTTTTTGCCCAAGATATAACCATTATCAAGAATTTCTCCTTAGCATGAGTTTATCCAGATAGGTAAAAAACGATTGTTATTATTTGCTTATTATATAGACCACCAACAAAAACACTGTATTTTTTTATAAGCAAGAATGAACTTATATCCGACGTTTTTTTATTATAAATGTTTAATTACCAACAAAATATTTGCCTACTAGAAAATTACAATTAACAATTAAAGTGATGTAGATCCTTTATCGATAATAAGAATAATTTACTTAAGACAAAGTCCATTGTGCCTCGACAATAAATAAATAAATGTGAAACAAAGGCGAGCAATCGTGCAAAGGTCAGCCTGGAAAACGGATTCTAAAAATATAAATTTATTTAAAACAATCACATTTGTTTGATTGTATCGTGTTTTTTTTAAGGAACAATTGCGGAAGATTAGATTATAAGGAGCATTAATTAAGATGTCGGAAAACTTCAAAGTGCCGGAACCGGAATGGATATTGGACAAGAATGGTAACGGACATTTGATTTGGAGGAGGGATATCGAGGACAAGGACAGTTCAAGGTGAATTTCAATTTTTCATCTATTTCCTGTATCTATATGAACAAAAACATCAAACATGAATCGGCTCTGTAGTTGCCTAATTTAAATTTTTTATTAGGGTGAAATTCAAGCACGACGTGGAAATCAAAGAGTTCCACCGGAAATCTTACGAACTAATGGAACCACCTTGGACCCAAGAAATCGACTCTCCCAACATATTTTCCATGAGTTTTACGTGTTTGGTGTGTGTCACCATATCCCTTGTGATACCCTGGTATATTTTAAGTGGAGCCATTTACTAGTTTCGATTAGATATAGATAAATTATTTATTATTTAATTTCAATGGAAATTATTAGGTGCAGATGAATACAAGGTGTTCCAAAGAAGGTTAGTTTTTAATAAATACTTAGTTGTAGTACGTAGAAATAGTAATATATTGGAAAAATTGATTTTAAGATTAATAGAGAATTATATTTAAAGAAGCTCCATAAGCGAATTATAGATATGTGATGCAGGGCGGTTTACTTGATCCCGATGGTGAACAGGGGAAATGTTACCATGTAGGTTGTGCTATTTGGTCCTAATTAAAATTAGTTTATATATTATTTAATTAACTTTATTTATTGGATTTTTTTTTAAATATAAACATTGTTGTAATGTTATTGTCAGTTTTTGTTACGATCAAAGGCTTGAAAACACATTTTCCTGATATTATGGTGAAAGAGTAGAGATCTTTGTTCTAAACAGGGTATGAATCCGCCATTTTGTCTTAGATCCTCGGCCATTTTCTGATATATATGGGGAAGGTGATTTTTGGTCCTAAGTAAAATTAGTTTTTTCATATTAGGTTGTATTATTTGATAAATTTATTTTTAATATAAATATTGTTGTTGTAACGTTATTTTCAGTTTTTGTTGCGGTCAAAAGCTTGAAAACATATTTTCCTGATATTATGGTGAAAGAGTAGCGATCTTTGTTCTAAAGAGGCTATGAATCCGCCATTTTGTCATAGATCGTCCGCCATTTTAAATTTTATAAAGGGGTTTTTTCAGCACATTTCCTAGTCTTTTCGGCATTTTTTTTGAAATTAGTAACATATTTTAAGATTTTTTTCGATTCTAAAGGCATTATTCAGCCTTTTTTTTAATAATTTTTAACGAATTTTATCAAATTTGTTAGTCTTTTATTAACTTACCTAGGTCGTTTTTTTATTTATTTTTTCGATTATTATTATACATTTTTAAGCAAATTTCTTAGTTTTTGGACAAATATCGATGTTGATGATATTTGTCATTTGAATAGGATGAATGACGTCATCCACTGCCTGGAATAGAAACAAAATTTGTCCAGGAAGTTAAGGTTATTGGCCATTTGAATGGGATGAATGACGTCATCAACTGCCTGGAATAAAAACGACATACGTCCAGGGAGTTGAGGTTATTGGTCACTTGAATAGCAAGGATGACCTCATCAACTGCCTGGAATAAAAACGACATACGTCCAGGGAGTTAAGGTTATTGGCCATTTGAATGCAATGAATGACGTCATCAACTGCCTGGAATAGAAACAAAATTCGTCCAGGCAGTTGAGGTTATTGGTCATTTGAATGAAATGAATGACGTCATGAACTGTCTAAAATAAAATACGAAATTGGTCCAGGGAGTTGAGGTTATTGGTCATTTGAATAAAATGAATGACGTCATGAACTCTCTGGAACAAAATACGAAATTGGTCCAAGGAATTGAGGTTATTGATCACTTGAATGGCAAGAATGACGTCATCAACTGCTTTGAATATAAACGACATACGTCCAGGGAGTTGAGGTTATTGGTCATTTGAATGGAATGAATGACGTCATCAATTGCCTGGAATAGAAACAAAATTCGTTTAGGAAGTAGAGGTTATTAGTAATTTGAATGAAATGAATGACGTCATGAACTGTCTGAAATAAAATACGAAATTGGTCCAGGGAGTTGAGGTTATGGGTCACTTGAATGGCAAGGATGACTTCATCAACTACTTTGAATATAAAAGACATACGTCCAGGGAGTTGAGGTTATTGTTCATTTGAATGGGATGAATAACGTCATGAACTGTCTGGAATAAAATACGAAATTGGTCCAGGGAGTTGAGGTTATGGGTCACTTGAATGGCAAGGATGACTTCATCAACTACTTTGAATATAAAAGACATACGTCCAGGGAGTTGAGGTTATTGTTCATTTGAATGGGATGAATGACGTCATCAACTGCCTGGAATAAAAACAAAATTAGCCCAGGAAGTTGAAGTTATTGACCATTTGAATGGGATGAATGACGTCATCAACTGCCTCAAATAAAATACGAAATTCATCCAGAGAGTTGAGATTATTGTTCATTTGAATGAAATTATTAAGGTCATCAACTGCCTGGAATAAAATGTGAAATTGGTACAGGGAGTTGAGGTTATCGGTCACTTGAATGGCAAGCATGACGTCATCAACTGCCTGGAATAAAAACGACATACATCCAGGGAGTTGAGGTTATTGGTCATTTGAATGGGATGAATGACATCCTCAACTGCCTAGAATAGAAACAAAATTCGTCCAGGTAGTAGAAGTTATTGACCATTTGAATGGGATGAATGACGTCATCAACTGCCTGGAATAAAAACGACATACGTCCAGGCAGTTGATGTTATTGGTTATTTAAATAGGATGAATGACGTCATCAACTGCCTCAAATAAAATACGAAATTCGTCCAGGGAGATGAGATTATTATTCATTTGAATGAAATTATTGAGGTAATCAACTGCCTGGAATAAAATGTGAAATTGGTACAGGGAGTTGAGGATGACGTCATCAACTGCCTGTAATAGAAACGACATACGTCCAGGGAGTTGAGGTTATTGGTCATTTGAATGGGATGAATGACATCCTTAACTGCTTGGAATAGAAACAAAATTCGTCCAGGCGGTTCAAGTTATTTGTTATTTAAATGGAAAAAATTACATCTTCAATTGCCTAGAATAAAATACGAAAATCGTCCAGGCAACTGAAGTTATTTGTTTTTTGAATGGGATGAAGACCGTCATTAACTGCCTGGAATAAAAACAAAATTCGTCTAGGGAATTGAGGTTATTTATCATCTAATTTGAAAGGATGACGTGATCAACTGCCTAGAATAAATATAAAATTCTTCCAGGCAGTTGATGTTGTTTGTCATTTGAATGGGATAAATGACGTCATCAACTGCCTGGAATAAAAACAAAATTCGTCTAGAGAATTGAGGTTATTTGTTATTTAATTTGAAAGGATGACGTGACCACCTCCTAGAATAAATACAAAATTCTTCCAGGCAGTTGATGTTATTTGTCATTTGAATGAAATGAATGACGTCATGAACTGTCTGAAATTAAATACGAAATTGGTTAAGGGAGTTCAGTTTATTGGTCATTTGAATGGGATGAATGACGTCATTAATTACCTGGAATAGAAAGAAAATATGTCCAGGCAGTTGAAGTTATTGACCATTTGAATGGGATCAATGACGTCATCAACTGCCTGGAATAAAAACGACATACGTCCAGGCAGTTGATGTTATTGGTCATTTAAATGGGATAAATGACGTCATCAACTGCCTCAAATAAAATACGAAATTCGTCCAGGTAGTTGAGATTATTATTCATTTGAATGAAATTATTGAGGTCATCAACTGTCTGGAATAAAATGTGAAATTGGTACAGGGAGTTGAGGATGACGTCATCAACTGCCTGGAATAGAAACGACATACGTCCAGGGAGTTGAGGTTATTGGTCATTTGAATGAAATGAATGACGTCATGAACTGTCTGAAATAAAATACGAAATCGGTCCAGGCAGTTGAGATTATTGTTCATTTGAATGAAATTATTAAGGTCATCAACTGCCTGGAATAAAATGTAAAATTGGTACAGGGAGTTGAGGTTATCGGTCACTTGAATGGCAAGGATGACGTCATCAACTGCCTGGAATAAAAACGACATACGACCAGGGAGTTGAGGTTAGGTAAACAAAATTCGTCTAGGGAATTGAGGTTATTTATCATCTAATTTGAAAGGATGACGTGATCAACTGCCTAGAATAGATACAAAATTCTTCCAGGCAGTTGATGTTATTTGTCATTTGAATGGGATAAATGACGTCATCAACTGCCTGGAATAAAAACAAAATTCGTCTAGAGAATTGAGGTTATTTGTTATTTAATTTGAAAGGATGACGTCACCAACTGCCTGAAATAGAAACATAATTCATCCAGGGAGTGGAGGTTATTGGTCATTTGAATGGGAAACATGACGTGATCAACTGCTTGGATAAATTTCCTATTTTATTCCAGGCAGTTAAAGTTATTGGTCATTTGAATGGGAAGGATGACGTCATCAACTGCCTGAAATAGAAACAAAATTCATTCAGGAAGATGAGGTTCTTGGTCATTTGAATGACGATTGAAAATAGCGTCAGCTGCCTGGAAGAACGAAAAACTGGATTTAATTGATTCAATTGCTTGAAAAATGTAAAAAAAATAATTGCATTGCCTGAAAGAAAATTATTTCAATTACCTGGAAAATCGAATAATTATTCCCAACGGCCTCAAAATCAAAAAAAAAAAATTTTTTTGGCATCTGAATTGTTCCCCTTTCAGTTTTTTTTTCCAGGAAACTCTACTCGTGTTCTTCGTCCACATGAACCTCTTTCAGGAAAGGAATATTTGACTACAAAAGTCTACGTAAATAAATTCGTCAAAATGTTCCTTTTTAAAATATGTCGGATTTTTTTTAATAATTTTTAAAAACGGACGCATACAAAAAGCTACGATTGATTGATACAAGAGCCTTCAATAAAAAAACAACAATTAATTGAACCACAATCCACCCAACAAAAATCCAAATAAGCCCGGACTAATAGGTGACAGGACTGTAACTGTCAAATCTAGAACAAGAACAACCGAGAAAAGTCATGCGCTAGAGTGAGATAAGGCATACAAGAAGTAACAACTTATTAGTCCAAGCGCCTTGGATAAAAAATATAACTTCATATTCTAGTTACAGGCAAGAACA
This sequence comes from Anthonomus grandis grandis, assembly GCF_022605725.1. NCBI lineage: Eukaryota > Metazoa > Arthropoda > Insecta > Coleoptera > Curculionidae > Anthonomus > Anthonomus grandis. The sequence continues at coordinate 6,326,398 of NC_065549.1, forward strand.
ACTGACTGAAAGAGTTAATAGATTATTCATAATTGACAGTATTAGCAACTGAGTGACATACGTAGATTTCTGATAAAAATCTAACAAAATCAGTAGAGTAAATAATAAGTTTTAAGGTTTGATCTGGCAAACCTCGCATCAATTAAAAAAAACTTTCCGCATGGGATAAATAATTTATCGAATGCGATCATCGCCGCTAATAGTTATGTAAATAGTGTTTTCCGTTCGAGAAACAAATCCTCGTCCAATAAAACGGCATACAGCTGCTGCTGCTGCTTTGGGAGAGCTATTTTCAACGAATACATTGTATGTAGATACGTACGGATCGTCCGGATTGACCTTGGCCCGTACTAAAACCGTATCTGTATATGTAGATCTAATAAAAAATGCACACACCGCACTGTTTGAATTTTTAGGTTTAATTTAAAAGCCAGCGGCGTAGCTCAAGGAGCTTTTTAATAAGAGAAATATTGTTAAAATATGGTGTAGGCGCCGGACGAATTAGGGAAGGAATCTAGCCACTCTCCCCATCGACAATTTTTCGATTAGAGGCGTGGCTTATTTGCGCCATCTTGAAAAACATTTAAATTTGCCTACTTTGATGACTTTCTGACGAATAATGATATCTATCTCCGTCTGGCATATGGAGATCTCGCTAAGTCTATCTCTGTCATACTCATTATTGAGAAAAAGTGCATCGCACATAAAAAATTATAGCAGGCTTCTATTTATTATTTTATTTTTGACGATATATTAAGGTTATAAATAATAAAACTTTATTACCCTTTTTCACATTTATCTAAAGTACAATAAATCAGACAAGGAAAACCTCATGGCAAAAATGGTATGTGAGACTAAAATGGGTAATATCTGTACTCTCAAGTCCATATTTGACAATATTGATATACCTATCTCCCTCTAACACATGGTTTCGCCTTAAGGTTATCTTTGTCAGACACACTGTGCTAAAGAAACTCAATAAAATAAAGTATAGCCACAGGAGCGCGGCCTATTTTTTTAATGTAAGATGGGCGCCATCTTGGAAAAATTTAAATGTCATTTATCTATCTCTGTCTGGCACATAGATATCACGCTAAGTCTACATCTGTCGCAGTCATTATGCTGTAAAAAAAAGAGAACTAGAATATTATATTATGGTTTATATTATAGTTTTTAATTTATCTTAGAAGATATAATAAATAATAAAACTTAATTTGCCCTTCTTCAGGTTTATCTCCAGTATAAAGAGTTAAACAAAGATAAACTTATTGTAAAAATGATTTGTGAGAGTGAGGAGGATATACCTGTACTTTAGTTTCGACATTTTAAAATAATGATGTACCCATCTCTGTCTAACACATGCTTTTCGCCATAAGTTTAGCTCTGTCAGACCCATTGTGAATAAGTGACAATTTTATTCAAATTTAGTTTGGAACTATAAAACATAGCAGGCTTGTATTTATTTTATGTTTTCATTGTGTTTATTTAATTAAATTAGTCATTTGAATGATTTGCCCTTCTTCGCATACCTACCCTATAAGTGAGACCCTATAAGTGAGACAAAGATAAACTTATACCAAAAATTATATGTCAGACCGAGATGGATATATCTGTACTCGAAATTCGGTATTTTAAAATATTGATATAGTCATCTCTGTCTAACACACGGTTTTAGATATAACTTCGCAGGCACATTGTGCATTGACAGAGATATATCTTTATTTTAAATCGGTTATACCATAACAATATACCCATCTCTATCAGACTCATTGTTGTGCTGTGTTTTAGTTTTTCTTAAGATATAATGAATAAGAGAATTAAAAGCATAAATAAATAATATTTTATTTGAATTATTTACCTTACCTTGCATAAAATGAGTGAGACAAAGACAAACTTATGCCAAATATTATATGTGAGACTGAGATGGATACATCTGTACTCTAAATTCGGTATTTTAAAATATTGATTTATCCGTCTCTGTCTAACACATAGTTTTCGTCATAAGTTTATCTCTATGAGACTCTTTTGTGTAAAATCACAATTTTATTCAAATTTCGTTTTGAACTAAAAAAACATATAGCGGGCTTGTATTTACTTAAATAACATAATAATAATTAAAGGATAAATAATTAATATTTGGTTCCACTTATTTGCCCTTATTTGCATACAATGAGTGAGACGAAGACAAACTTATGGTAAAAATAATATGTGAGACTGAGATGGATATATCTGAACTCTAACTTCGATATTTTAAAATAATGATATACCTATCTCCGTTTAACACACGGTTTTCGCCATAAGTTTATCTCTGTCAGACTCATTGTATTGTGTAAAATGACAATTTAAAAAAAAAAACAGTGTGCTTTGATTAATTTTTTTAGTTTCTTTTTAAGATACTATAAAAAATACTATTTCAGGTATGAATAAATAATAGTTAATTTCAATCATATGCCCTTTTTCGCATATAATGAGTGAAACAAAGATAAACTTATGGCAAAATTAGATGTGAAAGTGAGATGGGCATATCTTGATTTTAAATTGATTATATAAACGTAATGATAGACCCATCTCTGTCTGACACACAGTTTTTATCATAAGTTTATCTTTGTCAGACACATTGTGCTGAAGAAGCGTCATAAAACTACACCAACTTGATCCTTCCGCGTTTTTTTTAGTATAATGAGTAAGACAAAGATAAACTTATGACGAACATATACCTATGTGACAGAGATGGGTATATCATTTTTTTAAATGTATTTTTTATAGATTTTTGTTTTTAAGAATTATTGTTAAGGTACTCGTGGAAGGTAGGATCAAAAAATAAAGTAAAAAATGTAGAACCGTATTTAAAAAACTAAAATATTGTTGATGTAGGACGAAAAGTGAATTTTACAAAATTTCACTTTTCCCGACCATTTCCGAAGGTATCCGAACGTGTCAAAACGACAATTAAGCCAAGATGTCCTTTCCCTCGAATAATTATTAATATTAACGATTTAATTAATTTAAAAAAAGTGCCCAGCCACTGTTTTTGCATCACACCTTATATTATCGGAGCCCACTAATTCGCGAATCGCTTATTAGATCTGGCCTGGCCATGACATTGACTTGTAGTTGCCTAGGCGACGTTGCCAAGCAATAATAAACCGTATTTATAAATGACTCGCTATTCGCGATTTCGCATGGTTTCGATTCTTATCTGTTTATAAGTTTTACGATTATTTCCGCTGCAATTTTTCTGTTTTATTTACTATTGACATTTGACCCATGACGTATGCGCTATATAACTTTGCTTTTAAATACGGTTTTTATCCGAGGTGACGTCATGATCGTCTTTAAACAAAAGCCGTACTATAACGAATGCCAAGTCGAGAAAGTCCTGTTAAGCGGGTTTAACATTGAAAACCGCACGGCAACAACGAACGGGTCGGTCAACATCTATCATTACTAATAATTTATTTCTATTAACAAAAAAAAAAAAAGTGAGCATAAAAAAAACGAAATTTTTCCACTTTACCAGGTGTGCGCGACCGCCTTAATATTAGTTGCGATTCTCAATTATTGTTTGTTCGCTTCAATTATTTTCAGCGCCAACGCATACGACCCGCACAGACTGCCTGTCGCTAGGCGAACCTCGCCGTGCGACGTTGCCACATCATTTTTAATTTAGTAATAACGCATAATTATTTTTGATCATAATGAATAGTCAGCCTTAGTGTATCATTTGTTTTAATTATGTTACACGCGTATTATTCCCGGCTGTTTTTTTTTCTAACTTTTGTTATTATAGGAGCTGAGGGCCTGTCCCGCTGGAGAGTTTTCGCACAAAATTCGGACGCGTCGCATAAAAGTGCTTATAACTTTGGTTGTCTTCGGGGTAGAGAAATAATGTTTACCTTTTTATAATCTGGAAATATGAGGCTACAACTTGATTATTAAAAAATTTTTATTTGTATTTTTATTTAGGACTAGGATGTCTTTAAAGTCAAAAAATGTTTTTTCTTCGATTTTGGTCAAGGGAATTCTTTGAATTTTATGAGATTTAACGGATTGATTACAGTTCACTTGGACCTTATCCCTATACTTTTAAGTTATTTTCAGCATAGGGTAAGTATTTTTTTTTAACGTCCAAAGTTTCAGACCTGTGTCATATTCTAGCCTCTATGACGGTTTAACGGTATCTTTCCGGAAATAATGACTCACAGAAGATATGTGCGCCTTATCGAGAACTACAATTTTTATCTGGGGTTTAAAAAAAAAAATGTTTTTTTCTGGGAGAAAAATCAAAATAACCTGAAAAAACTGATTTTTTTTAGTTTTTTCTGTGTACAATTTTTCTGGTGAAAAATTTCAAAAAATTTCATTTGGATTAATTAAACCTCCATTCTTTCCGAATAAAAAGGCATATAAAGTTTAACGCTATCCTTTTTACAGGGTGAGCACTGTTCAGTCGAAAATACCCTTTTTCACACTTTTGTTTTTTCAGTTTTAATAACTTTTTAGAGGAGCCAACTAGAGCCTAAAGGCTTATGGACGGTTTGTAGCCTGTAATAAGGAGAATGTTTTACAACACCAACGGTACCTCTAAGTAAAACCGTTTTTGAGTTATGATTTTTTAAATATTTTTTGACTTTAGAAATTAATTGTGCGCACCCTGTATGTGATAGAAAAACCAAAACCAATAGAGCAAATGCGCCATTCATTTTACTATAACATACTAAAATTTCATTTTTTTGCTATATTTACAAGTACCCTAAAAGTAATTTTTTTCCAAAAAAGTACCAAACGCGAAAAATCGCTAAAAATCATCCTGCACACCTGGTTATCCCATGGCCGCGTTTCCATGGCAATGAAAACGGCGATTTTCGCCAAAAAAAAGACCCTTTTGATAATCGAAATTTAACTAGTAAAACCTATTGGAATCGGGCCAGAATTGATGTTAAACTGTTCCTAAGGCTTTATGCTATTTTTCCATGTACAAATCGTAAGGTAAAAACCTTTTTTTATACCCTAAAACATCGTGTGAACATGGTCGATTTTGAAGTCTACGCGTGATTTTAATGGCGACTTTTGGCGCAACATGGCGTCAACGTGGATGAATTAGCACGGACTTGTTTCCTAATTTCATAGATAAAATGCTTAAAATATCTCAAAACTTTCAGGAATTGGTATGGAAATATTCAAGAAACTCTGGACAATCCGAATATGTGCATATCTTTTACCAAATCGTTTTTTTTAGCCGTGATAATTCGGAAAATTTTGACGTTTTAAGAATTTACCGTGTGTTATTATAATATTCATGCGCACAGTGGTTTATACAAGGCATTTTGCTAGACAAAAATTACAATACAGTGGGTCCTAATGATAAAAAAAAATCTAATCGGGGGGATTTAAGTTTTATTATTATTTTATGTGGGATTATTTTTTTTTTTTACTTTTTTGATATTTGCCCGATTTAAATGAAATTGGGTATTTGAGTTTGACTTAGGAAACAATTATTGATTTTTAACAAATTTTTGAAATATTGAGTTTTAAGGTCACGTGACTATCAAACCTTTTTCCTATTGGTCCGATTTGATTGAAATTTGGTATTTGAGGTTTATTTAGGATGAAATTCTTCAATCTTTACAAGTATTTAAAAAACTTTCCACTGATATTATCAAGGAAAATATCTACTGGTCCCAACTGATCAAAGTAGAGCTAAGCTCCTACTTGTTTGGTGTAGGTGTGTGTCAGCGGTAACGTTCATAGATAATAATAAATAATTTTTAGGTCATAATTAAATTAATTATTTACTATGATATACAGTTTTACAGTGTCCAAACTTTAACAACAGATTATATGTTCGGAATAAGCATTAATATTCTTTATCGTCGAGAAACGCTTTGTTTTTCAAACATAAAGTGTTAAAGTTTTAAGAAATAAAATGTTATCAAACTAAAACATGCTTTATTAGCATAAAATACAAAGTATTTGTCGATAAAGCTTTCTGCTAGATAAAGCATTCAGCACTCACACACGAGTAAAAAACGAGTAAGTCGCAAATAAAATACAAAAAGGAGAAGATATTAAAGCTAGCAAAAATCATAAATATATAACAAGATTGTCGCAGTAATTAAAGTAATCACCAAAAACAAAATTAAAAATTGACAAGAAAAAAAGAAACAAACCAAAATCAGAAGCTTTCACCCATGGTTTATTCACAGTCTGATCAAAGTATGCAGTAAGACTATAAAATACTTCACTTTTAAGGAGTGACGCAACAGATGTTTTGAAGCAAATCAAAGCTTTTGCAGACTTGATATTAATTAGGAGATGGTTAAAAATCTTAATACTTTAATAAATAAGAAACTTCCTAGTCAACTCACACAATAATACACGAATAATTAATCTATTAATCTACTAATTAAAAACAAAGCAGAGAACAAGAACTAAATATTCCAAGTAAATCTTCATGTAGAAAGCCCTGAGGTGGGTACACTCGTTAATATTTATTCCATCAATATTTAAAAAGTCTTCTCTGAACTCGCTCTAAATTATGAATGTGAACATCATGATGTAAATGTGAAACCTGATAACCAAACAACGAAGCATACTCCAATCTTGAGCGCCAATATGACAAGTGTAATGCTTTCATATCTTCTTCATTCTTAAAATCTCTAATGCCTTAGAAGATTTAGATATTACCGTATCTATATGTAGAGTAAAGGACAGTCTTAAATAGAAAAATACTTTTAGATACCTCAGAGAAGTCACTCGTATTAAGGAATTTTAATTTAAATTATAGTATTAGTGAAAGTCATAACACTATATTTTCCTACATGTAGCTTTATCAAGACACCAATTGCTAATCAAATTAAGATTATTTTGAAACTGCATGCAATCATAAATGTTTTTAGTCAACAGGAAAGGTCTATCCTGAATTGGAAACTCCATTAGTTGATCAACTTTTTGTTGTTTTTTAATTAAATTTTGTAATTATTTAGGCCCTGATAATTTAAAGAAAAATCAACGTGTTTTGAGAAGTAGATAACCCAATTGGGTTTATCGACTGAGATTGGGTAATCGATTGAGATCGATTTAGCGATCGATTACATCACTTTTTTTTCACAATTTTTTGACGAATCAATGACAGTTGACGAGTGTCAAAATAGCGAGAAAATTTTAAATAATGAATCGTCAGAATCACTTACCTCTGTGGAGGGGATGAATCCGCTTGGTCCGAAAGCCAAGGGATTCGGCACTGGCAATCCACGTTCCTAAAGAAGGAAAATTAATTTCATAATTTGAAATTTAACATTCGATCTATCGGCTGTCAAATATCAAGCATTCAAAGAAACTATTGACGGATTTGCCTTGACGTTTGACATTCGATCAGTTATCAAATATCGACTAGTCAATGAAACTACTGATTGAGGTGACTTGATGTTTGACATCCGATCTGTCAGTTGTGAAATTTATTTATTAATTTAATTTTTTTAATTAAAGTTAGAATAGCTGATAATAGAATTTTTTAACCATAAAATAATTAAATTTGCTCAATATAAATGCTTCAAATTATATTTTATTTTTGGGACTGGCAAGGGTTTGTAGACTGAGCCACAAGAGACAGATTCCAGTGAGTGTTTTCATGCAAATTTATCCCGAAAACTGAATCCAAATTTCCCTTGTGAAAACGTATCGGGACGTTTGATATTCGATCTGTCAAATATCAAGTTTGCAATTGAACCATTGATAATTTATTTATTTTTTATTAAAGTTAGAACAACCGGTGATAAAATTTTCTTAGAACAAAATAACTAACTTTGAGTGGCAGCACTGGACAGAGTATGTAAATTGAGCCACAAGAGAAAAATTTAAGTGAGTGTTTGCATGCAAATTCACCCCAATATAATATACGATCCCAGAAAACTGAATCCATATTTCCTATATATAAACGTATACTCACCCCAACATACTCCAGAATCCCCCAACATTTCTCTCTAACTTTCCCAAACGGACAGGCGAAACATAACCTTAAAATGGTCGGAAAGTACAGCGCCACCATATCGAAATACTGTTCGTTAGGAGACTCCCTTGCGCTCGCGCTCTGTTTTAAAAGCAGCTCGTCCTTCTCTATCGGACTCCTGGACGCGGTCTTGTCCCCCGTGTTACACCGTGGTCTTTTTTCATTAAAATTGGACCTTGTTTGATTAAAATTTGGACCCTTATCGTGAATGTAACCTTCGACGTCTTTGGCACAAGAACACTGCTGCTCTTGATTGATATTGTTCGGGTCCAGCCAGCTCTCGACTATTTTTGACACCACGTCCAATTCCAGTTCTTGGACCTCGTTGGTGCTTCTGGTGGTGCAGAATTTCGAAATGTCTTCGATGTCGAAGATTAAATCGTCGTTGGAGCTCGTGGACCGTTTTTGGACGTTGTTTCCGGACGTTTGGACGAACATGTTTTCTTTTTTTTTTTTTCGATATTTTTGACTGGATTTGTACTTTTAGGTTTTAATTGTTGAGTACGCGCTATAGTGGGGTGGTCTTTGGTGGGGTGTTAATACTTAAAAAATACTTTTTAGGGGTAGTAATACTGATTGAAAGGTGCGTGGTGGGACTTGCTGGAGACTATTCTGGAAAGAAATAGAATGTTATTATTATGTTGCAAGAGCAATTGAAGTGTTTTTTTTAAATATTTATTAAGTTAAATATTTTCTAGAATGTGCAATTTAATCTAATTTAAAAATGTTATTACAGGTTGTGCCATATTATTCATCAGGTTTTAAATATACGCAGAAGAAGTATACGTTGACTTGCCTGTCGTCTAGAGCTTCTTTTAAAATGGTGGTACTTTCATAAATGGGACATGCTATATATTAATGCATTCTTAGATTCTACGCAAAATTTTAAGGAATTTGGGGGGTCAAATAAAATGTCAACGTTTAACATCGGATACATCAGGAGTAATTTTTCAATGGGAAAAATTTAGGCACTTGGCACCCAGAAAGCTTAGGTGTCGAATGGATTCCTCAGATTCACTTAAGGCATTTTGCTATTGAATTTAAAGGTAAAATGTGTTATGATAATACGAGGCAAGAGAATTAAAAAAAACATCTAAAATTTCCAAAATGTTGCGTGAGTTTTATTGACATAATAACAAATAAAGTTTTTTCATAAAGTGTGCCAGGATTCTTTCACCCACTTTTATTTAATTCGCGGTGTTCACGATTCTTGGGTTCCGTTAATATTCCGCCCATTAACCCATTCTTGTTGTTAATATTTATTGACTGGTACATAAAACATCGTCTTTAGAGAAAAAAATAAGTATTTTTTCTTATTTTAGAAAATACCCTGGTGCGTGAATAAACCACTGGGTACAAATCATTTTTTTCATCAACTTTTTTTAAAATTTAACCTAATTCTTTGTTTTGGTCTAGTCTAAAGCTATGGTTTACTAGATGTTCTACTATAAAAATCCAAAATATTCTTAACTTTTAAAATGTAGTGTTATATTTCCAAAACAATTTTTTATTATTGGTGAGTAAGCGAACCACTGGTATAATTCGCCCACTAATTTTGATGATATTGTACAAAACAACCAGTATGAACTTTACACTTTTCCACGTATTTACCACCAAACTATCAAATGCATCGGAGAATATCGGCCACCACCGTTTCTTTGACTTGAAAAATTTGATACCTATAGTTTGCAATGCCATTGTCGTGTTAATCTACCCCACACATCAAAGTTCATCTATTGAGAGGCTAAAAGCAAATATTGCAAATTGCAAATTTTTAGTAGATCTAACAAAAGCATAACTTTGGAAAATTGGTCATTTTTGTCCAACAAACAATTATCGGATATATGTAAATTTTGTTTTATTTGTTGGAATTTAAATCTGCTCATAAATTTCTTTTATGACATCATTTTCTTTTTTTTTCATCAGTTGCCTAGTAGTGCTGAATTCTAGGTAAAGGATGGTCTTCTACATTTGGCTGTTTATGAACAAGATGTACAAGATAGGTTAATAAGGAACCCTAGAAATGTTTTCGAATACTTATATAATTGAAATTTGTGACCATTTCCAAATTTGAACTTGCACAAGTGGATATGACATGAAATATTTTATTATTAATTAAGTCTAAGACGTTTAATGGGTCACATGCCATATTTTATTGAAAGACTTTTCATGATAGATGTTATCAAAAATTCTCTCAAAATATTTTCAAGTGTATATGGATCCAAAACTCTTTAACTCCCTCAAATTTCTTAGAATTTTGGGTATATATATGAAAATGTAATAATATATAGGATGTGAATGGTATGGTAGACAGGTTTTATGCAACTATAGATCTGATAGAAGCGACTCATACGAAATATAAAATTTCGGTCATATTTTTTACAAAAAACTATTAAACTCATAAAAAACAAAAATAAATATTATAGAAAAAAAAAATTCGAATTAGAAACCAAGTATAAAAATGTAAGATCTTTATCAAAAGCATGATCATTGATCGGGATTATGAAAATTTTATAACATGTAAATACTCTTGGTGTTTTGTAAAATCAAGAGGTAATGTGGTAGGATACCCGCATATTTCCATAAATATGATAAACTGTCAATATAAACTATAAACTGCCAAGTCAATTAACTTTTCATTTATGTCTGGAGTTTTCCCAGAGTGCTTAAAAAGAGCAATGATTGTTCCTCTTTACAAGGGTGGCGATCGCGACTGTCCTTCTAACTTTAGACCTATAGCGTTATTGCCTACTTTAGTCAAGATAGTGGAACGGCTCGTCATTTCATTTTTAAATAGGTTTGGCCTATTGAGTCTTCAGCAGTTTGGCTTTCGTGAGTCTGTGGGCACAAATGATGCTATCTTTAGCTTTCTAGAGCACCTGTACAACCGACTGAATGTTGGTGAAGTTGCAGCAGCGGTATTCTGTGACTTGTCCAAGGCATTTGACTGCGTGAGTAACAGAGTGCTGCTGATGAAACTGGAGCTCTATGGTTTCAGAGGAACTGCCCTTGAGTGGTTTCGTTCCTACTTATCAAATCGTGTCCAGGCTGTCAAATTTAATGGTGGTATCTCTAAGGAACTTAATTTAAATGTGGGTGTTGCGCAAGGATCAGTACTTGGTCCTTTACTTTTTCTCATTTATGTGAACGATCTGCCACAACTGCAGGTAACTGGCAAATTTACATTGTTTGCCGATGATACCACCATCCTCTGGCAGGACTCTGATGTTTCTCAAATGGGGGCCAATATACGTGCAGATTTGTTAAAAAAAAAGACTGGTGTGACGCAAATTTTTTGACATTTAATGTTTCCAAAACAAATAGCCTTAATTTTAAATGTAATACAAATGATATATGTTTAAATAATGAAGCCATCACCATGCCACCGTTCAGTAAGTTTTTGGGTCTTTCCATAGATAAGTTCCTTAAATTTGAAGACCATATTGTGAATGTATGTAGAAAAGTCTCATCAGGCTGCTACGCCCTAAGGGTTATTGCCACCAGTCTTAATTTCTCCATCGCCAGATCTGCATACTTCGCGATTATCGAGTCGCACCTTCGATATGGAATTTGCTTTTGGGGTTCATGTTCAAATTCACTTTTTAGTTCAGTGTTTGTACTCCAGAAAAGGGCTATTAGATATCTATGTGGGGCCAAGCCTCGTGACTCATGTCGCCCGCTTTTTGTAAGTCGTAATATTTTAACCCTGTGTTGTATTTTTATTTTGGAAACAGTTTGCTTAGTTTTTAGAAAATATAAACAGGAACTCCACTTAGGAAGCCACTATAATACGCGACAAAATTATTTGTTGAGGCTACCCATTCCTTATTTTGAACTTGTCCGTAGCTCTATCATATATGGAGGTGGAAAGCTGTTTAATAAACTTCCACTAGAAATAAGACAACTTAAGACTGAAAAAAGCCTACGTACAAGGACGAAAATATTTCTTGCTAGTAAAGCGTACTATAGTTTAGGTGAATTTTTTAATGATTAGCATTTAAGTATTTTTCAAAGTTTTATATAATTTAATTTTATTTTAAATTAGTTTCTCGTTTTTATTTCTTTAATGTACAGTCTTATTGGCTTTGTCTACAACTTCTATGTTTATATTGACAATAAAGCATTTTTGAGTTTGAGTTTGAGAGTTTGAGTTTAACACCATTATTTAAAAGAGTAGATAGATCTCATATTACAAATTACAGGTCAATTTCCGATCTAAATATTATGACAAAAATATTTGAACCAATGTATGAATGATGAATTGATGCAACCTTTTACAATAAAATCTCAGAAAATCAGCATGGTTTTTATAAGGGTCGTACTTGCCAAACAAATTTGACAATTTTTTCCAGCTATGTTGCTAGTGGCTTAGATAATGTGGTTCAGGCTGACGTAATTTATTTTGATTTTAAAATAGTCTTTGATAAAGTTGACAATATATTGCTATCCAAATTAAGGTTCTTAGACGATCCATTGTTATATTGGTTTTGCAGCAATTTAACAGATTAAATTTCTATATAAAACTGAATAATGTTGAGATAATAAGTGTTTGACTTTATTATACCATTTGGGGGAAACCTTGTTTGTACCTTGCATAGTAAATAAAAAATGTTGACGTCAGCGATGACTAAACGAAAAGAGTATTAAAAGTAAATTTTGTCAGTGTCTAAAAAATTCTGAATTAAAATATATGAAATAAAAAAAAATCCATTTCTATACGGTTTTTTTTTAAATTTTCACCGACTTTATGTATTTTTGAATTTCCTTTTATTGAAATATTTTAATTCTATATAATTTATTTTTTATGATTTTATTTCAATTAATTAAAAAAAATAAAGACAATTTTTTAGGCACCTATTATTATATTTTAAGTTTCTACGTAAAATTCAAGAAGTTTAATGGTTCACAAGCCATATTTTATTTAAAGAGCTTTCAAGAAGTACATACATAATTTTTTGAAAAATTTTAATTGCATCTATCTTGAAAAGTAAAATACGGCATTTAACACATCAAACTTCTTGGATTTTTATGCAGAATGTGATAATATATAGATATATGATAATATATTAAATACGCATGACACACATCAAACTTTTTGAAATTTTATGCAGAATGTGATAATGTACACGGTTCCCTTATATTTTTTGATTTTTTTGAAGCTTGAAAATTGTATGAAGAAAAAATTTTAAGTTGCTGATGGCGCCCTCTATGACATAATTTTAAAATTTGCCTTAACAAAAAAAACAGGAATAAATGCTAAATTTATGGCAAAAATTCAAAAAAATTACATTTTGAGTTTATCACCCTGTAATTTGGTTGTCTTTGACTTTCAGTCTAGGAAAATTTAATTTCCCATTCTTTTTTAACAGGGATCTGCTACTGTCAAATTATTTATGGAAAACCATGTACAGGGTCTTTCCCCATATATTGACCCCCCTCCTACAGGGATAATGCGAAAAGCTAAAAAAAAAAAAATTAATACAAAACTTTTGGGGTTTTACTTTCAATTTTTGAATCCGATGTCAAAATTTTTTTGTTTCGTTTAGAAACGTCAAATTTTGACAGATGATCAGTTTTTTCTTATGGAACACCCTGTATATGACTTCATAGTTAATAATAGCCGAATTTTCTGATTTCAAATATATATAGTTTAACTATGTTTTATTAAACCGTTTCGGAAATATCGGGCTCCAAACTTTAAAAAAATAATATATTGAAGATCTTGGTAAGCGCTGCTTTGTTATTGTTAGGCGTTTTTTTAAGATAAATGAATTGAGTAGAAACAATAAAAACAGAAGATTTATTATTACTAAGGTGATATTTAGCATCTTTTTGTTGACAAGGATACATTATTTTAACAATTGTTAAACTTTAATTTAGACGTAATTATAACTATAACTGCTCTATATGACCACCACCATTATCAATACAGTTTATATAATCCTGCTCAATTTTGTGTATTGTATTTCTTATAAATTGTCTATGATTTTGATTGATATCATCTATCGCGGTAATACTATTTCTGCGGAGCTCCTCGACATTTTCAGTTCTCTGTTCGTAAACTTTATTTTGAAGGTAACCTCACAGAAATGAATCAAGAGGTGTCAGGTCTGGACTGTTTGGTGGCCAACGAATTGGCCCAGTTCGTCCAATCCACAGGTTATATCTTTCATTTAAAAATTTCAAAACAGGTAACACATTATGCGGTGGGGCACCATCTTTATGCCAAACTATTTGATCGTATTGCCTTATGGGTAGATCTTCAAGTTTAGCTTCAATTTGAAAAGTAAGCATTTCTAGGTATCTCTCTCCCGTCAAGTTGCCGTTATAAAAAATAGGTCCTATGACCTGGTCATTTAAAATTCCACACCATACATGTAGAGATTGCCGCCCTTGAAACTTAATTTCCCTTGTTATTCGGGGGTTTCGGCGAACATTTTTTTTAAAAAGTTATTATCTTCTTCTTTTAGCACTAGCATCTCTTGACAAAATTCCACCCGTTTATTTCTTTGCTCTACACTTAAAAGTTTGAACAGGTAATATTCGATAAGCAAAATATTTATACTTTTTTAAAGTTGAATAAATTTTTTTGGCCGATTGATCAAAGTAAATTCTGGCATCTTCTATGGAATGATTTGGGTGTTCTAAAAAGAAATTCAACATTTTTGATGGGCAATTTGAGGGAGACAAAGGCCCGAACATGATAGTATCGTAGATCGAAATGTATTCAAAAATTCGTAAAAACTTACCTACCTTCGAAATATAGCAAAATATGTAATTCTTCTTCTGGATCGACAAAAACTGTCCGACGTTTTCTTCCTAGAGTTTTCCTGATGCAAAATGCTCGTTCTATATTTTTAAACGTATTTTTTGCCGGATTGGCACCTAAAGGAAAGGTTCGACGATATTCCTCTCTGGCTGTCAACAAATAAGAAATGACAATGCCATCTGAATGATTTGTTTTTTAATAAATGTTAAACAATAACAATGCAGCGCCTACCAAGATCTTCAATATATTATTTTTTTAAAGTTTGGAGCCCGATATTTCCGAAACGGTTTAATAAAACATAGTTAAACTATATATATTTAAAATCAGAAAATTCGGCTCTTTTTAACAATGAAGTCATATACAGGGTGTTCCATAAGAAAAAACTGATCATCTGTCAAAATTTGACGTTTCTAAACGAAAAAAAAAAATGTTGACATCGGATTCAAAAATTTCAAGTAAAACCCCAAAAGTTTTGTATTAATTTTTTTTTTTTAACTTTTCGCATTATCCCTGTAGGAGGGGGGTCAATATATGGGGAAAGACCCTGTACAGTATACTCGCGGTAACGTGAACTTAGATTTTATGAACAACTCATTAATGTGATTCACCAATATTTTTCTATGTTAATTCTATAGTGTGAACAAACCCATATTTCGATAATGTGAATTTTAAGAAATCTTTAGTAATCCTGTGTAGAATTGTCTAGGCTCGTTAGTGGATATTGGGTTTACGCATTTGAAACGTTGTCATTTAGTTGTTGTTTATTAGATAAGAGAGAGTGTCGCATCTTGCGCAGTGTTTAACTCTTTATGAGAAATCAAAAATTTTGGAAGAGCACAAAAATGGTATGAGTGTTACTGCACTAGCAAAGAAATATCAAATAGCAAAATCAACTATTTGTGCAATTAAAAATAAAGAAGAAAAAATTCTAAAAGTTGTTGGAGAGAGTTTAAGACCTAATAAAATAAAAAGTGCAGAAAAGCCCAAGATGGAAACTTTGCTGTATAAATGGTTTACCAAATAGCGTGAACGAAATTTGCCAGTTACGGGTGATATGCTTAAAGAAAACGCTCTAGATTTACATAAAAAATTAAAACTCAACGATAAATTTAATGCAAGCGATGGATGGCTTCAAAAATTTAAATGGCGATATGGTATAAGGCTGCTTAAAATTGCAGGTGAAAAGTTGTCCTCGCAGCCTCACCTTGTAAATCCCTTTATTGAAGGCTTAAGAAAAAAGATGAAGCAGCTTAATCTTAGTGAAGATCAAATTTATAATGCAGATGAGAGGGGTTTATATTGGAAGTTATTGCCAGATAAAACCTATGTTGCAATTTTTGAAAAAACGGCGCCTGGTCTAAAAATAGCTAAACAAAGAATAACTCTTTTGGGGTGCACAAATGCTACAGGATCACACAAACTAACGCCTTTAGTACTAGGAAAAGCAAAATCACCCAGATGTTTTAAAGGATTTGATAATCCAGTCATCTATAAAAGCACCAAAAATGCCTGGATGACGCAGGAAATTTTTAAAAATTGGTTTTTTAAGCATTTTGTTCCAGAGGCAAGTGAAAGTTTTGTTTGCTTTTTAATTTTTTTAAGACTAAATTGGGTTTTTAGGTTAAATCATTTTTACAAAGCAAAAACCTTCCTTTAAAAGCCGTTCTCCTGTTAGACAATGCCCCTTCGCATCCACCGGCAGAAGAATTAAAAACTTCTGATGGACACATTTTTGTTGTCTACATGCCTCCAAATGTTTACACCATTAATTCAACCATTACACCAAAATGTTTTGCGAATAATCAAACTATTTTACAGAAAAGGCCTATTAAGTTCAGTTGTATCAAAGAGTCAAGGAGTAGCTGAGGCCCTATAAGTTATAACTTTAAGAGATGCTATTATGCAATTGCATATGGCCTGGCAAAAAATAGAGCCTTCAGTAATTTCAAAATGTTGTAATAATATTTTGGGAAAAAATTTGGAGGAGGATGACCTACCCTTAGCTCGACTAAAAGAGATGTGGGAAAATGATGTTAGAGCAGCTGCAGTTAATGAAACCATTACATTGCTTCAAGCAATTGAACAGGTATTATTTAGTGCTAGTTACTCCTTTTAATTTTCGATTTTTGGAAATTAAAAGAAGAAAGTCTGTAATTGTTTTAGAATTTCATTGAGATATGGATGTTTTTAGATTGATTATAATCTCAAAGACATTGAGGAATGGAATACAGACGCAGTGGAGGAAAATCTCGATAGCAATGATTCAGAAGATAGTGACTGGGAGATATTAACTTTTGTAGAAAAAAAGTTATCCATTTGGAGGCTCTTGCAGCCTTGAAAATTGTCACACAATGGGCCAATCAAAACTATATCGACATAAAGGACATTATTACACTAAAAGATTTAGAAGAAAAGACTGTAGCCTTAAACCTGTCGCAAAAAAAAGTGCAAACAAAAATTACATCTTTTTTCAAATAAAACTTTTGTATAATGCTTACAACTGTAATAAATAAATTTATAAATAAATACAAACATAAATAAAGTACAATGTATTTCAGTAATGCGAACTAAGTCGACCTTTTTTGAGTTCATATTAACGCGAGCCTACTGTATGTCTTTAAAACCCTTTAGGTAAAATATGGTATGCGACCCATTAAAATTCTTGGAATTTCATGCAGAATAGAAAAATTTAATAATATTTAAAGGTGTGCCTAAAAAAATTTTTTTTTAGTTGAAAATTATAGGATATTAAATAAAATCTTAAAAAATTAATTAGAATTGAGAGAATGCATGGAACATTTATTTTATAATTTCATGCAGAAACTAAGAAAACATTTTAGAAAATGAAGCATGTAATTTTTTTTTAATTTGAAAAATATAGAAAGTGCAATACATTTATTTTCATAATACCTTAAGTTTGACAGTAAAGAACCTTCCAGGCTTGTATTCATGTTGTATTGGTGTGATTAATAATTAAAAATAATTATTAATCACATCAATCTTTTTATTATTTTAACTTACATCCCACCCGGACGTTTTTCAGAGGTTTTGGAAGATGTTTTTGATTACATTTCAACGCTAACGTACCTTTACAATTCAAAAATTATGTTTCTACGTGACTTTAATATTCCAGAGTACATTTTGTATTCGAAAGGAGCTAATCAGTCATTTAGAGTTAACCAACTTAATAATTTGTTAGAATTTTTTGATTGGAAAAAAATAAATTTTATTGAAAATATCCAGGGACGGCTTCTGGATCTTGTTATTACATCTCCATCAGATCTTTGTGAAGTACAGAGACAAAGATGCCATGATTTCTTAGTTAAAGAAGAAGATATTCATCCAGCCTTGTTGATTAAGTTTAGATATAACCTTGACAAAAAAATAAATAGCGGTAAAGTTGAAAATATTTTTTATAATTTTAAAAAAGCTGACCTAAGAATTTTATATCATAAAATTTATAAATGTCTTGATAACTGTGTCCCTAAAACTGCCAGGCGCAAACGATCTTATCCACCCTGGTTTACCTCTGAAATTATTGAATCAATTAGAAATAAACATAGCTCGTGGAAGAAATATAAGCGTTTTCATCAACAATATGATTTAACTAAATTTGGAGAGCTGCGATCGAAAATCAAAAAAGATATTGAACTGTCATACAGGCAATACTGTGGTAATCTGGAAAATAATTTATTTTCCCAACCAGACAATTTTTGGAAGCTTATTCAAAGCTCACAAAATAACAATTTGTTACCACAAAATATGACCGACCAACAGGGAATGATTATGTCTGATCCTCAAGCTATTGCAAACGCATTCGCAGATTTCTTTAAAAGTGCATATATTTCTTCCACTGCTACACAACCCGGCAACAATGCTCAAAACATATTTGCAGATTCCATCATTATATCCAGATTCACGGAAGATGAAGTATTACGAGCTCTTAAAACGATTAAACCAAAAGCAACTGTTGGACCCGACAAAATTCCTGCTTTCCTTCTCTATGATTGTGCCATAGCTTTTGTTAAACCATTAACTTTGCTTTTTAATTTAGCGTTAAAACAAGAAAGCTTTCCTGATCTTTCGAAAATATCTAAAATTATCCCTGTACACAAAAAGAGTGACAAAAATCTCATAGAAAACTATCGCCCTATAACAATAATTAATAACTTTTCTAAATGTTTTGAACGTGTTCTGCATACTGCTTTATATCCATCAATGAAACATCTGATTGACAGTAGACAACACGGTTTTATGAAGGGCAGCTCTACCACAACAAATCTAGTTTCTCTTACTGAATTTATAACTGAATCAATAAATAACAACTCTCAAGTCGACGTCATATATACGGACTTTTCTAAGGCCTTTGACCGACTCGACCATGGCATTCTCGTTAACAACTTCGATCGAATTTATGGATTTTCTTTCGGCCTAACGAATCTTTTTAGATCCTACTTGAGTGACCACCCCCCAGTACGTAGAGTGCTATGGTCGAAGCTCGGCAAAGATTGTTGCCGCTTCTGGAGTCCCACAGGGCTCAATTTTGGGACCGCTTTTTTTCAACTCATTTATTAATAAAATATTTGATGAACTTTCTGTAAATAGTCTGTTATACGCGGACGATAATAAAGTTTTTTATAGAATTAACAGCATTTTGGATTGTATTTTACTTCAAAGTGACTTAAACAAACTTAATGCATGGTGTAAAAATAATAACCTGCCTCTAAATGCTGCTAAATGTAATGTTGTTTCTTTCAGTTTAAAGCAAAAATAATTATTTATGACTATACCATAGACAATGTCACAGCCCCTAGATCAACAGTTTTGAATGACTTAGGTGTAACATTTGATAGCTCTCTTTCTTTTCAGCCACATATTACAGATCGTCCTTAATCTTCCAAACTGACGTATCTCATTTTTCCTAATTGTTCAGGAGAGCAGATTTAAGTTTTATTGATTATTAGGCTGTAAAATTGGGGACTAATAATTTAGTTAAATGAACATATTTTTAATTTATATAAAGGAAAAATATGTTTACTTTAAACTGTCTAAGAGCGTTAAGATTAAAAACTTTCGGTTTCTTAAATTTTTTGAAAAATTTCAGATACGACTATTTGTGAGACCAAAATATCTAAATTAAAATCATTTACGCCCATTTTTTCTTTAGATAATACGTCGCTTTAGGCAAATAAAACGAAATTAAAAAACATTTTTTTGTATGAAAGAGTTTTTTATTGCAATTCAAAATCAAACAAAGAAACGCGCATGGGAGTCTGACCAATACAGAATGTTTGAAAATCGGAGAACTTCTCCTTGGATACTTTAATAGGTTCTGAATTCAGCTTTCCAGGATGTACGTTGTTAAGGTTGACTTTAAGGCGTTTAAGTGACAATGATTTGTATTTTTTTTCAAGATGGCTTGTTTTGAAAAATATCTCATGAGGAGAATTTTTGCTCACCTTAATTACCATAATCTCCGTCCATTTTATCTGCTCTCCAGTAGTTGCTATTTTTACCGATAGAAGTCTTAAATCTCTTGAAAAGCCTTTAAAGTCCAAAAAATCAGTAAATTCAAGGGGGTTAACTTGGTAAGGATGTTGTCTTCTGGCAATTCTGAAGACTGGATATAGCTGAGAGGGCACGAAAATTTTACCAGCATGGGACATAGCATGTGAAATAGTACTATGCGCAGAGTCTCCCTCGTTCTGGCCATGATACGACTCAAAATATCTTAGGGTTATTTCTTCTAGATTTTTACTATGCAAAACTGTATAGAGTAACATTGTAGCCATGATGCTATTTTTATTCTGGCCGCTACAGCCATCGCAATACATAGATACTAGTTTCACTCCTTGATCATCGTAACTTTGCAATGCTTTATTTACGCAAGTTGCTATTTCGGATGAGCCCCTTTTGCTAGCACATTCGTCCCAACAATAGCAAAAGCAGGCTTTGGTCGAGATATTATAGAACGTGAAATTAAAAACTGCAAAGCGTCTTTTGTAAAAAGTGGTGTCTACCGAGGTGTCTACTGACTTGCCTTGTAGTGTTTCTGAAAAAAATAATTCTATATCTGTCAGGCATTACTGTAAATAAAATTTAAAGTGAAGTTCCACAATACCAAAATATTACACACTGTCTTACCTGAACATTTAATTTTTACAGGAAAGTCGGCGTCAGTATCTATTATTTTTCCATTATACCACTTATTGGAATAATACATTTTAATCTTAGTCCCTATTTTTAATTGTCCACTAAACAACAGTTTTTTAGAAAAGACGACATTTTTTGTCCCGTCTTTCCACAACACAAGCACATCCATCATAAAAACAGTACAATCGTAAACTTGAAATCAACTACAACAAGCAACAACTGCACGCTGCAACAAACTGACTATCTAACACCGCATTTTATCCAGTCTGCAATGATTACGCACTTGGATTATTATTCCTGTCAGAACTCAAACTGAGTTACGCCTGAAGTGGTTGGATATGTTTAAAAAAATAAATATCTCACAAACTGACGTATCTCGACTTACGTCTGTTTGTGAGAACTAAAATGTAAAATATTTTGATATACGACAAAGTGTCTTTCATTTTACCAACGAACCAATGCGAATTGAGTTACGCTACTTTGTGAGATGAAAATTTACTTATTTAGAAGCAAGTTGCTGTAAAAATTACAAATTCGCATTTTTATGAGATACGTCAGTTTGGAAGATTAACGACGAGATATTGTCAAACGTAGCTACAGAATGCTAGGTTTTGTAATACATAACTCTCATAATTTTAATAATATCCTCAGCCTAAAAATCTTATTCTTCTCATACGTCAGATCCATACTTGAGTATGCTTCTCAAGTTTGGTCCCCCTATTACCAAAACCATATAAATGAGATTGAGGGTATACAGAGAAAATGTCTAAAATTTCTTTGCTATAAATGCGATGGAGTGGATGGAGTGTATATCCAGAAATCGGTTTTCCACATGCACGGTTACTGGAAAGATTTTTCTTTCATTCTTTAGAAGATAGAAGAAAATCTGCTGATTTGCAGTTTCTATATAAATTAGTGAACAACTTAATTGACTTGCCAGAATTATTACAAGAACTGAACTTTCACATACCTCGCATATCAGCCAGAAACTCACAAACATTTTACCTACCTAGACCAAGGACTAACATTAACAAATTTTCTCCACTAGGCAGCGCCTGTAACACATATAATTCTGTTCAGGGTCAATGTGACTTATTTAACTGTAGCATAGCAGATATCAAAAAAGTACACTATTCTTAGTAAAACTTTGTTTTTTTTTTCTTTACTTTTCTCATTGTTTTTCTTTTTAAGCATTTCCTTATTGTTATTGAGTGTAAATGTATTTTTTTTTCCCATTCAGTAATTGGATGTATTTCTGTTGAATGGCGTAAATAAAATAAATAAATAAATGTTAGAAAATATCCCTTAATATGGTAGACCCTACTGAATATTCCTGAGATTTTTTTAGGCATATTATTAAAAAATATGTACAATTTTAAAAAATGTTAAAAAGGGACTGGGTGGGGGGCATATTATAATTAATCAATTACTAATAACAACCATATACCTCCTATAACTTTTTCGATTATCTATAACACATATGTTAACAAAACAATCTTATAATAAACACAAATCAGCTGATGTTGTACTTACCGAGAGTTCTACAGGGCGACATGAAAAACAAACCGGAGTTAAGCCGAGTCCGCGGATCGTCCGAGAACAAAGAAAACTTTCGGGATTTCGGGAATAACGTAACGATTTTCGCCCTAAAACCCTCCCGTGCACCTTCGAGCGACTTTAAGCTAAAATTTCCGGCTAAAACACCGTTTTAACACGTTAATTTCGACGAAATTGGTCGCGAATTATTCGTAAATGTATATAGCCGGTATTCGGGCTGTTTTTACAGTCGATACACCGGCTGACTCGGTCTACCAGCTGATGTGCTGCTGCCGGGGAATTGCTGCGACGTTGCCGCATCTCCTGCTGAC
The DNA here is from genome assembly GCF_022605725.1 of Anthonomus grandis grandis. NCBI lineage: Eukaryota > Metazoa > Arthropoda > Insecta > Coleoptera > Curculionidae > Anthonomus > Anthonomus grandis. The sequence goes on from NC_065549.1 coordinate 6,349,196, forward strand.
ATACAACAGATGATGTTCCTATAATGGTGTTTGCTTAACGTTTTCCTTTACTGTTCCGGTATAAATACAAATTTAGCTTTTTTTTTTATCTTTGTTTGTTTGTTTTGGTTTGCATAAACGTTCTGGTAGGTAGTTTTCCTCTGTACAAACAGATCGTGAAAATTAAGTAATTATAAATCGGAGGTAGGGGAAAAAACGGGTTTTGGGACGCATCAAAATCGTAATATGCACGACTCGCGCATGGAAGGGATTGCGTGCACTCCTGCGTACGGTGTATAGGAATGGCCGGTTTGCTGCACGGCAGGAATAAATTATTATTTACCTGATTAAATCAATTCGTTTAATTCCGCCTACGTAATTTAAAAGTGGGGCGAAGTACGGGGAATAAAGTAGCCTCTTAAAACTGAAAACACTTCCTTAACTTAACTCGAATACTTCCGAAATTTTAGGAAAAAAACTTGTATATTATTTCATTTTGCAATTATGCGTAAAATTCAAAGAATTTTGAGGGTTCACATGCTATACATATTTTGGTTAAAGGATTTTTTAAATATTTGCGATTATACAGGGTGAGTTTTTTAAAGTGTTACAATGCGATATGTCAAAAACGGCTGCAAATTTTTTTTTGACATTTTGGTGACATTTCAAGAATACCGGGGGGCACTTTTTGTGATATTTTTGACATTTGTCCCTTCACCCCCCTAAGAGAGGGAGAGGGTCACTTCCTTATTTTAAATGGAATGACGTGTTTTTTATTCTTAAATACGAATCTACATAAAATATGAAGTCTGTTTACAAAAAATTTTTAAAATTGCTCTGCTGGTTACGGAATTATGATCAAAAATGTTTTGATTAAATTTAAAAATAATTCGAATATTTTACCATAATAACAGCCGGTTGCCATGGAAATCCTACTGTTTATTTTACTAGTATGGATGGAAATGAAAATCCTAGTAACAGTAGGATTTCCATGGCAACATAACAAGCAGTGTCACATAAAAATGTTGACGTGTTATTAACAAGTAAATTGTGTTTAAAAAGAAAAAAATGGAAGCGAATTTCAGTGTAGAAGTAGATATGTTGTTAATTTTGGGGGAGTGCAGAAAAAATTATAGGGAGGCTGCAGCAGTGTGGGCCGAGAGGTTTCCGGATATTCCAAAATCTCATATGGCCTTTAAGAGACTGGAGACCAGAAGTCGTATGACTGGTAGTCTAAAAAGTAAACGACGAAATCGGATTAAAACGCAAACAGATGAAAATAAGGCAGTTGCTGTATTAGGAGTAGTTATTGATCCTCAAATCAGTACCAGGCGGCTTGCTTTAGATGCTGGAATTAGTCAATCATCAATTATAACCATTCTGCACCGGTACAAGTTTCATCCTTACCACATTACACTTCATCAAGAGCTTTACGGACATGATTTTGAGAATCGCATTAATTTTTGCACTTGGATTTCAACAAAAATGCGTGAAAATAACCATTTTTTGAGAAACGTTATTTTTTCTGATGAGGCTTCTTTTAATAATTGCGGGCAGGTAAGATTTAACTTATTTAAATTAGAACATATTCAAGTTTTGGTTGTTTGCTTTTCTAAAAGGTAAACAGGCACAACATGCATTACTGGGCAGCGACCTTCTCGGTAGAATTAGTTTCAATGTCCCCTCAAGACTCTTGAGACGAAACCGACTATTTGCTTTGCCTTTTCACAGTACCAACTATGCCACTCACTCCCCTATCGAAAGAACCTTAAATATTACCAACCATGAGGATATTGAAGTTGTGGGCATTGGCTTGTTTAGTTTTAGGAATCAAATTAGAGAGATTGTGTAAACTCTTCTGTTGATTTTATGTTGGTTTGCCTGTAAAAACATATTTGTATTTTATCTATTTTAAGTTATGGTTAGGTGTAACTATTGAACTTTGCAATATTGTTTTTTTTTGTAAAGGGGTTGATCCCGTCTATTAAATAAATTAAATTAAATTAAGTTCAAATTAGTTTTTAAGGAGATATTGCTTTATGAACTGTTTAAACCTAGTAATGGGTAAGGATCTGATAGCACTTGGTATAACATGGAATACCCTGCGTATCTGGGCGGTCTGGCGCCATACCAGAATGGCATAGGAGAGAAGTGCATGAAATATTGCATATGCATAATATGCAGTTTTTAATACATTAATTGAAGCAGAATTTCTTAGATTTCTAAGCACAGTTACAAACTGCTTCCTATTCAACAATTCCCAAATAAGTCAAGCGGAATTCAGAGGATATAAGAAGAATACCATAGTCTACAGTATCGAATGCATTTCAGTCAAGGGACACAGGCCTTTATCGTTTATCGATATTTAGCTGTAGGTCAAAAATGAAATCTATGACTGCTTTCTCTGTGACACATACTAAGTATTTAATGCTCATGCAAACATATTTACAAACGGCCATTAAAAAACCACAGTCAGTATTGACACTGGTCTATAGTTTGGTTCTAAACAAGTGTTACCGCTCTTAAAAATAGGGCGTATCCGAGCTACCTCGTTTTTATCTGGTACACAAGATGAAATCACTTTTTTACTTCTTCTATGGAGTGGGCTAAAAAACAATGACGAATCTGTCACTGGATTTAGTGCTACTTAATAAAGGATGATGCTAGACAAATCGGGTCTAACACTTACAAACAAGTTATTAATTACTTCAGTGGAATCTTTGAAAACAATTCTTTCCTGCCTAGGATTTTATTAAGGATACTCCAAATTTTTCTTCCATTGTGCATGTTGTCTTTTTTGTCACTTTTTATTGAATTAACTGAATATTCTCGATGTTTGCTTCTGTAGAAGGCTTTGGTTGTGTGAATTTTTAGTTTTTTATAGTAATCGTCTCTTTTACTTATGAGAGCTAATATCTTTTCAGCAATCCATTCCTCCAATATAATTAGTGAGGATAATATTCCAAATAATCCTCACTGGATGAGAACTGTACCAAATCAACATCCCTGGTCTGTGAACGTAAGGTGTAGTATTTTCGAGGATAGAGTTATTGGTCCGCATTTTTTCCAAGGTTATTTAAATGGACAGGTCTACACAGATTTTTTAAGAAATCAGTTACCTCGTCTACTAAACCAAAATTTTTAATCCTAACGTATGGTTTCAGCAGGACGGAGCTCCACCCCATTATGCCATACAGGCCCGTACTTATTTAAATGAGATTTTTGAAAACAGGTGGATTGGTCGAGGTGGTCCTGTCAACTGGCCTGCTCGTTCGCCAGATTTGACCCCCCTTGACTTTTTTTTATGGCGATTTATAAAAGACAAAGTAATGGCTGGTGCACCTACAACTGCAGAGGACATGAAGAACAGGATTCGTTTTGCTTGTTCATTAGTGACACCAGCAATGTTACAGCGGGTACGAAACTCATGTCAAGAAAGGATAAGAAAGTGTTTGGAAGTCGAAGGCGGTCACTTCGAACAGCTCCTTAGGCATAATACATAGACGATAAATAGTTAAAAAGTAGGAAATAATTTGTTTTTATTGTAGTAGAATATTCGAAATAATTTTTCAAATTTAATCAAAACATTTTTGATCATAATTCCGTAACCAGCAGAGCAATTTTAAAAATTTTTTATAAACAGACTTCATATTTTATGTAGATTCGTATTTAAGAATAAAAAACACGTCATTCCATTTAAAATAAGGAAGTGACCCTCCCCCTCTCTTAGGGGGGTGAAGGGACAAATGTCAAAAATATCACAAAAAGTGCCCCCCGGTATACTTGAAATGTCACCAAAATGTCAAAATGGCAAATTTTTATTTGCAGCCGTTTTTGACATATCGTATTGTAACACTTTAAAAAACTCACCCTGTATACTTCCAAAAACCCTTTAACCCAAACATAGCATTCGACTTCTCAAATTTTTGTTCAAAACTGGATCCCTAAGACTATATAACAAATCATGTTAAATAAAAAATAAGTTATATAACTTTTGTTATAAAAATTCAAGGAAAAAAGTTATAGTCGACAATGTTATATTATGACAATTTGCTTGCTATATAGGGTGTCTCCTTTTTCATAGGGACAGTATTGCTATCTCCTATACTATAAAAGATACGAGGGCGGTTAAATTAGAAAAAAGTTGCGGCATTTTATTCTGATTAAAAAAGTGTATTTAGATTTTTTATGCGACGTTTCGTTTTTTAGATATCATCAACAACTTTTTTTTTTAAACACGGACCTGTATTTTTTGTTTTATATTTAAAAAGAATTTTTATTTTCCTTTTCAACAATGTATAACTTAAATGTCTGTCTCGACGTTTCGGTATAAAAATAGCAGTTTTCAAGCTTTTTTCTTTAATACGGAACTGATTAGTATTTACAAGATTAAAATACCTTCTGAATACATATTTACCTATTTATCTTCAATATCAAACATAAAATTTTAAAACTAAAGTATCTTTTTTTTGTGGGTAAGAAAAAGAAATTCGAAAATTTGGTATGGTTCTTTTAATTTACGAGTACTTGGTTTAGATTTAGAAGGGGAACAATAAATGTGTAAATAAAATAGAATTTTACACTTTTAATAAGAAATATTTTATTTACTTTACAAACAAATGACAAACGTGTATTAACCAAAAAAATTACAAAACAATACGATTTAACTAAAAAAACAACATTCTCTTTACATACATTAGGCAAGAAAAGTTGCTGTTTTTCTAGCTTATAAAGCAGTTTTTTAGTTCTGAGAAGAAATTAAGCAGTTTTTTACAAATAATATTTACACTATTTACAAAAAATTTTCGAAGTGACCCCCATTATGTTCAATGCATTTTACGGTCCTTAATTCTAAATTCTCTATTGAGCGGGTTAAGTATTCAGGCTTTAAATCTCTAAATGCAGCAGTGACCCGATGTGTTAACACCTCCATATTATTTATTTCACTGTTATGGACTTTATTTTTTTAAAATCCCCATAAGAAGTAATCCAGAGGATTAAGGCATGGAGAACGAGGAGGCCACCTTACAGGACCGTTTGATCCTACCCAGCAATTAGGGAAATTTGTGTCGAGAAAATCTCGGGCAACAGCGGAATTGTGAGCGGCACAGTCATCCTGCATAAACCATCGAATACTTCTTAATGTTTCCAATGGAATTTCATCCATAACTTCCGTCAATAGGTTAACGTACCTTTCACCATTTAAATTTCCATCAATAATTTTGGGACCTATTAGCCTATTACCGATGATTCCGCACTACATATTAAGACTAAATCGATTTTGAGGCTTAGTTTCTTCTACTAAATGTGGGTTGTTTTGCGCATAGAAATGCTTATTTTTTCGGTTAAACATGCCACTATTAGTGAATGTAGTTTCGTCGGTCCATAAAATGGTCGTAGAGAACATCGGGTCTGCATTTAACATCTCTTGATACCAACGGCAGAAAACAAGTCTGCGTTCTGAATCACCTGGATGCAGTTTCTGAACCGGTTGGAACTTGTAGTCATGATACCTATGTTTCTTTAAAATTTTTCCGACCACTACAGACAGAACCTATAATTCTTAATGAAGACTCCGGATAAAGATGAATTTGAACTAAAACATTAACATCGTTGTGTGTATTCTTGGCACGGTATTTTCCGCGTTTTTTTGATACACATCCAAATTCGGTGAGGTTTCTTGAAACCAAATAAAAAGTTTGTCGCGCTGGAGCAGTTCTGTTTGGATATATCTAATCTAGCATACTCCCTTACTGCATCATCAACCTTTTGATAACATCTTATAAAAACATCGTACATGTCCTTTTTTTCACTATCACTATACCGTACCTTTACAACTTGTATTTATTTTGTTAATATTGAATTAGGAAATTGCTAAGGAAACACCAAAGCTTTTAAACTAATTTAAGAAACTAACTTACGGCAAAACGTTAAAATATCAAAGTAATATTTTAATAATTTTGTTGTAATTAATAATAATAATTGTTGTCGTAGCTGCGACATATTTTTGATTTCATTGCCTACCTAAATAAGCCACAGCCGTAATAAATCTGACATTGTTATAAAGTTTGAACCATTCGGCAAGCACGGTTCCATTTTCATTAAAGGTGGCTCTCCATGCAGCTTTGAAAATAGATTTTCATTATCGAATATTAATATCGAACAAATCACATATCGTAATTTTTTTCCTAACTACATAAAAAAATATCAGCTGCAATTGATGTTAGTGAATAATATTAGCAGCTAACCCAACTCAACCCAAATCTGCCGTATTTTAATTTTGTAAATACTAATCAGGTCCGTATTAAAGAAAAAAACTTGAAAACTGCTATTTTTAAACCGAAACGTCAAGACAGACATTTAAGCAACTTTTTTCTAATTTAACCGCCGTCGGATCTTTTATAGTATAGGAGATAGCAATACTGTCCCTATGAAAAAGGAGACACCCTGTATAGCATATTTTATGTCATCCATTAGGTGCCGGTAAAGATCAAAGAAAGTTGTAAACCATTGTTTTATAACAGGCCGCGACTTGTCCACACTTGTGTTTTTAAACAGAACAGAGCCGGAGCGGCGTTTGAATTTTCTTTAGTAATTTTAGTGTTGGCAAAACCATAGAGAAAGTAAAATAAAGGCTGAGACACAATTAAGACAAGAATTAAGTTTTATATTTTAAGCAATATGGAGTAAAAGTTGAATGACCACCTTCAATGAAGATTTTAAACTCACAATCACGATTAAATATTATAGTAGCTGCGCATTAAAGTATACAAAGGGCAAAAGGCGGCAAAATTAAAAAAAAAAAACGTGTCATAGAAGCATAACCTCACTTCAAACTTAACTACAGCTTCAAGATGTCTTATTCAAGATTTTATATTTGGACGTTGTACTTCAAATCATAATAACTGATCTGATATTTTTTGCCACGATAATGATATTTTCAATGATTATCTTCAAATAGCCTAAGATTTGGGTGTTTTAACATTAGTTAATATAATAAATTGTACCCTAATATTCCGACTTCCGATATAATGAATATCTAGGTATTTTTTGGTAAGGCTACTCTTGGATCATATCGATCAGAACCTCTGATATTATTAAGTCATATAGAATTAGGACATTATTCCAAACATGAATCATGCCTCCACTTGAGTGAGAATATGTATTTTTTACAGAATGCTAGATTATTGAAGATTAAAAGACATTGATTTTTTAACCTAGATTCTTTAATCTTTGGATTTTCGGACGCTGAGACTAATTTTTGAGTTCTAGTCTTGCATGATCCACATGGATTGGATTACACATTGGATACACTTTTTTTTTAATTTAAATATAAATGTTGGATTTCTAGCCGTAGTTGTTGAATTGTTGGATGTCCGGACAACTGGATTAAATTTTTAAAGCATTTTTGAGTTTCAGTCTTGGCTCATGAACCTTTAGATGCCAAGGGAATTTTTTTAATTCGACGTAGCCTATTTTTTTTTTAATTTTGGATTTAAAAATCCAATTGCAATGTCTTGGCACTTGAATCCTTGCATTATTGCGCTCCATGGCTAATTTTTTAAGTATTCTTAAGTTAGCTTTTGAATTATTGGAAACAAGTCATTTCTTGATATATGTCCAGGCAGATGACACTATTGGGAGTCATTTTTCGGCACATCCAGGCAGTTGAAAGCATAAATTTTTTCCAAGGAATTGCCTGGAAGAAGAACTTTCAACTGCCTGGAATAGTCAATTGAGTTTCAAGTAATTAAAGTAACTTTTCAAGGCATTTGAGGCAAGTTTTGAAGAAAAAGAAGTCATTTTTTTAATATGTCCAGACAATTGACACTTGAGAGCCATTTTCCGGCACTCTAAAGCCTCATTTTCTTCCAGGGTATTGCCTCGAGGAAGTTTCAACTGTCTGAAATAGTCACTTAAGTTTCAAGTAGTTGAAGCAACTTTTCAATGCATTTGAAGCAATTTTGAAGTAATGGAAGACATTTTTTTAATACGTCCAGACAATTGACACTATTGATAGCTATTTTCCCGGCAGTTGAAAGCATCAATTTCTTCCAGGGTATTGCCTGGAAAAGTTTTAACTGCCTGGATAGTCACTTAATATCCAAGTAATTAAAGCAACTTTTAAAGGCATTTGAGGCAATTTTAACGTAATGGAAGTGATTTTTTGATACGTCCGGACAAATTGACACAATTGAGAGCCATTTTAAAGCATCAATTTATTCCAAGGAATTGCCTGGAGGGAGCTTCAACTGCCTGGAATAGTCACTTGAGTTAAAAGTAGTTAAAACAACTTTTCATGGCATTTGAGGCAATTTTGAAGTAATGGAAGTCATTTTTTGGTACGTCTATTCAACTGACACTATTGAGAGCCATTTTCCGGCACTTGAAAGCATCAATTTATTCCAGGGAATTGCCTGGAGGAAGTTTCAACTGCCTGGAATAGTCACTGAGTCTCAAGTAGTTAAACCAACTTTTCAAGGCATTTGAGGCAAGTTTTGAAGTAATGGAAGTAATTTTTTTAATATGTCCAGACAATTGACACTATTGAGAGCCATTTTCCGGCACTTGAAAGCATCAATTTATTGCAGGGAATTACCTGGAAGAAGAAGTTTCAACTGCCTGGAATAGTCACTTGAGTTAAAAGTAGTTAAAACAACTTTTCATGGCATTTGAGGCAATTTTGAAGTAATGGAAGTCATTTTTTGGTACGTCTATTCAACTGACACTATTGAGAGCCATTTTCCGGCACTCTAAAGCCTCATTTTCTTCCAGGGTATTGCCTCGAGGAAGTTTCAACTGTCTCGAATAGTCACTTAAGTTTCAAGTAGTTGAAGCAACTTTTCAAGGCATTTGAAGTAATTTTGAAGTAATGGAAGTCATTTTTTTAATACATCCAGACAATTGACACTATTGAGAGCCATTTTCCGGCACTTGAAAGCATCAATTTATTGCAGGGAATTACCTGGAAGAAGAAGTTTCAACTGCCTGGAATAGTCACTTGAGTTTCTAGTTGAAGCAACTTTTCGAGGCATTTGAAGCAATTTTGAAGTAATGGAAGTAATTTTTTGATACGTCCAGACATTTGACACTATTAAGAGCCATTTTCCGGCACTTAAAACATCAATTTATTTCAGGGAATTGCCTGGAGGAAGTTTCAACTGCCTGTAATAGGCACTTGAGTTTTAAGTAATTAAAGCATTTTTTCAAGGCATTTGAGGCAATTTTGAAGCAATGGAAGTGATTTTTTGATACGTCCAGACAATTGACACTATTGAGAGCTATTTTCCGGCAGTTGAAAGCATCATTTTTTTCCAGGGTATTGCCTGGAGGAAGTTTCAACTGTCTGGAATAGTCGCTTAAGTTTCAAGTAGTTGAAGCAACTTTTCAAGGCATTTGAAGCAATTTTGAAGTAATGGAAGTCATTTTTTTGATACGTCCAGGCAATTGACACTATTGAGAGCTATTTTCCGGCAATTGAAAGTATCAATTTCTTCCAGGGTATTGCCTGGAAAGGTTTTAACTGCCTGGAATAGTCACTTAATTCTCAAGTAATTAATGCAACTTTTAAAGACATTTGAGGCAATGTTGAAGTAATGGAAGTGATTTTTTGATACGTCCAGACAATTGACACTATTAAGTGCCATTTTCCGGCACTTAAAACATCAATTTATTCCAGGGAATTGCCTGAAAGAAGTTTCAACTGCCTGGAATAGACACCTGAGTTTCAAGTAGTTGAAATAACTTTTCAAGGCATTTGAGGCAAGTTTTAAAGTAATGGAAGTCATTTTTTAATACGTCCAGATAATTGACACTAATAAGAGCCATTTTCCGGCACTTAAAACATCAATTTATTTCAGGGAATTACCTGGAGGAAGTTTCAACTGCCTGGAATAGTCACTTGACTCTCAAGTAATTAAAGCAACTTTTCAAGGCATTTAAGGGAATTTCGAAGTAATGGAAGTCATTTTTTTGATGCGTCCATACAATTGTCACTATTGAGAGCCATTTTGAGCCATTGTGCCATTTTGAGAGCCAATATTGAGAGCCATTTAGTTGAAGCAACTTTTCAAGGCATTTGAAACAATTTTGAAGTAATGGAAGTCATTTTTTTGATACGTCCATACAATTGACACTATTGAGAGCCATTTTCCGGCACTTGAAAGCATCAATTTCTTCCAGGGAATTGCCTTGAGGAAGTTTCAACTGCCTGGAATAGTCACTTGAGTTTCAAATAGTTAAAGCAACCTTTCAAGGCATTTTACGTAAGTACTGCCTGTGAGTACATATATTTTACTGTCTTTGAACTTAAGTATTGAGATGAAAGTTACTTTTTTAGTACCAAAATAAATACAAAAAAAATTATTTTAAAAGTTTTATGGTATTTCCGATGTCCCGTTACGCTATGCAAAGAAATAGTTAATAGATTGATTCCTTTTTCTCTTTGAAACAACCGCACCAGTTGTTATCTCCTGTTTTTCTTATAAAATACTGGTAAAAACGTCCCTACCTATTGCAATATTTTAACTTAAAGCAAAAAAACATAAATAGTCTTGCTATACGGCGTTTTAAAGGTACGATCGAGTGATATACGATTATACTCAAATTTCTAATGGCGAAGTTTTGTCCGTCGCATTCGCCATATTTTAATATATAAAAATTTCTCATAACGGATTTCTTTACCTTAAAACTTCATGTTAACTGATGACTGTAACCCTGCAAAACTGACTTATGCAAAACGGTTATATTAACTTCAAAAAAATGTCACCAATATAACCAAAAAAAATCCAAATTAAAAATGATATAAATATAATATAAAATGACCGCATAAGCCATTCGGTTCTGGGTAAGCAACAAATTAATGCACCGACTTATCATGTATTTTGTTTTTAATTTTAAAATTATAAATAATATTCTCGGAACTTGACAAAATGGAATTTTTCTTTTTCAAAGATAATCCATCAGCAGATGATAATCTCGAGAGTCAATTCTCATAAATTTAATCGTGCATGGCACCCTTATTGAACCAATCTAAAATGTTGTCAATATTGATTCAAAACAATGATAAGCATCACATTTGAAAAGAATGTTTTCAATATTATCTACTAAGTGTATAACTTAAGTATGTATACAGGTGGAGACCACACAAAACCTAAGTCTTGCATTAAAATAATAGTTGAGTTAATAGAATTTATTGTCTTCCCTGTATACGTGATTGAAAAACAACTTAAGAAAGAATTATCTTGCTTATTGAAAAATCATTTATTGTTAATAAACACTATAATTAGTTTATATTTACATTTGTTTTTAACTGATTTTTAATGTGGCGCTATCGTTTGATATCTCAAGTACCGATAATGGACGACTACTTAAAACTTTTCCACCGTTTTTTGTCCTTATTTTTATATAGTTTCTGTTCAACTGCACATCAAAGAACCACATAAGAAAAATCACATTTTTCTCACTCATTTTATTTAAATTAAATCTTAAAACAGAATAATAACAAGTTTATTATAGATGATAGTGTACCAGTATTATCAATATTTCATTAGTTGCGTGCATATACAGACTAAAGGTTGTGTGTCGAAATCAGAGGTCGAAAGTGTCGGTTTGTTTTGTAGGTATTTCGAAAATTTTAAGTTAATTTGAACGGGAACGCCAGTTTTTGGAAGTTATGTCTGGGAAAATGCTTAGGATTGGCTTCATCGGAGGTGGGAAAATGGCACAAGCGATGGCGAAAGGATTTATATCAGCTGGTAAACAAAAAAAAATTATATAATAAGATACATGGAGAAAAATAATGAAAATTCTTATTTCTTTTTTTCCAATCCAATTTCTCCGCCGATATACAGGGTGTCCCGCTTCATGTGGGAAATCTCTCGGATCCAGGTAGAACATCGAAAAATAATACCGAACATTCCTACAAAAAAAATTCCTACAGGCCTTCTTTACGCAGATACAGCCTCCTAAAGGACGCTGCTGGAAATTGGTTTTTCATAAATTACTTTTAGTTTAAAAGTAATTTATGAAAAACCAAAATAAACCCGGTAGAATTTAATGAAAATTTTAGGTGATGAACACTATTAGGGACCTCTTAAAATGACATCCTTAGAATACATTTACCTTGTTTACTTTACCAGGGGCGGACTAGGTTGTACACTTTAATGCGTATATTTTTAACACCCTGTATGTTAAAGTCTAAAAAAAATAAATTTAGATACCTTGAACCCTAGGCTAAAAAAAAGGTACTCTTGTTCATTATTGATAAAATGAACCGTTTTGGACAAAAAAAATATAATAAACGAGCCAATGTTTTTTTTTTAAATGAGATAAGTACGCCAGTTATTCAAAGACCAGAAAATTTCGATGTAACTCATTTAATTAAAAAAATACATGTTCCTAAAAATACAGTGGTGTCCTAAAAAATACTTTTACAAAATATTTCTTATTTATTATACGTTTATTTCTTTTTTGTTATTCTTAAGATAAAAACTAAACATAAAAAAAACTAAAAAATTAATGTAAACCAATTGTATTGTACCTGACTTATTTATCGGAATTTTTGCATTTTTGAACGCATTATTGTTACAAACGTTGCTATACTCCAAATTTAGCAAATACCTATCATTTAAACCTAATCTTTGTCAACATATTCATCCTTTATTTGATAATATTTTTTTAATTTTTGTATTTTTTGGTAACTTTTAATTTAAATTTCGTCAAAATATGGAGTTTACTTTTATTGAGTATGCAGATATGCATCTTATGTATGGTCTGGCGTCTTGCAATGCATTGGAAGCAAAAAGATTGTACGAAGAAAGATTTCCCAATCGCATTATTCCGGATCAGAAAACATTTCAACGTGTTGATCAACGTCTAAGGGAAACTGGTAGGTTTCTGTTTTCCACTTAATGAGGTAATACTATTAAATTTCCTTAATGCAATTTTAGGATGTTTTGAAAAAAAAAGAATAATGGTGGTCGGAGAACAGCACGTACAGTGCAATTGGAAGAAAATATTTTAGACGCTGTATCTGACACTCCTACAACGAGTACTCGAAAATTAGCCGCTCAGCTTCATTCGTCCAAAACAATTGTACATATGGTACTGCAAGAACAACTGTTGTACCCATATCACTTACAAAAAGTGCATGAACTACTGCCCAGAGATTTTGCTCCTAGAATTTACTCTTCTTTTTACGGATGAAGCAGGGTTTACCAAAAATGGAATTGAAAACTTACATAACTCGCATGTATGGGTTGATGAAAATCCCCGTGATACTATTATTTCTTCAGCAGGAATTATTGGCAATTTTTTGATTGGGCCATTTGAACTGCCACCACGTTTAAACGGAGAACTTTATTTGGAGTTCCTTCAGAACAATCTTCCAGATTTATTAGAAGATTTGCCCCTTGCAACCCGCCGAGATATGTATTTTATGCATGATGGAGCTCCACCCCATTTTAGCCTTGCTGTAATATACCACTTAAATAATACTTTTGAAAATCGTTGGATATGTAGAGGAGGATCTGTTGCTTGGCCTCCTCGGTCTTCCGATCTAACGCCATTAGGTTTTTGTCTATGGGGTCACCTCAAAACCTTGGTGTATTCCACCCCAGTCGATACTCGGGAAGAACTGCTCCAAAGAATTACATTTCATTGTGATAATATAAAAAACAATCTTGGGTTATTGTGGCGAGTGCAGCAGTCCTCGATTCGTCGTGCCCGCAAATGTGTTAAGCCGCGTCCAGATCTGTATCACGTCGCGCAACCGTACCACGTCGCGTACCACGATGCGAGCAGAAAACCCACGTTCACGCACGCCGTACCGAACAACGCTTTGCACCTCGCATTGCAACCGTTTGTGCGATCCATTTTACTGATATTTTAATTTTTGTCAGTAGTTAATTTAGCGTTCAGAATGGATGTTGCTGCTGCTGCGTATATTTATATTCATTACTTTATCCATAAACATTCATGATGCCTATAGAACGCAATTAAAAGACATATACGCTCGTCAGTCCACTCCATGACACCTGCCGATAGCCAAAATAATACTAAAATAAAGAAACAAATCGTATCGTACGGTCTCGTCGTTCGTTTCCCGTCCAGACTTGCTTGGCGTCGTCGCGTACCAATCCTTTGATGTTTCGTCAGAAAACCGACTCGCCCTGGATCGCGACGAGCGCCGAGCTGCAACACTTTTTAAGTTCGCGACGGCGTTCGTTTCGACGTCCAAATTGGTTCGCGACATGGTACGGTTGCGCGACGTGGTACAGATCTGGACGTGGCTTTAGAGTTCACGGAGCCCACGTCGAACCTACTTATGAAGTTTTTAATTAATTGTTTATTGCTCGTATTGAAGAATTTAACTTTTGTTTACATATTTGGTTTTTGGCATTTTTTTGTAAGTTGTTTTTTCTAATTTAAAAACATACACTCATCAAAGATTTTTTTTAAATTATTTTGTAAAAGTATTTTTTAGGACACCATTGTATTTTTAGGAACATGTATTATTTTAAATTAAATGACTTACATCGAAATTTCTCTGTTCTTTAAATAACTAGCGTACTTATCTCATTTAAAAAAAATAAAAAAAAAAAACATTGGCTCGTTTATAATTTTTTTTCTCCAAAACGGTTCATTTTATCGATAATGAACAAGAGTACCTTTTTTTTAGCCTAGGGTTCAAGGTATCCAAATTATTTTTTTTTAGACTTTAACATACAGGGTGTTAAAAATATACGCATTAAAGTGTACAAACTAGTCCGCCCCTGGTAAAGTAAACAAGGTAAATGTATTTTAAGGATGTCATTTTAAGAGGTCCCTAATAGTGTTCATCACCTAAAAATTTTATTAAAATCTACCGGGTAGCTTAAAAGTAATTTATGAAAAACCAATTTCCAGCAGTGTCCTTTAGGAGGCCGTATCTTCGTAAAGAAGGCCTGTTGGAATTTTTTTTATAGGAACGTTCGGTATTATTTTTCGATGTTCTACCTGAATCCGAGAGATTTCCCACATGAACCGGGACACCCTGTATTCGGAATTTATTTATCGGATCATTTTATTTAGCCTTTTTGAAGGAACTTTTGACATATATGTCAAAATTGGATTGTCATCATTGTACTTTAGTTTTTACGCGAATTTAATATAAAATATACAAGAGGTCTAATTTAAAAATCACAAGTTGTGGTTATTAATGCGTTTTTGTTTCCTATACCATATTTCCCAAGTTATTTTTTTTTTATTTCAAACAATAAATAATAGTTATAGGGGTGAGCTACTTTTGGAATCACCCGGTATATTATAGGGTTTAGTGGTTTAGCCCACATAGCATGCGATATCCACTGTATATACCTATAAAGTCCAGAAAGTGCAAAATATATTGTGTACTTATGTTCTATGTATATACATATATTACACATTGAGATTAACTTTATTTTTTATGTTTTAGTATAAATAATATATGTATATATTTCGTGAACATTACCGCCGCCTGCTAATATCTAATTTCGATATATCCGAGACATGAATTAATTTTTTTAATGGCTATTTTATAATATAATATACAATTCAAATACTTCTATTTGAATTGCTCTGCTGCCCGAAATATACCGTTTATATATTTATCGGAATTTAAAAATGTATTAGAAATGCGAATGTTTACCTATATAAATATTTTTTACTAAGCCTGTTACAATGACTAAAAAAAGGAAATTGGTGATGAAAAAAGAAGAAAACAAAAAAGAGAAGCAGAGCAAAGGCGTAGGGATAAAATTAAGTTAAACGTAGAGCTGTATGAGTTGGCAAAGAAAAAAGAACGTGAAAGATACCACAGAAGAAAAAATGTTGGAAAAATAAAAACTATTAACAACGTCTCTGAAAGAGAAAAAAGAGCAATAAGAAAGCGATGGAAACAGGCTGCACTAAAATATAGAGAAAAAAATAAGGGACAAAAGAAATTAGTTACATATTTAGAAAAAAATACACCTCCTTCGACACCAACGAATTTTCAAGTTCGAGAAAATATTCCATCAATGGTATTTCAATACATCACTTATAATTTATTTGTATCTGTCCATATTCAATTATTCTTATCGCCGATTTTAACACAACATTAAAAATAAGGACAACCACATCTTGCACAACACATACAATAAGAAAAGACAACACTATTTAAATTCAAATACAGTAGCACATAGGAATCAACAAAAGAACATGGGAATTATCAAACGTTTAATAAAAGTTATCGCTCTGTTATTACAAAAATAATAAGAACAAGCCAAGTTACTCACCAAACGATGAAATATAGCCGCATCTGTTTAATCCGTTGCCTTACATAAAACTTAAACGTTGCTGTAGATATTTTTTCCTGTATAATATTATAAAGTTTCGGTGCTAAATATTTAAAATGACGCTGACCAATACTTTTTTTGTTCCTACCAATACGCGCATTTTGATTAAACCTATTTCTTCTGGGGTATGTGTGCGATAAAGTTTCCAGAATAATTTTCTTCCTATATGCATATATTCATACATAAATTGAAACAGTAAAGTTTCCTCATGTCCATTATTTTTGTTTCCTTATAAAGTAAATTGGTTGGAAATAGTCGTCAAATGAGATTGAACCAATGAATAGTATATTATGGTAAGGTTCTTGATACTTCTAATTTTATTGGTCAACTGCTTTAATTGCAAATCCCATTTAAGATGTTGGTCTACAATAATACCCAAATATTTTATGGACGGTGATGCAGGATTTGACAACGATTGAATAATTTCTAAAGCACTTATTTGGGGAAGATTTCTGGTGTAAGAAGTAAAACTAATATATTTTGTTTTTTGCCCATTTAATGTTAGTTTGCTTTTCTTAAACCAATCTGCAAATAATTGAAAATCATTTTCAGCTGTTTGTTTTAGGGCTTGCCAGGTCTCTCCTGTGTAGACAACAACTGTGTCGTCGGCGAAATAATTATATTTCTTATAATTCTTCCCACGGTTCTTATAAAAAAAGACTAAGTATTTATATATATAATAAATAAATGTGGTCATATTACAGTGCCTTGGGGTAGTACTCTTAAATGATTCCAATACACATACAAGATCCACCAGTCTAAAAGAATTATTCGAAAAAATTACATTATATTCTCCTGAAAACATTAAATTGCGTTTAAATTGAGAGAGATAACTAATCCAAAAAGTAGCAAAGTCTCCTAATGGAGATCTTTTAATTTTTTTGGAAAAAAATTGTTTATTTGTCTATTCACTCAAAGCCTTTCAATACAAAAAATGCATATAGGTTGCGTTACGTATTAAAAAAAGGAAATATGAATAAATTTCAGATACCACGCCCAAAAATACATTTTTTTCTGTGTTATTTTTGGAAGAAAACTTTGTGATTCTTTTTTCCCAAAAACATTTGAATTATTTTCTGCGAATTAATTTTTCAAGAATTTGATTAAATTTTTCCAAAAATTAGAACCATCTTTACGAAAAATTTGAATTAGTTTTTAAGAATTTGAGTATTTTTTTGTCAAGAATTTTTGTTACCCTAAATTTCTATTATTAATTTTTGTCTAAATTTCTCAAAATTTACCATTTTAGGCTTAACCAAACCGGATTCCATAACAACCAGTTGCCACCCCACTGATCTGCCTAACATACAAGCTTTTAAGGTAAGCAAAAATACAAAAAAAACAACAAAAATTTTTATTAAAAAAAAGTCTAATAATTTTTGACCTACCTAAGCTAGAACCGTTTTTTTCAACTTTATTTGATTAACAATTATTTGCTCTATATATAATTTTGCTTATATCTAATACAACTCTAAATCCAAATTCAATGAAGATATAACAACTCTTAAATCGTAAAAAGTCCTCTTTAAGGAAGCTATGACACAGAAATAGCTCATATCTCTTTTATTAATTAATTAGTGACTTTAAGTAATATCGTTAAAGTTCTACATTAAATCTTTATAAAATCCAATTAAAATTGTTCTAATTAAGTAAGAGAGACCATTTTAAGTTGGCGCCACGTTAGCAAACGCTTGCTGCATCAATCTCACACTTTTTGGGTTGATAGCTTTTGACCTATGTAAGCTAGAACCGTTAAATCAACTCTTTTTGTTTAGAATCTTTTGATCTATATTGATTACATTTAAGAAAACTGAATTAAAAATAATAACTTAAATTAAAGTATCAAAGTTAATAAAAGTATCATAAGCGAAGTTAAACACTAAGTCTTTGTCTACAAGATTCCATTCAAACTATGTTTGATAAGTTAATTATTTACGAGATATGAACATTTAAAGTTTGTGCCACGTCAGCAGAGGCTTGCTGCATCAGGCCTGCACTTTTGGGCTTACAACTTTTGACTCACTGAAGCTGGAACTGAAAAATCAACTTTGTTTGGTTAAGAATTACTTTATTCACAGCTTAAATCTAATAAAACTCTAAACTCAATGCCATTGAAGATATAGCAACTTTTATCCTAAAAATCCTCTTCAAAGAAACCTTGACACGAAAATCGTACATATCTCTTTTATAAGTCAATTTGTAGCTTTAAGTATCAGAAGTAGAATTAAACATTAAATTCCATTAAAATTGTTCCGATTAAGGTAATAATTTATGAAATATGGCCATTGAAAGTTTGTGCCACGTCAGCAGAGGCTTGCTGCATCAAGCCTGCACTTTTTGGTTAATAATTTTTGACTTACTGAAGCTGAAACTACTGTAAAATCAACTTTGTTTGGTTAAGAATCATTTTATTCACAGTTTTCCTTAAATCTAATGTCAATACCATTAAATATATAGCAACTTTTATCTAAAAAGTCCTCTTCCAGGAAGCATTGACACAAAAATGTTACATATCTCCTTTATTAGTCACTTTGTGGCTTCGTATAGTAATCATAAAAAAATTAAACATTAAATTCCTTAAAATTGTTCCGAAATATGGCCATTGAAAATTTGTGCCACGTCAGCAGTGGCTTGATGCTCCATACTCACAGTTTTTGGTTCATAACTTCTGACCTACTTGACCCTATATCATAAAATAAACTTCATTTGATTTCTAATAATGAAGGCTAATATATTAAAAAGTTTCACGCAATACTTTTAAAAGTATTACGCTTTTTAGGGTGTCTGCTCTTTAACAAAATGTCTCTTAATTTGAATTTCGATACATTAGGCTTATTTCTTGCATATTTTAGGAACTGGGAGCGGAATCTCTAACAGAAAACCTGCCAGTAGTTGAAAAATCCGAACTAGTGATCTTATCAGTAAAACCCCATATCATCCCCATAGCCCTGGCCGATCTGAAAAAGACAAAGGTCGACAACGACAAGTTGTTCCTGTCGATCGCCATGGGGGTCACCATAAAAAAATTGGAACAGGTAAATCCAATAATAATATAAAAGGAAATAACCGTAAAAATGTTTGTGCTGATTCCAGATTCTCCCGAAAGACTCCAGAGTAATCCGGGTGATGCCAAACACCCCGGCATTAGTACAAAGTGGCGCCTCCGTGTTCGTCAAAGGAAGCAACGTCACAGAGGGTGACGTCACCGTCACCAAGAAACTCCTCCAGAGTATCGGAACCTGCGAGGAGGTTCCCGAAGGTCTTATGGATGCCGTAACAGCTTTAAGCGGATCTGGACCGGCTTACGTAAGAATGTCCCTATGCTTATTGTTGGTACCTAAAAGTTCTTTTTCCAGGTTTATCTATTTATAGAAGCCTTGGCAGACGGTGGGGTGAAAATGGGCCTCCCGAGGGATTTGGCTTACAGGTTGGCCTCTCAGACGGTACTGGGAGCCGGCAGGATGGTCAGGGATACGAGGGAACATCCTGGGAAGTTGAAGGATGATGTGACGTCGCCTGCCGGATCGACTGCATCTGGGATACACTTTTTGGAGAAGCAAGGTAAAAAGGAAGATACTTTCTTAAAATGATTATTTATTCACTTCACCAAAATAGACTTCTTTAATAAAATAAAAACAAGGTAAATTTGGGATTTTTTTATTTTATTTTGTTTTTTTTTTAGCTTTCAGGGGTGTGGTGATGGGTGCCATTGAGGAGGCTACCAAGAGGTGCAAGGAGGTAGCCGAGGGGGGTCATTGAGGCAACTAGAAGAGAATACCAGGAAAATTTAATGTAGTTTTGTATTGTGATTGTTTGATTTCAATTTTTTTTTATGAAAAAATTCCATAATAAAATGAGTCATAAATTATTAAATTTTGTTGAAAGAATTTAGGTCCTCGGGGTTAAAGGATATACAAAGACTTCAAAGACGAGGTTTTTTTTATTAATTTTATATTAAAAATAGGAGGTACTGGTACAAAATTGAACAATCATAGAGCACAGAAAAATAGAAAAATTTTCAACATTATTGTAGTTTGATGCCATATCTTATAAGAAGAAAGTACTAATTGTAAGATATTATTAAAGAAAAATATAATAAATTAGCACAAATTATATTACAGGAAATTTGACGTAGCTGCACAAGTTTATAAACTATGAATATTCTTGTAGGAAAATTTGTACATTTAGCACACACAATTAGATGGCGATATCTATACATCTTTTTTTCCCAGATGCGTTAAAAACATGACATTGATTCTATCCAATGTTCAACTTTTCATTTTGATCAACGTGGTACTATTTTCAGCTGCTTTTGTCTGGAGAATCCAATGGTGAAATTAGATTTTTGGTACTACTAATAGTATTCTCAGATTTATACTTTTCCATTGACATGGTACTGATTTTCAGCTCATTTTACTGATGCATCAAGTGTCAGGTTGACAGGTGACAGTTGATACATTAGTTATTTGTTACTTGTCAAGGTAATGTCAGTGGAATTTAATTTAATTTAAATAATCCTTCCAGTTTTTTTCTGCACTATTTGCTACAAGTATTTCGGTCCTGTCGCACTCTGTCACTTGTCAACGAATGTTTAACAAATAATAGTTAATGTTAATACACTAATTATCCTTCACTTTTCAACGTATGTTTGACGAATGACAGTTGACACAGTAGTTATTTGTCACTTGTCAAAATAATGTCAGAGGAATTTTTATTTAATTTAACTTAAGCATTCTTCATAGCAGTTAAAGCGTTTTATCCTGTCCTATTTTCTGCAAGTATTTCGATTCTGTCGCCATCTGTCACTCGTCAACGAATTTTTAACAAGTGACAGTTAATTCAGTAGTTTACTTTAACGAATATTCGACAGTTGACACATCGATTATCTGTCCCCTGTCCAGGTAATGTCAGTGGAAATTCATTTAACTTAAGCAATCGTCCAGGAAGTTGAAGCGTTTTTTCCTGCACTATTCGTTATAAGTATTTGGCACAATCTGTCACTTGTTAACGAATGCTCAACAAATAACAGTTGACACATTTGTTATCTGTCACTTATCAAGGTAATGTCGATGGAACTTAATTTAATTTAAACAATCTTCCAGGTAGCTGATTCGTTTTTCCGGCACTATTTGTTACAAGTATCTCGGTCCTATAGCAATCTTGTTAAGGAATGCTTGACAAATGACAGTTGACACAGTGGTTATTTGTCACTTGTCAAGCTAATGTGAGTGGAACTTAATTTAATTTAAATACTCTTTTAGGCAGTTGAAGTATTGTTTGCTCCACTAGTTAATACAAAGTTTCCATAATATTCCAGTCTTGTTTCAACCTGTCACTTGTCAACGACAAATGACAATTCGGTGATCTGTCATTTGTAAGCGACATATTAACGCAAGGAACATTATCCTTCAACAGATTTCCTTGATATCGGTATATTTGAGATTAATAATTAAGTTAAAAGGAGATATAAAGTGATCGAAGATGATTTCTAAGCAGTTGAATCTTGACGTTTCCATTGACAAGTGACAAGTGATAGAAAATTGACGAGTCAAATGTCATTTATCAAACGCTATTTGACAAGTAGAGAATTATTTAATTATGTAGGAAATGATGCACAAAAGTCCTCTTCGCTTTAACTGCCTGGACGAAAATTTATTACAATCCTAATGACATTTAGTTGACAAGTAATGTACAGATGACTGATGCGTCAAGTGTCAACGAATATTTATTAAGTGACACTTGATATATATTGCTTATCTGTCACTTGTCAAGGTTATGTCAGTGAAATTTAATTCAATTTAAATGCTTCCAGGGAGTTGAAGTGTTTTTTCCTGGATTATTTACCACAAACTGTCTATGATATTCCGGTGCTTATTAGTTCCTTTTTAATCTGTCACTTGACACATTAGTGATCTATTAATCGTCAAGCAAAATTATTTTTTAACCCATTTTCCATGTTATTGGAATATTTGAACTGAGAAAAATTAACATTGGCAATACCCTGATTCAAGCTGACTTCTCAGTGGTTCAACCTTGACGTTGCCATTGACAGATAACCAACGTGTCAAATGCCATTTGTCAAACATTCCCTGATAAGTGATGAATTAGTTAATCATGCATCATACGATGCAGAAAACTCTTCTTTTTAACTTCTTGGACGAAAACACTGATTGAAAATTCATTACATTCCTAATAGCATTCAGTTGACAAGTGACAGATAACTGATACGCCAAATGTCACTTGTCAGCAAATTTTTGACAAATGACAGTTGACAATTAAAATACCCTTAACCTAATCCTTGGTGAAGCACCAAAGCGGCTGATTGTGGTGATAAAACAGGTAAGCCTCCAGGTCTAGAACCGTATCGTGTTCGATCAACATCCACTCTTTCAACGGTAATTTCTTCGATGCCTCCCAGGTTGATTCGGTTATGAAGAATCCGATGGTGAGCAATTTCTTTAAGCACTTTAAAACCTGAGGTTATTTCCGTAATAAAAACATAGTTTACAGTAAAAATAAAACTTTTATTTAAATAGACAAAAATACAAATGTTTATAGATATAAAATAACCACTCTACGATTACAATAAATTATCACTTGCTCATAAAAACGAAGCTTAAATTATATTATCTTAAAGAAAATCCTTCAAACTCAATTATCATATGGACTATAAAATGAGTATACATTAGTGTACTACTGAGAACAACCTGTATACCCATTTTATAAGTAAACATAAAAAAATAAGCTAATATTTAGTTACTAACACTTTTTTTTTCTATTTTAGATGAGCTTATTCCTTTTAAGGGTTTTAACGTCCGTGTCATGGTACAATTAATAAATAATCATTTTATACAATAGGAAAATAGCTAATGAGGCTTAGCAACGTTTCGCGATTTTGTTACAAGATCTTCAGGCCTAAATAAAGTGAAACGTCGCTAAACAAATTAAAATCGCCCTATTGTGTAAAAAGCAAGGACGCTAAACCACAAATGGAACTTAATTATTTTACAATTTTGTAAATTTGCCTAAACAAACTAAAAAAAAAGAAGCAAAAATGTCCTAAACATTTTAATAAATGGACGATTGCCAAAAGTGTACCGGTTACACCTACAAGCTAAAACAATCACATGTACGACTGTAAAAAATCAGTCAGAAGCATTTTTTGTTCATTTCTTTCTTTTTTGTTTTTAAATAATATCTCTCGGACAATAAATATCTTAATTATCTAAATAAACTGTACAGGGTGGCCGATAAATTGATCTCCTCTTGCACGAATTAAGCCACAACACTCAAATATCCTACTTATTAGTTTAATAATAATAATTTCTATTAATTAAACATGAAATATTCCTTATCTTTGATTATTTTTTTTCTCATAAATAATTTCTGTAGTTCCGTAGGGTTTTTTAAATTTTGTTTTAATACAGACGATGCTCCCGAAAACGGAGCGGGCTCAGCATACTTTAAAACAAGTATTTTGTTAAAACGGTTTTGAACTATCGAAATTTTAAAATATTTGGGATTTTGCCTTGAACTAGATGCATTTAACTTTTTTTCTTTTTTTTTTTAAATTCGTGAATTCTCTCTTTCTAAAGTAGTTTTTTAAGTAAAAGTGACCCAACCCTTCATAAAAAATGCCCAAATTTATTTATTTTTTTAATTTTAAGCACATTTAATATGTCCTAAATTAGGATCTTATCCAAAAGGGGATACTTATTTGAAATAACCCGAAATTATACCAAAACATTGACAAATTCTTCTCAATTTTTTCTCTTGCGTTTATATAAATTGAAAATACAACGTTACAACTAAGTGTGACTGATTAACATTTTTATTTTATTAAGCTAATTTTTTTTTTGAGTCAAAAACACAAACTCACTCATATATTCATTGTGTGTATCAACTTTAAAGAAAATATGTTTTTTTTTTCCAAGTAGTGTAATTTAACCTTTTAGCAATGAATTTTTAAGAAGTAATTTTTTTTATCTGGAAAATTTTACTTTTTTTAAAAAAGTTCTTGATTGCCTGGGAGAAAAAAATCGACTTACACTACTCATAAAAAAATTAAATTCTAGACGGAGACTTTTGCAATCAAGGACTTTTTTTTTCCAAAAACCTAAACAGTGCAATTTTAACAAAGCAATTAACAAATTTTTGCAAAGCAAACAAGAACTTTTAAATTCAAATTTTATTGTCCAATAGGAAACAGATCCTAATAATAAGACAATTGAAGACACAAGTGCATAGGATCTATGTAACATTTTTTTTTAAATCGAGTTTTTACGTTAAATGGGGTTGATTTAACCTCAAAATTTAAATTAAAGGATAATTTGACCTAAAAATGTTTTAGCAACAAATATACTAGGGCATAAAGGATTTATGTACCAAATAATATTCTATTACAAAAATGCATGAAGGATCAATGTGGTACATAGATCTTTTATGCCTGATGCAAAATGTTTTGCGTTGACATTTCATATTACATAGATCCCTGAAGTTAAGATGTTTTTGTTTATACTATCCTTTTTCATTTCCATTTCACATATTTTTCTTCCTGCTGTGCGTATTGCTGTTGTGAATATAGTGAAATAAGTTGTGAACATGTCGGCAAGAAGTAGACGTCTAGTTAACTTAGGTCAAAAACAGTTTGAAGGTATGTTAAATCCACATAATTTATCTTTGTTGGAAAAATATGTGTTTTATTCACAATTTGAGGTTACAATCTTACCGGTGGCCTTAAAAATGCCTAAAGGAATGTATTTATTGTTTAAATTATTTTAGAACAATCCGATAAGAATACACAAGGCTTATTAAGTAGGAGCGAAACGAGGGAAACTGAAAATATTCCAAATTTTGATTTGCAAGAACAAGAAAATAAAGAACATGAGATGATTATTGCAGATGGTATGTTTTTTTTTAAATGCTTACCTTAACACAAAAATACCTAACTTGGGCGGTCGGCTTATTAGAAGCGAGTCCATTGTAGTTCGGAACCCACCGCAAACTGTAGGTCCATGAGGAAAAAAATATTTAGTTACCCCATTAAAAATAAAAACGTTAATTTATTACGTGAAAATAAAAAAAAAACAAAACTAAAACATCAGAGCCTAGGTATGAGTGTTAATTTATATGATACCCATATCTAAAGTGATAATAAACTTAAAAAGCTTTATGTTTGTAGAGGTCGAAGAAGTTTTACCAGCACAAGATAAAACTCCACCTAGTATCAGGAACATGGAATATGAGAAACGTACACAGATTATATCTCCACCAGAAGTACAAGATATATTATTTAACGGCAAATATCTAATTTAAAATGCAATTTAGTCATAAATTCTAAATAGCTAAAAAATTTTAGATTCTCTCTCCGGAGATAAAGCATTTTCTACAGAAGATACTTCGGACGACTATAATCCCGACAGTACCGAATCAAGTGAAAGTTTTGAAGATGAGGATGAAAATGAAAGTAACCCTAAAACTTTACATGTCACAGCAGAAGATGCTTCTCAGACAACTATCAAGAAAGACAAGACAGTATTTTGGAGTCTAGGGTAAACAAAGCCAAGAGGAAGGTATTTGATTTGCCAGAAAAAAATAAAAAATCAAAAAGCGTCGTCCTGAAACATGGAAAAAAATAGGACTGCTTCGGCAAGACAGAGAGGCGAGACTTACATTTCATTAAAAAGTAAAAAAGAAATGCCAAACAAAAGTCCCGAATTAGGATCTTTATGCAAAAAGCAAAATCGGAAAAAAAATTGTGAAAATCAATTTGACAAGGATGATCGGGTAAAAATATTTAAAAAATTTTACTCATTAGATCAAAATGCGAAAAACTCGCTCCTTTTTAAATCTGTTTCGATTGCGCCTGTTAATCGGCATAGAAAAAACATCAAACAAAAGGAAAATCATACACATTTAGGTACACAATAACCTGCAACAAGCATACCAAAACCGTTTGTAAAACTGCCTTTGTTTCCCTTTATCCGATTTCATATAACAAAGTACAACTTATTCAAAATCAACTGAAATCAGGGACAACAGCACCATCACCAGATAAAAGGGGTCGTCATCTTTTTAGACCAAATAAAATAGAAGAAGATATGGTTGATGCTGTAAAAAAACACATTCTCTCTTTTCCTGCAGAACAATCTCACTATTCACGAAACAAAAATGCCAATAAGATGTATCTGTCTCCGGTATTAAATATAACAAAAATGCATAAGCTGTATCAAGAATATGTTCAAAAAACTAATATGCATAAACGGTTTTTGGTATCAAAAAGTTTTTCTACACACCTTTTTTCAACGGAATTTAATTTTTCCTTTGGACAACCCAGGAGTGATACATGCAGTACCTGCGATGCCAATTTAGGAAATGAAATCCATACAGAAAATTTTAAATTTGCTTTTGAGCAGCAAAGATTCGATAGAAAGAGGGCCCTTGAGAATAATGAACTCTGCTATTTGACTATGGATTTACAGCAAACTATGCCTTTACCACGACTTACCACTTCCAAATCATTTTATTTAAGGCAGATGTGGTTCTATAACCTTGGAATCCACACAATAACATCGGACAGTGATAAGGCCTATTTTTTTAATTGGACCGAAGATATAGCAACAAAGGGCAGCCTTGAAGTTGGCAATAGCTTGCACACATTTGTTCAACTTTTAACAAATAGAAACAAGGACATAAAACACCTTCTGATCTGGTCCGATTCTTGTGCTGGGCAGAACAAAAATTGTAACCTAATATGCCTATATCAATATCTAATTTTAAAAGGATATGTCAAAGTTATAGACCATAAATTTCCAGAGGTGGGACACTCTTTCTTGGATTCGGATAGAGATTTTGGAATTATTGAAAAAAAATTACGAAAAATTGAGAGAATATTCTCTGCAGACCAATACAGAGATGTTAAAAAAGAAGCAAGTAAGAAAAACTCTGTTATTAACATGACCGATCATTTTAAAAATATTCCTAAGATAGAAAATAAATTGAACTTGTTTAACAGAAAAAAAAATTGTTGTGGAGACAAAATAAATTTTAGAGATGATATTAAATGGATATGCGTGGAAAGCTATGGCGAATACTATTACAAAATCTCATTGGACCCAAACGCACCTTTCCTAAAAGTCGATATAATTAAAAATGCCAGGACAAATTCAGTAAATGAATATAAATTGGAAATAATATCAAACAAAAAAAAAAACCTTATCGGAAGAAAAAATAAAGAACCTAAAACAACAACTTTGCTTTATAGAAGAAACTTATAACATTTCTAATCTCGTTTATGGGAAAATGAAGATAATGACGACAATAATGAAAGCGCAGAAGTCGAGCAGACAAGAAAAATTAAGAAAAGAAGAATTAATTAGGATTTCTTAGCATTTATAAGCATATTCTTGTAAATGATAAAAATAAAATATTTGATTTGAATTTATTTGTCCAAGTTTTGTTATACCTTGTACCCTTTATGCATTTTGTATATTTTTTTTTTAAACTTACCTAGGGAATGAATGATTCATGTACTTTTAGAAGTTCATAGCTTCCTTTGATAATGTAATATGCATTATTTGTTAAGACTAGTACACATTGTAGCCTTAGGGTCTAAAACTTTAAAAATTTTATATTTATGTTAGCTTACGTCATTCCAAATTGCCTTATCGCCTGGACAGTCGCGGTGTTCTCGTTTCTTATATAAAGTCGTGGTCGTCGATATGACCCCCAGGCTCCAGAATTTGCTAATGTTGCATTTTTCACATAAGCGAGTCAGTTCAAGATTGAATTGTAAGCCGGCACTTTGTTTTAATATAATAAAGTGTTTTTAAAGTAATTGGTGATTTATTTAAATTAAAAAGATTAATTTAATTGTCATTATTCTATCATTTATAAGTTCATTAATTAAAAAGTTCTGATTAAAAAACATTAAATTCAGTTTGCGCAAAAAGTTGTTTTTGTTACATAAATCCTCAAGTGCATCTTGTGTCTTCAATTATTGAAATATTGACAGATAATAAAATAAATTCAGTAATGTAGCAAATAAATAAAATTGAATTACACAAAAAATTATTTGCCCAAGTCTTACTTTTATTAAAAACATAAATAATTATTTGAAAGACTTGTTTGTAATTGTTGATATAATTTGTAAAACAAATACCTTTCTTTGTTCTTTACCCGAAAATGTTTTAATTTTTTTTTAGCAGAAGTTTTACCTTAATTTTTATTTGCCAAGCAGTGTAGTTACACTTATTTTCACTGTCTTGTTCTTTTTAACCCTCTGGGTCTCTTATCTTTTTTATTGAGGGTTATTTATACTACTCAAAAAAAACTCCGTGGCCGCTAAAAACAGGTTGATTACTTGGAATACAAAAAAATTACTTATTCTGTTCAAAAGAGAACCTTTGGTGAAGCAGTGTACTTTATCTATTTTTTTCTGTTTGTGATTTGTTTTGAGCAGTGTAATTAATTTTTTTTCAAGGCAATTGTGTTTTTTTGAAGTTCAATTATACTGCTTAAAATAGAAATTAAAAAAAAAATTGTGAAGCAGTAGTTCAACTTTTTTTAACGGTCTGGGAGTTTTCCTTCTTCAAAGCAATTGAGATACAGTTATACTGCTAAAAAAAATCCAAGATCGCTGAAGTTTTTATCAGACAGTATACTTTAACTACTTTTTTTTATTGTTTGAGTTTATTTTCGAGCAGTGTAATTAAATTTAATTTTGTATTATTTTTTTTACCAAATTTCTCCTAGGAAATGCATTTTTATTCTATTTTTATAAGAATGTATTAAAGAAAGACAGATTTACATTTATAAGACAAAGAAGGGTATACAGTGGTGGCCAACTAATTAGAAACGATTTTAAAAAAATACTTTATTCAATGTTTCAGTTCTTTAAAATAAATTAAAACCAACTTGTTGTAATATTTTGATTGTTCATCACAACAGCAATATATAATTTATTTATAGACATTCCACTAAGAAATTTGTAAGGAATGCAGAATATAAACAAAATTTATAGATAACACAGTTGGCCATCTACTTAGAAACGACGAAAATAAACGCGCGTATAGTTCATTTCAAACCTTTGTACTGGTAACAATTTGTGTTTTTTGTATCTACAAGCCTTGTCTTTGTGTCTTCCACAGTTTAAAATGGGTAGAAAAAAAAATTGTTATCCGTCAATGCGTAAAATAATTTTTACGCTAAGGGTATGGTCTGATGAGACAAAAATAAATAGCATTGGTAGTGATGGTAGAATATTTGTGAGAAGACCAAGGGGTGCGGAAAATAATCCGAAGTATACAACCAGCACAGTCAAACATGGAGGTGGAAATATAAAATTATGGGGATGTTTTTCGTGGGGTGGTGTTGGTCCATTAGTGAAAATTGACGGTATTCTTGACCAAGAAAAATATAAAGATATTATGGAGAACCACATGTTGCCGTTTGCTGATGAAACTTTGCCGGTGTCTTGGGTTTTGCAACAAGACAATGATCTCAAGCACACGGCTCAGTCTGTAAAAAAATGATTTGACGATAACCATGTTGATGTACTTGTTTGGCCCTCATGTAGTCCGGATCTCAATCCCATTGAGAATCTTTGGAGAGACCTGAAAAAACTTTTAGAACATAAAAATATTAAAAACCTTAAAGATCTGGCGGAAGAAGCAAAGCAGGCGTGGAAATCGATACCACTAGCGAGATATCAACATCTGGTGGAGTCAATGCCCAGGAGATGTAGACCTGTCATTGAAAATAAGGGATTTGCTACAAAATATTGATTTATTTAGGGTTTAGAGTTTTTTAAAATTGATAATTCTTTGGTTTCTAATTAGTTGTCCAATTCAATATTTCGCTCCGTTTATAGAAGAACGTCATATTTCAAAAAACTGCATTTTGTAGATAAATTATAAAAACAATTCATAATCTAACCTATTATTTATGTGAAACAACTTGCACTTTAACATTACCGACAGATGGCACAAGTGTCGTTTTACACTTCATCAGATTAACTGATCGGTTATGCGGAAGAACGACAGTTTTTACTTAATTCGCAAGAGAGACTGCTCGTTTGGTCCTAATTTTGTGGAAGAACGTTGCGCTGGCCAGCAAAAAAACAAGTAAAAAGTAAATATCCTAATATTAGATCCATATGCCATAAATTCCTTGTAACGGGACATACGCAACATGAGGGGGATTGTGCACATTCCGTAATAGAACGGCAAGTAAAGCGCTACTTAAAATCAAGCCCAATATATTTACCGAACGAGTATAAAACTTTAATTCGAACTGCAAAAAAAAGTGGTAAGCCTTTTCAAGTAAAGGAGCTAAGTTTTAAGGATTTTTTTGATTTAAAAGATTTTAATGGAAGGATTGGAAATTTCTTTTCGAAATTTCGACAAAATAAATTAAGCGACATCAGAATTCTTAAAATTGAAAAAAATTATCCACTTACAGTTTTTTATAAAACGTCGTATTCTCAGGAAGAATTTTCGGAAATGACGATCAAAGCAATTCTTAAACCTGCATACAAGTCTAAAATAAAAATTAGTGAACATAAGCGGTCAGACTTTTTGAAGATTTAGTAAATGATGCAGGCATTCCATCATGTTATGCAGATTTTTACTATAAGAACTGCTATTTACTGTTTGTATCCTTATTACAAGTTTTGTACTTCCTTAATACAAAAAAAGACAAAGATTGTTTTTTATTTCAAATTTATTTCAGGGTCACAATATTAAAAAAGTTTAAATATTTTTCTTAAACAAAGTCACAATATGATATATGATGATAAAGTTATAATGCTTTTTTTTTGGAGAAGAAAGACACAAGTGTTCATAAATCATAAATTTCTCAATTCAAGTGTAAATCTCATGTCACTTGTTAACCACTATACTTTGAGGTCTAAAATCATAACAAAAGCATTTAATTTGTCTGCAAGGTTAAATTGTTACAAATGAGTAAAAAATCATTATACCATTTTTAAACCGCTATTTTGACCAATATTAATTTTTGGATTATGACGTTCTTCTATAAACGGAGCGATTTGTATAAAAAATTAACTTTTTTTTAAAAGTATGACAAATACACTAAATTTATGGTAATATTAAAGGTAAATGTTAGTTACGACAATGGGCGAGAAATTTAAGAATAAACAATTTTATTTACAAAAGATTTATGATTTTTATTAATTTATTCAGACTGTTTCTAATTAGTTAGCCACCACTGTATCCCCAAAGTATTACCGTTATTAATACATACTCGTAGAGACCTCAAAGGTCCCACCCAAATAAAGTTGATGATCGCCACTCAAAGCCGAAACGTCGAATTTTAAATTTAAACTCTTCTTGAATAAAAATCTTGCTATAAGGGGAATTTAAAATACCTTATTAACTTAACACTATACCAAAAACATCGAATTCAAATGCAAAATCTCCCAACATAAAAAAAAACCTAAATTATTTTGGTCTTTTTTTCCAATTCTGGATTTAAAAAATAATTGAGCATTGAGAACTTAACGTAAAACAAAACATAATACGCTCTGTTAATAATCTCCTTAACTACTTCCACTAACAACCATAATTCCCTATATTGTTGAATATTTAAAACCTTAAAAAATTGCCGTGGCGTCGGCCTAAAGAACTCTACACACTAAATCACAAATTATCGCAAAAAAAAAACTGATTTTCGTTTCTTCAATAATACCTCCCAAAGCTGCCAAATTTCTTACTAAAACTAAAAACACACACAGTCACCGCATTTAAAACCCTAAAACCTCGAAACGGGGAATTTTTTTTTGTGTGGATCACTTTCCCAAAGTGAAAACTAATAAATAAATAATTCCGGACCTGTGGGGTTGAGGTCGTTCGCTATTGGACCGGATCCAAAGTGTCTTTGAGCCGTTTTACCACGTGACCGCCAATGTCCCGCACCTCTGGCCACTGTTTTAACGTGAAAACTATCGCTACGACGAACACCACCGTTGTTATTATCCTCACTCTGAAACAAAGAGAATATTATTTGATCAGTTAGAAACATTGGAAATACAGTTGTGAGTGCGTATCAAATTTCAAATCAAACTGAATTAGCTTCCCTATATGTTGGAATTTGCAAATAAAATACTACGCATTCTCTTCCAGCATTTAATCTGTTTACTTGGTAAAATTTATAAATAAACCAAGAATGCCTTATTTTTTAAAAGCAAGTTTTTTGCATTATTGTTAAAAAATATTGTGGACAAAAAATAAGAGCATTTCTATATTGTAACTACTTGGTCTCTGTTCAGTCATATAAAAAATTTGTTTGTGATATTTTCAATAAATACAAGTTAGTTTCAACAAGACCGTTGCATCGCGTTGGTAAACATGGGTCGCGCAAAGCATTGTAGCCCCATTGAAGTAAGGCGTCTAATTTTGCAATTGAGGAGTCAAAATAAATCTTATGCATTTATTGCAAATGTGCTTTAAAGATCACCTTGTGAAATCTCCAGAGTTTTAAAAACACAAAATAAAACGAAAAATGTTCCTGAAAATCGAGGCCATCCAAGAAAAACAACACGGAAGAAGTCAGTAAACAACCTTTTTCCACATGCACCTCTATAAAACTAGAAATTTAAGTCTAAGTATGAGGACGATAAGAAAACGTTTGCAAGACCAAAAATTATATAAAACAAAGACTGGCATTTATTAAGAATAATTTTAATGAAAATTTTCAAAGAAATTGGTGCAACAGTCTTTTTAGTGATGAGACGAAGATCAACTTATTCGGATCACATGGAAGAATGTTCGTTAGAAGGAGGAAAATGAAGAATATAATCCTAGGAACACAATAAGCACAGTTAAACATGGAGGTGGATATATAAAAATTTGGGACTATTTTTCCTACAATGATCCCATATTTTGGATTAAAGAGACCATGACAACAGAAATTTATTTGGATATCTTGGATAGAGTCACAATACCATATGCCGAAGAAAACGTGCCTATAAGGTGGGTTTATCAACAAGATAACGACCCTAAACATACGACACAGATTGTTAAACAATGGTTTACACAAAATATTTATATCCATTTAAAATAATTAAACTCTAGTTAACACAGAAATGTAACTATTTTACTACAAAAGATGTTGAAAATGTGCGCCGTTAACATCAAGATAGTAAAATAATCCATTGGAGAACTCTTCACAAACATTTGGAAAGTGCAACATCAATATTGCGACATGTATCAATTATTCTTTGACGTAGATCGAAGATAGATCCTGGTTGGGTGACATAGATTTTTTGTTTTAAGTAGCACCATAAAAAAAGTCCAGAGGTGTAAGATCGGGCGACCTGGGTGGCCACTTGGTAGGCCCTCGACGACTAATCCACCGATTACGGTAAGTATTATAGTCCATTTCTTAATCCGTAGGAGCACACGAAAGGGTCGATAGCCATAAAACGGTCGTAAACTATTGGCGTCCCACTTTTCAAGTACATTAAGACCTGAATGTTTTCATTTGTTGGGTTTAATTAATAGTGCAAGAAATAGGCCAATTTTAGCCATAAATTCTTTGAATTACTTAAGTACCTAATGAACAAGTTCTTTTTAACCCTTATATACAGTGTGTCCCACTTAAGGGTTAGCCACCCCTCTAAAATGTTTGTTTCTTGACCAATTTTCAAAAACTTTTTTTTGTTAGATAGGTGGTCAACTTATGAGCCAAGTTCGACATTTAGAGAAAGCAGGTCATGGCCTACTGTATTCAAGTTTGAAGTGCGAAAAATCGAGAAGTAGTATTAGCGATATTTATTTTTGAAAAATGGTACTGGATTATTGTTCAGGACCACTTAAAACATAAGTGTACCAAATTTGGTTATGATAGTATACAGGGTGTTGAAATAAATTGGAGTCAAATTTTTAAAAGGCGCAATAACATTCTTAATCAAATACGAATATTTTTAAAATTTTTGGCTAATTGGCATGCGTCTTGAGATCACAAAAGATGGAAATATCTTTCAATAAACAACAATCGATCATATTATCATACTTGGGCTTCACAATAATAGAGCTTCATTTATAAATTTTTTAGTTTTATTTCATTGTTAGGTTGCAATTCACGCTTCACTAGTTACTTAATGTAATGTAGGCTAAGCAGCAAAAACTGAAAATAATTACCTTAAGGAATTACCTAACACCAAAGATAATAATACTACTAGTATTTTATCTTTGCTAACACTCAAATTTAAAAATTAATGCCACAAAACTAAATATTAGTTCCTTCAATATGTCCTCCATTAATTCTTATACATTTTTCTGTGCCTCTTCTGTTGTTTACTACCACCCTTCTTAATTGTACCCTGCTTATTTCATTACACTCTTGTCTAATGCGCTCACAAAGATCATGTAGAGTTTGCGGTCTTGATTTGTACACTTTGTTTTTAAGGGTTCCCCAAAGAAAAAAATCTAAGGGAGAAAGGTCGGGGGAACGTGCTGGCCACTGAATTAATGGACTGTTTCGTCCTATCCATCGATTTGGATAATTCTGATTTAGCCA
Source organism: Anthonomus grandis grandis (assembly GCF_022605725.1). NCBI lineage: Eukaryota > Metazoa > Arthropoda > Insecta > Coleoptera > Curculionidae > Anthonomus > Anthonomus grandis. The sequence goes on from NC_065549.1 coordinate 6,384,070, forward strand.
ATTCCGCATTACCACTGCATTGTGGATAGACGCACCGTCAAATTGTATGTGTAAGTTTCTTGTTTCGGCTAACGGCAAATCATCGATTACGTCACTAAAATCACCTTCCAGGAATCGAAGAAAATTAAGTCCACTTAGATTTTCATTAAAGAAAAACGGCCCGATTATACGTTCGTTCAAGATACCGCACCATACGTTAATTTTTTGCGAATACTGCCTTTTACATTGTATCACCCAATGGGGATTTACGTTACTCCACATTCTAATATTTTGAGATGACACAATGCCGTTTGCAGTAAATATTGCCTCATCGGTGTATAAAATATTTTTCAAAAATGTAGGGTTAGCCAAATACTCGCCTTGTAACCACAAACAATATTCCATCCTGCGTTCTTCATCGCCGTGTTCCAAAGTGTGACGGAATATAGGCTTGAAAGGCTTCTTGATATTTTTCTTTAAACACCTCCATATGCAATTTTTGGAAATATTTAGGGTGGCACTAGCAACTCTAATGCTAGATTGCGGATTAGCATTAAGTATTTAAGAATTATTTGGTTATTATTATTTGCTCGATTACGATGCTGATTACGATACCCGTAGTTTATTCGGGCTATTGTTGAATGGTGGATGTTTTTACCAGGATGTCTCCTGTTAAATTCCGCCGCAGCTTCACGAAATGTTCTAACTCCATCGCCAACTAGCCGCACTACTTCAACTCTTTCGTTTAAATTATAATCACCCATAATTGTTCGACAAGCAGTCAAAATGAACTAAATACATGAAAACTTTGACAAACTGTCAGGAATATTTTCTTTCATAGCATACTTGGGTAAAATTCCCACAAAATAATTTTTAACCAGACACAATCATATCTTTGGAATTTAACAAACAAACTCATAAAAAACAAATTGAGCCCAAAATAGTATGATAATATGATCGATTGTTGTTTATTGAAGGATATTTCCAACCTTTGTGTTCTCAAGACGCATGCCAATTAGCCAAAAATTTTAAAAATATTCGTATTTGATTAAGAATGTTATTGCGCCTTTTAAAAATTTGACTCCAATTTATTTCAACACCCTGTATACTATCATAACCAAATTTGGTACACTTATGTTTTAAGTGGTCCTGAACAATAATCCAGTACCATTTTTCAAAAATAAATATCGGTAATACTACTTCTCGATTTTTCGCACTTCAAACTTGAATACAGTAGGCCATGGCCTGCTTTCTCTAAATGTCGAACTTGGCTCATAAGTGCCATTTTTGACCACCTATCCAACAAAAAAAAGTTTTTGAAAATTGGTCAAGAAACAAACATTTTAGAGGGGTGGCTAACCCTTAAGTGGGACACACTGTATATATTTAAATAGCTAGGCGGAAAAGCCTCATTATAGTTTTATAATGAGGCTTTCCGCCTTTAAAAAATGTTTCTTGTTAATTTAATAAATATAGGTTATACCTACCAACCATACTTTTTCTAAAAATCTTATAATAATAGATAAAATCCAACATTATTTATAAATTTTTCATAACAGATAATTATTTAACTTAAAAATTAAAATCAATATCCATAGTCGGGACGACACTGGCAACCCGTTTGTCATAAAAATGAACTCGAAACCAGTGTTCCGAATTTTACGACCTATTGTATTTGAGACCATACAGGACTTGTCCACTTAAAATTGGTAAAAACAGCCTGGTTTATCATTTTGTTACATGTAGAAAAATGGAAGACTCACCCTATATTTATGCTACTTCTGCATAAATAATAAGGCACTGTGCTCTCACCAAAAAGGAAATAGAGTATAGTCAAATATTCTCTAACATTTCTGCTAAAGTGAGGCGGTGCCTCATCTTGCTGAAAAACTATTTCCAACTCAAACTCATGAGAATTCGTCTTTAATAATCTCAAGAATTAGTGGTTCTACTGCATTTCTTTCGAATAGAACTACTAATTTTACTAAAAATATCTAAATATTAACAGGTGTGAGATTCGTATTTGAATCTGGTTTTGATCATAGGGGTACAATATAATTTTTAGCATTGACTTGATTACTACTTTTTTCTTGTGGTATGTTTTGTTGGTGAAATTGTTTTGTTAATATTTTCAATTATTTCAGTAGCCAGTAATATACAATATTGTGAAATTATTTGACGATTTTTTTAGTTGATATTAACTCTTTTAAGTATTCATGGTCGAAAATTTAAACCACCCTGACTAATGGTTTAAAGGCTCGGTGGTTCAAAAAATAGAACGTATTTTGATGTTGCTTTGCAATGCGCTGCCGAAGCACAACATTTAAACTACCTATTGGAGCTCCTTTGTGGTCCTTTTTTACTACCACCGCTCCACTTAGAATATTGAGTTTGACTAATTATAAAATACCTATACAATATTTTCTTGCAGGTATGGAGCCATTGCCATTTAAGACGGTAGGAGGTTTGACTTACGATGAAGTCAACACACAAATCGACACATTTTATGTCGATACACTGCCTTCCGGGTCTGAGTCAGAAATTGATATGGACTCCTCCGATATAGAGGACGAAACTTTAGTTCCTACAGTTATTACAGATATGGAAGAAGATCTGCCGGTTTCTGAGGAGGAAGATCCAAGTGATAATATCCCCCTTTCCGAACTACAACAACAGTTGTCAAAAGGTAAAATTCCTGTTTGGTCTAATGTTCATAGACCTGATCCTCTTCTTCAATTTACCGAACCTTCTGGAATTCCTCAGTTTATCAAAGACATTAATGATCCAACACCGTATATGATTTTTGAACTGTTTATTATTAAGGAATTTATTGATACTTTAGTGTTTCAAACAAATCTTTATGACGAGCAGGAAAAACTTTCAACTGGGAAAAGCTATGTCCCTACAAATCAGTGTGAAATTAATACTTTTTTGGGCATAAATTTGTTAATGGGTATCAAACGTAGTCCCAACTATACGGATTATTGGTCAACTGCTCCCGAATTGCATTATGCTTTTATCAGCTGAGTAATGACCCAAAAAAGATTTGGATGGCTCTTGAGTCATCTCCATCTGAATAATAATTCTCTGATGCCTCCAAAATCTTCCCCAGACTATGATAAGCTCTATAAAATTCGCCCTATGCTAGAACTGTTCACTCATAATTTTGAAAAATGCCTAATTCCTAATCAAGTAGTTCTAGTTGATGAGTCAATGATTCAATTTAAGAGTCGTAATAGCCTTAAGCAGTACATGCCAAAAAAACCAATCAAAAGGGGGTATAATAAGATGTGGATGTTAGCTGATAAATCTGGCTATTGCCTAAAATTTGATTTGTACACTGGAAAATCACCTATTGGTGAGATAGAAAAGTGCCTTGGTTCAAGAGTCGTTACAAATTTGATAAAACACTTAGAAATTTATATGTTGATATTTTTTTTACTAGCGTCGATGTATTTCAACAATTGAAAGAAAGAAAAATCCATGCTGTTGGAACCGTAAATGTTAATCGTCGTCATATGCCAAAATTTAAACCAGACGAGAATTTGAAACGCGGTGATGCGCAATGGTTAAAAGCAGTACCGGATTGTTAGCTGCAAAATGGAAAGACCGTCGATGTGTTCACATGTTATCAAATTTTCATCAGCCACAAGATGTAGGAACAGTAAAAAGAAAAGAAAGAAGTGGACAAATTACTGAAATTCCATGTCCTCAATCTATAATCGATTACAATTCTAATATGAATGGAGTCGACATATTTGACCAAAGACTTTCTAACCTCAACAGTAAAATGTGGTGGCATCGAATATTTTTTTACTTATTAGATGTATCAATGGTAAATTCCAATATTATTTATAATAGGTTGGAGTTACCAAAAATGTCTGCTAAAGATTTTAGACCAAGTGTCATAAACGGTTTAATCTCAGAAACGCTTATAAATCGAAAGAGAAATTTGGTTGCACCATCAGATGTTGAAATAAAAAAATACAAACTTTACGCACCCTTAGAGATAAGACAGCAGTCATCTGCTCATCAACCTACAAGGAGTACCAGAAGAAGATGCGCGCTTTCTAGCACTAAGGCTAACCCAGTAAGGACGGATTGGGTATGTTCCATATGTAAAGTCCCTTTGTGCTTGGGAAAACGTAAAGAGTGTTTCCAAACTGATTGGCAGATTTTAATTTTTTTTATTTTTTTATTATTACTAATGTATTAAATTACTACAATTTTACAAAAAATATAAAAATTCATAAAAAAAATATTTTGGCTCCACTAGGTATTTTTTTACCAACTAAATTAGGCGCCGCTAAGAGTTAAAGAGTTGATATAGGATATTATATATCTAGATATTTACTTGTATTAGAGCGTCCAAACGCGAACACGCTGTTAGGTTAGTGGGTTGCTATACAATTATAAAGCTGCTATAAAATTTGCTATCCTTTTATGCTAAGTTTTTATTTTAAATTCAATTACACTGAAAAACACACAAGAAAAAACGCGAACTTTTTTTTTTAAATTGTTTGGGTGTTTTTTAAGCAGTATAAATCAATTTTTTGTCGGGCAATTGGGTGTTTTCTGTTTGCAATTAAACTGCTTACGATTTTGTATACAAAAAAGTCATCGATTACATGGATGAAAAAGATCAAAGACTCAAGAATAGCTCAAGATTCTGCAAGCAGTATAACTCATTAAAAAAAAAACGCAAATTTTTTTCGCTATTTTTTGTCGAGCAGCGTAGTTGAACCTTTTTTCTTTAACAATGTAAGTATTTTTTTTTGGTTCTAGGAAATTAACGCTTTTTACGGTTAACTTACACTGCTTGAATAAATGTCTTAATTACCTGTACGAAAAAGAATTTACTTATTCTACGCAAAAAAACTAAATTTCTTCCATATGATTGAGTTTTTTTAAATCAATTACACTCGTTACGATTTTGTAAAAAAAATCCAAGATAGTTCAAGTTTTTGCAAGCAGTGTAGCTGCACTTGTTTTTATTGTTTTGTACTGTTTTATTGTCACGGTATTTTTTTTTTAGTTTTAGGCAAATTAACGCTCAATTACACTGTTTAAAAAAGTCCTCGATTGCTTAAAAAAAATTGACCTACACTGCTCAAAAAAAAAAAATATAGAAAAAAATAGTTAAATTACACGACTTAACAAAAGAATATTTACTGCCTGAATAAAAATTTTAATTGGCGGGTCGAAAAAAGAATTAACCTGCACTGCTCAAAACAAAAAAAAATCACAAAGACCTTTTTTAAAAGTCCAATTACAGTAGTCCAAAAAAATCTTAACTGCCTGGACAAAAATATTTATTCACACTGCTTAAAAAAAAATCCAATTTCTTCAAGAGGAAAAATCAACTGCTTGACAAAAATATACTTAAACAAAGCTTAATTGCATTGACTCAGAAACCTTAAAACAGTTTAAAAAAGAAATTCAATTCCACACACTGGTTAGAAAAGTTATTTTTTGTAACTATAGTTTAATCCAATTTTGGCATGTTATAAGCTCCTTTCACCCCATTTTAAGAAATTTAATATGCGTTTTTATGGAAAAAACGTGCAAAATTTCCATAGTTCTGAATATATAAGCACATATTATATGTTTTAATACAGCCTACAGGGCGCCCACCGTCTAAATTCTGCCAGATTCAGTCTTAAAAAAATGTACATAATATATACATTTTGAAGAGAGTTTCTAAAAATAAACATTTTTTCCAATAGCTTTGTTTTGGTTCCTGTTAGAATCGTCCTAGAATTGTTTTGCACATGCGCAGATTGTTTTATGCGTTTTGGTTAAATTAGAATTGATTCCGAATTGAAAGTTTGGTGTTTTGGTTTTTTTTTTGGACCGGTTCAGAATTAACCTAGAATCGTCCAAAAATCCCTGCTCGAGAGTAGGGATCAATTCAGAATCAGGCAGTTCGCACATGCGTAAAAAATATATCCTTACAATTTTACTCGACTTCACCAAATTTGAGAAGAAGAAGAAGAAGAAGAAGAAGAAAAAGAAGAAGTAAATAAGTTATTTTTTATGCTTTGTTAATGTTTATTGTTTTTCTTGTAGATAGATTTCACTTAACCTAAGAACTATCTATTGATTTTTTTTTAAATCTATTGACATTTTTATTCCAGTCCTAATGTTTAAAAAAATATAAAGGTCCAAAGCCAAAGCAATAAGCAATATTCAAAATTTCAAAACAAGTTGTGTTTAGTAAATAAGCAATCAGAATCAGCTGTTTACTGTCAGTGCGTCAAGCGTTCGGGTTCCATACCATGCAGAATTGAAACGGGAGCGATTCCGGATTTTACTTTACGGCGCAACAAGTTCTGCGCAGTTCTAGAATCATCCCAAAATCGGAACCAAAACAAAGCTAATAAATCTCCCCTTAATGAACACTTATAGTTTGTCAAAAGTAATTTTGAAAAAATGGGGCATACCTATAAAAATTTTCTGTTCCTTTGTAAATAACATTTCCCAATAAAAAAAACGCCCTCTAAAGGTGAGCTATTTTGATAAAAAAAAACCCCATGCCAAGCACATCATTTCTCTTAAACACACACAGGCAAACGTGCAAACGAATGAATCAATGAACAGTGTGAGGCAACAAAATCTTCTTAATTTCCTCTCTGTAGTCAATCAACGAAGCACAAGAAATCAAATCTCTTCCTTTTTCCCCGAGTCATTCCGCATCATACCAGTGACAGTTACGGATCAAAAAAAAACTCTGCATGCAACAAAATAAACCCTGTTAATCATCTTTATCAAAAAAACACGCGCAAAAAAAACTCCCCAAAAAAAAAACATAAATTAAATAAATACCTACTAAACAACGTCAGGTTTTCGAGATCCCCTTCGAAAACAATGAGGGCCACTTAATGTACGCCACGTTGCCCAGTTGCGTCCCTTTACCGTCCGTTATTTCCGTTACTGTCACCGTACGACTAGGGCTACAGACAGAAACAGACAACGTCGCAACAAGACCAGTAGTAGTTGATGACGTGATCGTAAGCACTCACCTGGTACGTAGAAATGGCATTATAATGCCCGCCCCGGTCGCTACGAGTAGAAGAACCACTTGCAACACCGTTAAAAGGACGTTGATAAGTTTGACAACGAGGGCGCGCGCGTTCGAGTTGTCCAGACCTTCTAGCATGACGTATTGCTGCTGCTGGAGGGCTTGATGTTCCATTTTTTGAATCTGTTTTTAAGGTAAAATTGCAAAAATATCACTATAATGATAAAGTCCAGTTCAGAGATCTATTAGAATCTTTGATGTGCCGCACTAAATAGACCATGCGCCTATGTCGTATTTATTGTCGCATGATATACGTGTTTAAATGTCAAAATTTTATATAATTTATCTATGGAATCATTTTAAATATAGAGTAAGGGCGACAAATATGGAATAGGTCAGTAATATGGAATAGTTGTAAACCAGAAAAAGTAGCAAGCGCCCTCTATTAATTGCACGTTGAAAGTGTCGAAGTGCATTCATCTAAGGTTTTTTTTCGTCTCTAGTTTGTTTTTTTGGCTCACCATGGACAGTCAAAGTTTTGCAGATCTTGCTGTTTCCGTGTGTTAGCGATAAAATACTTATTTTTTATTCAAACTGTTGTGCATTTGTGACAGTTCAAACATCATAGTTTACAATAGTTTTTAGGTAAGTTTGTTTTTTAACATAGAAATATTTTTTTAGAATATTATAAGATTAGTTTATGAGGGTCACTAATATGGATTTTTTTAAGCCACAAATATGGAATAGTATTCCATATTAGTATCCCATTAAGAATACTAAAATAGTGATATTTTGTTGCTATAAAAGCATTTCTAAATTCGCTTTTATACTAAATAATATATCAATAGCAATTATTGTAACTAAAAAAGCAAAAAAAAGTAATAAACAGAAGAGAGGCCATTGTAAACCTATTAAATCTTGTGCTTGTACTCTGCGTTAGAAACCTCAATTTTTATATGATGAAATAGAACTATGTGATTTTTTTTTATTTCAGTATGGCGTCAAAAAGTAGTCGAAAAAGAAAATGTTACAAAAAAAATGATATGCTACAAGCAATTTGTGCTGTTAAGGAACAGAAAATGGGGTACCTGCAGGCAGCCAAAACTTACAATGTTCCCAGAACAACCCTTTTTAGACACTGTCAGAAAAACGAAGATCCAGATATCTCTGATGAAACAAAACTAGGTCGACCAACAGTGCTTACAAAAGAACTAGAAGATGAACTTATAAGGTACTTACTTCATATGGAAAGTAAGTATTTTGGTTTAACCAGAAACGACATAAGGAATATGGCATATCAGCTTGCTGTTAAAAATAGTCTGCCAAATCCTTTTGGCAAAGAAACAGCTGGCTTAGGCTGTTTATGAGACGGCACTCAGATACATTGTCATTTAGAAGCTAGAGCCAAGGGCTTTTCCAAAGAAAACGTTCAGTCATTTTTTATTATCTTAACGAATGAATATGAAAAACATAACTATTCTGCAGACTGCGTTTTCAACGTTGACGAGAGTGGTCTCTCTATAGTGCCTTCAAAGATACCAGAAGTAATTGCACGTAAAGGTAAACGACAAATTGGTAGCATGACTTCCGCAGAACGAGGCTCACTAATTACAGTAGTATTTTGTATGAGTGCAGGGGGCAATTTTGTTCCACCCTTAGTTATATTCCCCAGAAAAAACTTAAGCCCGCAGCTTACAAAGGGGGCTCCACCTGAGACAAAGTTCGAATGTCATCCATCAGGGTGGATACAAAATAACATTTTTACAAAATGGTTTGAACACTTTGTAGCGACAGTAAAGCCTAGACCTGAATCTCCAGTTATGCTCGTATTAGAGGGTTATAACTCGCATACTCGCAATATTGATGTCATTAATATGGCCAGAGAAAATAATGTTACGATTGTGTGCTTACCGCCACATTCAACACATAAAGTTCAGCCCCTTGACAAATCTTTTATGGGACCATTCAAAGCTCATTACAGTGAGGAGATAAGAACGTGGGTACGACAAAATGCCAGACCAGTAACTGCATTTGATGTGATGGAAATTTTCGGCAAGGCTTATTTAAGAGTTCAGCGTGGTGAGATTGCTGTTAATGGTTTTAAAGCCACCGGAATTTTTCCCCTTAATCCAAATGTCTTTCGTGAATCTGACTTTCTTGCCTCCGAAACTGTCGAAAAAGATGAAGTTGATGCTGTCGTCCCTCTTCCAGTACCTCAAGATACTGAAAATCCGACGCCACCAACAAATATTGTAACTCCTGAGATGGTCTCGCCTGTCCCAATCATTTGTAAACAAACCAGCAATCAAGGCCGAAAAGCAGGGACAGCTGTCGTAATATCTGCGTCACCTTACAAAACAGAATTGGAATGATCCGCAAAAGCATCTGTTTCAACTACATCAAGACTTTAAGTTAAAAAACAAATTGGGCAGAGTAAAACAAGCTTGACTGATTCCGATACTCCCAGCACGTCAACAGCCATCTCATCAAGAAGACAAGCTAACCGTAAGACAAAAAATTTGAGAAAACATGAAGAAGACTTTGTGGCAGATGATGACTCAGATGATTCATTATGTACTGGCGAAAATGGTGAAAAAGTTCCGGATGTCTCTGATAATCCAGAGTGCTTGTTTTGTGGTGGAAAGTTTTTGGAAAGCAAAAAATCCGAGAAACAGTGGATACAGTGCAAATCCTGCAACTCATGGTGTCATTTGCAATGTACCTCATATGTATCTGGCATTTATATATAGTATTTAGTTTAGTTTTCTAAGTATTCCATATTTGTGACCCTATTTTTAAAAAAGGGAAATATTAATATTTTAGTTTTTTTATTACGATTTTTGAAACGTTTTTATTTTTTACAAATTCAAGTTATAATAGCTTAATATAACATGTTTTTAATTACTTTTAATATTTTTGTGTTAAAAAAATAAAAAAGTTCTTATAATTTTGCAGTTTAAAAAATAGTATTCCATATTTGTCGCCCTTAGTCTACGTAAAACCCCGTGTTTTACACTATTTTTTATTTTTCTTTCGAAAATAACCATTTTTAGAAAGAAAATAATATCAAAAAATTGACCGCGGACTAAAATCCAAACATTTTACAAAACATTTTAAACAGTCCCAGCACTCACAGACTTCTCACCTCTTTTTAGCCAGTCTATTAAATAAAGATAAAACACGTGCGTTCTGGCGATTCGGGTACTTTGAGCTGTGCAAGTGATTGTGTATCTTTCTCTATCCCACTGATTTTAAGGATTACAAGGCCGTACCCAGATATATTTTTGGGCTGTTTTTGTACTACTTTCGTCGTGTTTTTAAAGAGACCTGTTGCATGGGTCTATCACCTTTAACAGTTGGGAGGGGAGTCATGTGAGGTTATTATTATTTAATGGGTTTTGCTTTTTACACGTTTATGAAAGTGGAAAATTTAGAATTTGGCCTGTATTCGTCTAAGTTTTTTGCAGTTTTTACTGTGAAGAAGTGTGTTTTTTTTACTTGTGTTTGTGTTGTTATACTTAAAGCCCTTCAAATATTTCGACCCTAGGAAAATAGGCAGGAAAATTTAGCAAATGAAGAGGACAGTGTTTGTGCTGGCTTATGGAGACCGTGAGTGCACAAGAAAGAGAATAACATTTGTGGTGAAAATAATAAGAGTGATCTGGACAATGATTTAGACTCACATAGTTCTGATAGTTCATTTTCTAGTGTTGAGGAAGCAGAGGAAGACGCAAGGGAAGTAGAAGCTACAGGGGAAAATCAAGCAGTTCTAAAACGTAATTGTTTAAGTACAAACGCCAAACAACTTTGATTAAATGTCTATAACAATCTAAGGAATAAACCTCAGTTTAAAAATGATTGTAGTCCTGTGTACAATATGCTATTTTGTAAAAAAAAACGGTTTAAAGACAGAAAAAAAAGGAAAGATGCAGGACAATCAAAGGGACTTGATACGGATATTGCTAAATTGCTAAGGGAAGTTGTGTATTCTAAATACAAAAACATTGAGGTTCCAACTGTAGACATGGTTAAGGACACCTTATCGGCAAGGGACAAACATTTCTCGGTCTCCTTGCGGAGATACCTGATAAAACTTGGATTTAAGTTTAAGATGTTTAACAAAAGGGCTGCTGTAATGGAAAGTACTTGAATTGTCAGGTGGCGTATAGAATATTTGGAGAAAATAAAAAAATTTCGGGAGGAAGAAAGATCCATACTTGGAATGATAGTTCTAACAAATGTGTCCCAAAAGATGTTCCACCAAACAGGGGATCTCGGATGATCATCATTCATTGTGGTTCAAAAGAAGGTTGGGTGAAAGATGGACTAAAATTGTGTGGCAAAAAATAGAAAAGAACCTGGGTCTTTTAATAAAATTATTAATTGTGAAAACATAATTGCATTCTTTATCATTTAAAATAAAGATTACAAACAACTCAAATATCTGTTCTATAAATACCAGGAATAAGGATAAGTTTATCATCCCGGAGCACAGGACCGCATTTCTCAAAAAAAGTTTTATGTATAATGCTATAAAGCTATATATATGCTATAATACAATTCTCTGCCTTCTAATATCCTAAAATTTAAAACAAGCACATTTAAGTATGCATTAAATTTTCAAATTTTTAGAAAGCAAGTAGAGAATTATGATTTGGCCTATCACTAGTCCTTTTGCTGATTCTCAAGGATTGAAATATGTGGGGAAATTTATAAGGAATAATTAAGGACTTTAGAAGTGTTTTTATTTTAATGTAGTTTCTATCATGGAACTGCTAAGTTATAGGTTATAGGAGGTTGCATGCAGATATATTTAAAACCTGGTTTGAAAAAACATTAATTCCAAATTTAAAGGAAAACAGTGTGATTGTTATGGATAATGCATTGTACCATTCAAGGCTTTCTGAAAAAATCCCAAACACATCTTTCCATAAATTGGAATTTGAGACCTTTTTAATAAAACATGATCTCTATTTTCATGAATCTTATACAAATAAACAATTATTGGTTCTTGTAAGTACCAAGTTCTAAATACCAAATCACGGAAAAAGCCGTATGTAGTAGACAACATAGCTAAAAAGTATGGTCATACTGTCCTCAGACTTCCTCCTTATTATTGTGTATTTTGCTATCAACTATCCTGAATTTCTAACTTAATAAAACTAAACCCTGTTAATCCAATCCAATCCCGAATAATAAAATTTTAAATACAAATAAATTTTATTCGCGGCACATCAATGATTCTAATAGATCTCTGAACTGGACTTTACTTACTTTCGTTTGACAATGCTCGAGCATCTCGTGAATATCCCTCACTCGCTCCTCGCTTTGGTATTGCACTTTTTCCTCCATGTCTGCCATCGCTTGTTTCAGGTTTTCCACTTCGTTTTGGTGCAGTTCAGTCAGATCGTTGATTTGCTCTTCTAACCGCTCCGCGTGGATTCTTTCTTCCTGTATGGCCATCGTGTTAATCTGAATATCGGTTTGTAGGGACTTAACGGTGTCTAAGGCCTCCCGGAACCCGTCCAATTGTTCTTGGAAGTATTTCAGTTTCTTGTCCAGTTCGACGAATGTGTCTCTCATGATGGGGTCTTGGGTACGTGCGTACCTAGAAATAGTTTGGTTTATTATATTTTTGGATCTTTGAGCCGGATTGAAGCGGGCGTTCGAGGAGCAGTGGCGGCTCGTGACAGTTCAGGGAGGTAGGGCCAAACCTTGATCTAATTTTATCATGACCGAACGAGTGATCGAAATTATTACATTTTATTATCAAAATTATAATGCAATAAGTTTTCTATTTTTTTTGTAGATAAAAATATACATTTTTAAAAAAAACATAAAATTTGAAATTTAAGGAAATGAACTTACCAAAACTACGTGAAAATGTCAATACTTCAGGCAACATGCAGTTTTTCATATTTATAGTAAGGTAAAATAAATTATTTTATTGTTTTTAATAACTCAAAAAAAGTATATAATACAATAGTCAATTAAACTGAATTGTTTTACTTAAAGTACACGATATATAAAGTCCATTCTTCGTTCTTTTTTGTTAGCAAATTTGTCGATTACTTTATTATAAAAGTCCTTAATTGAATTAACAAATTGCTTCTCTGCGAATAACATACCTAGCGCACTGAGTATTTCCTCTTTCATTGTGTTCCTAAGAAAAGCTTTAATTCTTTTTAACATTGAAAAACACCTTTCTGCTTCCGATTTCGTCATAGGCATGGTTGCCAGGGCACTTAATAATTGTATGGTCTCCTCAAAGGCACATTTTAAGCAGTCTTCGTTTAATAACACCAAGAGTGGCACAGCTCTAGATCCTGAAATTGAGTTTAGTTCCTCTCTTTCATATAAAACTTGCAATTCTGTTTTAAGCCTATTTTTATTTAAAAAAGAAAATTCTCTACATGTTTCTTCTAGGTACTTTTCTGGAAAACATTCTCTATACACGGAAAATTGTTCATGGGCAAATAAATTTGTAGCCACTAAGTGTCCAGTGAAATTAAATTAATTCTTAATTTTATTTGCATCAAAATTGCATCACAGATTTTTAAAGCTGTTTGCTTCTTAGTATTTTCTACTACAGAGGTACGCAGATTGTGGTTCTCCTTCACCTTGTGATGTTGTATTTATTTCAATTTCCTGAATAATTTGGTCCATATTATCCCTAATAAGTTGTATTGCTCTTTCAAAGTTGTGTAAGTCTTGTTTTATTTTTACCGAATCCATACATTCTTTTTGTAACTGATTAAAAATTACTTCTACATAAGGCATAATTTTATGGAAAATTGATAGCCAGAAAACAAAATTTTTACTTTGCAATTTCAACTTATTTCCACTGGCTTGATTAACTGACGTGTTATCGCGTGATGTTGTTTCGATAATTTCCATTACAGTAATTAAATCTTGTCTATTTTCATAAACAGTATTTATTCCCCTTGATTGGAAATTCCAGCGAGTTTGAGATGAGCGCGGTAATCTTTTCTCAATAACTTCATCTAATATTTTGGTTCTTTGAGGAGAAACAGAAAAAAAGGAACATAACCCAGTCAAGTTTACAAAAAAAATTCGAGTCTCGGAATTAATGGAAGTCGCACTGGCCATTATTAAATTTACTTGATGTGCATAGCAGTGAATATAATTAGCCAAAGGGTATTTTACTTTAATTTTTGCTTGTACTCCATTCAAACATCCACTCATAACCGATGCTCCATCATAACTTTGTGCAATTAATTTATTGGGGTGATTGAAGTAAAGGGTCCAAAACTTGAAGTATGCACTGGAAGATTGATTCAGCATCATGATCTTTTGGATTGTAAAAATTCCAGAATCTTTTAACAGGCTTACCAGCATGCAAGTATCTAAAAACAATTACGAGTTGAAACTCACAAGCAACGTCAGTGGTTTCGTCGGCGATAACAGCCACAAATGGAGAGTTCCCTATTTCTTCTGTCACCTCTTCATGATATACATCTAACATACACTCTAGAAGCTCATTTTGTATTATTTTGGATGTCCCTTTAAAAACTGTTGATTTTTGAATATGATCCTTAAGCGTTTTGTCTAATTCTGAGCTAAAATTAATTAATTCCCGAAATATTCCTTTATTTTCGGATGTCTCTTTTTCATTGTGGCCTCTGAGAGCCAACTCAAATGCACCAGAAAAACGAATGCAATTTATAATTTGATTTAACATATATCTATTTTTTTCAATTTGTTTATTTTTTCAATAAGTTGGCTCCGGTATGCCGAGTTTAACTGAGTTTTTATATTAAATTTACCAAGCATAGAAAAATTAGAAATATTGTTCATATGTACCTTGGCTTTTTCATGTGTTTTCATTTTCTCCCATATGTGAACAAGATCATCTGTTCCTCTTCGAGACCAGGATTCCTCTCCTCCAAATAAAACACACATAAAGCAAAATAGCTTCTTAGACGTATCACACCCGCACACCCAAATATTTTTCGCATAAATATTCCTATTAAATTTACGGGAACGCACTTTTTGTCTACCTTGAGTTTTTTCTATATTTATATCGGGCAACGGTCGCCCTAACTCCTTTTTGTTCCAATGATAAAGTGGAAAATGGATTTGCTTTTAAAAAACTAATTTTATTCATTGTTTTTAATATTCAATAAAAATAAAAAACACCAACAAAGCCGAAAACGTCAGCTAAATAAAATAAAAGATTTCTACGGAACCGCGAACGCCCGATGAATAATCAAAACAAACAATATCACGCACGTTTTGCTAAAAAAGATTCTATTGGTTTGGAGCCCGGCCCAAAATTATTTAATTTGCCATAGCTTTACCACATTGTTTCAAGGACATTTGCTGTGATTATTCGATGTAACACGCATCGATACGGGGCCTGGCACGACAACTACGTCTTCGATTTCGCATTAGCGAAATTTGCGGAATCTTGCACTGGCTGCGTTCCAGTATTTTAATATATTTAAATATTAATATACAGATATTTTTTTGGACTGAAGTAAAATTTAAAAAATTAATTATTTTTTTTATTTTCAACGTTTATTAGGTAGAGCCATGGCACTGTGGCTCTACCCCAAAAGCCGCCACTGTCGAGGAGTCTTTTTGGGGTACTAAAATTGCTGCTTCATGTTTTATTATAGCTAATTATTTAACAATCGAGTCGTAAATTATAAGATAAACATTCGTGATGGCGTCAAGTGGTGCAGTAAAGCTTGACTCGGGTAGTATTTTAAAGTTTGATTGCAAAAATCAGCTTTGGAAATTTAGCATAACCATCTTATTTACGGCAGAAAGAATACTCTCAATTGTGAATGGAAGATAAAGAGCCCAAATACCAAACTTTCACCGCATGAAAAGATTAGGATGTTAAAGACGCCCAAGTCATTTTGCTATCGACAATGTCAAGATCAAATACAATAGGTACTTGATAAATTGTGAGAGTGCCACTGAAATATGGTCAAGATTAATCACAATACACAAACAGAACAATGAGGTTTCCAGAGAGTTATTTTGGCAAAGATTTGTCAGTCAAGAAATGTCCAAGGATGCAAAAATTGCAGAACAAAAAGGTATTTATTTCCAACTGGTATGTTACCCAATTACAGAAAAGAAATTGATTTGTAAAAGAAAACAGAAACTATTTCTACAGTTGAACTTTTAATTAGACGATAAAAAGATGTCACAGAAAATGTCAGTAATAGTGCAATTTATTCTAAAGTGATTAACAGCTTGCCTCCGCCACTTCAAGATTACTTAATGTTGGTTACTAATTGCTTTATAGGTAGAAGCTTTACAAGGTAAGCGAAGTTGGGCATAAAAAGAAAATTAATTTACAGCATTTAAAGAAGAATACTAACTGAAAATATTGCAAACGATTCAGGATGAAGAAAGAAATAAAGGTACAGGTAAAAGTAATTCAATAGCAAACTCAGCTGACATATGTACAGGGTGTTTCATAATTAGTGGGACAAACTTGGAGGGGTTGTAGAGGGCCTCAAAATAAGCAAGCTTACGCAATAAACCTCTTTCCGAAAATGGTTAGATTTTGAGATACAGGGTGATCAAAAAGATCTTATTTTTAACATTAACAATGGCAAAAATTCACTTTCTGGTACCGAATTTCACATTTAAAGCAATTGATCTTTTTCCCTTATAATAAATACCGTAAATATTATCAAGCGGATGAAACTAAACATTTTAATTTTAGCAAGAAATTAATTTCGAACAATGAGTTGCATTTTTTAATGCTAAGGTATTATCATAATCGCGATATTCTATAGTTTTATTATGTGGCTTGTTTTTAAGGACATTTAAATTTACATATGTTAAATTATGATCGGTAATACTTTCAGGCGTATGCTTGCTTTGCTTTTTAAATACCGCCAAAGGAAAAAAACTAGTGGTGTTAAGTCTGGTGGCCATGCGCGCCATTCAGTTGCACCACGCCTGCCAATCCATATCCCTGGAAACTGTTCATTAAGTTTATGAATAGTTTATTCATGTTTATATATTTTTACTGGTAAATCGCTTTAACTTGCATTAATTAATTTTTTTGGCGAGGTAATATGGAAAATTGTTCACACTTTAAGGTAAATAATTAATACTTAAGTTAATAAGATGCCTTTTATTACCACACATTTTTGCCTACTATTCGCTTATACGTCAATCGATTTTGTTTTTCAGTTCGATTAGATACGAGATTGTATGCCCTTTCATATAATGTATCACACTTAGGGTAGTCATTTGAAATACAAAAGTTTGAGGTCGATAAAACATCCATTATTACCAGACATTTTAGCTCACTGTTCGCTGGTACGTTAACCGTTTTAATTTTTATTTTGGCACTGTTGAACTGTTAAATTAAAAATCGCCCTGTAGTGGAGTAAATTCTGGGGTCTAGGGTGTAATTTTTTTTTGGAAGTACAACCATGTGAAACATGTTGGGTTTCATTAAGTATGTTACCCGGCATATGAAATCGTGTTTTACGACATTTTCCGGTGGTCGAGATGTTTTTTATCCGGAAAAAATTCAAAAAAATTGATTTTATGAAATCCACGTTTTTTTGTGTTTCCATCGCTCTATCTCTGAAAGTATTTGAGCTATCAAGTAAATTTTTTTTTAGATTAAAGCTGTAACAACAGCGCTTTAAACAACATCTCACGTTTATTCAAATTTGTTTTTTTTAATTGTTAAATAATAGGAAACTAAAACTTGTTATTTTCAGAAGCATAATTTTGAGCAATCGACAAAAAAGTTTATTTATGAAAATTTGTGTATACATGCTGCGTATGAAATGAAGCCAATAGTTAATAAAAGTTTTTGAAAAAAACATTTTTCATATATCTTTGATAGTATTGAGTCAGTGAATTTTTTTTTATGGGCAAAATTGGATTTGCGCGTTTAGCGCGGCTATCATGTCGAGTCCGCTGCAACGATTGGGTTTCGAAGGGACTGACGCATGATGGCGCAAAGTTTGTAATAATAAGTACGTACTGATGTGTTTCATTTTAAATAATTAGTTGGCTTTGTATATGTATAATATACCCATATATATACATACATAGGTACCGATCTATATATTATAATAAATAATTGGTTTATCATTTTTAAAGTAAATTAAAAATTATAATTTACTGCTAAATAAATAAATGGATTAATTACCTCACACATAGGTACATAACTACTTACGTGTATTATTGAAGTAACAATGAGTATAAACAAGTTTTGCTGAAATAAAACTCTTATTTGGATAAATAAATATAGCTAAATATAATGGTTATGTTGTGGTTATTTAATAAACGCTACACTAATAATATTCTAATTCATTGTTATCATCCGCATCCATCTCGATATTTTCAAGAACGTTACTACAAAAACGGCATTTGCACTCGATACAACATTTTAAACCCTCTTTGATGCAAGTATATTTTTTATTGTTACAGTTTTTATCAGAACAATAAATATTTAATGATTTTCGAACAAAATCTAGAATTGGATTATCATCCGAAAAAACTGGAGTCCATTCATCTTCAGTTAAATTCCATCCTGACGCGTTTGTATTTATACTTGGCATTGGGATATCACTGCTATACCATATTCGAAGTTGATACATACACCTGCAGGAAATTTATGCATATTAAATTATAATATATATTATTATTCCTTAAAAATTTATTTACCTAAAGAAATGCATTTACAAAATAAGGTATATACGAATTTATTAAAAATAAAACTTTATATTTATTTAACTATTTACCTTAGCAAATAATTTTGTATCTATAATCCATGACACAAACAGGAGGAAAAATTTGCGGAACATCATTTTCAAAGGCATTTACATTGATATCATCAGGTGTTGGAAACCTAGTTTTCTGTTGACATGAAACCGTCATTGCAGTACGTACTATGGAGGCAGCTCTTAATAAAATTTGATTATCAGTCATTTCCTTGGAAAGTAAAAGATCATTTTCGTTATCATCACTAACACTTTCAGATGAGGTAGACATTGACGAATTATTTTCGTACGACTTTATGGTAGTACTGACAACTGTTTTTTTTTTCTCGGATTTTATATTTCTATGACCTATATAGAGGCTATATAACGTAACTTATGATATTTCGCATCGAATGCAAATAAATCTTCATAGTCACTTAATTTACATATCATTTCAATGTCATTTCTACTTTCAGCAGCTTTAATAATTTTGTCATAGGTAGATTTTCCATTGCCTAAAAAGATTGAACTATTAGGTATAAAATAAATAACGCAACCTAATTTGTTTTACTACAAAAAAAAGAGGTATAAATGTACCGTGAAAACATCCTATAAATAACTAAAATAACTTATAGGTGCATAATATTACCTGTTTGAACGGCAACCAAAAGTTTTTCTTTTTTTTAGTTCCACTACTGTTGTAAGGCAAATAAGGCACATTTTCCTAACATCAAAACCATCGGACCTAAAATGCTTAGCGGAATAATTCGAAGGACCGGCACCACTTTCTAACTCCCTATTATTACTATTATCAATATTTTGAAAACTCGTGTAAGATTTACGACAGTCTATATGATATTTTGCTGTTAGTGGACCATTTAAGATAGATTTTTTTTGCCAGAATTTCTTTTCCAATATTATCTTGCCTTTTTTCTGCACTTCATATTAAAGACAGCAAACCTTGTATTCTTGGGTTTTGTATCACAGATTTGTCACTATTATACACAGTTTTCTTATATATAATGCACTCCATTGTCTTGGGCAAAAGTAAATAATAACACAAACATGAAACAACTCAGTCTAGTAGAAATTACTTCCGATTAATACTGCAGGCGCGTACGAATAACACAATAATACTGCAATACTATTTATAGCCCGCCGCCGCCGGCAGCGCTAAAGCGGAGCGCTCAAAAACACAACTCTGGCCTATAAAAAAAAATTCGCTGACTCAATACTATCAAAGATATTTGAAAAAAAATTTTTTTTAAACTTTTATAAACTATTGGCTTCATTTCATACGCTGCATGTATACACAAATTTTCATAAATAAACTTTTTTGTCGATTGCTCAAAATTATACTTCGGAAAATAACAAGTTTTAGTTTCTTATTATTTAACAAATAAAAAGAACAAAATTGAGGAAACGTGAAATGTTATTTGAGGCGCCGTTGTTTTGACTTTAATTTAAAAAAAAATTTGCTTGATAGCACAAGTACTTTTAGAGATAGGGCGGTGGAGACGTAAAAAACACGTTTTCTTAGAAAACGTTTTTTTTTTTATTTTTGCGAAATAAAAACATCTCGACCACCGAAAAATGTCGTAAAAAAAGGTTTCATACGCACAATTACATTATTAATGGATTCCACCAAGTCTCCTTTGGTTGTACGCCGGTTTTTTTTTTCTCAAGAACTAAGCGACTTGTCTCACCAAATTTACTCTACTACTGTGAAGTGAGCCATGTCTCTGAAACATCAAGGATGTCAAAATCACAACAGATTTGTAATTTACGAATTCATTGAAGCGCGTTTTAATTGAACGTACATTTATACGACTAATACCAAATCCTGACCGCACCAAATATTCATCCCACCGAACCAATTATGAAAATAATTGCTTACCAGTACTCAGATTAGTTTGGTATGATGGTATGTTTTACTAATAGAGCTGAATTCTTAGGCTTAGGTTAATAGCCAATGTTCTGTGAATTTATTACCGTGATGCGAAAATATTGTCAAATAGTACTTTATCGATTTTTAAGGTTTTTATTCTGGTATCGATATAATTTTTTTGCAACTCATAGGTTAGGTTTGCCTTCTCTCTTTGCAAATTGGACAATTGTCCATTGGAAGCTACATAAATAAATAGTTCTCACCTGCCAATACTGTCACTGGTAACGCTACTCTCGCACTCGGACCCGTCGTCACTGGGAAACTTCCTTTGGCCGGGCGTGCGCCCCTGCATGCTGCTCTGCGACGCGGTCATCGGCAACGTCGCGCTGCCGCCGTGTTTCGCGCCCCCGCCGCTCCCTTTTCGACGGTCGCGCGTCTCGACGCTCCCGTCGTCGTCTGCGCCGCCGCCCCTCTGCTTCTGCTGCTGCGCCGCCTGTTTGTCCGCGCAGCTGCCCTCCGATCCGGTCGTCTGATTGGCGGACGGCCCTACGTACCAAGCTGCGCGGTCAGCGACACAAACGGGATATGTGAGGAGGAGGGGAGAAGAAAGAGGCGTGCAGTTAGATTTTGCTTTTTGTTTTTTTTTTTAGTGCGTGCGCAGCGGTTATATTTGGATAAAGCTTAATCTGGGGGGGAGGGGGAGGTGTGGGTAAGCGAATACAAGAGAAGATTATTTAATCAGATATCAAGTGAAATTTAAAAGTGTATTTTAGAAATGTATAGAGTAATAAAATGGAGAATTCCGTGCGGTTTGGTTGAATTTCAAGGTTTTTCATAGACTTTTCAAATATGTAAAGATTTTGAAAATCATGGTATATTTAATTTGTACATGACTCCAAAACAGTAATATTTAAGGGGGTGATTCCTGGACCCATTTTAAGAAAAAAAGTTCCTATGAACATATGAGGCGTGTCATATCAAAAGCAACAATCTCCACTTTTTGTAAATATTGAGTTTTGGGTATAAATTATTATTGCTAAAGCTCCTTTATTACCCTAGAAATTTATTTATAGCATAAAAGACAATATCCCATACAAAATTAGGTTTAAAAATTGGTAGAAGATAGATTCGTTGCTTTCAGACATAATTATTATTTGAATTAATTTAAAACAGTGTAGTTGGTTATAATTTGGTTTGCGATATTCGCGAAAAGTTGTTTAAAATGGAACATCCATTAGAAGTTGAACAATCAAACGCTAGAAAGCGGCGTTCAAATCACGAAAAATGGACCCGAAATGCATAAAAAAAGGCAAGGTAGGAAACATTGAATATTTCTATAACTTTAGCAATAAAATTGATAACCCCGTTAGCAAGCATTATCGATGTTGATAATTTATTGTTATGTCACTAAAATGGTGCTTCGGTAACATATGTTTTTAAACTATTTAAAGGTGTTTCTTTTTGTCATAGATACATGCCTTCCAAGCTTCCAGTAGTAGGCAGAGAAAATATTTCTTTTTGCACATCAAAAAATGTGTCTTGATGCATGGAATACATGTACCAAATTTCATAAAAATGTCTACAATATTGTTTAAGTTATTATTAAAAAAACTGATTTTTTTTTTAAACTTTATAGACATGCCAGTAATCCCCTAGGAGGGGATAAGAGCACCCTTAAAATCTTAGATGGAAAGAAAGGTCTTTTAATTCTGAATACAACTGCCAAATTTGAAGTGGCTGCTATCATTTCTCTGGATATAAGAGCTTTTCAAAATTCTCAAAAAAATTAAACACAGGCATTTAGAGTAATAATTTATCTATTTAAATCTTGAACGCATTAATTTCATTTTCCAAAGAGGTGCCTAGTTATAAAATAATCGCCTTTAGCCCTATAGCCGTTATGAAATAACCCCTAGCATTTATTAAATTAATATATAATTACTATATTCGCCAAAAACAGCCGCATGTTAACTAATTTTAATGTTGTTTTTTCGTAATATGACTAAATAATTTAAAGTAACTGAGACCTTTTTTTAATAATTGGCAGCTTGTCAACATTCTGAGAAGATTATTTGATCCTGATTCATAATAAATTAAAAAAGCAAGGAATAACAGCCTACTACCAGTGAATAGATAAGAAATACTTACCAAGCCATTTAAAGCCATTTAAATAAAACAAGTTTATTAAATTAGGTCAATTTATTAAGGGCCCCAACCTACTTCCATACAGAAATAAAGATTTTGCTTAAAACGAAGTCTGACATTTCCTAGAACTTCATCTGGCACTCATTTATGATGCTTTGGCCTAAGTTTTC
The DNA here is from genome assembly GCF_022605725.1 of Anthonomus grandis grandis. Classification (NCBI taxonomy): domain Eukaryota; kingdom Metazoa; phylum Arthropoda; class Insecta; order Coleoptera; family Curculionidae; genus Anthonomus; species Anthonomus grandis. Next base: position 6,406,990 of record NC_065549.1, read on the forward strand.
TAGGATTTCTGGTTAGGCAGCGTAAACTTTAGTTTTAAATGTCCCCTATAAAAAAATCAAGTGGCGTCAAATCAGGCGATCTAGCTGGTCATCCTATTAAGACTGCCCTCCTCCTAATCGAACGATCAGGAAATATCTCACATTAGCAGCATAGTATGGAGGTGCTCCATCTTGTTGGAAAACCGACATGATCTTCATCATAATCCGCTTTCAATTATTTCTATTATTATTGGATTGACCGCATTTTCCAAGAGATCTTGATTGACATTTCACCACTCACATTACCGGGTAAAAAGAACGGCCCAACAATGAACTCCCCAAAGATTCCCGCCCAAACATTTAACTTCTTAGGAAACTGGGTATGAACAAGTTCATACCCAGTCCAAAATTGTCCAGGATTGGCATCTGAGCAGTAGGGCCAATTATGACGATTTACTTTTCCATTAAGGAAAAACGTACATTCGTCTGCTAAGCAAATGTTGTAAATAAGACGCGGATTAACAATGATCTACTCACTAAGGATTTCACAAAATTGCACTCGCCTCTCATAATCATCCTCATTTAGTTCTTGAACCAGATGAATTTTGTATGGACGGAATTTGTTTTGCAGAAGTATCCTATGAACGCAACGTACTTACTCCGGTACTCGTCGGCAATTTTCTGACACTTCTTCTTCTTCTGACATTCCTGGTTGGGCATGAAGTTAACCTAGGGCACCTATTTGCATTGCTTCATTACCAACAACAGCTTTGGTTTTCATCTATTTTTAAGTTAAAAGCATTTGGGATTGTTCACTTTGCATTGATATTGTTGTTTTTGTCGTTCTATTTGTTCTTGATTATTCGCTTTTTGTTCCAAGGCTTGTAATCTCAGTTTTAATGTGAGATTTTCATCTCTAAGCAGTTCTCTGAACAGATTCTCTTTGAAATTAACTAGTGCTCTTCAAATGAGTCCGATATGAATTGAAGAGATCTTTTCAGCTCCTCATATATCTCTGCATTTCATTTTGAAACTTTCGAAACGGCTTAAATGTTTCACTAAGTATACGCTTTAACTTATGTTCAAAGTAATTGAATCCATAAGGACCATAGTAGGATTCATCATTTTTTCCTCCTCATTTTTGTTAACATTATGTTACATTTTATTTTTTTTATTTGTGACTTTTGCTTGAAATGAATATTTTTTATCATCAATTCACCATCATTTCTTCATTATATGATTTTCTATTCATTCGTTTTAATCTAAATTTTTCTCGAATTTTTAATATTTAATACAATTTTTTTGCCAAAAATTACCAATTGACTTGTGGTTTTCCAAATTTTATTTCTAAAAAGATCCCTCATAAGAGGTACTATTTTAATTATCAACTCACTTTGATTTCTTTAACATAAAAACATTTTCCCTTAATTGGTCTTGATCTAAGTTTTTAATATAATTTTCAAAATATTTTTTTTCTCGTGTTTTCCCAACTTCAGTCATGGCACGTAATATTTCCATTATTAAATTACCTTGGAACTTTTAATCGTGGCAAAAGTTTATATCAACTCGTCTTGAATTTTCCAATTTTTCAATCTTTCCTTTCATTTTCAAACTTAAATATAATTTGTTGGAAGAAATGACCAATTATCTCGTGGTTGTCTATTTTTTTTTTGTTTTGTAAAGAGTTCATATAAACCACATGATTTTCTCAACAATTCGTCTTGATTTAAATTTTATCATAAATTTTCAACTTGAAATGCATCTCACTTCACTTATTTGACATTATATTTCCGTCTTAACTCAATTTTCATTTTTCCATAGCGAAAAAACCCCCAATCAAATCTCCTTAGAATTTAACTGTTTCCATGTTAGCTCGTATTAAAATTTTTCATCAATAAAACATTTATTTTTATCAATTCGACTTGATGTAAATTTATCAATTTTGTCAGAATTTTTACAGAAAAAAATTCGTATCTTTATCATATCTTTATCATATCATATCAGAACCGAAACGACCAATTAATTAACGCTTTTCTCTATCTATGACATGAATTATTTCGTTTAAAACAGTTGAAATGAAAGATTTTTTTCTTCTTCTTCTTAGTCCCCTTTTGACATCTAATTTCTTAGTAAATTATCATATTTCGCTCATCAATTGCCTAGAATCAACAAAACAATATTTTCTTCCAAACAGTGGAATAAAAAAACCCTCTTCTTCTTCAGGCTATCGATCTCTTCTTGTCTGAAGTACAAATCTTCTTCTCCTTAATATTTTGTTACAATCTACTCAATATATTTCGATCCTCACCTGCCTAGAATTAATAAAATCATGTTTCTCTTCCAGGCAGTTGGACAAAGAGCTTCTTCTTCTCATTTTATAGCCGTTCAGATCTGACGCTTTTTCTTCTTAAGATTTGCTTCTTTAATCAACTCAAATAACCACAATGTTGCCACATTCTACATCTAATATCATTTAAAGAACGCATGATTGTTTGACTTCTTACGCTTGCTAGACCGTTCCAAATTTAACTTTAAAATGAATATTGTAACGTTGACATAAGCGGCAGTAACATCGTCAAATAACTAATAAAGAAATGGGAAGGACCAAAGAAATGAACGCAGATGACTTTCTTTATCAAAAAGGTTCTTACAAGTTTCCTTGTAAATACAACCGTTTTGAGTAGTTTTCGATAGATTGTTTAAAGTATTGATACTGTCATACATTTTACAAAAATCTAAATATTTTGGAAACGCATGCATTGATTTTAGTTTCATATGAAAGCTGATGAGCTTCTTTACCAAAAAGCTTCGTAAAACTTTTCTTGTAAATATAACCATATTGGAGTACTTTGCATACCTAATCAAGTTTTATTACTCTAAACATTTATGAAATATGCTATACATTAACCTCAATTGTTCTAAAAAAAACATAATCTGTCTTGTATTTGCTTACTGTTGATGTAAAACATCAATTATATTATTAATTGGGACTATTTTGTTTATAACTATTATAGTACTAACTACATTCAAAAAACTCACTATGGAAAATCACCCGTTAAAAGGGTCAAAATCTAAAACATTCACTAAAGAAGAGTAAACTAGGGAGAACAAGGTAACTTTTCGCTATAAATACCTTCATCTAATCATTTTCGAGTGTTCCAAAATATGGTGCGAAAAAAAGATCTAATCAGTAAGTTAATTATTAATATTCCTAGCTAGTACCGTCTAAATGACCATGCAAGTATACTTTTATTTGAATCGTTAACTGATAACTAAAAAATAAGGTTGGACAAACATTTTGGGGCACAGGAACACACTATATCAGTAAAAGCTAGTTAAAAAAATTCAAAGAAATACTGTTGACTGTTGACACCTTTCGCTCCTTCTTAACTACTTATGTTCATATTCACAATTCAAGTTTAAGTAACATTTGCCCAACCTAAGTGAAACAAAAAATATTAGTAAAAGCGCAAATTATTAATTTACGCCTGTATAGCAATATTTATACGGTGTGCCTTTAGAGGGAAAAAAGCAGCAACAATTTGGCAACACTTACTCGACAATTGACTGATATTATCCGCGCTGCCGAACTTGTTTTTGATCAAATGCGCGAACTCCCTCGGCTTCGACATCACTGAGCCGCTAAAACCGGTTATGCCGTCTCGAATATTCCCTCCGACGTTTCTGGAATTAAAAAAAAAATCTCAGTTGACCACAGTACTTGGACTATACAGGGTGTCATTGAAATGGTGTAAAAAAATTCGGGGGGTGATGGTACTCCTAAAAATTTTAAAAAAAGTTCCTATAACTATAGGGTGGAAAATGCATATTAAGGGAGTTAGGGGCACTGAAAGGGTAAATTTAAAAAACGGTTTTTTGAAATTGTAGGCTTAAAAAACGAGATAAAATTTCGAAAAAAAATCCTCTGCCATAAATTTTGACCCAAAATCAAATGGTGATACTGAAAAATAATTTGGAAAATCGGAAAGGGTAGTTTTTGCAAGAGTAGGGGGTTAATTCGTGAATAACTTTTTTTAGGTTATTTTCTTCGCAACGTGGGTTCATTTTTTAAAAACTACATACTTTTTCCTACAAAAAAGGTACTCTTGTTGCACATCGCCCAGAACGATGGTTTTCGAGAAAATTGAAGGCAAAAAGTTTGCTCTGATGGGCTGCTAACTGGTTAAACAACATAAACTTATGAAAGTTATGGGGTTTCAAAAGTAAACAAGTAGTTATTAAATAATTAATTGAAAAATCTAATTTATTAATCATTCTGTGTGGATGACTCTTAAGACTCAACTCCTGCATCCGTATCACATCCAAAGGGTACAAGCTCTTGCTCCGGCAGACTATCCCGCTCGAGTCATCTTCTGTCGTTGGTTATTAAGAAAACAGGTACAAGAACCCCTTTTTTTGGCAAATATTTTATGCACGGATGAAGCTGGGTTTACAAGAAATGGAATTTTCAATTACCATAATACACATCACTGGTCCGATGAGAACCCTCATGCTGTTGTGGAAAGTCGACACCAAATTCGATTCTCAGTTAATGTTTGGGCGGGAATTGTTGGCGATAGACTTATTGGACCATTTTTTCTACCCCCGAGGAATCATTTAAACCAAGTTTTTGAGAGGCGTTGGATAGGACGTGGTGGTCCACAAGCTTGGCCAGCAAGATCACCAGATCTTAATCCATTAGATTTCTACTTCTGGGGCCACTTGAAAACTTTGGTTTACTCAGTGCCGATTAATACTGAAGAGCAACTACGTCAACGCATTATCGACTGTTCCAATCAAATTCGTACAAACCCAGGGATATTCCACAGGGTACGCAGATCATGGAGAAGAAGAGCAGATGTCTGCATTGAAATGAATGGTGGTCACTTTGAACATTTACTATGAATGAATTAAGAAATGCATTATTTTAATAAGGAATTTTGGTAATTGGTTTATTTCGTTTTTTAAAGCAATAAGATGTTTTAAAAATCATAAAATTTAGATTTTTCAATTAATTATTTAATAACTACGTGTTTACTTTTGAAACCCCATAACTTTCATAGGTTTATGTTTTTTAACCAGTTAGCAACCCATCAGAGCAAACTTTTTGCCTTCAATTTTCTCGAAAACCATCGTTCTGGGCGATGTGCAACAAGAGTACCTTTTTTGTAGGAAAAAGTATGTAGTTTTTTAAAAAATGAACCCACGTTGCGAAAAAAATAACCTAAAAAAAGTTATTCACGAATTAACCCCCTACCCTTGCAAAAACTACCCTTTCCGATTTTCCAAATTATTTTTCAGTATCACCATTTGATTTTGGGTCAAAATTTATGGCAGAGGATTTTTTTTCGAAATTTTATCTCGTTTTTTAAGCCTACAATTTCAAAAAACCGTTTTTTAAATTTACCCTTTCAGTGCCCCTAACTCCCTTAATATGCATTTTCCGCCCTATAGTTATAGGAACTTTTTTTAAAATTTTTAGGAGTACTATCACCCCCCGAATTTTTTTACACCATTTCAATGACACCCTGTATGTTTTCTATGAGTTAAATAACGTTTCTACTCCCTTTAATAATTCAACAAACAACCAAAACATAAACCGATTCCAAGCGGTCTATCGGTAATTACCGTTCCTAAATGGTATTAACTAAACACGCCCAAGCGGTTATAGTTATAACCGCTTGAGATACGTGACGACACCAATTAGCCCTTTATACGTCATCAATTTGGAACAGTAATTACCCACGTCCGGACTGTTTTCTAAACGTCAAATGTCAAAAATATTGAAATAAGTGCGGGAAAAAAAACAAACAACAAATTATTTCCTTTTTAAAGATGACACAAAATTTATTACGGCTTTTTTAGTTTTCTTTTTTGATATTTATGTTTAAGAACTAATTACATATAACATTACTGGCGTCTGGGGTATTATTTACAAACAAACAAAATGATGACAGCGACAGCTGACAAGTTACGAAGTTACTTCAGCCAAACACGTCCAAGCGGACACGATTGGTTATGTTATAAAGGGACTGATCAAGGTCAACCGAGGGCTTAATCGCGGTTAGAACCGATAGATCGCTTGGAATCGGTTATAATGTTAGGAAACTTAAGAACGACATAGTAAGGAACCAAGTAAAGAAGGACATCAAAAGGGCAAATGCAGACTGATTGCGGAGAAGACTGATAATACAAAAGAGCAAATAATGATATTTGCTGAAGCAACAACTAATGTCAAAGATTTATTGAGCGAAACATAAATCATGGATGACAGAAGAAATTCTATTACTCATGAAAGAAGAGATTCAGTTCCTCAACATATGAAGGGAAATATAGATAAAAACTGGAGGGGCCAAACAAAAAGAATAGGATAAAAAATGAATGAATGAATCTTTAATTTGCAAAAAATACAACTACAATTGTACAGTAGAACCTACAATACAATCTAAGTTTAAGCATCGTCAAACCAGTGGCGGCTCCTGACAGATCAGGGAGGTAGGGCCAAACCTTGATCTAATTTTATCATGACCGAACGAGTAATCGAAATTATTACATTTTATTATCAAAATATAACGCAATCAGTTTGTAATTTTTTTTTTGTAGATAAAAATATACATCTTAAAAATTTTGAAATTTAAGGAAATAAACTTACAAAAACTACGTGGAAATGTCAATACTTCAGGTCACAGGCATACACAAATAAGTAATTTTATTTTTTTTAATACCCCAAAAAAATTTTTCTATATTTAAATCGGGCAACGGTCGCCCTAACTCCTTTATTTCTACTTTTTGTTCCAATGATAAAGTGGTAAATGGATTTGCTTTTAAAAAACTAATTTTATTCATTGTTTTTAATATTCAATAAAAATAAAAAACACCAACAAAGCCGAAAACGCCAGCCAAATAAAATAAAAGATCTCTACGGAACTGCGAACGCCCGATGAATAATCAAAATAAACAATATCACGCATGTTTTGCTAGAAAAGATTCTATTGGTTTGGAGCCCGGCCCAAAATTATTTAATTTGCCGTAGCTTTACCACATTGTTTCAAGGACGTTTGCTGTAATTATTCGATGTAACACGCATCGATACGGGGCCTGGCGCGACAACTACGTCTTCGATTTCGCATTAGCGAAATTTGCGGAATCTTGCACTGGCTGCGTTCCGGTATTTTAATTTTATAATTGGTATTAAATATTAATATACAGATATTTTTTTGGACTGAAGTAAAATTTAAAAAATAAATTATTTTTTTTAATTTTCAACGTTTATTAGGTAGAGCCATGGCACTGTGGCTCTACCCCAAAAGCCGCCACTGCGTCAAACTAATGGGAGAAAAACAACTTTGTTTGTTACCCAACCAAGTTTGTTAATAAGACAGTTATCAAACAGAACACCAGTAAAAAATACTAAGTAATAAATTAATTATAAAAAATTGTGACCTAATCGATAAGATATATTTTTTAAAACGCTAAGAAGTAATAAATCAATTATAAAAGATTTTACTTCGTAAAATAGGGATAAAATATTGTAACTATTTATAAATTATGTATTTTTTAACATTTGTTCTTGTATAAAACGCCAATATATAAATAAATAGTACAAAATAGGAACAAATACTATTAGTAGTGGCTCCACCAGGCTAGGCATTAGTTTGCAGGCCATGTACCCCAGTCAAACCCCAAGAATTCCTGTATGTTATATGGACTTATGTGAAGCAAGATTTTTTTTATTGTTAATTTAAATTTATTAGAGGGCAGACATTTTATTTCATCTGGCAGGCAATTAAAAAGTTTCATGGATAATATTTTAAAATTTCTTTGAGTTGAAGTTAGTCTATGTTGGGAAATCACAGCTTGGTTTCTTGTATTATGTCTATGAATTGATTGGTGGGTAGATACGTTAGCAATATTGCTTTTTATATATTGGAGAGCTTGTTGTATGTATGTTGCAGAGAAGGTTAATAGTTTTCAATTTTTAAAGTGTGGTCGACATGAGTCTGTGTGTTTTGAATTTGTTAGGATTCTTACAGCTTTTTTTTGTTGTATTATGTTGTAAAAGTAGTGTGTAGATTGACCCCATACATCATTAGACTCTGAAACAAGCCCATGTACGCAATTCTACTAATGTCTGTGTATAGCATTATTTTTCTTAGTGAGAAGTTAACACTTGCAAGTTTATTATTTAATGATAATATTTAAAAGAGAGCTCCTTATCCGATATAATTCCTAAAAATGTTGTTCCGTTTTCATTACTTGATACTTGAAAATTATAATTGTTGTGAGTTTGTGTCCAGTGCTTGTTGTAAAACTTTATGCGAGTTATAATATGTCTCGTCATCCGCATTTTCCAGACTCTAGACAGAATCGAAAATCGTTTGAATAAATGATGAATAAACTTCGTCCATGTATTATTCGACCCTTGTGGTATCTCTGATAGTATCGTTTTTGTTGTTGACTGTAATCCATTTCATTTGAACATAATCACCAATATTCGAAACGAATAACCACTTAAAGAACTGAATAATAATGCAGTTTATTGAATTTTGTCAGTTGTACGCTGTAATTGACTATCGAGAATGGAACGATATGGATGGACGGTCAAACGAATTAATAACACGTATTTAGCGTAAGAAATATATCGATATCTGGCAACACCCACTTAAAGACAAGGCCTTAGTGCTTGGCGCGTGACGTCATCGATGTGGGCCACCGATTTTTAAAAACCAAGGGATTTCTATTCAAGGGCTTATTATAAAAAATGCTAGGAATAGAATAGAGTTCAGGAAACATTCAAAGGTATGTTTTAGTTCTGGTTGAATGTCAGGTTAAATATTATGGTGTAATATTAAATGCAGACTCCCAACTCCCCTACATCTGCGTCAAAATTCAACATACGTATTTAGGTATTTTTTTTATTTTTTTATACCATTAAGTAGTAAAAAATGTTATTATATTCACATAAATACATATATTGACTTTAAAAGCTTAAAAAGCTTAGGTATACTCCAGTTCATGTAATTTTTTAATTGCAGGGAAAGAAGCACATTTTTTCTTTGAGGTGTCAAAATCAGGAAAATAAAATTTTTGGTCTGGTTTAGAGTTAAGCCAATTATTAAATACACATTTAAGTAAGTGAACTGTGTCAAATAGGTAAAATAATGGTCTCTGATTATCTATGGGATGAGGATAAACAATGCTAAATTGGTCTGCAGTTGAAAAATGACTAATTATTATTACTCTATTAAAAAACTATGTACCCAATCTCCTCTAAATTTTCAATAATTGTCTTAATAAAATTATAAAGTATGTCTGATGTAATTTTGGAGATGGGAGCTATGTGAACTACTTCCTTAAAGCTGGAACACACACTTGTAATCATAAAAGTAAATGCCGAGGAAGCTAGAGACTTATTATTGACTGATGTTCCAGTGATATTACCGCCTTTATAGTCCATGTAAGGGTCAATCTGAATTTCATCAAAAAGTAGTGTCACAAATCTCCCATGATCCTTTAGTAAACTAAACACATTTCGGGCATAAGTTAAAAACATTTTTTTTTCATCTATGTGGGGATCGGTCATGTGTTTGTTACAAATACCCATTATAGTTTGAGGATGTGGTAAAATTAGGGATCCATAATCTCTTAAATACTGGTATGCATGAGGACTAATAGTATAGATTATAGAAATCAAAATTATTGTACTACTTGAATATCTGTACCTTTCCTTTGCAGTTGTAAGCAAAGCTAATTGTTCACAAATAAAATCTAAAGAATGCACTATTTTGTTGTCTTCAATGTTTTTAAAACTTTTTAGTATGTTTGACACAAAATCGAACACACATTTCATTTTATTTATGTCATTTGATGATTTGGCATGATCGAGAATAGTATTGCCAAGGGTCTTGGTAGCAGTCTCGGTAGCAGTATTTGTGGGTGGCAGATTTAAGTCACAGTCGGGGTTGTTATTATTGGTAACATTTTCCTCCAAAGGCAGGGTAATAATAGTAAGGTCTATTGCTTCAAGTATTGCATATAAATCATCTAAACTATGAGAAGTATATGGAGTTTTAAATTTTGATGTTAAAACACAAACTGGCTCGCTATATAAAAAAGTTTCAAAAGTTTCAGTCATGGTTTTAGTAATTCTATTGTAAAAATTTTACCTGTGTTGGAATCTTGAACTTAATATGTATAATAAAACGTATAATAAAGTACTCTTTATTATACTACCTTCAGGAAAATGAGCTTCACATACTTTGGTGTTGTTTGTGGGCTCAAAGTCATCTCTGTGTATGGCTTTTACCCATTTTCCCCTTAGATTTAGGTATATCCTTAGGAAAACCGAAGACATGCATTTTAGGTCCGTTTTTATAGTTTCCGTTACAACCCGGAACACAACACTTTTGAGGCATATTTACACTCTGGTATAAACTACAAGCCGAACTAGGAGAAAAACATTAGATTAAACACGAACTAAAGTATTAAAGTCTGATATAAACAAATAAAACCGCGACCGAGAACCGGTTTTTCCGAGGATTTTTCTAGTCCGAAATTACGATTTTGCGATTTAAAAGTACGCGAAGAGTTTACATAAATATAACATACACGTTTCGCGGAAATAAACAGTTCCGATTTTAGAAAAAAACACAAAAATGGGCTAATGTTTACTACGGATCTCGTCAGAAATACCGGCAACCACAGAACATAAATATAAACAACCTAACCTCTCGTTTCAACAGGTGGCACAACTAGTTGATGCGCCGTTGTCAGATTTATATAGAAAGAACTCCTATTGGCAAGTAACAAGGTATTAGATAAATGATAAAATTTGAAAAAATGGAAGTTTAAATTATAAAAAGAGAAATAAGGATGCACTCTTTTTTTTTGACTAAATTGTAAAGTAAGAGCAGTTAAAGATATAGATTTAATTATTTTAAGATAGTAATAGATCATCCTAACGTTCACGGCAATCTGCAAAGTCTGGCAGCGTTGCAGGCAGCCTCCGTGGACGAACACCGGCAGCGTCAACAGCTGAATTCACGCGAAAATCAACCCGAAGTGCATGGCCCAAACGTGTGACGTCACGAGCAAAGTTTTTTGGAGCGCTTTGTCCTTTTGTAGAGGTGTTATTGTATCTGGGCTCTACAAGAAACGTCAACAGCTTAAAATCATTAAAATTAGAATTCCATATTATTTTGTTACAAAATACATAAGGTTCCATAAGTAGTGTAAAAATTACAAAGCTAAAGAAAATAGGGAATTAGTAGAACTCATCTAAGGTCTAGCAGTAATAAATGCAGCTGTATTTTGACCTTTACGCAAAAGTAGTTTTATATAAGGGAAATGTTAATAACGATACTGCTAGGCTTTAATTGCGCCACAATGGTCCATCAGTATTTTTGCTTCCTTATTTTGACAGTTTTGACATTTGAAGAAATAATCATGACACATGACCTGACGATGTGAGAAAATAAGAATGTTATTTTAATTGTTAGAAAAGTGGATGCCTGAGAAGACACGAACAATAGGTAGTTGTTTATTATAGAATAGTAAAGTAGCAGCACCAAAAAAGCAAACAACAAAATAAACAGCTGCGAATAACTAGTGGTTAGAGTTTGAGGTTAAGAATAACATCAACGGCACTAACCTAACCTTGAGCAGTAATAAAATACTGATTTTCCTTGAATACTGCTAGCACTTCTTGACTGTCCCAATAATTCACTAATTACAAACTACTTACTCATTAAAAACAGCATTCAGAATTTTGTTTTATCTGCCCTTCAATTTCCAGCTTCTCAAGATAAGTTAATTCTTGCTTTAAATTTATAAATAATTTGGCTATTATCTGTAATAGAAAAACTATGCCCATTAAAGCAAATATTTAAGCCAAAAAAAAGATTTGTTGGGTTGATTAACATGTTATTCTATTCTTGTTTTAAGTTGACACATTATTTTCCCAATGTAGGTGAATGTACAGTCAGGGCACCTAAGGCGGGAAACTCCACTAAGATCAGCATGGAAAATACTTTGTTTGGTATTGACTAAATGCTATGTGTATTACAAGATTTAAAAGAAATCTTGATGTTTGGTATATAGTCAGTCAGTTAACATTTTGGAAATTTGAAAAGAAATAGTGCCTACAAAAGAGAGAGAAACGTAAGTCTTATTTATTAAATTATTGTTTAAAAGAGTTATTATTTATTTCACTATGACCACTGTTTTGGCGAGGAAGTAATGTAAATAAATTTGTAATATCGAATGACACTAAAGGTCTTCGGTTTTCCTGTATGTTCGTTTAAGTACAGTCGTCCTTTAACGAGGAGTAAGTGGTTTGTAATTTTGTTTAGTTTTGTAATTTTTACATTTTTGGAACCTTATGTATTTTGTAAAGAAATAATCTGAATAATTTTACACTGTTGACGTTTTTTGTAGAATTATAGTCCTGAAAATGGCCTTCCCGATAATAATTCAAGATAGAGGATTTATACTTACTTTAATCCTTGCCCCATATCGCGTAAGACTTCCCTACGAGGTCGATGGCTGTGTATCCCCTTCTCCAAGTCGTGCACCCTCTTCTGATACGTGTCCAGTTTCCGCTGAAGTTGCGCAATGATCTGCGCGCATTTCTGATTCTTCTTCTCAAAGACGGCCTTGATGCGCTGCACTTGCTGTTTATCCGCGTTGGCCGCGCATCTTAGATACTCGTTTACGTTATCTACAATAATGTAGGCATTATTGCTAGGCAAGGTTGTCAAGTTTGCAGTTTTATCGTATATCAGGAGAGTGTTTAGTTAATGTTGCATCAAGAAAAAAAGCGGCAAAATGGCAAACTAAGCGGTGATAATGCTTTAATTGCCAGAGGGAATACAAAAAACCATCGTGGTACAAACAAAAAGAACATTATAAAAATCAATGTCCTGCTGAAAAATAAAAAAATTCAGTCCATGATAAATAAGTGTTAATATTGAGATGTTCATTCATTACAGTGGTTCATTCTCTCATATGACAGGAAATTATGACGGAATTATGTGGAAAATAACATTAAACTTTGTGTCAGTGCAACCAGTAATAGTGTTATGAAACTAAAGGTAGATGGCAGGAAAATGGATATTGTAGAAATTTAATATGTTTCAGAGCTTTCTGGTAATCTTTTATCTGTCAACGCCATGGCTTCAAATTCATGAATACTGTGTTTATTTTGACTCTGAAGGATGCAAAAGATCTTTTTCGTGTATAAATTGACAAACTAAAAGAGAAAAACACTATTTCCAGGTAATCCAAACACTATTAATAAAATACAGCGGTGATATACAAAAGGTTGAAAAAATTCTCATTTATATATCCCTATCTCATTCAATTTATATCCTATAAGAGAGAGAGAGATAATTAATATAGACGCACCGGTAACTTAGACCTTTTGGCGTCTATCAGAATTTTTAATAGTTATATAAATAAGCAAATGAAAACATCTATAAAATGTCTATGTATAATATAATAGTATGTGTATTTAAATAAAGTGGGCAAACAGATAAATAAATACAACAAAAACGAATAAATAAATAAATCTAAAATGTCTATGTACAATGCTTGCATATATCAATGATCTGAGTAATAAAAAATGTGTCTTCTTTAATTTGTTTTCAAATCTTTGAGTATATTTTTCTTTTTGAGTCTCTTTTAGAAAGGAGATACTTAATTCATTGAATTTAGGGCTGAGTAAGGTTTTGATGTTGATAGATAAGTTATATTTAAGCCTAGAGTCTTTATATTTAATATAAAGCTGGACCGACAGAGGTAAATTGCATGTTTCACACATTGGCTGGTTACCTTTTGTACTAGATATTCGGGGGTGATTTTTGTGTGGCCTATTTTAAGTCTGGTTATTACTACTCTGTCTTTTTTTGTCAGGTTTGAAATTTTATTTACCAAGAAAAATTTGTCTTTGATTCTATATAGTTTATTGTTCTCGTCTTGAAGGTCCCAATCAAGTTGTATTAGATTTTTAATAATATTAAGGGAGAAATTATTTATATCTTAGAGAATTAGAAGAGTATGGGAATAAAGTGATGTTTTTCTTGTATAATCTAATAAATTAAACGAGAAAAACACTATTTCCAGGCGATTCAAGCACCATTAATAAAATAAAGCGATGATATATGAAAAGGTGAAAAAATGGAAATCTCATTTGTATATTCCTATCTCAGTCTGAGAACTACAAGAGTAAAAGAATAAAGTAATGTTTTTCTGGTATAATCTGACAAGTTAAAAGAGAAAAACACTATTTCCGGGCGATCCAAACATTATTAAGAAAATAAAGCGATGATATAAGAAAAGGTGAAAAAATCGACTTCTCATTTATATATCCCTATCTCAGTCTGAGAACTACAAGAGTAAAAGAATAAAGTGATGTTTTTCATGTATAATTTGACAAACTAAATGAGAAAAACATACTACAATATTAAGAGACACTCTTACATGGAATTCTTTATTAATTTCAAGACCTTTAATATTGGGGGAGGATGTTGTTATTTGATTTTATCGAGCGACACCAGCGGGCTTGCCATCTCTTTCTCTCTGTAGGTCGAAGCATCTGTTCCTCTCAGTAATAATTATGCGAAGCCCGTTGCATTATAATCGTTTTATATAAGTAAACAAAATAACTTTATGAAAGTAAAATCGTGTCTTGTCATTGACTGCTAAATTCTGCCAATTTCTAACAAATTTTTTAAATTATTCTAATTTCTTGTTTATCGGGTTATAACTTAAAAAATATGGAATGGAAACGCACGACATCTTTTATCGCGGCTTAAGGCTAGTTATTCATAAAAACCTCCTCACCATCTCTCAACTTCTGCTCGGTCTTGATCAAATCCCTCACCCTCACGATTTTATTGCCCAACTGTTCCAAGACGGCGCTGACCTTCGGATCCATCATCCCGCCGTCGGTCTCTTCGTCCTTCACCTCACCCGAACCGTTCGATATAAACGATGCGGGATACAGATCGGAAACGTCCGGATCCTGCGACATGTTCGCCATAAACGTCGTGGAATCGTCCAGCAACGCGTTGGACTCCGACAACATCACCGGATGATCGACCGCGTGACTTTTAGTCAGTTGGGTGGGACTCTTGTGACGGGAGGGTCTTGAATGATGGGAGGTGGACGTCTGGCCCTCCTGGAGACTTTGGAATATGTACTGGAATATAAATAAATAAGGCGTTTATTTATGCCAGAAAAAATTACAATGTTAAAGAGATGAAATAGTATTTAATCGTTCTAAATATGAAAGGCTATAATTTACAGTGAAGTCTGCTATTCTACATAAGAAGGCGTGGTTGTGCCTAGTTGCCGGCTTCTAACCGGTCTTGTTATTGTCATTGCATTGTCATGCCCTCGTGATTGGTTAGAAAACTCTTACATCAGAAAAATCGGTCAAAGTATTTTTTACTCGATCTGCAGCCTGACTTCTATATTGGTCAGAGACTGTCACGTGATTGCCGGTTATACCGATGGTAACTATTTACTGTTTATTGTATTTAAAGATAATTAGATCGAATATCAAAAAACAAAATAAGAGGTGCGACCGAAATATATGCGAGAATCTGTCTGCAACACTTCAGACAAATCTGATGTAAGGTTTTTTAATCTTGTACTTTTTATGGGTGTATGTCCTTGCTCCTATATCGATTTTGTCAAAGATTACCATATTTGATATGTTCAAGCAGTTTTTTAAGGATGGCGCCACATGCAGATCCGAATTAAGTGAGATTGGTTTACTTTGTTTTCTTAATGTTGGAGCATCCAACCTATTTTGCACTTCCTACAGTTTTTAATTTACAAACTAAAATTTCGATGTCATTTGTGAAAAATTGTGGGTTGCAACCCAATGATAAATTTTTATAGAAAATATGAATTTCAATGATGTTATTGATACTGACATCAGCATGCCAAACCAAGATTTTGACTCAGCAATACCTACTTTATTTATTAGTGAAAGTAAAGATTTTTATGATTCGCAAACAAGTGTAGTGTATACTATAAGTAAGTAAAGTACTATAAGTGTAAAACAAGTGTGTGAGTAAATGAATAATTAGGTGTATATTTCTTTATTATTAACTAGTATTCCAAGCATAAATTAGACATCAAGTTAATATCTACAGAATTCCTATATTTTGGGTCCACCCAGTACTTTTTTTTTCTTATTCCCGATGCATTTTCTTCTAGGTTGTTACAAATAATAGGTAAATTGTCTACGTGATTGGGTGGGAATACAAACGTCAAAAGGTTGTTTTGTTTTAGTGAAATATACCGACTGTTTTACATACAAGAGTGATGAACCGAACAAAAGGATTTGTCAAAGCATAATGGGCGCGATTTTTTATTTTTATTCTGGTTAATTTTTAATGCAAAATATTAAACCGAAATAGAAAAATGACCGGTCGAACGTGCCCTGACGTTGATAAATTGACTTGTTACTTTTGAAAAAAGTGGATTTTTGTTTCATTAATGAGTAGATCGGAAAGGATTTTCTTAAAACTGGGCAAAAATTGAAAATGTTAAGGCAGTGAGGCTAAAATATTTCTTTGACTTTAATAAATTCCTAATTCTATAAATATTAAAGGAATTAATTTTTTACACTAAAAAAAGGGTTTGACAAAATTCAACTAAATGCTGTATTTGACCCATATTTATTCAAAAAAAAGTCGTACATGTTTAAATTGATATAATTTTATTTAAGGTAATACATTTTGCATTATTATTTTAATTTCATGATATATTTACTCACATTTAATTAAGTCAAGATTTAAAACTGAAACCATCTCCCATGTTGGCAGCCCTGAACGGTTTAATAAATTTTTAATTTCAGAATGTATTTATCACCGACAAATTGCGTTGTGTTTATATAAATGCCTAAATTTAACCAAAATATGCATGATTTCGTTCCTCTAATTCCTGTACAATAATAATAAAAATAAATGTAGTGTGTTCAATAATTTCTAATTTTCCTTAGTTAATACCCGTTTTAATTTTTGGCCCAATTTTAATTAATAATTTTTAAATATTTTCATAATTTTTAGCATTTAATAAAAATAAATTTCCCGTTAAAAAGAAAGTGAAACTAAAAAAGGGAGAAGCGATAAATTTTGATATTTAAGATAATATTTGAAATTAAAGCCAATGTAAAAACTATATGTTATACAGGTTTGTGTACAGTTAAACGATAATAATTGTATTTACAAAAATCATCATTTCTTTGCTAACCATAGCATAGTCAAAGTTTACAGAATAAAATATTTTATTCTGTAACTTTGGCATTACTTTCGATTACTGATAGTATATTTTTATAAATTAACGAAAGTTTATCATTATTTTTAAGATACATACACGCATTTTCTTCTAAAATTAAATTATATATTAAAATTCGGAATATAAATTATACTTTTTAATCATTTAGGACGCAAATAGTGACCGAGAAAAAGTGTTATTTAATATATAATGTCAGAAAAAAAGAAAGCAAAAGATCTTTTGATTTTCTCAATTTAACATTCTTAAACTCCATTTAAATAATCATCAAATTACGTAACTTTGCGATAATTAAATTAAACTTGTATTATAAGTTTAAGTGGTCAAATAGGTAAGTGAGGAGATATTAACATCAAATCTTAGATATAGCACAATGTTAAAAATTGAAACTAATTTTTGGCTCAATTGCATTCAAAAACAACAGTAAAGTGTACATTACTTTTACTAAATAAAATTGCTATTCGGTTACTAAAAATACTTCGGTCATCATCCACTAAATTTATTTACCAATATTACAACAAATGTTTCGTATTAAATTATTGTATCTCAATTCGTTTTAACCTTTTAACTTTGTCTGAGGCACTAGATCTATCAGATGTATTGATGGAATCCCTTAATTTGTTATCCCTGACAATGGACATGTTATATGTCCGAAACATGTCAGATTAATATTTGTTAAATAAATTTAGTTGAGGATAACCGAAGTATTTTTAGTTACCCATTGACCTATTAACTCCATTGCAAGAATGGACTACTTGTTCAACTTTAAAATTATTATTGTTTTTGTACTGATTTCTAATACATACTCTTATATGATCGAAAACACCAAAACCTTTAAAAAATATTACACAATACAATATATACGGAATAGAATAATAAATCTTTCATAGTTTTTGGATTGAGAAAAAGATCCTATTCAATTAAAATTCAAGATTCAAATATTTTTCTAATTGACTTCTACTAAATACAAATATTAAGGCAATTACGAAAATAATTTAATTTTCCAATCAGCTGTGTGTCTTCACAACAGTATTTAACAAATCAAACAGGACCATTTATCCTAGTTCAGTACAATTCCGATGTTTGATATGCAAATTCAAAAAGTGCTTATTAGTTCGAAAAATATCATTTTTTTGTTAATATTGCATCGATAAACTAGAGTTGATCGACTTTTCTTCTTACATCTTTTAGACTTTTGCCCTAAATTATTTCTCACAGTAAGCGTTTTATACCTTGGCACTATCAGCAGAACCATGACTCAACGTTTTCACGTGTTGCGGATGAAAGGGTTTCTCCTGAGAGCCATTTCCTTCCGGATTGCCTTTGTGCCTTGCCGGTGAGGTGCTCCTGCTGGAGGTTTTGCTACTGGCAGCAGGTTGCGGGGATGTTACATGGAGACTATCCATGGCGCCAAGTCTAAAATATAATAAATCAATGTAAGTATATCAAATACTCTATAATTTTTGAATCTATTTTATATAATTATTGTTTCCTACCGGATAGATCTAAATATAAAAATGTATGTCTTCTCTCAAACTTCTGCTGAAGCAGAAGTTTGAGTTCTGAAAAACAAATTGATGTATTTTTACATATTGTGCAAAAGCATTTGATAAAGTTGACCATTGTCTTTTGCTTGAAAAATTGGGTAATTTAGGTCTTTCAAGTAGTGCTCTAAAATTACATGTCTGACAGGACAAAGTCAAAAGGTAAGGGTTGATAAAGTTCTATCCATGAAGTATTCAGCGACCTCTGGAGTCTCTCAGGGTAGCAATTTGGATCCTGTTTATTTATAAATAACTTGCCAAATTGTCTTAAATGTGAGTCCTGTTTGATATTTGCTGATGAATTTAAAATGTTCAAGGTAATTGAAAACCATAATGATTGTTACTTATTACAACTAGGTCTAAACGCAGTGTTAAGTTGGTTTCAGGAAAATAAAGTCAATTTTGACAAGTTTTTTGTTAAGATATTCACACAAAATGAAAACTTTATTAAGTCATCGCATTATGGCGAACATCATGAATTGCCCAACAAGTATGAGTGTAAAGATCTCGGTGGGAAGTTTCAGCTAAACTTAAAGTGTAATAGTAGTGTAATAGTCATTACAAGATAATAACAAAAAAAACATTTTGAACAGTAAAATAGTACAGTCAGATTATATAACTCCTCAGTGAGACCCCATCTCGAAAAAGCTTTTGTAATATGGGCACCACAAGCACAAGTTAACATGAAAATTTGCTGTACTTGTTTGTTAGACAGCATAATTCTTACTCATACTTGGTGTCTTACAAAAGCATGCTCGAGAGTTTTGATTTGAATCTTTGCAGCAGAAACCAAAAAAAAAACAGTGAGTTTTGTTGCAAATATAGCATCAAATACAAAGGTATTTCATTGATTAATTATTATCTTAAGTTCCTTGTTTCTAAGATCAATTTAAGGTTTAATTACAGAGGGTTGTTTGTGGTTAGTGAGGTTGATTCCTCCCCAATAAACAATATGATGAGAAAATGCAATCTATTTTTCATTAGGAATAATGTTGACCTTTGCTTTTATTTCTGTTACTTTTGTATGTTACGTACTGTTTGTATGTTTTGTATAAGAGTATTTTATTCCTTATTAGCTGGCATCCTTCGTTCATGTAATTACATTTATACACTATGTAAAATATGTTTGTTGAAAATAAACAAAAATAAAACATTCCACAATTTATATTAATCTCACTGATTCATTTAGAGAGTCACACACCAAGGAGGGGTGATTCATTCAAAAGGTACGCCGAGCATATTTAAATTTCCGGCTAAATATGAGCATAGTATGTTCTCGGGTATAATTACTATACTACTACTGGGTCATACCTGTTCGATTGAGTGCACATGAACCCGCTTATAGTTTGGAAGGAAGTTTACTTACTATACTTAAGTGTTATTATGACTGGCTGGTTGTAAAATTTAATCGCTTCAGGAAATGTTAAAGTCGGATAAATAAAAACAACGCGCGTTACACGGTCTTGCTCCATGCCCATTATATAAACGTTAATGATATTAGTAATATTCGTAAAACGTTTTGCGTTTGCAATAACGGGAGTGGGATTGTTTATAAACAGATTTGATGGGTTTTCGGTCATGAAACATGGAAATTTTTGACTGACAATTAGAAGAAAATTTGTACAGAAGGATTCTAGAATTAGTGCAAAAATATTACCATAATTAAACTGTCTAGTTGAAACAAGTTAAAGTTCCTAAAGTTTCATGAGAACTTCATTTAAATAGACTTAGTGCGTTTCAAACAAGGAAAGGAGTAGTACAAAAAGAAGACTATAATCCTGCAAAATGCTCAGTACAATTAAAACATGATATAATCATGATAAAATCAGTTGTACAATTAAAATATTTGTTAAACGGGTACAAAACGTATTTGTACAATTACTGTAATATAATAAATCAAAGCTTTTGAAAACAATTTAAAAGTTCAGTATATTTCAAAAAATTGGAATATTAAACCAAAAAAGGTTTAGTAGAACTAAAACTCATTTCTCAATATGATCTATTTAATATTTCTTCTTATTTTATATAACAATTTATTATTTCTTAAATGGACTTTAATAAACATGCCCAGTATATTTGAAGAAATTTTTGTACAAAAGTGTTTGACATATATTTATCATTATATTTATCAAATCAGTATATTTGATAAATTTTATATTTAATAAATTTTTTGTACAATTCACACAAAGTAAAGGATTATACAAGTGTTTGGCACATTTAGCCACTCAGTACATGAATTTGATACAATTTTTGTACAAAACTATTCCAGATTTATTATTCAAATTTTAGTACAATAATTAAAATGTCTTTTAAATACAGACACAACAATTAATCTACATATTCAATATCTGTGAAGCAAGTATGGAATTGTACAAAAGTAATTGTAATAATTATTAATTTAATAAATAGTCAAGTACATTTGAATAGAATTTTGTACGAAAATATTCCAGAATTATTGCTAAAATTTGAGTACAAATAAAATTTAATTATTTGTACAATTGCAATGTCTTTTTGAACCAAGTCAAGGCATCCACAGGATATGAGGTATTGATGTAAACATTCAGTATCATTTACAAGATGAAAGAAATTGTACAAGTTTTAAGAACATTAAGGTACCTGCAGGTAATAAGGCCTGTCGGGTAATAAGGCATATATTCAAAAAAACCGCTTTAAATGAATCGCAAATCGATTGCGTTGGGTCCGCGTCTCCTATTGGTCCATTTACAAACGACATTCGAACGGACTACCCGAGTTCCTCTCTTTCGGGCGTCAGTATCAGTAACTAGTAAGCAGACACAACCAAATTTTTGGTTGTCTCTGTAGTAAGTGCCATAGAGAAATGAATATTAATACTTTTAATTACTCTATGTTTATTAATAACATATATGTTAATAATAATATGTTTATTATTAATTACTCTAATACTTTTAATTACTCTATGGTAAGTGCCAACAACTTGTGTCGACGGTTCGCCGCGTGTGATATTATAAGGATACAACGAACAAAAACGTAAGTATTTTTAGTATTTATAATTGTATTTTTAATTTATAACTGCAAATATTTTGGTTAGACTTTATATTTTGTGATTTCAATAGTTTATTAGATTAAATTTAGACGACATAATTTAAATAAATTTACATAATATTTCGTCATGGATGGGTAATAAGGCCTATAAAAATAAGTTATAGGCCTTATTACCCTCCATGTAGGCCTTATTATCCTCATGACAAATTAATGTTTTTATTAACATATTATTAAACTTCTAAACTATTCTCGTTTTATTTTCAGTGATTTTTAACATCATGCTAAAAGGGTACCTTGGTGCGAGGAGGATTTAATATCAGAAGTTCGATCTGTTCAACGCGGTACTCTGAGTACATATGGGGCTGCGGCAAGGTTTAATATTCCCAGAAGAACCATTAGAAATCATGTTCAGAATGGAATCCTAATAAAAAGACTAGGTCGTAAATCTATTTTAAAGGAAGAACAAGAAGCTGATCTCGTTAAAAGAATAATAAGATTTAGTGAAATAGGTCTACCTGTGACTCCACGGATCCTTCGTCGATTGGTATTCAGATTCTGCGAAGATAATAAAATTGCTCATCAATTTAATACAACTTCAAAACTTGCTGGTAAAGACTGGCTAAAGGCTTTTATGAAGAGAAATCCTGTAATTTCTAAAAGAAAAGCACAGTTTATGAATCCAGCTAGGGCTCAAAAACTTAATAAATTTATAATTGATGATCATTTTTCAAAAATAGGGAAAATGTATGATGATCTTGATATAATTAATCACCCTGAAAGACTTTATAATATGGATGAAAAAGGATGCCGCTTGACTATTCACCACCAGCCAACCGTTTTAGCTAAGAAAGGGGTAAAACGTGTTCACTTTCAATCGTCAGAACATGCAGAGAGTGTGATAATTGCAGGATGTGTCAATGCCCTTGGAACACCAATACCTCCTATGATTATTTTTAAAGGAAAGAGGCTAAAGCCAGAATTACATGATAATTTGCCACCAGGAACTCTAGTGGAAAAATCAAGTAAAGGCTACATGACTAACGAATTCCTCAAGCACTTAGCCCGATACAAAAGTCCAGGAAGGTGTCCCTTAGTTTTTGATGGTGCAGCTTGTCATCTTGATTTGTCAATTGTTGATGTTGGAGACTCACTTGATATAGATCTCTACTGTTTGCCATCGAATACAACACATGAGCTTCAACCCCTCGACAAATCTGTATATCGTTGATTTGAGCATCATTGGGATAATAAGGTATTATTATTCTTGGATCAGAATCCTAACAAAAAGCTGACCAAATTACGTTTTAACATCATACTTTCAAATGTTTGGTCTAAATGCATGACACATAGTAACATTATAAACGGTTTTAAGGCAACTGGTCTGTTTCCATTAAATCCCGAGGCAATTCCAGAAACAGCATTTGCTCCTTCAATTCTCTCAGACGTACCGGCACCGGATGATACCAACAAAGAAAATAGGCGTCCACCTGAATCTCCTCAACCTGGTCCGTTTGGAATGGCATCCAACAAGTCTGGCAAATTTTCCTATTCCAATGTTTACTCTTCTGACTCGGATTCGACTGATGACCATATCCCTCTTGCTGAATTGCCCACACCAGCCACACCAGTAAAAACTAATGAAAAAAAGCTGTAAACTACAAAGGAACTCCAGTCACTAGAGATCTTTTTACCGAGGAGAACAAAAGTCGTGCCAAATTGAATAAAGATATTGAAAGCTCCAGGGAAAAGTTAAGTACCGAATGGTATTGCCATGGATGTGAGGAAGATAGGCAGACCGATATGAGACAGTGCAGCAAATGTCTTAAATAGTACCATGAGGAATGTGTTGGCTTATCAGTCAATGACATGGATGATTTTCAGTGTCCCGATGGCTGCTAAACTTCGCCCAATTAACGAGTTGTGCCATTTTTATGTATAGGCTTTATTAAACCTCCATGGGATAATAAGGCCGATTTGCGTTATTTTTCTTAATATTTATTTTTTGTTTTCTAGTTTTTTTAGAGATTATTTTTTTAAGTTTGTTAAAATTAATATAACCTTATAAGCACTTTGGTGTATTAAACTAGATATTAACATTACAGTCTTTCACTTTATTCAATTTTTTTCTTAGCTAGGCCTTATTCCCCTCAAGTACCTTAATATAAAATAATCAACGCATATAATATTATATATGATTTAGAAATAATAGTAATTTTGTACAATTAAAATGCGTTTCAAATAGATACAAAAATAATATAGACTTATTGTTAAAATTTCAGTACAATTAAATTGGGGTTTAAATAGATACAATATATTTGTAAAATTGCAATGTTTTTTTTAAAAACTCGAGGCATTCGAGAATTATGAGGTAGGTATTGATGTAAAAGCTCAGTACAATTTAAATACTGAAATAAATTGTACAAGAGTGCTTGGAACGTTAATCCAATAAATACTCAGTACATTTAAATAAATTTTTGCATAAAAATAATCCATAATAATTGTTTTTCCATTTCAGTGCAAATAAAATGCGTTTCAAATAGATGCAAGAATATTTGTACAATTGCAATGTTCTTTTGAACGTAGTCCCAAGCATCGGAAGATTTATGAGATATTGAAGTAATATTCAGTACAATTTAAATGAAGAAAGAATTAGTACATTTCATAGATTTTTTGATTAAAAATATTTTAGAAATAACAAAACATTTTCCAAACACTTTAGAATAAACAAACATAGGAATGGATTGTACAGAAGTGTTTGAAATATTAATCTGATAAATACTCAGTATATTTTAATGAATTTTTGTACAATTAAAATGCGTTTCAAATAGATACAAAAATATTAATCTAAATATTCAGAACATTTGAAGTAAAAAAAGGAATTGTACAAGTGTTTAACATATTAATCCAATAAATACTTAGTACATTTAAATGGATTTTTGCACAAAAATAATCCAGAATTATTGTTAAAATGTTCGTACAATTAAATTGTATTTTAAATAGGTACAATAGTATTTTTTTTTTTTAAAGAGGGAGGTCTACCTGCGTAAAACGGGGTTAGCTCCTGTACCAAGACAAAAAAAGTTAGAAAGCTCAAATTTTGTGTAGGGATTGTTTATTGGATTATCTAGACGGGATGCTATTTAAAATTTTGAAAATCAAAAAAAACAATGTTGAAAATTTTTATGTTTTATTAAAACAATGTAAAATTGACCATCCCCTGTTCCTTAAATCTAATAAAACATAACACACGAAATATATATGTTGTAAACATTTTTGGTTTCTTTTAAAACCTAACCCAAAAAATAATAATAATTTTGGCTAAAAATTGGGTCTCCATAGGATATTTAGGCAGATCTGGCAACACCGTTCTTGTTTCTTAGGACGCGCAATATTTGCCGGTCAGCTTTCATTGGTCGAAACGGTTTTGATAAACGGGTAGTGCTAAGTAGTCTTGATTTTATTCTAAGTGATATTCGCAATTATTATTTTCCTTTATTTTATTAGTGCATTGTGTTTTGTACTTTCGTGATTGTGTACTTTCGTCGTTGTTTAAAAATTTTCGTTATGGGTCGTAATAAACGAAACGTTGTGGATAAAAAACATTTAGGTTTAGCTACTTTTCGTAAAAGTAAAAAACGTATTTCAAAAAACGTCTGGTATAGTTTAGGTGAAGTGACTTGGTCAAGCTCCAAAATTAAGTATGTACAAAATACAATCAACATACTACATATACGCATTAAAATAAACTGCAAAATATATTACGATATTTAGTGATCGATTCCCGTATATATTTACGGTGGATTCGAGTCTTTCCAGCACAGCCTCCGGCGCGGCGGCCCGTTCAACAATCAATATTTGTCAGATAAAGATAGGCAAGTTCGGCGCGGATAACGTGAAACAGATGAAGATACGAGATTCTCTCGATGCTGCTGGGATTGAATTGTGGACGGGTCGGAAATAGGAAACACAGTCGCGCGCTCAAAAATAGGAAATGCAATTATTTTATACGTTTCATTATTTTTATTTTACAGTTTTCTTCAACTAAACAAATATAAGCAAAATATTAACTTTTATTGTGTTCCATTATTTATAAACGTAATTTTTTATTAGATATTATATATTATACGACGTGTTACAAATTCCTAGCTCACTATTGGGATCTCGGTAAATATAAGAGTTACGAAGATGGTTAAATTTAGGACGAAGTTTCGCATTTTTGAGCCGAAAAATGTGCCATTTGAAAATTTGTTTAAAAAATATTTAAATTTATATTTCTTGTTGGGGCGCTATTGGACCACCCCTTTTGTACGTGGAAATAATGTTGCGAAGAATCAACCATTTCTTAAGATGCCTGCCATAATATATAGGTCTGTATATGGTAATAATTAAAACAATTTTGAATTTTGTGAGTGTGTTAAAATTAGCATGGTGAAGACTTGGCTCACCCTAAAATCGGTTTCGCGTTTATATTATACTGTAGTTCTTGTTGTTATTCTATTTGTTATATACTGTTGATGTTTTCTTTTATTTACTTTCGTCTCAACTTTTGAACAATAAAAATGAAATTTTTGCGGCCTTTTAATACTAGTGATAATGAATCGAATAGTTGTGGTAAATAGGTATTTTTAGGCATTTCATAATCTGTTAGTTTATGATCGCTTTATCGATCAAATTTTAAGAGAGCATCAATTTTTTAACACGTGTCATTTTTGACCTGAATATATTTTAAACCTGAATTATAATTTTTAAACATGATGTACTTTAAAAAATATCATTAATATTTGCTTAACAAAAAAAATACAGTACTGTTTTTTTAAGATAAAAATTCAAGGTTAAATTAAATTTTTGACATTAAAATTAACGAGTCACTTATTTTGGGTATTATGTCACTTATATTAAATATCAATTTAGAAAATACTATCTCATACGCTCAAATATTGAAAAGAAGAAGAAAATAGACTTATTCACATATTTAAAATATATTTGAATTTAAATTTTTAACAAAACCTTTCGTTATATTTACTTTAATGTAAGTTCAATAAGTCTTAAATACAATAATTTAAATAGATATAATAGATACCGCGAATGAATCCAATTATAATTCATGCCAATGACGAATCCAGTTCTGAAGAGATGGATAGTGATGCTAAATAGATAAGCATTTTTGGACGTAAAAAAATGTGGGTGCAAAATTATGAATACATAGTTAACTTCACTTATATTTGATTTCGATAAGCCCAAAAATTTCATTTTCAATTTCATTTCAATGAAAATTCATTGTTCAGCGGAAATTTTTGGGCTTATTGAAACAAATATCAGCGGAGGCAAGTATAACAATATTCTATTGCAGCACGGCCACGACATTATTTTATACCTATGTAACAACAAACCACCCAACTTTTTGACAATTTTTTTAATAATTAAAAAAAACTGTGTATATTTCATTAAATCTAACCACGACTTTTGCGTGACTCGATAAATGTTTTTGTTGGTTGTAAAATAACTTTTAACTAAATTTTTACTATATATATTAAGCCAGAGAACAACACGTTATATGCACGCCAATGCCCTATAAAGAAACCGCCGCGTGCTAAACGTTTTTAGTTTTTATACTTGTCCAAGTAACTTCACCTAAACTATAAATATAATGCTTTTTTTTGTAATTAATAAGTGTACAAGGTGTCCCAGTTTATGGTCTAGAGATGCTCGTAATAAGAGCGAAATATGTAACCGATTTTATTTATTATACAATTTTAAAGTTATTTGAGACCGGTGACTTGGAGTTTTATACAGTTTCCGTGTTTTTGGTAGAGGGCGTTCGTCGCGTTAGTTTTTACTTTTTTAGAACATAATCGCACTTTTAGGTTTTCATAATATGTGAATGACTTAAATTTACTAGATTTTTAGCAATGCAATCCTAAATAAAATAAAATTAATACCTAAGATTATTTTTTTAAAAATATTACGACTTTTGTTAATTCTTATATCTGCCGTATTTTAAAAAGAAGATCCTCATTATTTTTAACATATTTACAGATTTTACAATTTTTATATTTAGTTCATTTAGATTATTAATTATAGGACTATCATAAACAATTGATTTCAAATATCCCCAAATACAGAAGTCCATGGGGTTTAAGTCTGGACCACGCGCAGGCCAAAGCAAAGGTCCTCCACGGCCAATCCAACGTTCGGGATATTATTCGTCAAGATAATTGCGTACATGTCGAGAAAAATGCGCGAACATATATCTTACATAAAATACATGTTCATCTCTATGTTATCTCGTTGATGGTTTATCTCTGAGTACGAGTCTCCGTTCAAATTATTAAAATTAAATGCCCATTTGTAGTTTCAAAAATTAGTACTGAAATGGGAATTAGAGAAAAAAACTTACATTTGCTATCATTGAAAATGGTTTTTTACATCTAAAAAGGAACCACAACTATTACTATCAAATCCAGGGACAGTTGCAAGTTACAAAAAGAAAATTCTGTTTCTTTGTATTGAATTTTCTGTATTGAATTTTATTTTATTAATTTCTTTGTATTGAATAAGTTTCTTTGTATTCTGTTTTAATTGTATAGAACGTAAATCATTGTATTAATAAGTTCTCATTCAACCGATAATCCGTAATTTTAACAGTATTAAAATTTAACTTTCGTTGAGGACATTTCAAAAAAATGTTATAAGATCAATAATATTGCGATAAATATGCCTTATAATTTTTAATAGTCGTTTTTCTTGAAGATTCCTCGTAATGAAGCATTTTAGAGAGTTAAAATGTTGCCCAAACTAAAATATTTTTATGAACATTACCTTTTACCGGAAGTTGATCCACTTTATCCAAAAGGAATACCACTTAGAGACAAAGCAGAAGAATCAAACATATTATTATAATACAATATAATCATTAGGTTTGTTCTAGCACAATATTTGGAATGGTTTGAAACTAGTTTAGTGTATATCCCAGTTGCGCGTGATTAGCCTGAAACCTCGTTGCAAACGGTTCCATTATGTAATATCTCACACATTCACCCATAGGGAGTATTATTCGTGTATGGTTTCTGTAATGGTAGCGCATTACGTTCTGTTGATGAATACCGACGTGGTTTTCCAAATCGAAGAATTCCTAATCGAAAAGTTTTTCAGACAGTTTTTGCAAACGCTTAGGAAACAGGAATGTTTCCAAGCATAAGAATTAATTCTGAACGAGAGGCGGATATGGCTGAAGAGAACCCGAGTGTTAGTACGAGGCGGATTACAAAATAACTTCGATTAGCATCACATGTAGACGTTTGGAAGACACTTAGGAAAAACGGTTTTAAGCCTATCCATATTCAACCGGTTCAACATCTTCAAGAAGGTGATTTTGGCTTAGGGGTTCAATTTTGTGAATGGATCCCACAAAATCGAGACCTATATAATTACATTTTATTTAGCGATGAAGCTTATTTTACCCGCAATGGAATTAATAACCGACACAATGAACATCGGTAGTCAGATGAAAATCCTCATGCCACGTTTGAACAAAACGGCCAACAATCTTACAAATAAACTTCAGAACCGATTATTTCTGAAACGGTCGAGAATCGGATTAGAACATATGAGTTAATTTATCTTATTTTGACCTTCTGAACATGTTCCCAAAATATTTCCTTTTCCTCCCGAAACACCCTGTATGTACATATGTAAGACTTTATAACATAAAAAGTAGTTAATAAACCTAACAAGAAGTAAGACCAGTTGACTTGCGTCCCTGGTAATCGAGATTCGATATATCAGGGAGAAGGGAACGGTGGAGTGGGTAATTATGGCAGCCAGTGTTGCTACTTTCAGCGAAAACTGCACCGGCCACGAAACTACTGTCGCGCTTCGAAACCGATTTTGTCACGTGGTGGACCGCACTCTTAAACAAGGCATCCAAAGGTGAGGTGTAGGTGTGAGATGAGGTTTTAATGTAACGATGAAAGAAATTGTACAAAAATGTTTGGTATATGTTTTGTACAAAAATCCAAAAAAACAATTATTGTGGAAATAATAATAAATAATAATAGTAAACAATTCAAACAAAGGACGGGATTGTACAATAGCATTTGGAAAGTTAATTTAATAACTTTATTGATTCAGTAAATACTCAGTACATTTGAATGAATTTGTGAAAAATTATTCCAAGACAATTAAAAGTGTTTCAAATAGATACCAGAGTGTTTGTCCAATTTTAATGTCTTTTTGTAAGCAGTCAAGGCATTGAGATATTGAATTGGAAAAAAAGAAAGAAATTGTACAAAAATATTTAGAATATTAGTCCAAACATGCTTAGTACATTTACTATATTTTTTTTACAAAAAAAAACCTAAAAAATAATTTTCGAAATAATAGTAATTTAAGGGAAGGGATTGTGTCTTTGGAAAGTTAATTCAATAAATACTCAGTATATCCTCCTGAGACCTAGCGTCCATTTAAATGGACATGCCAGTTTTATGTTTCCAATTTCGTTAATTTATTATTTAAGCAGCTTAGACCTCGCATCCACTACGTTGGACACTTCGGTGCTGCCGCCAGTCCGTTGTGATGGCGGCTGCACGTGGTTCTGGTTATGATGGTATGTAGCCTATTTTTTAACGTTTTGTAGTGATTTTTGTGAAAGTTTTTATTTGCAAATGTTTAATAGACAAATTTAAATCACATTACAATAATAAAAAAATTAAATAAGTTTTGTATTACCCTAAGTTATTCGCGTCCATTTAAATGGGTCTATCTCATGCACATTTTAAATTAACTCGTAAAATTTATTTTAGGAATTTTGGCAATCAAAGAGTGCTTCGGCCAGGGGAAGATGACGAAAAATTGGAGCAGATACTAAAAATCATTGGAAATGATGACTCTGACATTGAAATGTCTGATGATGAAGAAGAAATTCAAACTATGGATAATTTAATGGGGAGAGAAGAAGAAGAATTAATGAAGAACTAGTAAGTAGCAGTGAGGAGGAAGAAGAAGATAGAATTCCTCTTAGTGTCCTGAGAGAAAACTTAAAAATGGCCAAGCAATCTATGGATCCTTTAAAGCGAAAGTCTTGGAGAAGAGATGATATTTTTACACCTCCAAATTTTGAAGGCCCCTCTAGTGAATGCAGCGCAGAGCTCCGGTATGATTGGACTGCAAAATCGTATTTAGCCATGTACTTTGAAGATGAGTTATTCCAAAAAGTGTGTCATTGCACAAATGCAAGGTACGTTGAACTTAGAGGAGTATGTCTTAAGTTGACTCTTAATGAGATTAAACATTTTTTGGAATAGTTTGATGTCCTGTCTAAAATATCCCAAAATCAGAATGTACTGGGCAAAAACCACTAAAGTTTCAGCTATTGCAGATACAATGACTCGAGATAGATTTTTTGCTATAAGAAGTAACCTTAAAATCGTCATTGATGCCAGCATCGCTGAAGAGGTACACAGGTCTGACAAATTTTGGAAAGTACGTCTTATTATAAAAGCAGTATGGCAGGGGTGTTTGCAGCTACCTAGAGAGAAAGTGGTTGCTGTAGATGAACAGATGATCCCATTTACAGGGACTTGTAAAATGAAGCAGTTCATTAGAGGAAAGCCAAATCCAGAGGGCTTGAAAAATTTTGTTGTTGCTGCCCCAGATGGTCTTGTCGTAGACTTTGAATTATATCAAGGAAAAGATACCTTTCGAGATGATTCTGTAAAAAGACTTGGTGTTGGACCTTCTACTTGTTCGCCTTGGAAGGACATTATTTCCTGGAAGTCATGTGTACTGCGATAGATATTTCACGGCAATACCACTTCTCGAATATCTTCGTCAACAAGAGAAATATTGTACTGGAACCATTATGAAATCTCGTGTACCAGCGGCAGCAAATTTAACTTCGGAAAAAATGATGGCCAAGATAGGTAGAGGCAGCTTGGAAAAAATTGTAAGACAAGATGGCGAAATAGTAGTTGTACAATGGTATGATCTGAAATCTGTACTTTTGGCATCTACTGCTCTAGGAATTCACCCTAGCGATGAGTGTAAAAGGTGGTCTAAGAAAGACTTAAATACATTCAGGTTAAAAGACCTTACGTTGTTGCTAAATACAACGATTGTATGGGAGGAATAGACTTGAAAGACCGAATGATTAGCTATTATAGAATTCGAGCCAGATCAAAAAAATGGACTGTAAGGGTCATTTTCCATGTTTTTTGATCTAGCAATGGCTAACTCATGGTTAACTGTTTCATGGAGTTCCATAGCAAATAAATTTAAGTTTACATTTATTTTCTGCGTTTTCATAGGTTTAGACTGAAATGTTATTGAAAAAAAATGATATATTAGAAAATTTTTGTTTAGGTTAAGACCCAATATCCATTTTAATGGACGTCATGTATCTGTCAGAGTAAGAAAAAAAAATAAAGAAAGTTATTAGTAAACAATGTTTATTTATGTATTTTTTATTATATTTAAAAGCCTCATAACCCTAACTTAACAAAAACATGTCCGGGTCCCAGGAGGATATTTGAATGAATTTTTAGTATACAATTAAAATATGGTCCAAATAGATCAAGAGAATTTGTACAATTGCAATATTTTTTTTAACGTAATGTCATCCGAAAACTTTGATGTATTGACGTAAAAATTAAAGAAATTGTACAAAAGTATTAAATATTAAGATATTATTATTATTATTATTGTTATTAAATATTAGAATATTAATAAATATATGCTTAGTACATTTATAAGTTTTTTTTTGTGTGAAAACCTTATTTCAGAAATGATAGTAGGTACTACAAATTTTGAACAATGCAAACCAGAAAAGGGATTGTACAAAAATGTTTCAAGTATTAATTTAAAAAATGTCTAGTGTAATCAAATTTTATTTTAAAAACAATATCAATTGTACAATTAAATATCTGTTTAGTACAAAGGCATTTAGGAAGTTAATCCAAACCTAAAAATTCGGTACACTTTAAACAACAGAAAAAATTGTACAAAAGCGTTTGACATATTAATACAAACAGTTGTTTAGTACAAATGTGTTTTAAATACAAAATAATCTATTCCATAAAAATATCTATTTAGTACAAAGGTATTTTGGAAGTTAAGTCCTTGTCTCAGTACAATGAATTGTTCCTTACAATTATTAAAACAATTACATTACAATTATTAAAAACCGTTTTTCTGAATAGTATGAGAGAACGGCCTGAGACTTCCGTTCTTTGACGCTGCCAGGGTTGCTACAAAGACCAACAATACAAATTCAATTCTATCGATTCAGTTTCTTAGTTTATGTCTGTATAGAGCAAATCTCTGAGGGTTGTAGAAAAGCATTTCACAGCGAAATATTGTACATTATTTAACCCTGATCATGACTATGATCAATCACTTCCCCCTGGTGTCAACTCCATAATAATTTGTACAAAAATATTTAGAATATTTTAAAATTGAATAAGTTTTTTGTACAAAAGCAATTCACGTATAATAAATCTAGTACAAAATAGAAAGTTTGCTACAATACTTAAAAGAGTGAAACAGGATGGCCTACTGATGCCAATTTTAATAAGTCCTTATAAGTGGCAGAAAAGTGTAAAAAACGTAGAATAGTGATAAATTAATTTATCAAAGAGTGATAAGAGTCTATATAAAAAATCCACAGAAACCTAATTTTTTTCTCATCATTTCTTACCTCCACAAACTCAAAATAGTCAACTGCATGTTGCAACAAATTATCAAACAACACAATTCAATTCCCAAATAATTTCTGACTTTACTAACACCGATTTCCTGGAATAAATAGTCATATTTATAAACCCGAAACCAAACCGCTAATGACTTAAATAGCACATGGAAATGATGACTATAAATGAATAAGATTAAAAGAATGTAAAATAGAACTAATTTAAGACCTTTTGATAACCCTGAGCGTTCACATACACTACATGACTGCATGCGGGATTTGACTGGTAATCTTTGAAAACAAAAAAAAAAAGCATTTATTGCACAATTTGGGGTATATTGAATGTACTTGATCCAGAATTTGAGACTTTGCTTGTCTATCCCTGATACTTTTAAAATTACTTAATTTGGAGCAGTGTATGCTAAACAAAGATAACTCATAATATCTATAAAAGCAATAATTTCCTT
Organism: Anthonomus grandis grandis; assembly: GCF_022605725.1. Taxonomy (NCBI): domain Eukaryota; kingdom Metazoa; phylum Arthropoda; class Insecta; order Coleoptera; family Curculionidae; genus Anthonomus; species Anthonomus grandis. The sequence continues at coordinate 6,440,994 of NC_065549.1, forward strand.
ATTAACTTGACTCTTACTTATCCAATTTTTTTTTTTTTTTTTGATAAAGCAACGTAAACATAACCCCTTTTGTGCTCATAGTTGATGACCTTTCAAGACAAGAACGTGCGTGTTCATTGTTAATTCTGAATGCTTACAGCGATTCGAACTTTAGACCCATTTCAGACTGTGACACTTACATGCTATCTTAATGAAAATTTGATCATTCTAATAAGAACAAACTGGATTATCGAACAAACTTAATTAAATATAAAATTGGCCTCAGAAATTTTGGAGCATGTAGTCCTATTTTTGGCCCCGCAAACGAAACCTAAAAATACATTTTCGAATTTATTTTTATTTGGTTCAGGTATCGCCGATAAATTTCACCTGGAGCATTAAATTATTTTATTACACTCATATAATAAAGAAAAAAAACTGCCGAAGGTTATAACTATTACAGTTGCCTTGACCCATCGTGACTTCAATGAAATATCATTTGGGTATGGCACGGCGTGAGAATCGACTATTGTTTGCACACGACATATAATTAATTAATTCTCAGCTTACTCACACCTTAAACAACCGGAAGATTTTATTAGCCCCATTGTGGTTTCAGTAACATTGGGTTTAATAATATTGATTGTTTTGATTTTATGGTGAGTGACACATTAGACTTGGCATGCCACTATACCCAAAAGGTACCATCGCTTGAATTGATTTCTATTAAAATAAAGAAATGATGGTTTTAGTACATGTATGTGAGAAGTTTTCAACCAAAAACCTTGAGATGCAGGAAGGATGATAATGAGGAAAACCCTAAATTGTATTATTTCTTTGAAAATTTGGATTCGTACATTTATGTAAGCATACAACAAAGTATTCACACAAATACACCTTAAAAAGATGACAGTGTCATCGGCAAATTGATGTATTTTGCATACTGTTCAAGAACACTTCCTGTGGAATCCCATGAATAGTTTCATATTTGACCATTTGATATCTGTCAGATAAGTAAGATTTAAAAAAATACCTAATTTTTAGTATGCTTATTTTAAGTCTAAGAACACAACTCCAATGGTCTCGCTATCATCCCTCAAGTGCTTCCAAGTATTCAAAAGTTATTGTATAACTCACATGAATGAGACCTTCTATATCCTGATTGCTTTTTATTAATTATATATTATTCAGTACAGAATCCTACTATAACTGTTCATAAATAAGTAATTCAACTAATTTTATTTTTTTGAATAAAGAGCGTTTGAAATTAGGATTTGTTTTAATTTATGCCTGAAACTAGGCTAGGTACTCTAAATCCAAATAACTGATAGGGTGTTTATTGGATAACTTTGACCACTTTGACATCTTGTCTTGACAAGTGCTGATAGATTGGAACCAGCCTGTTTACACTTTTAGTTCCATAATTGTGTATGTCTTCCATGTACTTCAGAATATATACTGGTGGTAAAATACCTATCTTGGAGAAAACTGATCTACAGTCCATGATAAAAAGAAAGCCTTTCTTAGAGGCAGTTTTAGAGGAACCACCAGCAAGGCATCAAGACCCTATACAGAAGTTTTTAGCTTCGAAACAACAATATTAATGTGGAAGTACAATTGAAGAAGAGGATCTAAACACTCAGGTGACATTGTCAACTAGTCTCAGAATTAAAATAATTTATTTGTCTTTTCTGCAATTAATTCATGTTGAAAAACTCAGGAAACTCCCCCCTTCAAAGTATTCATTTTTTGTTCCACTGCCTCAAGAGAATCTCTGGTACATGTATCAATCAATAAATCAATCAAATATGCTTTATTATTATATAAGATAAAATGTTGTTGACAAAGCTGAAGATTAACTAAAAATGGTAACTGACCTAAAATTAATAGATAAAATGTGTATCACAAAATCCTAAAATATACAGACAATAAAAGAAATAAATAGTAACACATAAAAAATAAATTACTGAATATAATGTCAGAATATATAAAATATTTAAATATCACATCACAAAGCACAGTAAAAACTTCTAAAATAGGAATAACTAATATTGGTCGAAATCTGTCCTAAATATTCATCAATACTGTAAAAACCAAATGAAATCAAAATGTTTTTCACACCAAAGCTGAACTTTCTATAGTTTATAACTTCGCTCAAGGCAAGTGGCAAATGACTAAAAATCCTTCTTGAAGAATGAATCTCCATATTATATTGTTTTGGAAACATACAGATTCCTATCCATCAAGCAGATAGTAAGATGCAAGCCATTGCAGACAAGTTCCTTTTAAACCATACTTCTTCATGACTAATACAGTGAAAGGCATTAGATATGTCACAAAATACTACAGATGCATATTTACCCTCTCAATATAACTCTTCAAGCACCCGAAACATAGCATCACTTGAAAGCCAAATTGTGAAGTATTGATAATAAATTTTTTCCTAAAACACTACATAAAACTCATTAAAACCAAAACACAATGATTGATATACATACTATGAATAATACACAATCACAATATGTCTTAAATAACATGCAATATATAGGTAGGTACTCAATATCACAGATAGAATGTGAAGTTTAAAAACTCTTCAGTTGAATAGAAGGCATTAGAGACTAGAATTTGTTTTATTTTATTCTTAAAACGTTCCAAATCTAAATCCACATAGTCGGTAGGAAGTTTATTATATAACTTAACAGCTACAAATCCGGGACCACTCTGACACCTTGTTAAGTGTTGGTAAATTGGAACTAGCGTATTTATGTTTCTAGTACCATAGTTGTCTATATCACCATGTACTTTATACCGATCCCTATTCCTGTGTACCCATAAAAGATTTTCCAATATATATACAGAAGGTAGGGTAAGTATTCCCTTCATAGAGAAAACAGATCTAAAATCCTCCCTGCAACCCAGCCTACCCAAAATTATGATTGCCCTTCTCTGTAGTGAAAACAACCTTTTTGTTTGTGGGGCATGACCCCACCCTAGAATAGCATATGTGGCTAAGGGATGGAAGGTGCCAAAATAGGCTGTTCTTAAGCCAGATTCAGATAAAAAAAAAAGAGGCATTTATTTCCAACAGGTTTGTTACCCAATTACAGGAAAAAAAATATTCAAAAAAAAAAGAAAATTTTCCAAAATGAGTATTAAAATTGAAAAATTAAAAATCAAAATGCTTAACATTCTATGCACTTAAACAGACTATCTATATACATACTAGAAAGACTGCGTCACCTATTTACTTAATACCTTCTATAATGGACATTAAACTGTCAACAAAAATATCATACCTTCATGTAAATTATTATTGATATAATTCTGACACATTATATAAATAGGGGATTTAAACAAAATATTAGTCCTAGCGGGATTTACATTAAATAATCTAAAATGCCTAGAGTTTATTCTTGGTACCCGAAAATTTAATCCAGCCAAAAGGGTGGGACAGTCAATGTTGTTATGAATAAGGTTATATAAGAATTTTATGGAAAGAATTTCTCTTATTTTTGCTAAGGATATAATATTAAATTTATTTAAGTATAATTGATTATCCAAACCTCTGGCTGGAAAGTCCTCTCTAAACCAGAGATACTTCATAAACTTGCGCTGAATGCGCTCAATATCATCTATCAGGTATAAATTGGGTACCAAATTAGAGATCCGTATTCTATTTTTGAGCGTATGTAGGTAAAAAAAAGTAGTCGTAAAATATTAATATTTTGAAAGTGCCGACAGTTTCGATAAACAAAACCCAACAATTTGGCAGAGTCAGAAACTATTTTTGCTATATGCTTAGCGAAACTTAATTTTGCATCATAAGTAATGCCCAGATCAATCGCCTCATCCAACCTTCATCCTCATCAACAGTTTTCTAGAAAATGAGAGAATAGAGCATTTATTAACATTTAAATATAGTCTATTGACATTGCACCAATTCTCTACTTTGTTAAGATTTACCTGAAGGAATTCGCAATCGTCTTCAGTATCTATTTTTGTGAACAATTTTATATCATCCGCAAACAGTAAACTCTGACAAGACAGTAAATTGGCAAGATCGTTTATAAATAATAAAAAGAGAAGTGGGCCCAAGTTAGATCCTTGCGGAACTCCCGAGCACACTTCATATATAGGAGACTTAAAGCCTTCATATTCAACAAACTGTTTATGACCTCGTAAGTAAGATTTTATCAAAGCAACTAAATCCGTAGAAAAACCAAAAAATGTTAGCATATGAAGAAGTACAAAGTGGTCAATTTGGTCAAAAGCTTTGCAGAAATCAAGGTATATTACATCAACCTGACCTCTATTATCCAAATGCTGACACAGATACTCATTTAGGCAAGCCAGGTTTACTGTACAGGAGCGATTTTTGATGAAACCAAATTGATTAGGAGCTATGTCTAATTTGACATGGGCATATATTCTATTATAAAGAACTATTTCAAAAAGTCTGGAGAAATTACATAAGATCGATATAGCTCTGTAATGTTGAATGTCGTTCTTCGGTCCCTTTTTGAATATCGGGGATATTCTTGCGGTCTTCCATTTATCGGGAAATACTGTTGAAGACAAGATAAGATTAAATATGTGGGCAATAGGCCCTGATAAAGCGCGAATACAATCTTTAACGACAAGACTTGGTACTCCATGGGTACCGGAGGTCAACTTACTTTTTAGTTTATTAGAGGCGGTGACAATTTCATCTTCCAAAAAATTATAAGAGCAATATAGAGAGTTGTTAATAGTCTGGCTCGATTCAATACCAACATTAATACTAGATGGGTCCGATTCAATATATACGCTTTAAAAGAAAGTTCCAAATGCATCAACAATTTGCTGTGGATCTTTTATTGTACGATCCTAAAACAGCATTACTCCGGGAATACGCGAAATTCCTTTCTTGTTCTGCACATAGTTCCAAAAATCGGAGGGGTCTACATTAATTCGATATACATCCAGCTAGGCGACGAAGGGCATATATAGATGTTTTTAGCCTTCCGGCAACAATATTAATGTGGGAATTCCAGTGAAGTAGAGCATCCAATAAGAGTCCCAGAAACTTAACAGAAAAATCCTTTGATATGTCAGCTGGTCTCAGAGTAAAAATAACTTTGTTGGTCTTGTCTGCGTTGAGATGCAATCGGTTCATGTTAAACCATTCCTGGATTCCCCCCTGCAATACTCTCAACTTCCTCTCTACGGTCTCAAGAGTAACTTCGGCACATGCCACTGTTGTGTCATCAGCAAAAATGGTGAATTTACCAGATGGTTCAGTTCATTTATATAGATCAAAAAGAGGATAGGCCCCAAAACAGATCCTTGGGGAACACCTATGGTTATCCCACTTTTTGCTGATGACATCCCACCAACACTTACCATCTGATCTCTATTGGCCAGATAGGAAGTGAGAAGTTTAACACTGTTGGGATTGAGTCCCTATTTAGAAAAGAAAGTTTTTGCAGCAATATGTTATGGGGAACACAGTCAAATGCCTTGCTCAGATCGCTGAACAAGACACTGCCATATTGCAAGCTATCAAAAGCATTTAACAAGTAATCAACTAAATCTAAAATGGCCTTAGTGGTACTTTTACCCTTCCTGAAACCAAACTGGCTGGATGTAAAAAGATTGTTACCCTCAAAAAATTTCACAAGTTGAGCAGCAATACATTTTTCAAAGATTTTTAAGATTATGGGCAGCAAGGAGATAGGACGGTAGTTCTCGGGCCTATCAGGATCACCCTTTTTAAAAATAGGTATTACCTTGGCTGATCCGAGCACACCTGGAAAAGTGTTGCATCTCCCCGAAGCATCTGTTTATTAGTTTTGTTACTGGAGCTATGATAATGTTTTTAACAGACTTAATTAATTTGACATTTAGCCCATAGATGTCTTGACTAGTCTTATTTTTTAAGCCATCAATAATATCCCTTAGTTTTATGAATGATACAGGAGAGAAAGAGAACACATTCTTTTGAGGAATTGTCATATTCAGCATTTCATAAGCTTCTGAATTACCTTAGTAAGTGAAGGAAAAGGGAAGATTGATCTGTAGTCGGATGGTGTTTCTCTGTTGCCTCCCTTAAAAAGAGGAACAACTAAGACTTACCACTACTAATGGAACTATTGCATCAGCAATGACAATGACATTGTATGCATAATGAGGTATGCTACATTCCTTCCATCCTCTTGTAATTTGCAAAATGAGATAAATATATATAAATGAGAATTAGATTTTTCCATTCCAATATTTTGGAAAAAGTAATAAAGAACATATTTTCTATTACAGTCTAAATCTTCTGGAAATTGTGTGTTCCTTATTAGATTACATACGAAAACTATTATTAAAGTAAATTTATTTGCCATACTAATTTTTGTGTGCTTTGTCACTCAATTTGATTTATTAGATCTTATCCATGAAGTAATTTTTCTTGTTTTTAGAGGAGCATGTTTATTTAGCAATCATCTGGGAGTACAAAGTTGTAATTACCTCATCGACTTATCGGTTGTTGTTGATATTTCATGCCAAGGCAAATCCAGAGCATCGTGTTTAAACGTGCCTTGATCAATATTGTTGTATTTTCATTTAGTTTTCTATCTTAGTTAATATATTTAATTTTATTTTTGGGCAAAGTTTATTGTTAACTTTATTGTAAGAAATTGTTGTTATTTTACAAGTTCTAAAAAAGTATTTATGAAAAGTGTATAGGCTTCTTCTGGATTGTTTGTTTCAAAAACATCATTCCAATTTTCATGTTATGTCATCCATGACAACCAGAAGATCTTTTATTATTTATGACTGAATTACCTGTTTGAGCTCCTCAAAATCCACAATTGGGTCAATAGTAGTCTGTAATAATAGATATTAATTCTTCACTTATTGAACAGTAGAAGGCATTGAACAGTGAAATCATTGAAAACCTTCTGAATTTCTCTTTGCCTATTTGAAGCAGAATTTATGCGGTTTTTATAAAATATTTGCTTAACTGCTTGAATTGTTTTGCGATAGATGGAACGATTTCTATTAAAATTAGCCATAAATGAATTGTTACTCAGAAAGACTTTTAATGTAATGTAAGCATCTAAAGTTTTTGGAAGAATATTTTCAATCCTTTGGTTTTTGGTCTAATATTGACAAGTCAAACTCATAATTTTATAAAAATTTTGCTCAGTCATCAATAGACCTCTGTATCCCCTAGGTTTATCAGAACTTAGATGAAAATCAAATTTCAACCTAACTTCCAAGCATCTTCCACAATACAAATAATTTTTCAGGATATAGATTAGTACAAAAATAATCCAAAGTGGTGCTAGAATGATCATCACTTATTCTCTTTGGAGTGTCAACAGGTATTGTTAGACCAAAACTCTGTAATAAACTATTCAGATTTATACAAGTAATTAGACCAATATCATCAAAATCAATATTAAAATCCCTAGCAAAAATAATAGAAGCTGTATATCTATTAGTGTATTTAGAAGTTTTAATAGAAATACATTAGCATAAGCTTTTGGAGACCGATAGGAACAAAGCAAAAATAACTTCAAGTTACCTGAGTAAGGAAATATACAAATTTCAAATTCCAACACACAAATTGTTATATTTTGAAACTCAGAAGAAACCTGGAAATATTTTCTGCATAAAATCATATGGTTTAAGCCAATGCTTAGTAATAAATATAATATAGGGATAATTTATACTTTCCAATTACAGATCAAGCTCATTAGCCTTATTTTGAATGGACTGAAAATTCAATTAAAGAGATTGATTTATATTATCAATCCATTATCCGCTGACCCCTCAACTAAGTTACCATTGCATTCATCCCCACCAGTTCTAAAAAAGAAGTGTCAATGCAGACTCTATCAATACCAGTAAACTCAAAATGGGTCATCACAAACATGAACCAACTTTAAAGTAATTTGTTTAAAAGTTGCTTCTTAGTTGAATATAAATAACCTAGATTTTATTTGATGTGGCATATAACTCTCATGCTAGTATTTTATGCCTGGGAATATAAAGCAATAAAATTCATAATTTTCTCATCATTTTCATTATGACTAACACATAACCTGAAAGAATTATTAGCCAGATATCTAGAAAAGTTACTCAAAAGAAAGCCACTAGTAGAGTAGCTTGAACCTAAAATACCTGCAAGCAACTTCAAAATAGTTTCTAACACTGGAATTACCAAAAAGTTTAATCTTTCTTTACACACTTGAGAAATTTGCCTGTTTTAACAGGTGCAGGTCCAGTAGGAGAAGAATCGTCTAACAGTTCTTGTCAAGGGTGAATTTATATTAAATCATTAATATAAATAAAAAAAGAGTATAGGTCCCAAAATAGATCCCCCTGGGGAACTCCTATACTTATCTTGCTTTGTGCTGATGATGTTTCACTCACACTCAGTATCTGATCCCTATTGGTCATGTAGGAATCCAAAAGTTTGATGCAGAATAAGACACTGTAAGTTGTTGAAGAGTTCAAAGACTCAATTAAGTCCAAAATGACCATGACCTATTTCTACCCTTTGTGTACTCTGAAATCTGCTCTCCCTCAGCATCAATTGATTCATTTAATAAGGGGTACAATGAGAAGATCCTTGACAGTCTGAAGGAACCAATCTGACAGTCAAATCATAAATATCATGACTAGTCTTATTTTATAACCTAACAACAATGTCTTATCTCTATGAATGAAAGCAAACACATCCTCTGGCATACCCAAACTAGACAGAACTGGGTCACTCCTCGACAATGGGATATTTCAACACAATCATTCTTTATTTATGGGATCAACTCAATTACAAGACAAAGAAATTCAAATACAAAATAATATTTTAGCCTAACACCCAATTTAACACTCCATAACAAAAATAATACAGTCAATATGATATATGTTGCTACATTCCAACAAGTAATATAAACTATTAAAACAATAACAAATAACAATCCATATTAGTCCAATATTTGAATAAAATTAACGATAAATAAAAATATATCAAATCACTACGATGCCCAATATTTCAACTTCATTAGAATTAATAAATTTAAGTGTCCCTTCGATAGGGAAGTGGGATGCATAATTAGTGCTATGAAATGGTAGTGTGAATAATTTATTATGCCTAAAATTACTAGATGGTAAATCATGGGCATAAAAATTTATCTGAATCTCTTAATTTTGATGAACCTACCACTTAATCACTTGCCATACAGCTTTAGTTGTGAACAGAGAACTGGCAACTATTTTAGATTGGTCAACTGGACATGGTTTATTTGTTGCTTAGTACAAGGAATAGTGTTCACTTAATGAGTGGATCTGAGCCCATTTACAAGCCAAAATTAATTTTTTCTGCCTTCACATAATTGAAGAAATTATTCCATCAAGCTAGAAATTGGGGGATTATTTTTTGTGGTCATTTAAATCCCAAGTGTTATATTTTCCAATGTGCTGCCTTTCTCTATCAAAAATCTGCATTTAAAGGCAAGATTAAGGAGTACTTAATTGAAAATTCCTTATACTCATTAGGTACTCCTCTCTGGTCCAATTTTGCCGACCTAATCAATTTATTGTATTTTTTAGGTAGATGTGCTTGCATTTCTTGACTTGTGTATGAGTGTTTGGCTTGTTAACACTAATAATTGAACAAATTAAGCTGCCTCTGTGTATCTGTAACCAAAAACACATTAAATATTTATTCGCTGAATTTCTCATTTCATCTCAGCTTGACTAATGTGATGTTTTCTACTACAATTTCCTTACCGCAGAGTTTACGGAGGTATTGGTATAGGAGTTCAAAAGTTTGATCACATGTGTTGAATTTGAACAATCTTTCACATATAGGGCACTTGTTTTCCTTGACACCAATTATTTATTAATTCTTGAAAAAAACCTTTAATCAGGAATTCTATAACACATGATGCTGCCCTCACTGTAGTTTTATTTTTGTGTATTTGTATTTTTTGTTTTGTATGCTTGTTGCCTCTTAGGTAACATGGAAAAACACTATGCAAAATGTTTACCTTTTATGTGATGGTTTGTACCTTATCTTATTAATGCATAATAAAGGACATTACCAGAATAGAATTTAAAAAATCATCAGAGAGCTAAAAATAGCAAAAACATCAAATTTTCTTTTCTCAGAAAAAACTAATTTCCTAACAATGTTTACTTTAATAAAGAAAATATATTTTGGCTCCATCACTGACTCATGAATGAAACCTTTTTTTTATCTAAATCCATACATTCTGGTATACATAATAATATACTATAAACTGTAGGAAATTGGTGCCTTTAGAATTGATTTGAGTACTAAAATATTCAAATTAAAACCTCCTTTTACTGATAAGTGTTATTTTACTGCACATATAAAATGCAATATTCAATGAGATATGCAAAGGGGACACACTCATATTGACTTCTTTTAAAAATAGAACTGAACCAGAATAATTAAAAGCTTTCAACCATGGACTGATGGATTGTGAAAAAACTTTCAATAGGACATATTTAGCCAGGAATTTTATTATGTACTTACAGTAAATCTTAATTATTTCTTGAACACACCGACTTTAAGCATAAAACACATATACCATAAAAATGCACTCATAATTTTGCAATTTACATAAAAAAGATTATGTAAATAGTAAAATTCTTAGAAAAAAATTATATCCACTTTGGAGTAATTAGCGTGCCTAAACAATGGTTAGCTTTAACAGCTACTAATTAAAAATGTTATGTTCTACAAAAACCATATTCCACTATGTTTACATCAGGGTCCCCTGTTACTTTTAATTGATAATTAATAACAGAACATTAGTGTGTACTTAATTTTTTATATCTAACATAAAAAAAAAATATTTTTTGTTTAACTTAATGCACCTTTAGAACTCCTACCGTTTCCCTACCCATATTTATTGATTTGTCATTAATAATTTCAGGATTAATTCCACAAACAGAGATATGAAAATTATATGATTATATATGAGGTGACAATTTCTCTATTTATAGGCAGGTGTCTAATCATTTCCGCAAAGTGATGTATCAACAAGATAGCATTTTTGATAAACTTTTTATTAATTCAATGGGTATTAGAAAAAATTGGACAATAAGATGGTGCTACTGTAAATAATAAGTATGATAATCAGATGAGAAATTTAATAATGAATAACTTACAGATAAATCACTGTTGAACAAGTGATGTAGTACATTAGGTGCCATTGAATTAAAATTGCTTTTTTGATGCATGGTGGAAAGAGAGAGTTTGATGGAACATTTACCAAAATGAATATTTATTTGTATTGTCACATTTAATAGAACAATCTTTTCTTGAAGAACATTCTTGGGTTATATTTGTCTCTAATGTACCCCAAAGTTTGTTCTAATGAATTTTCCATTGCTACACACAATAGAGAGTATTATTCTTAATATAGTAAGTAAATAACTTCTTGTGATGTGTAGGTAAAAATTATGTTAATTAAAGCAATGTAAATTTTCTATATTTACTCTGAGAGTCTTTGTACTATAGAGCTAATTTCATCATTAATTAAGAAAGGAAAATACCGATTATTTTAAATAAAACTAAGAAGCAAACAGTGTTACTTACATTATTGCCTTTGAAAGTCTAAATTCACCATTCTACTCCCAGAAAATAGACCATAAAGGCGGAGATGACAAAGTCCATAGGTAGGGCCAACCAAATTTGAATAAAAGATGTATTAATCAGAGACACTGCTCCCCTCTCATAATCCTCAAGAACTTTAGTTACCTCTTTATTATTATTCGTCTATCAATAAAACCGTGAATAATCGTCCCGATTCAAAATAGAACTGAGAATTCGCTTTAATTGAACGGAAAGGAAAATTATTTTTTTTATTTGTAAAATTAATGGGACAATGACAGTCGTCGGGGAAATGACAAGTTACGTCACTGTCAATAGTGACAAATGATCAATGTCAAAATTGAGGTGAAACTTACTTAGGCCAAGTTACTTACTTACTTACCATCGATATATGAGAAGTTTTATTAGTTTCAATTTATATAATATAGAATCTGGAAGGTATGTCTATGTTATGCGATTATCATATGCCCATTTATTGTCGCTAAATCTAACATCAAAATATCTAAATAGAGTTTTTCAATAAAATGTGTGGTCAGAGCTTAACCACTGTCAATGTCAATTTCCTAACCTAACATTTATTTTTTACAAAATCTAATGTAAACAAACAATTTGTAAATTTTCTTAATTTCTAATTTATTTAGCATAAACTACAAATTCAAAATAAACCACTGGCATGGCTGCCCTACTAAAAAAACGGGCGCTGGCCGAATACAGTCAAACTATCACCCAAGTAAGTATTCCAGCTCTAACTAATATTTCCAGGTTTACACTCACCATTCCCCTTAGGAAACAACACAAGTACCAACAAAAAAGTTAAAACTTGTAAAAAAACCTTTAGTAGGAATATCTGACTCTCTAGCAAAAGCAGTAAATTTATTAGAAGAGTGTACAACCAGCAATGAAGTAGTAAAACTGTTACTAAGCGTCTCTGATAAACTTGCACTTGATCCCGCTGATGTGCCAGATGTAATCAAAAAATTAAGGTATTAAAAAACATGGAAAAGGTTTAGTTTAGCAACTTCTTTGAAAATTGCACTTAAAATTAGGAAAAGGCTTAAAATGGGTGTTACTTTATGAGAAACAACAACAATAGGACAAAATTTGCAAGCTGGTACCAAGGCCTAACAAAAATACAGCATAATTTACATTATATATTGTTCTATCCACATATCGTCAGTGTCCAGGCAAAGTATCGTAAGCGACATTTTTTGCAAAATTGCGATATTGGTGTTTCCGGAATTGTCTAGGTGAGCTGCATCGACTTAGAAAAACATCGTTAGCGCCAAAGGTCACAGAACGTCATAATTTAATTTTTTAAATTTACGATCGTATGCGCCTTCAATATGTAAAATATCGCAAGCTAGATTATTATCAATCAGAGTAAACTTATTATCCACCAAATAATTTAAAATATCGTAAGCTTGTGTCGCTTACATTTTATTCGATAGCGAAACTCTTAAAACAGTTACCAAAAGATTCAGCATAAATATTGTAACCGCCCCTCCCTTACGATATTTTGTTTTTTTAATCGTTATGTTTCGCGCCAAAATTAGGGTATGAAATATCATAACTCCCCAAAATATTCATATAAATAAACGTATCCGCCTGTCGCTTATACGATATATTGGAAATCGTGGTATATCAGACACGTTGGTTCTCGTCGGATGTTAAATAATCGTAACGACCAAACTAAATCAGTTTTTTAACCCTCCTCGTGGAAAGCGGACGTGTTTTTAGTGTGTTTTGTTGTTATACTGTTATTTATTTATCCTAAAAATGTCTAGGGGCTTACAGCACCGTCTATAGATTACAACAACAACAATATATTACAACAACAATAGATTACAGTTGTAATCTATAGACGGTGCTTACGGTGTCTGAATTTGTGTATTAAAAGTAAAGAAGCTGTTGAAACCCTGAAATTGCGACTCACAAACGAAGAGTTTTCCAAAGGAACAACAATGGTCAAAAGGTACGTTATTTTTAAATTAAATTCGCGTAATAATGATAAATTAGAAAAATTAATTAACTAAATTAATGTTGTTCAATTAACAAACGGTGCCATTTTATTATTGTATATAATTATAAATTTTTAGACGTTGACAAACAAAGGGAGACGAATCTGAAGAGGCTCCAGACCCCATGACTATTCTTGACAATGTTAATGACAATGCTTTTTTTGAGGTAAGCAACTGAAAACTCTAAACATAATACGTCGTATGCACAATCTTATAAAGTAGAAAAAACGGAAAACAAAATTCGATTTTTTTAGCAAAATCCAGAATTATCCTTTCAACCCAAGCCTGATCAAGAAATTATTGTTAATAAATTAGCGGGACATGAAGCTACGGTACATTTACAAACAAACGGAGACGAACCTAAAAATGATCCAGAAACAATTATGACCTACACTATTCTCGAAAATGTTATTGACAGTGTTATTTCTGTGGTAACTGTGAGAACTCCACTCTAACAGGACATATGCAAAATCCAACAAACATTGACCATTTTTTAGCAAAATCCAGAGGTATCTCTGCAACCCAAAGGTGATCAAGAAGTTATTATCAATGAACCATTAGCAGGAGGAGCCACTGAAACTACCGACCTTGATAAAGACAACATCCCTATTATTATTATACAACCAAATGGAACAGTTGTTTCTAATGAGGAATTCATTCAGTGCTGCGGTAGGTAAGGATAAAGGTAGATATATCAAACACGTTATGTGTGTTTCTTTTAATAATTGCTTTATTATTATTAAATTTCGGCTGACCTCAATCTTACTGGTGTATCAGACCTTGACTTCCTGATGAACGAAAGTGTTCTGGAAAGAAAGTGCTAAAATTATGACGTTTCCATTTGATAATAATAGTTCAAGTATAGAAAGTTATGATCCCCAGTCTAAGGTAACTTCTTCTGGTACACACATTCTTTGCTAAGATTAACACTAATAAATTATTTCCTAATCAATACTAAACTACAGTCAGGACATTTTTCTTTTAGCAAACAGTGGCAACTCTTCAGAACAGTAAATCCACATGATAGATAAACAAGCAATGGCTATGAATATTGACAGAGAAGATAATGATAATAATGAAGAAGACATTAGTTCAGAAGATCAAAGCAGTGATCGGGCTAGCACTGGTTTGTCCAAACATAAAATCAAAAAACCAAATAAAAGGCTAGAAAAAAAAAACTAAAGAGTTCTGGTGTAAATAAAGCAGTAAAGGCGAATCCATGTGCCGTGAAAAAATGTCAGAATAATTGTAAATCGGTAAGTGAAACTGACAGAAAGCAAATATTTAATGCCTATTATTATATATATATCTAATATATATATATATATAGTAGTATGTCATATCAAGGATATTACTGTGGGAGTTACAGCCGTGTATAAGCCACCTCCTATTTCAAAAGATCTTTTTATTCAGGATTTGGAAGAATTCTTAAGTTTAAATAACAATAATCAACAACTAGAAATATTTACTGGGAACGTTAATATAGATCTATTAAATCTTGAAGATAATAATGTTATTAAGTATTCAACTGTAATGTCACAATCGGGCTATTTATCTTATATAAATTCAATTACACGACCAGACATCAAAACTAATTTAGATCACATTTTCTTAAAATGTAAAAATATTCCCGTAAAAAGTTTCCGAGCTGTCACCCAAAAAACAGAATCTAATAAAAAATCAATAGATATACATAATCTTAAAAGACTGTTAAATGAACAAGACTGGACGTTAATAAAAGAAATAGACAATCCTGACCAAGCAATGAGCACTTTTTTTGAAATCTATACAAAGCATATAAAAAGCTCCGAAAGCCACTCTTTATATTACAAGAAATACAGAAAAATTAAAAAATCCCACAACCTCACAACCCACATAGCCTGGAGAACCCTATTACACAATCTATATATTTGACACCTATTACCCATAATGAACTAATAAAACACATTAACAACCTTAAAAATAAAAGTTCCCCAGGTTTTGATGGTATATCGGCTAATCTGATTAAACAAACACACATAGAAATTCTAGAGCCACTTATTCACATCATAAATCAAATCTATAAGACTGGACATATACCTTCAAGCTTTAAATTAACAGTTGTCACTCCGATTCATAAATCAGGACCCAAAAATGTTGTCAGTAATTACCGGCCGATAAGCTTAATAACTTGCTTCGCAAAAAAGTTTGAAAAAAGTCTGAAAGACAGATTATTGAGCTTCTTTGTCACTAATAACATTTTGGCTGAAAATCAATATGGGTTTTTACCAGGTTGTAGTACTTCCGATGCATTACACAAACTCACTTCAGCAGTCACTAATCATCTTAACCAGAGCAGAAAGTGCCTTGGTGTTTTCATAGATCTCGCTAAGGCATTTGATACTGTTCCACATAACAAACTGTTTGAAGTTTTGGAACATTATGGGGTAAGAGGAACTGCAATAACTCTAATGAAGAATTACTTAAAAAATAGACGACAAGTTGTTAAAATAAATAATACTTTAAGCAAAGAAGAGGTAATACAGATAGGAGTCCCGCAAGGCACAGTGTTAGGCCCGGTTCTGTTTATAATTTACTTAAACTCTCTCCTTAAAACAAAACTTAATAATGGAGAAATTATTTCATACGCAGACGACACAGCATTACTTTTTAATGGTACAGACTGGGATCAAACAAAGCAGTATGCCATAGAAGGCCTTAATCAAGTAAAAAATTGGCTGGAAACATTTAAGCTAAGTCTAAATGTCACCAAAACCAACTACATTGCCTTTTCACTAACTGCAGCAAATAGACCCAATTTTTCTGAGTTTTCTATTGATAGATATAATCAGATCAAGGAAACAGCTCATACTAAGTATCTCGGGATATATGTGGATCAGAATCTTAAATGGCATGTACATGCAGATTATCTGGCAAATAAACTAAAAAAATTGATTTATAAATTTTATATACTTAGAACGTTTCTAAATATTAAGGAACTTATTATAATTTATAAATCACTCACTGAGTCAATTTTAAGATATGGTATGTTAGTATGGGGAGGATTATATAACAATGCTTTATATAAATTAACTATTGTCCATAAATATATCTTGAAGACTATTTTTAAAAAATCAAGGCTTTTCCCTACAAATCAACTTTTTACAGAACAAGCAACTAATATAAGGACATTATACATTACAACAATATGTACATATATTCATTTTAAAACTCACATAAGAAACCATATAAATCATATCCATAATACAAGATCAAGGGCTAGAGGTGATTTATACATTCCTAGCAGTTTAAAAAATATAAATTTAAAATTCTTTGTATACTTAGCACCAAAAACCTATAATCTTCTGCCTTGCGCATTAAAAAAATTAAAAAATAAATCAAAATTTAGCAAGGAATGCAATAAGTATGTTCATAACCATTACCAAGATTTTGCCACTGTTTTCTAATGTAGGATAGTTAGTTTTTATACTTGTATATAATATGTAATAACAAGTGTTATGCAATTGTTGAGAGACGTAGGTGTTTAGGACTAAAAGGACAAAAATATTTCATTTAAAACTAGGACAAAAAATATAAAATCGAGAGCAGGATTTATCACAATAGTTTTAAGGTTAGTTAAGCAAGTTTATTATAATTCGGAAAATAGAACCAACTTTTTTTTGAAACAACAGCGCACACAGGTGTGTTATGAACACCTAGGCGTTAATTTAAGATAGATACAGTGTAATAATATATATATATATATTTTTTTTGTTCGTACATAATTTTTCTTTTTACAAAATTACTGTAAATAAACGTGGCAGGGAATCAGGGTGTACTGATCCCTCCAAATAATTAAAAAAAAATAAAAAATAATTATGAACTTGAGACCTATGAAGAAAAGAAAAGTTGGCTAATTCAATGTATGAAGCAAAAAGAAATAGGAAGAAAACGTACCAAGAATAATAATTCCAAGCGACAAAAACCTATAGAATATAACTTAACAGTACAAGGAGAACAAAAAAGAGTTTGTCAGCAGTTTATACTAAAAACCCTGGATATCAGTCAAATATCTTTGCGACAAACCATAAACAATGTTTCTAAGACAGACAGGAATGATTAAAAAAGACTCGCGAGGTCGCTGTGCACCAAAAAATAAGACATCTGAGCAATCTATTAAACATGTCAATGATTTTATTAATAAAATACCAGTGGTGCCATCCCATTATTGCCGCTCCCAAACAAAGAAACTTTACATGCTTTCTGAAATTGGAAATTTTTCAAATCTATACAGATTGTATAAGGAAGATTGTAAAATGCAAAAAATGGATCCAGTGAGCAGAGCAACGTTTTTAAGGATTTTTAAACGTTACAATCTAGGCATTCATGTAAAAAAAAAGATAAATGCAGTCTTTGTGAAAGGGTCCTAAGTACAGGCGAAAAAAATGTAGAAGCAGCAGATATAGAAAACTATAACTGCGTCATAGAGAAGAGATAAAAAACAGTCGTGATAAATTTAAAAAAGATCAAGAAATTTGTGACCCAAGTTTCATGTGTGCATCTTTTAATCTACAGAACAAAAAACGGTTTTTGTTTCCTGTGGAACGAGACTTTGGGAGAAAAAGGTTCAAACGAAGTTTGCACTGCCCTACAAAAATACCTTAAACTTTTGGATCAACGTATTTCTCCTGAACTATCCGAACTTTCCCTGTACTGCGATAATTGCAGTGGACAAAATAAAAACAAACAAGTTTTGGCAATGATTAACACATTTCTTAAAACATCTATTCACATTAAAAAAATCACATTAAACTATCTAATTGCCGGCCATACATACATGCCTGTTGATTCTATGCATTCCACTATAGAATCATTTTTATCAAAAAGAACCATTTACGCACCTTCAATGTGGAAATCTGCTATAAGTCTTGCAAGGCACACACCCGGACCATATTTCGTCAATTTATTAAACTATGACAATTTTCTGAACTATTCAACCATTGCAAAAAGGGGTTTCTAATTTTTCCAGTATGTTGAAGACACAGAAACTACTGAACAACCTGAATCAATTTTAAAGAAAAAACGAACTAAAACTAGAAGCAAAAAACCTAAATTAGTCAAAGGTAAGCCCCTTCAAATTTCCAAAATTCAGGTAGTAAAAATGGAAGCAGAAAATCCAAAATACATGACAGTTCAATATAGTTATTTGCAAGGGTTAGCCAATGAACAGCACTTTACTATTAAAAATGACGGAAAGCCCCTTAATAAATGCTACACTTACAAAGATCTCAGCAAATTATGTTTGCAGTCAGCTATTCCAAAGGACTATCATACCGAATTCATTAGTCTGCCACATTCGCAGGACATAATAGACGTATTACCGGACACAGATGAAGAGGACGAAGGCGTTTAATTTATTATTATTTTTTGAAATGTTTTGTTTAATGCTGTTTATACCATGACTGTAATAAAACCTAAGTAACCCCTGGTGCTTACGATATTATAAAAATAATTCGCAAGTTATTTTGATACAAGCAACATTAAAAATATCTTAAGATCCATGGAATTCCCAAAACGCATTTTTAAAATATCATAAGCGACCTTTATTTAACATAATATTAATAGTTTTTGGAAATTGGCTTTGAAATAATAAAACAATACCTCTTCCCTATACATCCTTCACAACAAAACAAAAATTTATTAAAAATAATGAAAAATAAACGTTTTTTGCGTTTCCTGTAAAATTACTAAAATGGCGCATAAGATGTTTTGCCTGGACAGTGACGATATTCAATACATATTTAATTGTGTTTCGCCAACAGGATACTAGATAAAGTGTGGCTCAATCAGTTTTATACACAATAAGTAAGGTGATTTTTCATTTAGTTGATGTGCACACCTCTCTTAAATCAGTATTGTTTAATCTAAGTATAAGATTTAGGTTTTGCTTATATTTTTGTGTCACTTGTGTTTAAAACTTTTATTGACATTAATACTTAGCTTAATTTTTTGTAATACATTCCCTATCTGATGAACGATTATTATCACTTATTGTTTCTTTGATCTTGTCTAAGTCTGTAGGCTGCAAGAAAATTGTTTTTTTACTTGATTACTCATTGAAGTTAGGTACATTACTACTATTTATTTTAGATGCTAAAGTTTGCCTGAGAAATGATTATTAAATTCCTCGGCAATATTATGTGGATTTTATATAGTTTCTCCATTTTGGCCTATATAATTCTATCTATATTTAATTTCTTAATTGCTGTATTTCTGTTACAAATGTCATAAAAGTGTAAGAACTACATCCTATTTTCCCAAAGTTTTAAGTGCATTTTTCAGAAAAGTTTTTAAACTAGACCTTTACCGAAAAAATTATGGATTATTATTAATTATGTATCTCTTTTTTACACAATTCTTTAATTCTCTAGTGATCATTTTAAAATTGAAGCTGAATCAGCTGCAAGAGTAAAAATCCTTATGTTACTTTCCGATATTGGCCAAGAACAACCCTCGGAAGCCGCCAATATCATAGAGGAAACAATCATTTTGATAAAAAACGATCATTCCCACAAAGTCATTTGTCAGGGCATGAAAACCATTTTAAAATTAGGAAAACTTGTTACTGAACAGAGTTTTCATCAGAAACTAGTTGAAATAGCAAAGAATTATTTAAAGGTATGAGATTCGTGTTGATCTTAAGATATATTTAATTGAAAAAAATATATTTAGGATGCTAATCATTCAGTGAAATGTCGCTGCCTAGAAATAATAGGTACCCACACTCCTTTATGTACCGGAGAAGAAGCTGACAAGCTCCTTCATCTAATTAGCTCATATTTTAATAACGATGATGCCAGAGTGCGAAGTCAAGCCTTTCAAACTGTGATAATTTTATACAATAGGGGTTTTAAAATAAACCCGAATATTTATGTTTATGTCTCAGATGCTTTGAAGGATGACTATGAAATTGTGAGAAGTGTTGCTCTCAGGTTAATATGGATTTTGGGTAACACATATCCAGAAAAGTAAGTAGATCTCCTTACAATAAAAAATGCTAATTTCTTGAGTAATTTTTAGTGAAATTATAGTGGAAAGCAGTATTCATGAAATTAGACTTATTGATGATGCGTTTGGTAAAGTGTGTAATGGAGTAACAGATTTGTCAATGCAAGTTCGCACTTTAGCGGCCGAACTTTTGGGCTCTATGAAACTTGTTAGTCCTAAGTTCCTAAACCAAACTCTGGACAAGAAACTTATGTCTAACATGAGAAGAAAGGTAGAAAATTGTTTAAGTAGTTTTAATTGAATTGTGAGGTTTTTTCCTTTAGAGGACAGCTCATGAATTAGCATTGGAAAACGTAACTAGCGGAGAATGGGCGAGCGGTAAAAAATGGGCGGACGACGCCCCAAAGGAACTCTTAGATGCGGACAACATCAGTTTAATGAGCAGTGGGGCTTGCGGTGCCTTTGTACATGGACTTGAAGATGAATTCTTAGGTGAAACGTTTGTTCACTTATAGTCGTGTTACTTTCTAACTCAATTTTCTTAAGTAGAAGTGAGATCTGCAGCTGTGGAATCCATATGTAAGCTCTCAATACTCAACGCGCCATTTGCCAAAATGGCTCTTGATTTTTTGGTGGACATGTTCAACGATGAAATTGAAGATGTCAGATTGAAGGCCATTGATAGTTTACGGATGATTTCTGAACATATCGTTCTGAGGGACGATCAGCTGGAAACTTTGTTGGGTAAATATGCGCACAAATTAATATAATTTTTAGTATTGGGTGGCAATTTATTTATTTCTAAGTGGTTCATGGTACAAGTCGGCATTATCAGTAAGAGAGAACTTAAGTTTCTTCAAAAAATTCTAATAGTTTCACATGTTTTTGTTTTTCCTGACAAGTTGGTATATACATTAAGGCCCATTATATTTAGACAGTAATTTTCTGCAATTCTTGTCTATAAGTTGGAAACTTATAGGATGAATGGACAAATATGGGGCAAAAATCTGCACTTCATAGTTTGAAGAAATGACTTTGACTGTCTGGAATAAATTTAAGAATAATAATTTACTCTGCATGGAAATACATATATTGTAAGTAATATATGGACATAAACCTCCTTTAATCCATGAAAAGGTGCCCACAAAAGCTGAGATGTCGACTTCTAAAGTTTCGGTTTTTTCATTTTTCTGGTACCTTATGGATATGCTAATATTAAGATATCTTAGGGACTTTCTCAATTTTATCAGCTTTGTTTTTATTTTGACTACTAATTTGAAAATCTACATGAAATCGTACATAATTTCTTTAAATTCCTTAATGGATAGGGGCTTTGGAAGATTTCTCCCAAGAAGTAAGAGAAGGCTTGCATCGCATGTTGGCTTCTTGTCGGATGTCCACCACAGCAGGATTGAAAATGTGCGTCGAGAAATTGCTGGATAATTTAAAAAAGTATCCACAGGACAAGAGATCTACATATAGGTAACAAAATACTTATTTATGTAACAACTGTGTAAAATGATAATTTTTTTTAGAATGGGAAATTTGAGAAAACACAAGTAACATTTTACACACACATGTAACAAAAAATTTTTTCTACTACCGAAGATAGCATAAAAAAAATCTAAAATACCACATTACTTTATTACCTTACTACACTAGTGCGTAAAAAAATTTTGGCACTAGTGCGTAAAAAGTGAAACTCTAAACCCTGGAAAGCGTGTAAAGTGTACTTTACGCACGGTAGTAGAAAAAGTTTTTTTTGCAGTTTTTACTTATTACCCTTATAGTTTAGGCATTAAATCTTAATAATTAAAAATCCGTATATCATAAATATGTACATATATACGGAATGGACATTTGTATTAAACTTACAATTAATTTTCAGGTGTTTACAGAGTGTCGGAGCTCGACACCCGGAACTAGTGGTACCCCTGGTACCGCATTTTCTAAATATACACCCATTTTTCGATATGGCCGAACCGGATGTTGAAAATCCACATTGTATCCTTTTTTATCACATTTTTTTTTAAATAATTTAGGCATATAATATAGAAACTGGCAAAATATAATTTAATAAATAGTCAGGAATTTGCTTCCCAAAATCCCAGCGACAAAATTTGAATGCGGATTTTCACTTTTTATTCGACATTAATGTATGAAATGAATTGAGAATAAAGTGAACCGAAAAACACATTAATATCCAGTTTATCAAATATGGATACTTTTAATACTTTTGTTAGTAATCAGTGTATTTATATATACGCTAAAAAAGTATTGAGACGGATTTCCCTTCACAAAATTTACCTCTAGATCCGCCTCTGTTTTAAATCAACTTCAACATTTGTCTATCTTAAAAACCAAGAATTTTCAGACCAACAGGAATGCTCCCTTTAAATTATACATAACGTACCATTAATCTACACTTTGTAAATAGGTAATTAAATTTGACATTTTAATGTATTTTTCCTTTTAAATTTCCTTATACTAGTAAAATGGTTCGCTCTACTATAATTTTACCTAAAATTATCCCCAATAAATAATGCTTGGTCAATTGATAATTTTTAGATTTGACACATTTAATATTTCTCATTTTCAGTGACAAATACAGTGTGTTTTTAATTTTTAATAGACTTTTATTTAAATCTAATATTCTAAAATTAGAAGTGGGATTACCCGAAAACGTGTATTGTTACTCATTACGTGAATTATTGTGTCAATTAATTTAAAAATGGCGAAAGGAAGTGCAAATGTGGGCCTTCTATGCCCCCGGATTGCCTTAGTTTGCCGGACTTTGTACCTGGACAACATGACACGCGAAGATGGGTCAATGATGTGTCCAAATTGGCTACTAATTAGGGTTGGAGTACTGGTGTACTTATGGCTGCAATTGGAAATTGTTTTGAAGGGGGGGCAGGTGAGTGGTTTAAAAATTGGTCTCCTTTAGATAGCCGTTCTTGGGAAAATTTAAAAAGAGATTTGTGCGAAAGTTTTGCAGGTAGTGCAAATTTTGGTCAATTAATGTCCGATTCATTGGCCTTTAATTCTGACGGTTGTCCGTCTTTTGGTACATATTAAAATAACAAAAAAATTAACCTATTAAAAGTTGCATTTACGCAGGAGCAACTTATAAGTCTAATTTGTTTTGGTGTAAAGAATATCATTTTACAATCCCACTTCTGATTTTAGAATAATAGATTTAAATGAAAGTCTAATAAAAATTAAAAACACACTGTGTTTGTCACTGAAAATGAGGAATATCAAATGTGGCCGTTTACACCAAGGCTCGTGGTGATTCTGTCTTTTTGTCAACGATCTCGAATTACCACTTGGACTTGTCTGTGTTTATATAATAAATTTTAAGATAAAGCGGCACTGTTGTGCCTAATTCGAATAACATAAAACATACAAACTAATTTATAATATATTCTAACTGAACGCTAACAATAATCATTAAACCTTAACTGTTAATCATAGACATTTGTTTGCTAATTCTCATACTGAACGCGGCGAAATATTCGCTCACTATAGTGCCGATCTTAGAGCCTCACACTCTGCGGCATTACGCATATTTGAGGGATACGATGCCCCAATTCGTTCCCTCTTTGACTTTGGGCGATTCCAGTCCAGTTTCCAGACCAAGTCCACCTTCGACCTCCCATAGTTTGGCCTTTTTGGATACCGTCATTTCTAATTTGGATATGACCGAGAACGTTACTAAGTAAGATACATTACGTGCATTCACAGATAATTTAGTAACTTTTATCTGCAGAATTCGCGTAGCGCTACTTCAGAAGGCAAAAGAACAATTGAACCGTTTAAGCGATATGGATTCAACCGTTTCTGGCACAGCACAGTTTACTGCACTGTATATTGGGGCCCAGTTGCAAATATTACAAATTTTAGATAGAGGATCTTGGGTTAGTATTGACTTTATAAGTGGAGCCTTATTTCTACAGTATTTTTTCTTAAGAGCAAAAGTTTTTTTGGGATATAGACAACAGATATGTTGAGCGACATTTTGATCCAATAAAGAATCTAAATTTTTCTTCTCTACGGTTCGATATAAGGCTTCTCTCTCAGTAGATGCGTGTACGTGCGATTAATTAAACGCGCGAAACCGTCCGAATTGAATTCGTGCGTAATCATCCGTTGATTTCGCACACTTGACGTCGATGAAAAATTGCGAATAGAACGTATCAAAAAAGTCTGCACGCGATTTGTACTTGTTTGAAAATAGTTTGTTAAAAAGACAAATAATGTAGAAAAAAAGAAAAGTATGGGTGAATGAGCTACTCAAGAAAAGAAAGGAGTTTGGTGAATTTCAACATATTTGGAACGATTTAAAAAGCAGCGAGGAACAGTTTTTTAGCTATTTTCGAATGAAAGAAGAAACTTTCAATTACATATGAAATATAATCAAAGTCCGCCTAACGAAATATTGTAATTTTCGTAAGCCAAGTTCTCGTTTGGCTGTAATTTTAATGAAAACAACAAACTATATGAGCAATTTTTTTATATTACATATACCTTAAGAATACATTTCTTGTTATGTTTTAATCTTAACCAACTAGTGTATAATAGCAAAGGGATTTAACTAAAATTAAAATTTATATACGAAGTATTGGAGTTTGTCGGATTAAACTGTTATATTCGGGCAAGGAATGCCTCCTTGACTCTCTGTAGGGCTTTGTAAATCAGGTTGGATAGGAGTGGTTGCTCCAGAACTTGAATATCCACTGAGCGAACTTCTAGAGGTCGTTCCAGATGCATCTTATTGCCATTGTGTTTGTGCAGGTACCAACTGACTCGAAGTGTACATTAGTTCGTTGATTAAGACCTGTTGTAACTGTGATCTTACAATTAATTTTCTTAATACAGGTACAGCTCTTAAGTAAAGCAGAAGGCTCATTAGGAATTGGTAATCATGATCTCTTCCATTGTCTTCAAAATACTTTAATTTTCTTTCCTCGATTTCTAAAAGTTTTTTTATCAATGTGCATACTCTTTAACTTTTGGTTTTGGGTTATCAAAAGATTTTTTTTGGGCATGATTACTGTTTGTCGTTAAGTCATAATCCAGTACACCAGCCTCTTCTTGCTACAAATCTGAATTTTGGGAATCGTCAATTTCATAATCTGGCGCTTCCGATTCTGCTTCTGTGGTGCAATGGGCGCCATCAGGAACACTGCCTGTTAGCCTTCTGGGGATCATTATATCTTTTAGAAATAGTAATATTTGGAAAAATGGCCATTTACATATGAACCGTATTCTGCTCCATCACCTGATCTACTTTGTGTACACTTTTTAAACTCTCTTCTGAACGTGTCCCTCAAGTTCCTCCATCGTTTTTTCAACTCGTCAACTGCATGAGAAATTATATATTTTTTTAGGTATTTCGCAACGGGATCTTTGTTCATGCATTTGTGGTTTTCTTTTAGAATTGGAAATAATACTGTAGGCAAAATTGTACATGAAACACGTAAAGTAATTTAGGATTGCCTTCATGAGGCTCATATGCCTTTTCCATCTAATTAAGCAGTTAATAATATTTCCCACCGATTTTGCAGGAAACGGAAATTTCCAAATTGTGTGGAATGTATAGATGGAAAGCATATAAGGATAAAGAATCCAGCTAATGCGGGCAGTATTTACCGTAACTGCAAACAATATTTTTCTATAGTTTTACAAGGTCTAGCTGGGCCCGATTACAGATTTATTTGTATAGATACTGGAGCTTACGGCAAGGAGAGTAATGGTGACATTTTTGTTAATTCCAATTTATCGAGACAACTAGAAAATGGCGCCTTAAATGTCAACGTAGGCAAAGCATTGCCAGGAACTGACATTCACATACCTCATGTTATATTGGGAGATGAAGCATACCCGTTAAAACCGTATTTAATGCGTTCTTACCTAGAAAGAAATTTGGAACCCGAAAAAGAAATATTAATAGGCGTTTATCAAATACACGGTAAATGGTCATTCGGAATTATGGTTAGTAAATGGAGATTATTACTAAAGGCTATTGAAACTACTCCAGATCGAGCAGATATAATTATTAAATGTATTTGTTTGCTTCGCAACGTAATTATTGATAAAGAAGGTATTACAAATATGAATGTGGAACTAAATAATTAAAAAAACTAGAAGATTTGGAACTCTGTGTGAAAACAGAACTCGAACGGTAGCTTACACAGTCCGCGATACATTAAAATCGTATTTTGTGAGTAACCGCTAAGTTTATTTAGTACTTTAGTAAAAATAGTAATTTGTTAATAAACAATAACGTTTCTGGAACGTTTATTTCTTTAGAAACTTCCTTCCAAAGGCACCTTTGTACACGGTGGTGGTAAATTGAATTTCGCTGATTCCAAAGGCATTTTCTTTCTCGTACGAGTTCTATTAATTTTTCTATATCCATTTTTTTCAAATAAAAATATAAATCAGCAAGAACAACCTTCAAGTACTTCTCGTACAATTCGTCCGAAAAAAACGCAACAATTCCCAACCAAACGGGACACGTTCGAAAGTCGCAAGTACACGCGCGAACCGATCCGCAGCTAATGTGCGAACTTGTATTTAAATGAAGCAATTAGGATGGATCGCGCGTAATATTATTCGCTTGTAGACGCGTCCACTGTGAGAATAGCCTAAAGCTTGCTTTATCTTATAATAGCACAATACTCTTGCCTTTTTCTCGTTTAGTGACAATTCCTTATTGCTGGTAGAAAATAAAAGGCAAGCTCTAAATGTACTATGGCATATCCCTTAGGGAGAATTCTTATTGTCGAAAATAACACGAAATACCTCCATCCTCATGGTTTTTACAGCTCACCCAGTCGAGTCATCAGCTTCTAAACTAAGACACATCATACGTTATTATTTGTTGAGCGACGTTTCGATACAATAAAGGATCATCTTTTATTTGCTGTCCTGTATCCTAAGAAACTTTTGCTCTTGAGTGTAAAGCAAAGACGATATCACGTATCGAAAGCATTTTTTTTCTAATTTTAGGCAAATCCAACCTCATTGGCCACCCAACAACAAAACACTTTAAAAACAAACATACAGATTTTGCTTGAGCACTGTCTCAAGCTGCAATTTTTCTTTGTGGGACTAAATGCGGAGGAACAATGTGCCGTTAAACAATTTAGACTTAGAGCGTTGGCCCTGAATTTGGTTTATATTGTCAAAGGTAATTAATAAACGTCATATTAAATATTATGAGTAATTATATATGCTAAAGTTGGGGGTGTTTTGCTCGAACGGCTATTTTCGTCACGACCTTTCGAATTTCTATTAATTAATCTTCAGGGAACACGAAAACTATAATAGAAAGGCTTAAGTACAATTTTAATTCGGATTTCGATAATGTGATGCAAAAAAAAAACGAAAGCACTTATGCGGAATATTATTTGTCAAACGTAAATACACTACCGCTCAAAAGTATTTGCCCACCATGTATTCTTTTTAATATTTCAAATTAGATACAAAAATTTATCTTTATACCTATATTTAGATTGTATCTCTTTTGTAAATTGCATGTATGCTTAAACAGCATACCTA
Source organism: Anthonomus grandis grandis (assembly GCF_022605725.1). Taxonomy (NCBI): domain Eukaryota; kingdom Metazoa; phylum Arthropoda; class Insecta; order Coleoptera; family Curculionidae; genus Anthonomus; species Anthonomus grandis. The sequence goes on from NC_065549.1 coordinate 6,469,170, forward strand.
TCAACTATGGTTCGTTGAAAAACACTGAGTATTTAAAACTAGTCTTGCAAATAACAAACAATGTAGTGAAAATATGCACTTCTCTTAAAAAACTAATCTGTTTACAGCTCGTTTCCGATAAAATTTGAAACATTTAAAGGTGTTTAGTCTTCAAGAATTGATTTTGTGTAACATTGGTAAATAATTTCGCTTGCTTATTGACGATTGTCACCGTTTCTTTGCTGGTTTTTCAACATTCTTTAAAATGGCTAAAACAAAAGAGTTATCGGTAGAAACAAAAGGTATTATTGGAGTTCATAAGGCTGGAAAGAATAACCTTCAAATTTCGACGGATTTGGGAATTCCAAGGCGGACTGTCGATTATAATGTTAGGAAATTCACCAGAGAAGGGACTATTAGCAACAAACCTCGATCGGGAAGGCCAAAGGCAACAAGTTCAAAGGAGGATTTAAATATTATAATTACAAGCAAACGCAACAGACGCCTTACCGCCCCTGAAATTACAGCAAAAATAAACAAGGAGCGTAAAAAAGCGGTCAGTGTTTCGACAGTAAAACGGCGACTTTATAATGCTGGTCTTAATGGACGTTTAGCTGTATCAAAATCGCTACTGAAGGATGTTAATAAGAAGAAAAGACTTGAGTGGGCCCAATCACACAAAGAATGGACCATTAATGACTGGAAGAAAGTTCTCTGGAGTGACGAGTCGAAATTCGAGGTTTTTGGAACGAAGAGGCGAGTTTTTGTTCTCCGTTATGCCAATGAAAGGGTCGCTGAGAGCTGTACGGTGGCCTCAGTTAAACACGGTGGTGGTTCGGTGATGGTGTGGGGTTGTTTCGGAGGATCTGCAGTGGGCGATCTAATTAGAATAGAGGGAATTCTTCGAAAAGAGGGTCACAAAACAATTTTAAATGACAATGTACTTCCTTCTGGTACTTGAATAATTGGAGAAAACTTCTTCTTTCAACATGACAATGACCCCAAGCACACGTCGAAATTGTGCAAGCAATATTTAGGTCAATTACAAAGGCAACATCTTCTGAAAGTTATGGTATGGCCCCCACAATCACCGGACCTCAATCCTATCGAATTACTGTGGGATGAACTGGATAGGCAAGTGCGAAAATCATGCCCCGCATCCAAAGAAGACTTGTGGAGGATTCAAAGTCTTCTTTGGATGAAGAAGAAGAGTGGCACAAGATACCTCAGGAAACTTTGGACAAATTAATTAGAAGATTACCGAAACTCTGTGAAGCTGTTATTCAAAATCGAGGCGGACATGTAGATGAATCCAAAATTTGATTTTGTTAAATTTAATTAATTGAAAAATGTATTGTTTATATCCATTTTATTATAAATAAACCGCTTCATAAGAATAACTCATGGGTTTATTATTTTTAGGTATAACATTAAAACAATCATATGTGGACAAATACTTTTGAGCGGTAGTGTATGGCTATCAGTATAAAATCTCCCCGTTGTTTAGTACTGTCTAGTGTATAATTGGGCATATCACTAAATAGTCTTGTTTTTTCATAAATATATTTAGGAAGCAATTTATTTTTAATTTTAAATAACATTTTAATCCGAAATTTTCTTCTTTCACCAACCTAATGTTTGAAACGTTTAACATGCTATCCATAGGTGTAATCTATTAATTACACTTTAAAATAATCCTCATAACTCATGATTTGTTGTTACCTATTGATTTTGTATACAATGAAAGATTTTTCTCAATTCTTGAAATTAAGGTTTGGATCCAAGATAATGCCTGAAAACTCTTTTTTGTAGTCAACTTTTTCATTATTTATAAATATATTAATTTCATTTAAATTAATATATTTATATTTATTATATATCGCACTTCCACGCACATCATTGTATCATCCGCAAATAGAACTATTTTACTTATTGTTGGTACTTTAATTATATCATTTATGTAACATCCGATAAACTGTTTGTATATTTCACAGCCTAATTCCTTTCAAGTTGCTTTTTTCCAATTTATTGAAGCAATTCTTCAATTCAAGACAGTATTTATTGGCCTAAACTTAAAATTTAAAACTTTAGAAGCTGGTAAAATGGTCGACATTTTGCAATTGAACTGCCCAGTTCCAAGAGATGTATTAATTATATTTAATAATCGGCTGCCTCCTACTATGTCAAATGTATCCTGCAGTACTCTTTTCGAAATACCATTTTCACCACTTTAATGTATGTATTTTTATTGTACATCTCATTTCCTTGAAAGTTGTCTTCTCAAATTTAATAAATGTATTAAAAAATGGTTTATTTGCAAGCATGTCATCAACCTTTAAAAATTGAGGTAAAATATTAACAATTTATTTATTTATACTGTTGAAAAAATATTATTATAAAATTTTATATAAGTTGCTAAGATTTTTTTTTATAACGTCTACGGGGAAAACGATGGTCGTGAATTAATCTTTATAATTACTGCTATGATAAATATCTTATAACCTTTACGCCAAGGAAAGGAAAAACAATATGTTGTTAGTGACCATTCAAAAATCATCGTTGATATTAATAGTCTATAACTTCCAAGTTGAACTTCAAAATCACTGCCGTGATAAATATCATATAATCTTTAGGTCAGTAAAGAAAAAAGACAGTGTTTTGTTCGTGGTCATGAAAGTCACTGTAGAGGCTAATAAATATTCCATAAAAGGGGGAAACCAATGTCAGCATCTTAAAAGTCACTACTGAGATCAGATTGTTTATAGCTTCCAAGCAGATCACATTTACCGTGATAAACCTTTAACATCACTGCTGTGATAAATATCTTATAATATATTATCGCTGAAGAAGGAAGACAACAATATTTTGTTTGTGACTGCTAAAATCACTGTTGAGATTAATATTTTATGCCTTCCAAGTCGAAAAGGGAAAATCAACGTCATTATCTTAAAAATTACTACTGATTCTTTTTTATAGCTTTCAAACTTTTGAAAAAAATGCAAAGAAAAGATGTTTCTTTACTCAACTCTCCACCGTGAGATTTTGCTTTTATTTATATTTTATACATTAAAAAGAAAATATGCATGTATCTATCTCATAGATTTCTGATTCTGGTAAAAGAGAGACAATAAAAATCTAATTCTTTTTAAACATGATTTTCTTTATCACGCCTAAAGTTCACAGTATTTTTTCTTGGTAATTATTCTCCTGATCTTACTAATTAACGAACAGTGTTGATTATCTAGAACCGTGCCACTGTCAAATTAAAAATAGAACATAATTTAACTCCCTGACGTGTTCCACTAAGGCGCGGAATGCATTTCATTTTCCTTTTAGGTATATTCCTGATTAATTATCCTCAAGGATTAACTGAATACGGGGTATCTTCAAAGTAAAGTCATTTATTTTTTACAGCTTTTAGAACTCGTCAAAAGAATTTAATATATCAAAAATCATCTATTTAAAATTTACTTAGTAAGATAGTTACTTCACATTATTGTAAATCTAATTACCGTTTTAACAAAAATTGTTCAAAATTCTTCGAGGAATACACACTCTTGCTCGGCGAATCCACGACTCTTTAGAAGCTCAGAAAATGAAATCCTGGTGTCCACGAATTAAACCACAAGAACTTTCAATGCGCTCTTTAAGTTCTTCCGTAGTATTTACTGCTCCATCATGATACATCAACTCTTTCAAATAGCCCTCACAGAAAAAAGTCGCAAGACGTTAAATCTGGGGAGCGAGGAGGCCAAAAAATGGGTCCATGGCGCCCTATCCATGTATTCGGAAATTCATTATTTAGATGTTCATGAACTTCTCGTCTAAAATGTGGTGAAGCCTTATCATGTAGGCATCACATATCCTGTCTTACATTTAGAAGAACAACTTCTATTAATTGTCGCAGATTGTATCGAAGAAAACCTAAATAAAGTTTACCGGAATTTTACCAGATGGAAAAAAGTAGGATCCAATAAGCATGTCATTTATGCCAGATACAACTGATCAAACCAAAGATTCGTACTAAAAACCATACAATAACACAAATTTTGATCAACGGTAAGAGCAGTAAACAAACAATAAACAAAAAAAATTGTTTATTAACATTCATATTTTTTTAATTTTTAATGTTTTACTATGGTGATTTTTGGCGTATCAACTCCTTTTGACCTACAAGCAGTTAAAATAAATGACTCAACTTTGAAAGCTCCTGTATGATTCGAAACGTTGGTAATAACTAAACTAGAAATTTTTTCATTTAAACAACAACTATAATTATCCAATCTGGGACATTACATCTCAAAGATTATCAACTTAATATAGGAAGTAATGCCTCGGCTCTAGCGCCTTGCTTCCATTTCCTAACCGCTGTCGAAGAAATGCAAAAGGACCTCACGCACAACGGTATCCAACCGGACAGTTTCACTTCGATGGTGTTTCGCGATTTGGCCCAATTGGAAGAGCCGAAACCTGGTGCCGTGGCCAGAATTTTAACGCCAATCTTACTGGAATCGAAGATTGAAAGCATACCTAAGCCCAACATTAACGTAAGTACAAGATGTATAGTTTTCAGGATTTATTTAAAGAACCTTCTTTCTTAAATTTTTTCAATTGTCTGTTTTTTGTTTATGCTGTTTAAAAAAAAAACGGATGATGTATTTTTAAATTGTATAGATTCGGATGAGTTCAGCTACGATAATCGAGCCGTCAGGACAAACGGACACATCGTTAAAATTCACGGCAGGATTAATCATGTCGGTGCCGATCGAGGCCGAACTAAAGCACCTCATAGACCCCAGTAGGGTCAGACTGAAAATTAAATATCCGGACCAGAAGACCCAAGTGGTACTGCCGAGACCCCAACATTTGAAACCGTTACATTACGATCCAAACAATAAAGGTAAATTGATATTGGATAAAATAAGAAAAAATTAATTGATTACACCATCCTTAGGGCACTGGTTGGTTCTCAAGAGTCAATGGTCTAATAAAGGGCACAGGGTCTGTTTGTTACTAATCCAAATACGAAAGTATATAGTTTTGTGAATTATATTACCATGCTTATTCAATTTAAGTAAAAATGATCCTCAAAATTCGTGCTGTTTGCCCGAGGCCACTATCTCAGAGTTATAGAAATCCATTCACGTTTTTACCGTACTTGCGTATCAGAGATAATTTTTGATACTAATTACCACAACGTGTGGGCAATGTTGCAAGAAGCCATGTTGCTAAAAATTGTCTTTAAATAAGCAGTCTAAGAGTTTCAGGTCGAAAAAATTTAGTAAAATATGAAAAAGGAAAAAAACTAAGTAAAAACTAAATTTGATACAAATCAAAATTACTCTATTATTAAAATACTAAATAACATAATATAGCCGTGTCCGATAAAACCTTTTTTTTTAAAGCCAGTAATAGAAGATGATATTAGTCTAGCTATAACCTGTAAAGAATTTTCCAAAAAACGAAACTTGTTTCTATCTTAAAAAGGGAGACAGAACAATTGTTGTGATTATAGCCCTATTTATATAATACCAAATAATATGCGAGGGACAATTTGGCCTTCGAAAAACCGGCATAAGCGGAAAGCAAATTACGATGTTATTCATATACCTTCTGTATATGAATAACATCGTAATTTGTTGCGTGTTTAATCGATTTTCCTTTTACATTATGATAAAATGCGATATCTAAGTAATTGTGTAATGTTTTATATATGTTTTATGTACGTTATACATTTACCGCATATATAAAAATAATTCCTTAAAACAAGGAAGAGATTTCCTTGTATATTCGATTTTAATTTAATGAAATGGGTAATTGACATAAGTAACTTTCCTTAAAACAATTTTCTATATTTCATTACTTAAATAGATTAATTTTTTCAAAATATTTTATAAAAATAAAGAAATGGCGCCTGTTTTTAATTCAATAATATGAAGTCTTCAAATTTCGAATATGTGAAGATATTAAATTATGAACGCGAGAATATTACCCCAAGTCATAGAATCTTTAAAACAAGAGACCAGGTACTTGGTCTAAAGTCTATCTTAATGAAAGCCTTGTATCTACACGTTATTTTAGACCTTGTAAGAATTGTATTTTTTCTTTTACTAACACCTTCCGAACAGGAAAACACCTTTCTGGGTTAGGTTCACATGTTTTTATACTTACGTTTTTATTTCATGTCTTTATATTTGTGATTTCTTAGTACGCCATCGATGTTAAACATAATTAGCATCATCAGTTGTTAAAATGTTAATAAGCAGTATTTATATTTATCAAATCAAGTTATATTTATCATAATATGTGTGTATTTACAATTAATTTTTCCTCGTGAATATTACTGCAATATTTTAAAGGGGTTTGTGTAGCTTGCAATGAACACTATCCAGCCCGAGTATTAGCTGAAATGTTTTCTTATCATAATATGTTTCAATGCAATAACGTAACAAATAACAGAAACACATTTTTAGATTTAGTATTTTCTGATTTGCGTAATGTTAATATTTCAGCTGCTGTTGACTGCATTTTTAGTAATAGTTTGCACCACGTTTCTTATCATATTAATATTCAAACTGACTTATCATCACTAATGCTTGATGAATTTTATTTCGATTTTCGGAATGGCGACTTTGGGGCTATTAACTTTCATTTGGGGGCTATTGATTGGAGTATGAATTTTGATGGGTTGAATGTTGATGGTGCTGCGGGTAAGTTAAATGATATTTTGCAGGATTGCCTTGATTTGTATGTTCCTAAAAAGAGACTAAGGTCTTCATCTTTTCCTAAATGGTTTAGTCCTTTACTTAAAGACTTAATTTGTAAAAATAAGGCTGCACACAGGAAATATACGTCTACTCCCTTACCTGACTCTTATGCTCGTTTTTCGACCCTTAGATCTCGATGTAAAGTAGAACACGATTGTTGCTTTAGTGAATATATTGGTGTAAAGTGGAGAGGTCAGTGAGGGATGATAGTCGTTACTTTTGGAGGTTTGTCAATGACAAAAGAAAGAGCAATGCATTTTCAAATTCGATGTTTTTGGGTGAGGAAATGGCAGAGTCTAGGGAAGCAATTACTGATTTGTTTGCAAAGTTTTTTGCTACAGTTTACGACAACTCTACTTATCCCATTCCTGATTCTCTTGAATTTGGTTCCCAGAATATTAGTGTTGGACGCTTCACTCTCTCGGAGGCATTTTCTAAGATCCAGAAATTACCTAACAAGTTTATGTGTGGGCCAGGTAATATACCTAATGTCTTTTTAAAGAACTGTATTTATACAATTAGTAGGCCTCTCCAGATTATCTTTAATATGTCTTTACAGGACTCTACCTTCCCAGAAGCTTGGAAGTATAGTTTCATCATGCCGATATTTAAGGCTGGCAATAGGGGGGATATTGCCAATTATCGTGGAGTATGTATTCAAAACTCATTGGCCAAATAATTTGATAGTTTGGTATGCGGTCATCTAACATGGCAATGCAAAGGAATCATTAGTGAAAAACAGTCAGGATTCTCTTCTGGGAAATCCACAACCAGCAGTTTGGTTCAATACGAGTGTGATTGTTGGGGGCTTTGGAGAGGGGAGTTCAGACTGATGCGGTCTATACCGACTTCTCCAAGGCCTTCGACAGGGTGAACTTTGGTCTCCTGCTGGCCAAGTTGGAAAGTGTTGGTTTTCATGACTCCCTCTTAAAATAGCTTTTTTTCTAAAAAAGAGTTTTCTGATAGGAAGAACTCAGAGTGTGGTTTTCATGACTCCCTCTTAAAATAGCTTTTTTTCTAAAAAAGAGTTTTCTGATAGGAAGAACTCAGAGTGTGAAGGTGCATGGCTGTACTTCTGCACCTACTAACGTGGTCTCAGGGGTTCCTCAGGGATCTCACTGTGCCCCTCTGCTCTTCAATCTATTTGTGAATGATATTGTTAATGTGATCAATCATAGTTCTGTAAGTATGTTTGCTGATGACCTGAAGCTCTACATGCAGATTAAGCAGGTGAATGATATAGTCAAACTTCAGGAAGACCTTGATGCTTTGTGTGAGTTGTCAGTGATGAACGGATTGAGGCTCGATATTTCCAAGTATTGCTACATATCATTTCATAGAAGTTCGAAGAGATTCAATTCTATATATAGTATCCTTGGTAAGTCCTTGCAGTGTGTGAATGTAGTCAAGGATTTGGGCGTGTGGTTCGATGAGCATCTGAGATTTGTTCATCACATCTCTAAAATAACTTTAAAGGGACTAAGAGTGTTGGGTGCTGTAAACAGGTATAGTTCACATCTCTCTCTGCAAGCCTATAGACTCCTTTATGTCTCACTGGTTAGATCTAATCTTGAATTCTCTTCAGTAGTGTGGTCTCCTCTATATCAGATTTCAATAGATATGATTGAGAGAGTGCAAGATGGATTTTTACGGTGTGCTGCATTTAGAATGGGCATTAGCTTTGACGAGTACCATCGTGAGGACATGAGAGTAAGATTTAACCTGGATACATTGGCCAAAAGGCGTGTGAACGCTGATCTTTGTTTTGTCTTTAAGCTGGTTAATGACATGATTAATGCTCCTGACCTTCTTTCTAAAGTGGGTCCCAATGTTCCACATAGAACTCTACGCAATTTTGACCTTTATCATGTTCCTATGCACGGAACTGAATATGGCAGTCATTCTCCTATCGATAGATCTCTGAGTGTCTTAAACGCTCATAACATTGATTTATGTAGTAGTTCACTGTCCGTTTTTAAGAACAGCCTGAGCAGACTATGGCTGTAATGGTGTCAACTCAGTTCTTAGATATATATATTTATTTATTCACATTGTATCAACTCACTAGGTTAAGTTATCTATTATGTAATAATCTATTTTGTACATTTATTTTGTAAAATGGCGATTCCCGTAAATTTAATTAAAAAAAAAAGGATTCGAATCAGATTCACCCTGTAAAGGAACTGCAACAACGGAGTTGGTAGACGGCACCAACTGCATTGTGGAGCAGCTCATGTCTAAGATACTCAAGGAAAAATACTCTTAATGCATGGGCAATTAAATACATCCTTACTTTGAAACTTAAATAATAACTAATTCAAGAACAATAGTATTTTTTATTGAATGTTTTGAGTAATAATGTGAAACAACTAAAATCCGCAAAAAAAAAGTATATTTACCTTAATCAAATAAACTTAGTTTATCCAATAATAATTTTGTATATTTGATAAGATGAAACTCTCTCAAAATCGATTAACTGATCTGAGATTTTCAAATAATCGTTTACTAGGTATCTATCTTTATATAAAAAAAAGAGTATAAGAGGTTAAGTAATACAACATTTGATGTAAAGTAATATGTCATACTAATATATCAAAGCCAGGATTCTTTAAAAGAAAGTAAACACACTTAAATAAGGGATTGTTTTTTTGAGTGCGATGAGCACCACTGTGATTTGCACACTTTTGACCTCTTACACAATTGTAACTATTAGTATGAAATAGTCAATAGATTTACCATTAATTTTTAAAATATTTTTCAGAGGCTCACATAGGGCACAACATACGATTACTGAGTTCCCTATTAGTTTCGCATCAAGTGTGGTCGGAGGCGTGCAACGTGGAAATCAACGTGGTGCTCTGCGTACCGGAGGCGGACATCGGCAAGAGGAAATCCAGTTCGGAGTCGAATCCCGCTTTATTAGATCTCTGTCCGCCGGTTAAAATTAGCATCGCCCCGAAACCCATTAAGAAAACTTTGTAAAGTTCCAAATAAAATGAATGTTGGAAAGTTTTATTTATTTTTATTATACTACTTAACAAATAGGTTCAGAAAACAAGTTCGAGAAACTTCCTAAAAAGCCTTTATTGAACATTTGGTAAATTATTTGCACAATACAAAAGAAAATATAAACAACAAATTACCTATTAACAACAACTTTAAGGTTTAACTGCCTAGCCTTACGTTTCTCTAGTCACTCTTTTATCACCAAGCCCTATATTTTTGTTATAATATAATAAACAGTATCTTTTGAACCAAATATCAACTAAAAAAAAATATGTTGTCATCAAAAATACACCACTGGAATGGTTTTGGTGGCTTTAAGGACCGTTTCTAGCGATGCCGAAGTATTTAGGCCCCAAATGTCTAGCGGTTCTCTTGCCATACAAGCAATCCTACAACAAATTATATTTTCCTATTAACTATTTAATATTATTTGTTTCCAAATTATATATATCCTACAACAGATTTTATTTACGAGGGGAACACTTAATATTCACAAAATCACCCCCTAAGAGAGGGTTAGGGTTGTACTCCTTAAAACGGAAAGGGGGTCTATTGATATATCGTGGAAAAAACCTTTCGATTCTTTTTACAATTATTGTACTAATATGGTGGAGTTTAAGTTATGTCAAAAGTCAGTAAGGAAATGGATCATCTAGAGTTGTGTTTAAAAAATATTTTTATTTATCAAAAGTAAAAAAGGAATTATTCTTATTGAGTTTGGTAGCATGCCAGTACGGTGATTTATAGGTCGAAACCTTTTTCAATACCTACTTTTTGAAATTAAGGATGGTAATAAGGACATACCAGACAGAAGGATTATTTGGAAAGATTAAGGACGAAGTTAAAATTAAACGACCTCTTTTGGTAAAGAAAAAGTTCCGTTTTACCATGACAGTGAGGTTGACAAAAAGACTGTGACCTAAGGAAAATAAATACATTTTCAAGACAAGTAGATATTCTTCATTTGGTGTTATAGTCTAAGTTCCGTCTCCACCCTACTTTAACACAGAAAATATTGTATACATAATTTTTTTGACATGTTTAGTTGATTAGGGTTTGACTTTAAAATTACTTAAAACTACCAGGCAGTTCAAGTTATTTTTTTTATTGTTGAAAGACATTAACTGCCTCGAAGGAATAGAAAATTATTTTAAAATAACGAAATGTTAAATTCCAGGCAGTTCCAGTGATTTTCCTTATTGTTGCAGCCATTATCTGCCTGGAAGTAACAGAAAATGACAAAATGTTAGCTTCCAGGTACTACCAGTAATTTTTTATAATGTTGAAGGCCATCAACTGCCTGGAAGTAACAGGAAATGATTTTAAAATAAAAAAATATTACTCAATGTCAACAAGTTGAAACCAACGTATTGAACTTCAAAATGTTCCTTCAACCACCATTATTGTATAAGTTTTTTAAAGTAAGTTATTTTTATAAAAATCAATTTTTTTGACTGTTCCACTGTTTTCACCGACTATAGATTACAAATTGTAATGCGGTGCCTCTACCTATTTAATCGTTTCAAAGATGTCTCTTTTGAATATTGAAACTTTCAAAATTACAGATCTACTCATTTTCAGTGGCTCCAACATTAATCATAACACAAACTAAATAAAGGGTTCAACCATAGGACTTTTCTAACATTAATATCAAAATTATACTCGGGAAAATTATTTAAACCAAGTGTACACGCCTTCCTAAATATGTATAGATACAAAAATACTTGTATACCGGGTCGGCCAATGAAGGTTTTGAATGCGAAAATCATCATATGCATGCATCTCCTAGTGACTCACAGTGGGTTCAAGCACCTATGTAATCTAGAAGTAATTTATATAATAATATGAGGACCTGAAAACCATTATTTGTTTATTCCATACAGTTAATAGGAACAAACGGATTAAAGTATTTCATATGTGAGAATCACATTGAAACAATATTTCTTTTTTCAACTGTCAGGAAGAAAAACATTGTTTAATTATTTTAGGCAGCAACAAAAATATGTCGAATAGTCCCTAAAATCTATGGAACATAATGAAAACATTATTTTCTTTTTCAACTACGTGGAAGAAAAACAGTATTTCATAATTACAGGTCATTAAAAAACAAAATAAATACAAGTGCCTAAAATCTAAGGAAATAACATAGGTTAAAGTGCCTAGTTTCTATGGATCATAATAAAAACATGATTTTATTCTCGAACTGCCTGGAAGATAAACGTTATTATTTAATTCTAGAAGGACAAAATATGTAGTGCCTGATATCTAAGAAGCATATTTTTTTCTTTAAATGCCTGGAAGAAAAACATTATTTTATTATTACAGACAATTGAGAAATAAAAAATATATTGAAATGCCTAATTTCTATGGAACATTATGGAAACATAATTTCGTTTATCAACTGCCTGCAAGAAAAGCAGTTAAGCAGTTGGGGAACAAAACATTTTGAAGTGCCTAGTTTTTATTATTCAATTGCCTGGAAGACAAACATTATTATATAATTCTAGGCAATTGAAGAACAATATATGTTCCAGTGCCTGATATTTAAGGAACTTTTTTTTTCTTAAACTGCCTAAAAGAAAAACATCTTGTTATTACAGGTAGTTATTACAAGAAACAAGAGCCTAGTGTCTAATGAAAGTAGTGGAATTTTTTTTTATAGTTTATTTCTACACCTTAATTCGCAAATTAATTCTTCATTAATTTATTTTGCTTTTTTTTATTCAACTTTTTCTTTGGCACAATTTCCCTTAAATACGAACCCCTAGTTATTTTTTTCCGGCACTTTAGTGCAGAAAGTTTGCCCGGAACTGAAAATCGGTGGGTTGTAGCAAAATTTCCTTAGAATTCAGCAATTTTCGCTCCTTAAGTTTGTTTTCGCCTATTTCGGTGTATTTATGGGAAAACGGAGATTTTAAAAGCGTAAATAAAGCTTTTTCTTTTAATCGTTCCTAATAGGCTTTAAATTATAAACATAATTTTCCGGTAAATTTATTACTTTAGTTAGTTAAAACTAATTTAAATAGAAGGATTCATAAATTGCGAACCAAGAATATGTTGTTCGGAAATACTATGTTTCTCAAAAACCAGGTCAATTATTGGAAACTCTAGAGTATACTCTATAATAGAATGAAATTGAAGAGTTTCACTTACATTTGTCCTTTAAATATAATTTTTTTATGTACGTAAATATACTAATTTGGGGTGAAATATGTAAATTTCTAATAAATTACCTTAAACCGCATACGCTTCACATAAACTTTATGTAAATTCTTAGCCAAGTACAGTATAATTAAGATTTGAATTATCACCTTAAATTCCTCCTTTTATTCATGCTTCTTCCTCTTATGCCCTAAATTTAAATTATAAAAAAGATGTAGGTCATATCCATTTAAGTTATGCATTTTTTTTCTTTTAATAACGATAACAGTAAGGAACATACTAGAAAATTTAATAATTAGCATAATATGTATATCATCGATTCCTATATACCTTCCTATATATCATCGATTTTCTAAACTTAAAAATTGACTTAAGGCGGTAAAAAATGGGTATCATCAATGCTGTAAATGAGTATTTTGAGGGCACTCTTATTCCTTAATATTATCGATTTCCTAGAAGAAATTACTAATTTTTTAAGGACTTCAACTGCCTGGAAGAAATTCTTCTTTTACATCATCTTCAGCCCTTAGATCCTGCCGATTTTTTTCATAAACTGCCCAATAATCGTCCATTTAATGGAGTATTTTTAAAATTTACTTGTTATTCATTTAAATATGAATGACCCAGTTAAATTGATAATATAAAAATTAAACTCTCAAATTATAAAAATGGTATTATTGCATTAAAGTAACATTATGAAAAGTAGCTATTCACCCCACCCTTGAGCATTAAAAATTGCTCGGGAATTTCAAAAATATAAAGGGTATTCTATTCTATTTTAACACCGCATAATTAAAAGATAAGATTTTTTTTAGTCCTATTGTTCGCTGCCGAATTTCAAATCAACCACCGTTGCTATAACACTTTTTATACTGTCATATTCATTATAAACGCAAATTTTACCTTCCTCCGGAGATAGAATGCAAAAATTTCCAATAACTCGCTCTAAGGTTGGTAGGTTCCAAAATGGCGGCGTGAAACAGGATTCCTGTACTGAGACAATAAAGAAATTCGGTAAAACCGGGAATTTTCGGCACGTAACCCTTTTGAATGCCTATATTGTAAGTAATCTGAAACAATTTCTCTCATTTTAATAATGAATATTTACTGAAAAATTAAATACTTTACTTGTGCAGACTTCCAGGCTACATAGAGAGCCACCGTGGTGTCCGGATACTTCTTAAAAGCCACGCTAGCCAACAAACTGGCAGGGAACGCAAAAACCGGATCATCCTTACCGAAAATTCTCCTTAAGGTACATAAAACACCCTAAAACCCCGTTTAAGTTTAAAATTCTGTTTGCGTAGATACGGTCAAGTTTACCCTGAACATTCCCGAATATAATCCCAAAAACAACCCTAAATTTAAAGTTTCCTTCTTAAGTAAGATCTGTTTTATTGTTTTGGGATTAGTGAATATTCTTTTTAAATTAAGCACCAATTTTAGGGTGATTTGTATTCCCAGTCCGACACTAAACATCTTTCCTGTACCCTAAAAATGAGTGTTAGAAAAGACGAGATTTTATTATTCATATCTACTTACCCCCATAACATAATATAAACAGCTAAAGGGATGAGGGCAAGCCTGGTGCCTCCCCAAACATTTCATCCTGTGTATTAATCTTTTGTATATCCTTAACATTTGGGTTATCAGGTGATATACTAGATTTTTCGGTTTTTTGGAATGTGAAGACTTTGGGAGACCTATAACCCAAGAAACCATTCAGATATAAAATTTTTAACGGTAAGAGTAAAAGTACTGTAGTTATAAAAATACATTGGTATTTGTGGACAAGCTAAACTTAGACTAAACAACATACCAGAACTCTAGGTATGTTTTAAAAAATGCCCTGCAGTTCGAATGGCAAATTATTGCAGTTTAAAGTCTCTTTCCAAGTTTTTCATAAACAGGAATCTCAGGCAAGCATATACGAAAGTAAATTTTGTTTTATAGGTACTTAAAGCTTAATAAATACTAGAATTAATGTTGTATTGAGACGTGAGTTAAAAGTTACTTTCATAGTTAAAACATGTGAACTTCCTACAATATACTTGCCTAAGTTCTGCAGAAATCTGCCAAGAAGCCCTCATTTTGTTGAATGTATTATTATCATTCTTTTTTAATTTTAACCATTGATGATCCATTAACATTTCTTCATAAAATTTTGTGTGAACATATTAATAAAGCCTTTCCGATTAGATTATTAAAGAAAAAATCAATAAAGAAATGGATTATCAAAGGTATTCAAACCTCTGTAAGAAACCTCAGGTGCCTACACTATATTCGTAAATTTTTAATTAATAATAATGCATTTTTAAATTATTTTAATGCTTATAGGGCATTATATAGAGGAATTATTAAGTATAAAGCTAAAGAAAGTTATCATAAAAAAAGAATAAGTAATTCAAGCAATATTCAAAGAGAAGCTTGGAAGATAGTTAATGAGTTGAGGGGGAAGCAGGGAGATTCATCATGTTTGGGAACAAATATTATGCCTGACAAACTAAATGACTTCTACTGTACTATTGGTAGAAACTTGGCAAATAAAATCCAAGGCGACTCTAATTAACAGCAGTATCTTGATCGTCCTGCTGAGCCTGATTCATTCTTTTTCGTGCCTTGATATTCCAGAAATTAAATCTACCCTTAGGGAAATTAAGAAAAAAAAGTCTTTTGGCTATGATGGTCTAACTGTGCAGCATTTCCTTAACTTGCCTGTACCTAACTGGCCTGTGCCTAATTCCATTATTTAAAGGAGGTGAACCAGAGTCTCCCTCTAATTATAGACCCATAGCACTGCTGTCAACACTTTCCAAAATTATTGAAAGACTAGTAAAGAGAGACGACTAGACGCATGATGTCCTATTTGACCCAAAAAAATATAATTGGAAGCGAACAACTGTGTTTCCTCAGGTGGTTCCTCCTCAAAACAGCAGCCTGTTTGACACGGTGTCCCACAGGGATCAGTGTTGGGTCCCATTGTGTTTCTGATATATACATATAAATGATATGGCAAACCTTGATATACAAGGTATATTTATTCAATTTGCAGATGATGCAACGGTACTTTGGCATGATGTTAGTGCTGAAAACCTAAATAATACAGTAAATAGGGATTTAGCCAAAATTAAAAAATGGTGTGACTGCAACAAGCTAACTTTAAATGTTCTTAAGACAAATATCATGAACTTTAAATGCAGTTTGAGCAGAGTTTGCCTTGGAAACATTGATTTAAATAAGTTCTTGGGAATAAGTCTTGACAACAAATTGAAGTTTGAAAGTCATATCAGATGATTGTGCAACAAGTTGGCGTCTAATTGTTATGCATTTAAAATCATAACAAGAAGTAGAGTTTGGTATGGCCAGGAATGCCTATTTTGCACTGATTGAGTCACATCTGAGGTATGGTTTGTGTTTTTGGGGTGTGTGTACCAATCAATTATTTATGAGTGTTTTTATCTTTCAAAAGAGGGCTATCTATCAGCTATATTTGCAAAGTAGATATAAGAGATTCATGTAGAGACCTTTTTATTACTCACAAAATCTTTACGTTGCCTTCTTTATTTATACTGGAAACGGTGTGCTTAATTCACAAAAAGTACAGAGATCTCAATGTTGGAGATAGGCACCATTATAGCAGCAGAAGGGCTAATGATGTGATTTTGCCTGTCCCCTTAAACTCATTAATAAAAAGGTCATTTATATTTGATGGTAAAAAAATGTTTAATCATCTTCCAGTGGATATTAAGGAAGTGCAAAGTAATGGAGTCTTTAGGAAAAGGGTTAAAAAATTGTTGGTTGAAAGAGGCTACTATGAAGTAAATGACTTCTTTTTAGATAGATTTTAACATATGTCATTATATATTTTATATTTTCTGACGAATATTTGTCTGTGCCCTGTCAGAAATGTGTATGTAGTACTTAAGTTTTGCTGTAAGAGATTTTCTTTTTTAAGCATTATTTTAGTTGCTATTTTATACTTATGTATGATTTGTGTGTGTTTTTTTTTCTTTGTACCTATGTATGGTAATGCCATTCTTCCCATACAGCTTTGTCAACAAGATTATCTCTTATGACAATAAAGCATATTTTGATTTGATTTGATTTAAGCAAAGGCATTTTTCTTGCTATTATCTTCTTGTTTTTCTTTGTTCTTTTAATTTTAGTTTATAGAAAACTAAGTTGCAATTCAACCCATATTCATGGACACAATAATTAAATAAGTTCTAGTGGAAACAAAAGTTTAGAATTTTATCCAAAAATAAAGTAAATCTAACATCTGCACTATTTTCCTTCCTTTTGGCAGATTCCTTACCATTTTTTGATCTAATAATTGATTATACAAAACCTTATGATAGTAAAGTTATGTTATAACGGTTTAAAATTCTCTTTAAAGCTATAATTATTTGTTGGGAAAGCACCAATAATTACAAACAATAAAAAATAAATAAATACTAAATACAGAGAAATTACCTTCATGAGGTCGAATATTTTCGGACTGTGACCTACGATCCGCAGTTGCGACTTGTTGCCTATAAAAAGCGTTCGCTTCGTGGGTCACCCTGGCTCCAAAGTCCTTCTCCTCATAAGGTCCTATAACAAATCTGTCGAAAATAAATATTTCAACAACAAAATCGTGATACTTCAATTTTAATTTCATCGAGAAGGTGACCTACTTTAAAATCTTAAACATAGAATCAGGTACGGCAGCATGATGTCCACTTTTATAATAAGCCAGCAACACGGCCATGCTTCCCCCAAATATGGCCACGTCTCCATAAGGGATATTTCTCACCATACCCCTGGACAGAGCCATATTCCACACCTAAAAAACATGCCAGAGAGTCAAATCATTTGAAAATACAGGTTAAGCAAGGTTCAAATCACGAGACAGTATTGCCACAAATAAAACGCTTTATTTGGTATTATCTACTTAAGAATTTTGGTTAGTGGTAAAACTGTCTCGTGATTTGAGTGGCACACTAAAGGTTCCAACCATAGGACTATTAAGCAACATTATTGTTAACCAGAGTTTACAGAATATCGATGTATACTGAGCTCGTCAAGCTCATTTCAGTTTTACTCACATTTCGGTGTATAGGGTGGAGTTAAAAGAAATAGTTGTGGATTTTATTGATTGTGTGGAGAATAAAATGTTTAATCGAAATATTTGTTCAGTGGATGGTTGTGAAAGTCGAATGACAGATCAGATATCGTTTTTTAGCTGCCCTAAAGATGAAGGAAAGTATGTACCAAATAGATTCTATTAAATAAGTTTTAATTATGAAAATGGAGTTTTAAATATCTTTATATTACTTTAACTCAACCTTCTATTTAATACTTTACAAGGGATTAATATTAGTAAATGAATATTGCAAATATAATAATTATTTACTTAATTACCCAACTAACATTTAAAATAACTTGTATAAAAAAAAATAATAAAAAAATATAATATACATCCAGTCTTAAATGAAACAAAAATTTTAGGTGTCAAGCTTGGAAAAATGCCCTAGGATTTATAGGATCCCATAGATACGCGGATAATACTCCAACGCAATGTCCAACGCCGTATTAGAATTTGTAGTTTGCATTTTAATGATGACAGTTTTACAAATTCCTCGAAAACCCGAATTCATTCGTATGCTATCCCATCGATTGGAGTACCTACCCAAAAAAGTATTTTTTTTTTATAAATTCAAACCTAATTAAATTATTTTTTATTGATTTTAAATTAAAATAATATTGGACATATTGTAGACGATGCACATTTCCCTAAAGCCAGTGTTGATGCCATTGTTCAGACAGAACCCTTCAAAGTAAATGAGCCAAAGCGCAGCCGTTACTAAAAGGTAAGATATTTATTTAAATCAAAATACCTATAATATAATAATACGTATAAATGGTCGTTATGTTTTTGTAACATACCAAAATAAAAATATTGCGCCTTAAAAATCCATCGTAGACTTGATTATAAACGGCATAAATTAGTTAAGTTTTTCATATAAATTGAATACATAATATTGAATATATAATCTAAACTAGCAAAATTAGTTGCAGGAACCCAAAGGTCAGTAAAACTTTTAACAGATACGCCAAGAAAAGTTTTACTTAAGGAGACAGTAAAAACACTAGAAAAAAATATATTACTACCCACACTTGCAAAAAAAGCCTTGAAACAGAAATTACCATGGATGACGTTCTGAAATTTTTGGAATTAAATTTTTGGAATTAAATTTTTCTGAAGAAACATGCGATCTGTTAAAAGCTCAAATGTTATTGCTGAATAAGGACTCAAAACGACGCAGGTATATCAATGAATTTAAACAGTTTGCTCTAAGTGTGTTTTTTCTGGGTACAAAAGCTTGCAAAAAAATGTCCACAGTTTATCCTCTACCATCAAGGTCTACATTAAACCATTTTAGGCAACAATGGGTAATTAATCCAGGTTTTAACGAGTTTGTTTTTAAAATAATTGAATGTAGAGTAAAAATACATCTGCACCTATTAATCATTTAAAAGATATTTCATTTGAAACTCTCCGAAGGATACGCAAAACCGGTTTAAATATTTTTGGGGTTGTATCAGATCAGGGTACTAATTTTCAAAAACTACCTAAAAGTTCTTAAAAGGTTTTTGCATTAGGATATTTAGATAATGTCGAAACAGCTAATAGTATAGATGATGGCGCTAATGCCCTATTAAATTTAAAACCCGATTTTATTAAGAGTTGCAATAATATATGCAATTATTCTCCCACTAAATAAATTCCTCTTCGAGTTTTTACCAACGATTATGTAAATTTAAAAAGCGCAGACGGAAATGCTTTAGTATATGTAGCTGGATATTTATTTAAAAAATGTCTCTCACGTCACCAACTTGTAAACTTTGGTTAAACTAATATTTAAAGATGTTTGGGATTAACCTTGTGTTAACCTTTATAGTTCCACTCCTCTTCTAACTCTGTTCTTACCGTTTCCGTAGCGATGTTGCTGACGTATAGACAAAGCAGCGTCCGCCTGGACGGTCGCTCTATTAAAATGGCGAAGGCGCTGGATAAGAAAGCCGGCCAAAATGAGACTGTTAGCAGGTTAAAATGTCCCAGCAGCCTTCTGTGATTTTAGGAATATTTAAGAATTAATGATTTACTGTTTAGATTTATTATAAGTACCTTAGGCTGCATAGGAACAAACTGTATCCGAAACCGGTGAAGCTTAAGAAGGCCGTCGATTGTAAAATTCCATTTAAGGTTCTTCTGATGTCTTCTTTGGTGGGTATGCGACCTTTCATCAGAAGGGTACACTGTCAAAAATAGGTCTAATTTAAATGAAACGTAATTTCGTAATTAAATATTTTAACTCTCAGCTACTATCGATGGGTCCTGAGGACCCAACGAGTTTTTTATTTTGTCATATTTCTTAGGAATTTTATTTTTGCGGGTTGTCCGTCCCTGTACTCTCTTACTATATGAATTGTTGCGCAATGCAAGTAAACACGCGTCAGTCAGATTTAGCGGTGCTAAGCAGTAGGTCCTCAGGACCCGTCAGTAGTGAATTTGTGAACATAGTTTTAATAATTTATCTCCTAGTTTGTGTCAGAACAAGGTGTTATTTTTTCAGTGTTTGAATATTGTACAGGTAGGTGATTTTTTTGTTTTACATTATACGGGTAAGGGTTAAAAAATTGGCTCAAAACTATTACACTAACCTACATAGTTATTTCAAGTTTTTTATATACAGGGTGTTCTGGACTCTCTAGGTTGTTTAGGTTTTTTTTGTATAAAGCAATGAGTGATGGATTTGATAATATTTATATGGATGGGCCATGTAATATTATAGGATCTATATACAGGGAGCGTAAATAGTAAAAGAATATGGTATAATAATATGAATTCGTAAGCATGTGCTTTTTTGCACCATATGTCGTCCTTTCATAGATTCTGCATCCAGAATAAATTAGTATCACGTAAATTTTTTTTATTTTCCATATAATGGCGTGCAGTTCACAAGGTTTGTCAAAGAAACAGTTTTAAGAAATTTTAAACGACGAGCAGTTTTGGGAAGAAGATGCTGCTGCGGATGAAAATTTTGACCAGGAGGATGAATCGAATAATACGGTTTTGAACGAAGTTACTATATTGGAAGAACTAAAGACCTTTGCCGATCAGAGTGACCTGGATGATGACGAGGAAATTTTCAGCGACCACAACACTGCCAGTGAGCAAGAGATTTCAGACTCGGACGAAAAAGAGCTTCCAATTAGAAATGCTTGGTATGGGAAAGATTTCACCAAATGGTCAAAAACGCCAATTATAAGGGGGCGCACGGCAGCTCATAATTTAATTACTGTTTTACCAGGACTTAGAGGGACTGCTCGAAATGATCCTCCGTCAACACCCCACGAGGCTTGGCGTTTACTGCTAACTGATGATACGCTGAGAAAAGTAGTTACTTATACTAATATAAAAATAGGTATGTGTCGAGAAAAATATCGAAAGTTTCGAAGATACCCATATTCAAAAAAAAAATGTAGACCTGCATTTACGAACGATACCACCTTATCCGAAATGAGAGCATTTTTGGGCCTCTTATATTTACAAGGAATTTTTCAGTCCGGTCATGAGGACATTAGATCAATGTGGGCGACAGATGGAACTGGGAGGCCTATTTTTCGAGTCACAATGAGCCTTGCTCGGTTTTCATTTCTATTAAGTTGTGTCAGGTTTGATGACGTTACCGCTAGAAAAGAAAGGATTAAAACAAATAAATTGGCTGCAATATCAGAGCTTTTTGATGAATTTGTAAGTTATCCTTTAGCCCCGGATATTATCTAACAGTTGATGTGATGCTAATACCGTTTCGGGGTAGATGTTCGTTTCGAATGTTGTATTCCCAACAAACCGGCCAAATATGGCATTAAAGTTCAAATTTTGGCAGACGCAAAGACTCATTATATGGTGAATGCAGAAATATATTCCGGTGCTGAAATAAAAACCGTTGACCCGAAATCTAAGCTATCCAATCCAACAAGAGTTGTTTTACGACTAGCGCAGTGTGTTGAAGGCACTAAAAGAAATATAACTGGGGACAACTGGTATAGCTCAGTTGAACTTCTTGAAGCACTTAAAGACAAAAAATTGACATATGTTGGGACATTAAAGAAAAATAAAAGAGCTATACCTCCTGGATTTTTGCCTCATAAGAACACAGACCTGTTCATTCTTCAATTTTTGGATTTTCTTCATCTAATACCATAGTCTCTCACGTACCAAAAAAAGGAAAAAGTGTCATTTTACTTTCCAGCATGCACCACAGCTCTTCAATAAACCAGGATACACTAAAGCCAGAAATCATTCATTTCTATAACGAAACAAAATCAGGAGTAGATGCAAAGAAAATCCGCAATCTTATAGCTGATATTTTGCACATCGAAGAGGTAGTCACCACAGAACCTACAATCAAGAGCAAACGGAAAAGATGTAGCGTTTGTCCCGCCAAAAAGGACAGAAAGACAGCCATTAATTGTGATGTTTGCAAAACACCAATTTGTAATCAGTGTTGCAAAACAATTTGTCCTAAATGTTTAGATAAGTAGATTTGTTATTTTTTTATGCTAGTAGGTTTGTTTTACTATTTTCGGTAATAAAAATTAAGATTTTTTGCATTTTTTTTTTCATGTAGTGGGTCCTGGGGACCCGTCGATAATACCAGTCTAATTACAATTGCTCCATAGTAGCTGAGGGTTAATAATAAGTAACGGGGATTTTTTAAGACTTCATAAATAATACATGGTTTTTTGTAAATGATGTTAGCTGCACAGGAGGGACCTCTTATCCCACTCTTATTTAATTTATTCGTCAATGTAAAAAATGATGAATTTTTATTATTTACTTTAAGCTATATTTAAAGATTAACAATCCTCGGGATTGTGAGTTGGTTTTGATTGATTTGATGATAAACTTTTATTATCTTTGTTGACAAAACGGATTTTAAGTTATTACAGTTATAGGAAGGGTTCTGACCCATACCTTGGAGGAATTTAGTCATGTTTACTGTATGCTAGTCAGATCTGGAATCCTCACTTTAACAAATATATTGATAGATTCTTAAGAGTAATAAATAGAATTCCTAAACGACACTTTTGAGTAATTAGGGTCTTCGTTCATAAATCTTGCCAATGTAGTTGTTCAAACTATTTTAATCTTAAGCAGGTGAATAACTTGCCAAATTTGTTTTCTTTACATTTCTTGATCTGTTTTCTGTTTTTCTCTAATTTGATGTTGAAATCATGTATGCCACTGAGAATGAGAATTTGTTAAACCACCATCCTGCTTATAAAATAAGTATTCCTATTATCTATGATGTTTATTATTATGATTATGTAAACTGCGATTTTGTTGCTATTAATAATTACTTTGCTAGCATAAATTGGGATATTGCTTTTGATTAAAAAGTTATTAATAAATGTATTGATACCTATTTTTTATATTACTCTGTATTTTCCTATTGAAATGTTTGTTCCAATTAAACATTTTAAATCACAGAATCTTATTGTTCAAAAAAAGATTTTATGCTCAGATAAAATTCAAAAATAATAAGGATTTTCGGTTTTGAGGTGTCAATGTAAAACTATTGGATGATAAATTATCTGATTTGTTCGCCAATTTTCATTAGTAATAAAAATAGATTGAATTTATTGTTTTTTCATATCAATAAAAAGATTTGGTTGCCAGTATATGAGGCCAGCAGAGTGTATTATGCATTTAAGGCAGTTCAGGCATTTAAAAAAAAATATTATAAAACATACAAAAAAATAATATTCGCTTATACTAATTTTTTGCTATAAATTGATTTTCTTAAACTGTGTTAATAAATATCTTCTGCTGAGAGTAATTCGACAATCCATTAAAGTCAATCTTACTAGATAGTAAGATTACTGTCAGACTAGACAGTATAGATTTATATTTAGTCATTCAGATCAAAAATGGTCAATCTTCCTTGTATAGTGTTTTGTCATGTAAATTGGCTTTGCTGTATATTGAAATAAATAAATAAATAAACACTTGTGGTGGCTACACTAGGGTGTATCAAACTCAAAAAAGTCGGTTATGGATAGGAATGCAAAATTGTCTGCGTTTTAAACGCTAGTTTAGTGTGGTAAAAAATGATCATTAATGTATAAATTCTTTTAGTGAGTACAAATTATATTGAAAATTTTATAAAAATTCTCGTCGTAAGCATCTGTATGTATGTACATTGTAGTTCTCCTTATTATCGAATGAATGTCACGAATATTAGTATACAGGACCGACGAAGTATACACTAAGAAAGCGAATCTACCAGGTGTGTTCGACTTAATGTGATTATTATGAATTTAATATGATTAATTTGATATTAATTAAAAAACGCTTAAATAGGTGTCTAATGGAATTAATTAAAGAATTTATATGCCAAATTTCAAATCTCTAGGTATCTTAGTTTTTGAGTTATGAGCACTTGGTGATAATTTTAAAGGAAAAAATTGAATTTCTCTTAAAAATTTGATTTTTCTCTACACCTTGTACATTAATTAAAAAACGCTGAAATAGGTGTCTAATGGAATTAATTGAAGAATTTATGTGCCAAATTTCAAATGCCTATGTATCTTAGTTATTGAGTTATAAGCACTTGGTGATGATTTTTAAGGAAAAAATTGAATTTCTCTTAAAAGTGTGATTTTTCTCTACACCTTGTACATTAATTGAAAAACGCTGAACTAGGTGTCTAATGAAATTAATTAAAGAATTTACGTGCTAAATTTCAAATCTCTAGGTATCTTAGTTTGAGTTATAAGCATTTGGTGATGATTTGAAGGTATACATATGTTGAATGTTATATTGATGTACAAAATTATAAATAATAATTCAGATTGTGATAAATTAGTTGAATTAATTTAATTTCAAGTGACTTCAAAGAAAAATTAAACACTTCTCTTTCTTAATCACCTATCGGAAATATCCTATGGGCTCAACAGAATCTTAAACATTGAGCAAAAACACAACAAATTAAAATAGGTAGTAATTCATGTTATCATACCAAATTGGTAGTAGAGTAGATCTTCAACGAACCAAAAAACACTGGAACAACCATACCCCATAAAAAACCATGGCATGTTGAAAACGGATGAATATCTCCACAATTGACTACACATTTACTTTGGTTTGGCATTGTTTTTTTAATAAATCACTCAAAGCCACTGTTTAGTTATTCCAAACCATATAAAAAAAACTCACTTGGTAATGAGGGTAAACTAATCAATATTTTCTAAAAATTTGTTCGAGATAACTAGAGATAAAGTTTCAGGAAAATGACGGGTACCTACACCCAGAATAAACAATTCAACGGTTAAAACCAAATAATGACATTTTTATTGTGTACGAACGAGTTTATGGCTAATTGACCCTAAATATGTGGTTTTAAGGCTTTCTAAATGATTACTACGTGTGTGTGTGTGTGTGTGGTAATGGCAATTTTATTGATGGTGTATAACATGTTAGAGATTAAAAGATTTAAAAAGTAGCACACGCTCAATCATAACAATTTATGTTCGTTTTTTGCATAAAAGTCAAGGATTTAATCATATGGTTAGTGCCAATGCAACAGCTATATAGAGACTGTTGTAGGGAAGCTTTCACTCTTGATATACTAACTGTTCTTCTCTCTATATAGTTGAAAACCTACTATTTGTCCATAAAAATAGACAGAGTTATGTGACTCATGCAGAGGTTCACATTTATAATACCAGGTCCAAACATACCAATGTTTGGTGAGGTGTTAAAGTGGTCCAGAATATTGAGAATTATGAAAGAAGTTCTAGATTCATTTGAAGAATTTTTGTATTACAATTTTTAACTTTTATATACAGACAGACAGACAGATTTTGTAATGTATTTTGTACCTTTTGTATTGTGACTTGTGTAAGTACTACTTTGTGCATTTACATTAATAAAGAATTTCAACCAGAATATTTAGAAAATTAAAAACTGGCAACCAGTACACATTCAACATTTTCACATTGTGTAACTCTTACCAAATAAACAGTTCCATATATCCTGAGTGAATCAAAAACACAGTACAGAAAGCATCCAGCAATGGCGACACTGCATGACTGGTTCCATGGATGGACATATTGGTAACAACTGGTGGTTATGGGGGCACTCAGGGGTATTTTGCTTAGCACTTGAGGCATTGTGTCGAGGTAAGAAGTATATCTGTAAAAATGTTTTTTTTTTTAATACAAATTAATGTTGCTTTAGTATATATATATATATAGCAAAATACGAATGTATTATTACTTTAACTCTATGAACAGTGGGTTTTGTGCACTTAACTAACTAGATCCTTAACATTGATAAGTGGTGTTTTGTATGAAAACTGCCATTAAAATTATTTATCAAACTTAATAATTAGAGACAAAAACAAGCAAATTAATTTTAATGGATTTAATATGTTATTTTAGTGGCCCAGTTAATTGTTTTTAGTTTTTAAGTTTAGTAGTATAGAACCGAATAAAAGTCTTTTAAATATTTCTTTTGTGCCAATGTTTAATTTTGTTTTCAAAGGTTACACCAGAAATGATGATTAAAATTAATAAAATAAATGGCTATAACCCTCTTATACTAAAGACAAAGATGTTTATTGGTGTAATACTATGTAAAGAGTTTACACAAGTCAATAGTCCATTCTTTAATAATTAAATTAGCCATTATTTTATGGTTTAGATATTCACTAATACTAAGAAACTTTTAGAGGCAAGCTGCTTTAATTTTCTTCTAAAATTTCTTAAGAAGTAACATTTTAATGTGAAGTGGCAATTTATTGTAGAACAGTAGCCCATATAAAAAGAAGAAGCAGTTTTAATTCAATTACTTCTATGAAATGCAGTATGTATCTGATTGTTGTTTCTACTGAAGTACATATGTATGTCTTCAAAAGTTTCATAGTTATTAATGTTCATTTTGACATGTACGAGATAATGAAATATATATATATATATATGCTAGGATTAGTCATTATGTTAAGTTGTGTTGTAAAGAAATGTGCTCTACAGTCTGCTCTAAAATTTACATGAATTATTATTGCCTTTATTTGAATAGAGAAAATATGGCTGGAATCGGTTGCATGACCCCCAAACAAGAATTCCATATAAATGTACACATGCAAAATAGGCTCTCATAAAGAAAGGATATCAGAAACCATCTTAAGACATATGTAATCAAGGCGTGCATCCCAGATAAGCTTAGAATCTATTTATTGCCCAGAGAAGTAACTGGTTTATTTGAAAAATCTTGTAAATCTAAATTAAGAACAGTCACAAACAATTTCTTATTTGAATTCTTAATGCATAAAACCAATCAGCAAGCCTCGTTGTGTTGAGTGTACTAATTTTCTTCCCCAATGTGGTATCATCTGCAAAGATGATAAAATCAGTACCTGGATCACAACTCTCAAGACTATTAATATACATCAGAAAGAGAAATGGTACCAGCACCAATCCTTGAGGGACCCCATAATCCATGTGACTTATTGCAAACCATTGCAACTCACCACTTAAGATTCACAAAAAACATATGATTGCATTAATTTAATGCTAGTGTGAAAATTTATAGTACTTTAGTTTTATAGCAAGAGTTCTAAAGGAGATGCAGTCGAAAGCTTTGATTGAATTGAAAATTAGTGGTCAACAGCAGGAATATGATGAATTTGTATTTTTGAGACATCAATGTGAGTACTTAAGAGAGTTGTGCTATCAACAATATAATAATAAGGTGGAAATGAATCTCGCTAGCAATCCGAGGTACTTCTGGTCATATATTCGAAATAAAAGAAGTGGTTTTAGCCTTCCCTCCGGAATGGCATACAATACAGGATTAGTATGTATATCTCGGATACTGCAGATATGTTTGCAGAATACTTTTCATCCATCTATTCGGATTAGCAAGTCAATGACATACCATCTTTTGATTTTGATAAATCAATTTGTCTGAGCAATTTAACTCTGTCAACGCAGGATGTTTATGAGGTTATTACTTCCTCTAAGAATAAGCTCTGCTCTGGACCAGATGGGATTCCGGCATTCTTCCTAAAGAAATGTGTTTGTGTTCTTACGAAACCAATACTGTTCATTTTTAACAAATCTCTAGGTATTAGTTCTTAAGAGAAGTTTTCTAAAACCCATGTTTAAATCTGATGGTAGTAGAAATGAAATTTCCAATTATCGGGCTGATGTGTGTAACCAATCTGAGTTGCCAAAGCTGCTTGACTGCCTGGTCAGTCATAGGATTGCCTGGAGTTTTAAATCTTTATTTAATCCTGAGCAATTTCCATTTATAAAAGGCAGATCTACTGATGCTAATTTGGTGCTGTATGTCAACTACCTCTACCGCAGCTTGGAAAAGGGACTTCAGGTTGACTCAATATATACAGATTTTTCCAAGGCTTTTGATAGGGTTAACCATGGGGTACTCTTGCAGAAGCTTAGGGCTTTAGGTATTGTGGGACCTCTTCTTCAGTGGATCTCGGGATTCATCAGAGGTAGAACCCAGATTGTTAATCTTGGAGGTACATGTTCCTCTGAAATTTTGGTGCCATCTGGGGTGCCACAGGGCTCTCACTCAGACCCTGTTTTGTTTTGCCTCTTTTTGATTGATTTAGTTTGGAAACTTGAAAATTGTGGTGTGCTAATGTTTGCTGATGATGTGAAGCTATTTAGGCCTATCAAATCCCTTTCCGATGCTGTGCTCCTACAAAAAGACCTTAATTTTTTCTTTGATTGGTGCCACTTGAATAGAATGTCCCTTAATATCAATAAGTGCCATAAGATTACTTTTTCTAAGCAAAGAAACCCTATTGCTTTTCTTTATAAAATAAATAATGTAGCAATTGGTGTCAAAACAGAGGTTTCTGACTTAGGAATATTTATTGACTTTGTTGTCTTTTAAAAGTCACATCAATCAGGTGACTGGTAGGGCAATGAAAATGCTAAGTTTTATCCAACGGTCTACAACTGATTTGTCTTTGTTTACTTTTAGATTACTTTATTGCTCTCTTGTTAGGCCCATCTTCGAGTATGGCTCAATTGTGTGGTCCCCGTCACATAACTGCTACATTGAGCAGATTGAAAAAACTCAAAATAAATTTTTAAGGGTGGCTGCTTTTAGATGTAGTTACAGGAGACAGGAGTATTACTATCAATGGGTCAGGGATAACCTGAACTTACCCACATTAGAGTCACAAAGAACATTACTCGACTTATGTTTTATGCATAACATTTTAAATGCTACTATAGATTGTCCCGAGTTATTGTCTCTTTTTAAACTTAGGGTGCCTTCCAGATTGAATAGACAATCAGAAATATTTTCAGTCCCATTCCACTGTACCAATTATGGTATTAATGAGCCAATTACACGAATGGCTCGAAGTGCTAATGGTCTGTCAGGACAGATAAGCTTTTTTGACTCTAGGATTACATCTTTTAAGGGGCAGTTAAAGATTATTTTATTTCATAGGGGCTTTAATTAATTAACTCATCTACACCTTTCATTGATTTATAGATAGTTTTGTATCTGAATATATATATATATATATATATGTTTGTATGGGTATGCTATGTAACACTTTTGTAAATGGATTGCGTAAATAAATAAATAAATTGTAAAAACTAAACTCACTATTTTTTATGCCATCATTTCTTAGATCATCAATTAATTAATTGCTATACATTATTAAATTCAAAGTAAATTGTTATTCTAAATTTTAAAGTTTTTTCAAATATTTTTGAAGAAAATGGGCACAATTGATATGGGTTGATATTGTTGGTCACTGCAACGACCTTTTTTAATTACAAGCACAACTTTAGATGTTTTGAGCACACTAGGATAATTTTATTCTTTAATAGACTTATTAAATAAGTTTGACGAAAGGATATGTACAATTAGTGGGGCACTTCCAGGACTTGGACATTATTCTCCTAATCTCACTTTTATTTGGTTGTGTCTGTGTACAGTTATTTTATTAATATGGTACCACTGAGGGCTTTTTTACATGATTTATAATAAAATTCTGTCCAGAAGACAGTTTGTGTAATAAAAATATAAATAGTAAAAGGGATTCTTTATAAACTCTAAGTAGTTGATAAAGGTTTTTGTTGCTCAACATGTTGTATGTGGAGTGAAAGTGGTAGGAATAGGGAATTTATGAGCCTCTATAGTGGATGTAGAAAATACTTTTGAGGTATTACATGTGAAATTTAACATGAAAGAATATGTAATAGTCATGGCCGGATTAAGGTTTTATGGGACTGCAAAAAATATTATTTATAACACTACATGTATATTACTTATATAAAAGAAAAGGTTTTTTTGAAAATAGGAATATTAAAATACTTTTTTTCGTAATTTCAGTTTTACAAAATCTTCTATTACGTCATTAAACTCTAAATCCTTCAAAACGTCCCTTTTTATACACATTAATGTTAAAGAAGACAGACGTTCCTCCTGCATTGTGGCTCTATATTTATTTTTTATATAAACTAGCTTGGAAAAGGAACGTTCAGTCTCACAATTTGCTATTGGTATCGATAGATAAATTTTCAAAAGCGTATATATGTTAGGAAACGTGTCAATTAATTGGTGTTCTAAAATATATCTTAAAAGATCAAGTGGATTGCATATTTTTTCGGAAGAGGTTTTAAGAAGTTCCGAGAAAAATACCAGCTTATCTGTTAAATTAATATTTAGGTCATCTGTGTACACACTTATTACTTTTGCAGAAAACTCTTCAACTTCTGATTTTGATAAACATACATTAGAGCTAAGTTTTGAAATCAAACCAAACAACTGGGCAAGATCTGAATATGCATTACACCGTCGTTCTAATTCATTGACCAGCTTATCTACTATATCAATATTTAATTTTTACCGTCCGGGTATTTTTTTCGCTTTGACCTGCCCATAAAATACTCATATTCTTCCTGTGGTAGTAAACTTTTGGCTTCTTCTTCAAACAAGTCAGATTGGTGTTGGAAACAGGAAACACTTCTGATTAGCCCTTTTAAAATGTTTTCACCAAACAACAAATCCACACCTGGCTTTTAAAGTATATTGGAAGCTTCCCCAAAAAGTCCAAAAGGTAGCCATTACAAGAGTCTCCATTTTTATCATTTGTTTAGAAAGTCCCATGGCTTCTAACTTGATGTCTTTTTTTTCTGATGGATCATCTGACATCATTTTTAAGCAACTGTTTATTTGGACATAGCTTGTTACTAACTCTTTAGCTGCATCTTCTCTACAGCTCCAACGAGTGGTACTTAATGACCTGACAGTAAGGTTTTTTGCCAATATTATCTAAAAACAAATGACATCGATGTGTGGAGGACCCAAAAAAAGCATACAATTTTTGCAAAAAATTAAAAAACTTTGTAGCATCAAGGCAATTGTCAACACCACATTCTCCAACTAAATTTAAAGAGTGTGCAAAACATGGCACGTAAAAAGCTACCTTTGTAATTTCTTTTATATATGCTTGAAGGCCATTATACTGCCCCGACATATTACTAGCATTGTCATATGACTGTCCACAACAAAATTTTAAATCCAGCGTATTTTTTGTCAAAAAATGAATAACAACCTCCGACAGGGATTTACCAGTATGACTGAAAATGGGTACAAATCTTAAAAATCTGTCATATACTTGCCTACCCGTTTATTATCGATCTACGTGCGATAAATCTGGAATCCACTATTATTGAAAAATATTTTGATGCTATTATATCTTCTATGATTGTTTTTAGTACTTTATCAGACATTATTTGGATAAACTCCTCGCAGATAGTCTTAGACAAATAAGAAACAGTGCCTTTACCTTTATTCCCATAATTCTTTTTTTTTTGAAACAATTTATTTAACCACAATAATACAATGTATAACGAGTTTTAACAATTTCTCCAATCAGTGTTTGAAAACACTGGCCCCGAGAATAACAAAACAGTAATTAATTATCTATAGTAAACAAATGTTGCAATGTTGCTTATAATTTTTTATACATAAATTAATTAACAT
The DNA here is from genome assembly GCF_022605725.1 of Anthonomus grandis grandis. Classification (NCBI taxonomy): domain Eukaryota; kingdom Metazoa; phylum Arthropoda; class Insecta; order Coleoptera; family Curculionidae; genus Anthonomus; species Anthonomus grandis. The sequence goes on from NC_065549.1 coordinate 6,501,180, forward strand.
TTTTTAAATCTTTTAATTTTTTAACAAAAAATCTATAGTTATTTATATCTTTTATACAATGAGGTAAACTATTAAATGTTTTAATTGCATCTGTAATTGGATTTCTTAAACCTATGTTAGTTCTTGTAGAAACTTGATAAACATTATTTAGTGATCTTGTTTGATGATTATGTACATTATGGTAAAACATAATATTTATGTTACTTTTTTGTCTGTTGTTTATAATTTTATATACAAGTTTACATTATTCTATCTCCAATATCACTTTTAATTTGTTTAAACTTAAATTTGAATAAATTGTATTAGAACTTGTAAGCCAATCAAAATTAAACAAAATTTTCAAAATTTTATTTTGCAAAATTTGAGCCTTATTAAAATTAACTTCACCGCACATACCCCATACTGGCAAGAGGTACCTAAAATGTGTGAGAAAGAAGGCATTATAAATTTGAAATTTACTTTTTTCAGACAAATAATCTCTACTCCTATATAAGGCAGATAGCATTGGAACTGTTTTATCAAAAATTTTGTTTAAGTGCAGTGACCAATTTAAATTTTCATCTATTTGCAAACCTAAATATTTAATACTCGACACTTTTTCTAATACTACAGTATTAATATTAATATTTAGATTATTGCTGACTGACTTATTTTTTTGTTTGAATATCATGTATTTGGTTTTCTCAATGTTAATTTTTAATTTATTTGAAAACAGCCATTTAAGATAACATTTTAGGTCATTATTAATAAGTTGTGTTAAAGAAGTTTCATCTGTTCCAGCATATACCAGTACAGTGTCATCTGCAAAGGTAAAATATCTTGCTTTTAGCTTGGCTAACTTGAAATTCAGTACATAAAGAATATATAAGAGAGGTCCAAGAACGGATCCCTGTGGTACCCTGAAGGTGTTAGATAACCATTCACTAATAATATTGTCAAGCTTTACGTACTGTTTTCTGTCATACAAATATGTTTTAATTAAGCTGTACAATACATTTTTAAATCCCATTTTAAATAATTTGTCTAAAAGAATGTCTATGCTTACTACATCAAAGGCTTTTTTTAGGTCTATGAAGACAGCTATAACTATTTGTTGTTTATCTAATGCCATTAAAATACAGTCTACAAAATCCACAACCGCACCAAGTGTACTACTGTTCTTTATAAAGCCATATTGATATTTATCATTCAATAGATTGCAAGAGTTAATGAAAGATAACATTCTATTTTTTATTATTTTTTCAAGAATTTATTCTTAATATGATTATCTATAAAAGGATCAAATTTGGCAATTAGTTCTAACATTGCCATGTAAAGATCATTAGATGGTGACCCAAAAATCTCATTGTCACCACGAAAAGGCAGACCCCTTTCTGCCAGAAATTTAATTACGACTACAATTCTTTTAAAAACATCAATCCAATAATTATTTTCTTTCTGAAAGACTTTTGCAATAGTTTTGTCTAGTCGGGGACAAAGGTACAGTGGGGCCCCTCTGAATGACGGGGCCCGGGGCTCCAGCCCGTTTAGCCCAATGGGTAATCCAGGCCTGGTAATAGTTAATTTGCTTTCTTGGTTGCACTCTTCTGGCAGTTTTAGACTTTGATTTTAAAAGGTGATAAGACAATTTGTTATGACCTTTGGCCACCATTTGTGTGTGTTTGGTAATTTAAAATATTAGCAAATATATATGGAAAAAAAATAGGAAACAGGATTTTGTCTAGTTTCCACTTTGTCTACTAGTCTTAGAAAATTGGAAAGGGTACTTACCAATTAGAAAAACTGAAAAATCAAGAAAAATTTATCAAAACCTGTTGTTTTTAAGCATGATTTTTTTTTGTCCTGTAAGTAAGACTTTGAACTGATTAATCAAAAAGAAATTATTGTTGTTTTAATAAGAATCTTTTTAGATATTCATATTTATCAAAAAAAAAATGTCAAATGTCAAATGATCAGCTGTTAATGGAATAGATTTTATAGGCAACCCGTTTGACTTGGTTGGATGGTCTTCTTAGTGCATTAATCCATATTACTTAAGTGACTCAACAATAGATGACGCCAGATGATAGTTCATTAAGCCATATTGTTTAAACTTGACATTAATAGATGGCGCTTTAGAGGTATTATAGTGCTGCCATCTAACGTATTATAAGCAAATCATAGATTAATTCAGAATATTTAGGTTAGTCGACAATAGGTGGCAGCACCCGATAGTTCATTAAACCATATTATTTAAACTTGCCCTTAATAGATGGCGCTGAGGATTAAATAGTGGATTAGAGTGCTGCCATCTAACGTATATTAAAATAATCTTTAGTTCGTTAGACGACTCAATAACAGATGGCGCCGTGGGAATGTTTGTGTAAAACTACATAGTAGTTTTGAGGGTCAGGACTAGGTAGCGCCAGTAGCATAAAATTTCAAACATATTAATTCAAATCCTTTTATTAGAAATTTGATGAGTGGTACAACACTTCTTAATATCCTTATAAAATTAAAATTGCTACAGTTTCACGCTTAAAAGCTGGCATTAGAAATTTTGGTTAATTTGACGCAATGCTAAAATGTCTCCTCTGCTTGTGACCTCAGTAAAGCTTCTGACCGTGTCAACCATCGAATCTTTCTAGATAAGCTTAATTTATATAATTTTTATCAAAAGGTTCCGACTTTTAGAATCTTACTAAGCTAACAGTATCAGAGGGTCTGGTATGGTAAAGTTTATTGTTTTTATTTTAAATATTGGGCAGAAAAACTAATGTGTTTTTCATTATTGTGACATATAGGTATGTACATTAATTCTGTCATTTTGGCATAAATAAATGGATTTGAATTTACAAGACTTTATAATAAAATTCTGTCCAGGCGACCAGTTGTATAATAAAATATATGTGTAATAAAAGGGACTACGAACCCCAAAATCAGTTGATAATAGTTTTTGTTGCCACAAAAGCTGAAGTGAAAAAGACACACCTTATAAGATATTCACATATATCAAAAAAAAGTCAATTGTCAAATGAACAGATATGTTAATTGAACAGTTCTTATAGGCAACCCGTTTGACGGGCAACGATTGGATGGTGCATAAATATTGCAGAAAATTCTTAGTGCATTAATCCATATTACTTACGTTAATCAACAAAAGATGGCACTATATAATAGTTCATTAAACCACATTACTTTAACACGCTATTAATAGATGGCGCTTTACAGGTTTTATAGTGCTGCCATCTAATGTATATTCAAGCAATTTAAGTTTCGTTAAAGGAATCAATAACAGATAGCGCCGTGCCCGTGCTTGCACAAATCCCCATAATAGTTAGCTGGATCGGTAATAGGTGGCGCCAATAGCATATAATTTGACAAACCTAGGTCACTTTAATTAATAGTTTATTAATGAGTTGTACAGCAGTTCTTAATATCTTTATAAATTATTACTGATATTGTTGCCTACAGTTCCGTCAGCTTAGTTACATTCTTAAATTTCTCCCAGAATTCTAAAATACGTTACTATTAATTTAAATACCAACCGTAGCTAATTCCCGCCGCCCGGCGTCTACACGGGCCGCTCTACCTGTGCAAATCTAATAAAAGTTGCATACCTTTCTCACTGACTAAACAATTGACATTTCAAAATGGTGATTTACGACGGCCTGTTTAAAATTCTTTAGTCGATCCGTGGCGCCAGTTTGTCGCAAGCCCGAACGGGAAACAATACAAACTCCTGCCGTCGCGTCGTCCTCTGTTATTCGCTTTTCTTTCTTTTCCACCTAGCCTACACCTATTTTAAATTGTGTATTGCCTATTCAGGGAGCCACTCTATACATAAAGTTCGTCTCTTGAATATGCATTTATGTTAAAAAGGGTTTGTTGGGTGTATATAGGTGTGATTTTAATGTATATGGAGAATATTTAGTTGTTTAAGAGCTTGCTTGCAGCGCCGCAGTGGGTTTACTTATGCAACTATTTATTTTGAAAAACCTTCGTTAGATCGCTCATTAACACCAGTTCGAGAAGAGTACAAGAGATGGCGCTGAAAGTGGTTTGTTTTTCTTTCAAAACTGACAGCTGTCATTGTCACTGTCATAAATGACACATTCAGATAATTGATATTTTTAATAATATATTTATAATATTGTCTTTTATCCGTAACGTATCCGTTAGTTGTAGTTTTTCCGTTAGATGGGTTGATAATTTGACCCTCGAAATGTTAAAATGCAAGTGTGCTACATCATTGAAAAGGGAGTTAAAAGGATTACCTATATGGAAATATACGAAGAAGTGTTATAAATCACCATCATATAGAATGAAAGAAGTCGCCATTATGTTTCAGATCTGAGGAGTAATTCGGCCGCCGTAGACTCTTTTTATCGTTTTTTTGTCTACAATGGCGCCCATTCGCCATTTTGAAAATTTTAATAACAGTCATTTAAACGTCAGAAACATAATTTCACTACCGCCATAAGCATTGATTAATTTTGAATAAAAATGAACTATTTCAGTACCCTTTATACGAGAAAGAGAGACTTATGACAATAAAAATCTATCGGACAAAGAAGGTAAATAAAGCGTTTACATTTGAATTTATTTGGTTCTAAAAACCGAAACAGTTAAAGTCACGCCGCCATTTTGAATTAAGGAGCTTGAGGTCATTTAAACGTCAAAAGCCATGCTCACATCAGACGGTTATGTTAAAAAAAACACAGATACCTTAAAATTAATTAAAATTAATGATATTCAAATATTATCGGAAACAATTAAATAGATCATAAATAAAATAAAATACATAAGTTTGCTAAATAAAAAATGTCGTCTATACCCACAAAACACAAATATAGAGAAATGCGGGTTGCCTTATTAACGGAAAGAAATTCTCTCGCCCTCTACTAAAGGTGCAATAATTCAAACTAATTTTGACATTTAAAATCCATAACTATTGGCGACCTGTTTAACCAATCAGATTTAAAAGAAAGCGTGATCAAATCCGGCGCCAAATTTGAATTCAATTAAGCGCGGGAAATTCGAATTCTAAGTCCACTTAAGTTCTTCTAAATGTAACAATTTATGTGTACTCCACTCGATTTAAAGAGATTAGTGTTATGAATACTTGTTCTTGCCAACACATTTACTTTTCTTAAGTTACAAAAAATGTAAAGAGAATTTACACAAAAAATACAAACTCTTTTTATAGAAATCTATTATAACCAAGCAGTCACCTGGCAGGTCGACTGTGCAATTGAATGTAGTTTCCTAAATAAGGCAAACATGTAGAGAATGTAACCTGTAAATTTAGCTTTGTACCAATTAAGCAGTTTTACACTTTTTCTACTACAAGAAATATTGACACATGTATGTCATATGCAAAAAAGAAGGTGCCTTCAGTCATAATGTTTATTTAGATTACATGTATAAAAATTAAACTTAACTGTATGATTTTATGCTTCGGGGGGTAAAAATACAAAATACATTTCAAGTATTCCAATATCATAATAAGAGTCTTGAATATGTTTGTATCCCAAAGACTGCACTAAATAAATAATTAATAAAAAAGTTAAAAATAGGAAATTTGTCCGAACTTGTGTCCAAAAGAGCGTGAAAACCCCAACATTTGATTCTGTGTAAATCATATTTTATTGTTTTCTTCTTAAGTTAAACATAACAAAAAAGTATTAAGTGAAACGTACTTTAATAATATAAAATAAAATACAACAAATAACAAAAAATATACTTCAATATATCTCAACAATCACTATCAATATAAATATATAAAATTCCTATAGAGGATATCATAAGTTGCTGGCATAGTCTGCATTCGTTCAGGTCAAAAAATTGAAGATGTGAAGTTCTTCATGAAATAATAAAATATAGAGTAGTAAAAGACACTATATATACATAGATATGTTATATATGTTATAGTTATTATAGTGTTCAACTAGTTGTTTAACAACAATTCATTTTATAGAAGTAGATTGCCTATTAACTAAAAATATGATGATATGGCTTGTTGTCAGTGTACTCATTTATAGTGGTTATATTAGTATACCTTGATCACAAATAGTTGCACCGACCTTCATTCCAAATCTTTAATGCAGTTATTTATTAGGTTTTTAAAATCTCTGTCTTAACTGTATGTTGTGGAAAAACATAGGATCTAATCATGAACATAAATACAAGAGCTTGAATTCCTTGACTTGATTTTTCTTAAAAAAAAGTCCGGAACTTAAGAGAGAATTATTTCATCAAACCTTCAGGTACAACAATAATTTAGTTCACTAATAGATTCTGACTGCAATTTTAGGTGTTCCAAAATCGGTTTGATTTGTCGCCAATTGCAAGGTATATCGAAGAGTATAGAATTCTCAAGAGTTGTTAGAGATGGTAATTGGAAAAAGTACCTTAAAAACTTGTAAAGCCATTGACTGCCTTAAGAATTGAAAGGGGAAAGGCTTTGTCTTCTATTGACTACCTGCGACCACAAAGTGGACAATTTGCAATTAGCAAATGAGAGTTAATGAATTTTTTAGTCACTTTACTAAGATTCTTTTCTATAAACTTAAATCTTCCATCATTATAAAAAGTTAATAATGCTCATGGTGGATCCTTTGAAAGACCAGCCTTAGCAAGAATACCGTTTTTATGTTCTAAGAGAAAAGAATATTTATCAATAAAATTTGTAGGAATATTGGACCAAGAGTTCCATGATAGCATTGATGGTGGACATAACCTGATAAGAGTTTTGTTGATTTTTTGGTTGACTGGACACAACCTAATCAAGATAGCTGAAGTGGATATACCACTAGCGTCTACAATCTCTGAACTTGCAACTTGAATTTCATTATCAATAAAGTGGTCAGAACCTGATGACTTAAAGGAGACCCTGAAATTGCATCCGACCTAAGCCTCGACTAAGAGGGATAAAGGGTTATTATAATTTGAAGCAGAAAAATGGTCGGAAGAAAGTTTAAAATTATTGCAATCCTTATCATGGACTGACCTAACATACCTTCATCCATGCTTTCTTTGGGTTTATAGAAAATGTGAACAAACCTTTATTTTTATAAGTGCCTAGACAATTATTAAAATCGATATTCTTACACAAGGGATACTTACATGATAGTTTTGTCCTAGGTTTAGATTGTGACAAAGAAATAGACAATCTTGACATTTTTGTTGGTAGTTTGCAAAATTTTAAATGAATATACAGGGTGTAGATAAATAGATGCGAAAAAATTCAGAAGCTCATTCTTGGGTAAATTTGAAGAAAAAACTTTATATGAACGTATGTCCTAAAAGGCGTAACTTTTGAGATACCGGGTGGTAAAGATTGAAGAAAATTTTTTTTTTTATAATACCTGTAAAAGTCCTGTAGATATTTTAATAAAATTTGATGCATTTTCTATGCATCAAAATGTATTTTCTGAGACTCACTGATTTTTTTTAATTTATACCAGTGATGTTCGTGTAAGGCTTAAACTAAATATTTTTTATGAAAAAGGTACACCACTTTTTGTTAATTTTTTGTTTGTTTTTGTAATTCTCATTTATTTCTGAGCAAATTTGATTTCTTTTGTTCGAAGTTGCGTATTCGATTAAAAAAATAAAATCCATCTACCTAAATGTATTAAGTTTATTATTAATGTTTAGATGTGATTATAATTTTTGTTTTAAACCAAATGAAAGAAAAAGAAATTAAATAATTTTTAAAAATGAGATGACCATGAAAATGAGTGTATGTTTCCCCATTCAATCTCTGTGGTAGAAAATGTGGGCCAATAAGGTGGTCTCCAATGATTCCAACCCATACATTTAGAGAAAATTGTTGTTGTGATGAGCTTCAACTATGGCGTGGGGATTTTCATCTGCCTAAATGTGGTTATTATGGTAGTTAAAACCTCTCTGGAAAAATTAGCTTCGTCGGTAAACAGAATCTGCCTTAAAAACTGAGGGTTTTGCTCAATGACTTTTAACATCCAACGAGAAAATTCAAGACGCCTAGGAAAATCTCGTGGTAATAGAGCATGGACTCGATATGGTTGTACGTGATATGGATATAATAATTGATCTTTTAAAATAGTCCATACTATCATATGATTGACATGTAACTGCAGACTTTCTAGTACTGGTGTCAGGTTGTTCATCAATTAAATTAAGTAGGGTAGGGTTGCCTATATTGGACCGGCTCCTAAATTGGACCTTTGAAGATTTGAGCAAACCGACAACAAGTGGCGCCATCTGTCAATGCCAACTAAAACTACACCTCGAAAACTGTTAGAGTTTCAACACGTGTGCGTCTGTAAACAACGGTTGAGGAAATATTAGTGTTTTCGTGATTTTTTAACTTCCGATACAAATATACTAGTACTTACCGTTCAAGTAAGTAATCACAACATTTATAATATTATTATTTCTCAAGATTCATTAAAGAGGCCATAGTTTAGGGGTCATTTTAGTGACCTAACCTCCAAATTGGTAAAATCCGTTGTGGGTGAAATTTGATATTGTTTAGTTTTGAGAACGAGGTTCCTAAATTGGACAGCAATTGACTTGTAAATTGGACCGGTCCAATTTAGGCAACCACTTCCATTTACTTAGTTCTTAATATTTTTTTTTCAGAATGTCATCACGTGGTAAATACGGCAAGTGGAGCACAGAAGAATTAAGCAGTGCTATTTCCGCTTTTCGTAATGGTTCTTATGTGCAAGGTTGTTTAAAGTACCTAAAGCTACACTAAAAAGACATCTCGACGAGAAAAACAAACGGGCAAATAATTCAATGTTGAAGCAGAATTGGCTAGGCATATTTTGATTTTCGAAGAGCGAATGTTCGGGATGGGCATACGAGACGTCCGCAAAGTGGCATTTGAATTGGCAACAAGAAACAATTTGAAACACAATTTCAACACAGATAAACGTATGGCAGGCAAAAAGTGGTATTATGGTTTCATGTCAAGACATAAAGAAATATCGTTACGGCAGCCTGAGAAAACATCAATGGCAAGGGCTGCAGGATTTAGCAAAGTACGAGTTAATAAATTCCATGAACTTTAAAAAAAAATCGGTGAAGAGGATAAATTGTCCGCCACACGCATATTCAACGTCGACGAGACAGGCTGCTCAACCGTACAACGGCAATGTCAGAAAATATTAGCCAAGAAGGGAAAACATCAAATTGGGAACATTTCTAGTGGAGAGAGGGGGGCAAATACTACTGTGGTTTGTTGTGCAAGTGCAGCAGGGCAGTTTGTACCACCCATGATAATTTTTAAGAGGAACTTTCATTAGGTGCTCCGCCTGGCAGCATTGTTACTATTAGCGATACTGGATATATCAGTAGCGATCTTTTTGTGACATGGCTTAAACATTTCATTGAAACAGTTAAGCCAAGCCCTGAGGCCCCTGTTTTGTTATTGTTGGACGGCCACAGCACCCACAGCAAAAACCTAAAAGCTCTACAAATTGCCAGGGATAATGGAATTAGGTTGTTGCAGTTACCAAGTCACACAACACACAGACTCCAACCGTTGGATGTTGGATTTTTCAGAGCCTTTCAAAGATTTTATGGACAATGTATTCAAAAATGGTTGCGAAATAACGTGGGTCGAACTGTATCAATGTTTCAGGTTTCCGGGATAATTGGAGAGGCTTATGGGCTTGCTGCAACAGTGAGAAACGCACAGAACGCTTTTCGTGCTAGTGGCATTTGGCCTATAGATGAAAATGTTTTTAAAGAATCTGATTTTGCAGCTTCAATGATGTTTGACAGTGCATCAAACTCTAACCATGAATCCCAACAGGAGGCATCCTCTTCTGAAGAAGATAATATTCCATTGGCGCAAGTCGTTGGGTCGCAAGGATTACGAACGAAGAGAGCAGCATCAACTTTCCTAAATATTTCAGTCCAGGATATTTTGCCGTTACCTATAAAAAAATCAAAATCATCAAAAGTTTGCCGCACCCAGGACGCAGTTGAATTGACTAGTTCCCCGTACAAAAACGAACTTGAAGCAAGAGCTAAGACATCTAAAGCAAAATCGGTTAAAACAACTTTAAAATTTTCAAAGATTAGTGATAAAAAAAAGGTAGCAAAATTAGGTGGAGCTAAATCGGACAGCTGGTATTGTGAAATATGCGAGTCTGAATCAGTCGAAGAAATGATCCAGTGTCTTAAATGTAAAATTTGGTTTCATGCAAAATGTGTCAATGTATCGCTAAAAACTAAGATATTTTATTGTTTAAACTGTAAAACTTAAGATTATGATTTTTAATATTACATAATAATAAAGATTTTTTATATTTAGGTTACGTTTATCAGTTAAAAAACGTTGAATATTAGTTTATGTTATGCTAATATATATCTTTTTTCGCGTTCCTCATGTTTAAATATAGGTTTTAACATCGGTCCAATTTAGGGCACTAATGGTCCAATTAAGGATACCGGTATTCCAAATTGGACTTTTGTTTATATTTTTTTCATTTGAAAAATAAAATATTATAAAGTACCATGTATCTATTATTTGTGAATTTTTGGAATATAAACAGTAATGAAAAAAATGATTTTTATAATAAAATTTTGAAATATTTATTAACATGTGTAATACAATAGATGTTTGAAAAGTGGTCCAAATTAGGATACCTTACCCTACTGCTTCTTCCAATTCCGGTGTTCTAATAACGCGTTGGCGACCACAATCATGCTTTCTTGGTTGAAAAGTTCCAATTTCTCGTAGTCTATATATTTACTTTAAACATTGCACGAACGTCACTGATACAAATTAAAAAAAAATAGTGAGCCTCAGAAAATGCCTTTGGATGCATAGAAAATGCATACCAAATATTACTAATATATCTACAGGGGTTTCACGGGTATTGTAAAAAAACACATATTTTTCTTCAATCTTTACCACCCGGTATCTCAAAAGTTAGGACTTTGAGGACTTACGTTCATATAAAGTTTTTTTCTTAAAATTTACCCAAGAATCAGCTCCTGAATTTTTTAGCATCTATTTATTTACACCCTGTATATGCAAATCAATTTTATTACAGAAAACTGATCAAATTAAATTAATACATTTTCAACACAAAGACCGGTTAACATTCAAGTAAATAATAATTTTTAAGTATCTAAATAATCTGCGTTTATTTAGCCCATGTTGTGTCCACCATGGAAGTCTTATGTCTACAAAACTATTACTAAATCTCAAAATCTATGCCTTAATTCAAGAAATAGAAATTACGATAAATACAAAACCATTCAATTAAGTAAATCTTTCTTGACTTAACTTGAAAAGAAGAAATTCCTGGAATTAAAAAACTATTAACCTCAAGAGTGTCACTAACATCACTATTGACGAATTTTCCTGATGTCAAGAACTACTGCAGCTTTGGCGAATCCGAGATCTTCCTCACATTTAGGCCACCTTGTACAAATGTGTGAAAAGTATGATTTAATATGATGGGGATAATCTGATAATCATATAATGAGGTCATTATGTTATAATAAAAAAAACTTAGCCCATTGTAAGACCGCACCCAGCGTATCTGAATGTCTACCACAAATTAGAAAATATCCAGAAAAGTTCATCATTGGAAGAAAAGCTGGTTCCATTATCTTATGAATCCCATGATGATCATGAAAAAATCACCTCATAGGAACCAATGATTATCTCAGGCTCATTAGGATAACTGACCACCCCCTGTAAAATACACTTTAAAATGTGGTTTATTACCTGTCAGAGTTGTTCTTAGCCAATGGGTCTCTACAATGCAAATTCACTCAACAGTCATCCTTCTTATATTGTTAGACATAAACTCGAACATCACATAAAAATAATAAAAAAAAACAATATTTACTGTTCTGTCAACTTTTGGCAATAATAAATATACTCACCGGGGAACTTCCGTTCCCTTGCATCATCTTAGTCAACATCAATTTACATAATGTCACATTTCAATATATATATATGTCAAACATGTTATCTTCCTTTATTTGACGACTAGCTAGTGTCACCTAAAATAGTAAGGGCTTCCCCAGACGCTCCACTGCCGCTAAACAGTAAGCATCTCAACGAATTAGACAAAGGATATATTTCTACTATATCCTTCTGTTTATTCGTGTCAATCGAGCCCCAGGTAAGGCCCCCAGTCTTACCAGACAGCACTCGAGGAATTGCGCATTCGTTCCTAATTGAACAGAGGCTTTCACACCTACTTGTGCGGGCATCTTCAAGATGCGCAAACAGATCTGTACAAACTTCTCATAATGGCCACATATCTACTCAAGATCAACTATTTCTCACATATTCACCACTATTAAATTTAGCAGCCTGGTTTAACCAGTAAACACAACTCTTTTTCCAACACACCACCTTACACACATTTCTCTCAAACATTACTTTCTGACTGCCTCCCAATTAATATTTTTGGGTGTCCCCTTAACTCAATGAATATTAGAGATCTTTAGCAATATACGTTATTTTAAATATATCAAGTTATTAATTGATTATGGAATTAATTAAATTGAGATAGAATTATTATAGATCATTAAAAGAGTTTTGTTTTAAATGAGAATACATATATTAAAATATAAAATAAGAAATATATAATATAATAAAATGATAAAAATAAAATATGTTTTACATTCGGCCAACCTGACAAGATGTTGCGCCCCCGCAACCTAATCTGAATCTGAAGGTAGCGGTACACCATCTTCACCGCTATGATTGTCAGTATCATCAGAGACTCCACCAGTTGGAATCCAGGGTTTTTTAGCAAATCGTTTGACTCCATGATTAAAATGTTGGTTAGGTAGGTAGTTTATATTTTGAAATCGTCCCGAAGTACCAGGATGCGTTAACTCACAAGTTCTAAGATAATTAAGTAGAGCTTCCGGTGTTTGACAATCTTTGGCTCGAGCAGCTACCTGTACCACTGGGGTCGGGAATTCCATCAGACACGAGACTGCATCTTCCCCAGTTATCTTGCATTGATTTAATAAGACTTCCTTTTCATAATAATAAGTGATGTATGATTCGTGCCTCTGCTTAGTCCGTTGCATCATTTCTTGTATGCCACGGCAAAAATCACGCTTTGATGGAAACGCTGTTTTAAATTTTAGTTTCCATTCTTCCCAGGTAAAATTTACTGATGGCAGCCCACGATACCAGGTTTTTGCAAGTCCTTCCAACTTAGTTAAAGCATTATAGTTAGTGCGCTCGTCACTCCAATTATACAGACTTTTCAATTCATCGATTCTGTCACACCACCTTGCTACGGTTAGAGCCTTATCTTCAGGATTAAAATGTGGAATATTAGCTGGTAAATTTTGTTCATCAGTTCTAACTGTTTTGCTCTTAGTTTGCAGTTCAATTGTCTTAACCAAATTTTCAACCATACCCGCTAAATTAGAAATTATATTTTCTTCCCCATGGTTGAATTTATTGAGCTGGAAGTAGGTGTCGATTCGTCTTCATCTGAAGATGATTCTATAACATGAATCTTTTTTCTCTTTTGAATAGCCATTGATTTTTCTTCAGCCATCCTTAAACCAAACACGCCACTGTATTTATTACACATTTATAATGGCATAAAACAGGCAGCAACAAGATAAACTTACCCCACTTTTTTTGTTGTCGCTAAACACACAAATTAAAAGTTAAATTATTAAAACACCTCAAAACTTAAAATCACAATTGTTTACAGTACGTAAAATAAACAAGACTGTCAAAAATACAAAATGAATAAAGCCGTTATTTACTAAAAGAAAATCGGTCGCGTATCGTTTTACATCGAAAACTTTGTTTATTTCGAAAATGGTTTGATTTGACTGTGTAAGTAAACCTTATTTCTTAATCAATAGGTCCACTCATAAAATACAGGATACGTTTTCTTTTTTTTTTATGATTGAGCGTAACCGAAAATATTGAACACTAAAGCATCAGCATTTTATTAATCAAGGCTTATTATGAAATAAAGATCTTATTCATAATATGTTTATTTTAACTAAAGCTTTAATTTTATCGGGAACCTAATATTATTTTCGGTCTAAATGCTCTGCTATTTGTTTATTTTGGTAAGCTAAATAAGGCAATAAATTTCAAGCCATATTATGGGATGAATATTAGATAGGTTTAGCATTCAACTTAAAGGTTTTAATATATTAAAATTTAAAAAGTTAGATAAGTTTTTCATAACATTTTTATGAATCGGTATAAATAAATCCCTTTGAAACATGCCGTTGAGTGAATCGATTGCAGTACCCCACACCTGAATGTAAAATACACTTTAAAATGTGGTTTATTACCTGTCAGAGTTGTTCTTAGCCAATGGGTCTCTACAATGCAAATTCACTCAACAGTCATCCTTCTTATATTGTTAGACATAAACTCGAACATCACATAAAAATAATAAAAAAAAACAATATTTACTGTTCTGTCAACTTTTGGCAATAATAAATATACTCACCGGGGAACTTCCGTTCCCTTGCATCATCTTAGTCAACATCAATTTACATAATGTCACATTTCAATATATATATATGTCAAACATGTTATCTTCCTTTATTTGACGACTAGCTAGTGTCACCTAAAATAGTAAGGGCTTCCCCAGACGCTCCACTGCCGCTAAACAGTAAGCATCTCAACGAATTAGACAAAGGATATATTTCTACTATATCCTTCTGTTTATTCGTGTCAATCGAGCCCCAGGTAAGGCCCCCAGTCTTACCAGACAGCACTCGAGGAATTGCGCATTCGTTCCTAATTGAACAGAGGCTTTCACACCTACTTGTGCGGGCATCTTCAAGATGCGCAAACAGATCTGTACAAACTTCTCATAATGGCCACATATCTACTCAAGATCAACTATTTCTCACATATTCACCACTATTAAATTTAGCAGCCTGGTTTAACCAGTAAACACAACTCTTTTTCCAACACACCACCTTACACACATTTCTCTCAAACATTACTTTCTGACTGCCTCCCAATTAATATTTTTGGGTGTCCCCTTAACTCAATGAATATTAGAGATCTTTAGCAATATACGTTATTTTAAATATATCAAGTTATTAATTGATTATGGAATTAATTAAATTGAGATAGAATTATTATAGATCATTAAAAGAGTTTTGTTTTAAATGAGAATACATATATTAAAATATAAAATAAGAAATATATAATATAATAAAATGATAAAAATAAAATATGTTTTACACCCCTTAACTAAAAAGTAGATTTTTCAATTTTCTCCATTGCTTTACAAGAACCTTTTACCAACTGACTAGTAAATTCTGAATAGAATATTAAATTATAAAGCCAACGGACAACACTTAATCCGTCATAAATAATACGAACGTTTTTGACCGATTTGATATGTTTTCCTTAAACGTCAGTGCGGCCATCTGCGCGGGTAAAGTACCATCGGGATCGGATTTCCCGTGGCCACATGTTCGCGAACATGCATCAACTTGCGTTATCGGACGTGGCATTTTCGCGACAGTTGGTCCATTGGTGGCATCTCTATAAGAAACCGGAGAGAAAAAAAAGGATTTCTTTGAAGACGCAACTCGGTCCGGCTCCGAAAGAACACGTGTGCACCGAGATGACTCGGTACTATGGGTTAGGTACGACTATATGCAGCTTTATGGTATCGTAGTGGTTTTTAACGGCGCGGGCAATATGCATGATCGGGCGTTTATTTAAGAATATCACTCGACAATGTGATTCTGATGATTCAGAGGGTTGTAATTTGAAGTAATGGATCGTCTATACTTGGGACGGAGATTGAGACTTGCGGGGGAGCGTTCATTGTCGTCTCATAAAAACTATATTGCCAAAATGGGGTCTTGGGATAATAAATCTGATCGCTCGGGGATATTTATTGGTAGAAACTAATAAAAAAGAAAACAGTCCAAACAATGAAATATTGTTACAAAACTCATTTTTCTAACTAATTAAACCTAATCAAACCTACTACAATTAAAAATTCAATTTTAGCAAACATTTTTAAAAGCGGTGCGTAAAGCATTAAAGTTTATATCATACTAAAATATTAATAATAAATACATAAGAAAACACAAGACCAAAATCACAACAAACTACATATTATTATCATATACAAGACTTTCAGGATTTAAATTTACACATATTACACAGTCTAATTGAGAATATGTTTTTCTAGTCATTTTTTAAAGTTTGCATTAGTTAGCATTTTTAATGTTAATAGACAAAGTTTCAAGCGGCAAGTTTTAAATTTCTTTCAATTTTATCAGTTTATTAATGAGTGTGGGTTATTTAAACAAAAACTATTTTTTCGCCTTTTATTTTAAAGTTGTCAGCGTGTTTGCACCTTAACCCTTTCGGCTCCAATGGGACAAATAAATCCCAACATACATTTCATAACATCTGCGGGGCGCTATCTGTCCCGTTTTTAATGGAAATTGTTATTAGCGGGTATTTTAAGGTTTTAACAATTTTTCGACAGGTAGCGACACGCTTTTTGGAGGTCATTCTGATTGTAAACGCCAAAAAGCGAGCACGTTGACAATGCAACAGAGCAACGAAAACAATCTGTTTAGGTAAGTTCAGCATATATAATAGCAAAGTATTTTAATGGTTTTTTTGTTTTGGTTTTTCATTTTGGGTGTAATATTTGGCTATGGGATATATGTGTCCCAGTGGGTTTTCTGATAGGGTGATTTATATCCCAATGGTATTTTACAGTATGTCAAGAAAGAAGTTGACTAGGGCAGAGCTTCAAGATCTTGCTGACAATTTAGAAGAGTTGTCATCCGGAGAAGAGGTGCAAACCCCATATGAAGACTCTTCCTCAGAAGAAGACCCATTCCATAATAGTGAAGAGTCCGACGAGTTGTATTAGCCCTCGGGTACTTCGGACGAAGATAGTGGAGACATTGAAAATGATGCAAAGGAGAACCTAACCCAACCCAACGACGGCGTTATTTCCGCTGAAAATTCAGATCAAGAGGCTGAAACTCCTGTTACAACTGGTAATATAATTTGGTCATTACCTACAAATACCTATGTCCCAAGACTTAGCATGTCCAAATGAAAGTCAATGTATCATACATCCTTCAATTGCTGCAAATGCCTCCCCGCTGGACATATTCACTAAAATTTATCCTCGAAGTTTATTTACTTTTATTGCTGAGTCTACAAACCAGCGAATCAAAATTTACAAAGAAAATAAAAAAAGCAGGCGACTTTCACTGATGCAGGGGAGATTATGATTACTATTGGCTGCACATTAGTTATGTGTTTCAATAAGGTGCCAAAACTTCGCCATTACTGGTCATCGCATCCATCTTTGGGAAACAAGGCCATCAAATCGGCCATATACAAAAACAGGTGTTTGTTTTTACTATCCAAGCTTTATTTCAATAATCGAGTCAAGCCAGAAGAGGCCAGTAAGATTTACTATGTACAAGAGCTTCTATCTTCGATCCGACAGTACAAGTTTGTACAAGCATTGACCAGAGCATGGTGGGCTTCAAAGGAAGATCTTCACTGAAACAATATATGCTACAAAAACCTGTGAAAAGAGGCATAAAATTATGGTCTAGATGTGATGCCAAAACAGGATTTACATATGATGCAAATGTATATTGCGGCAAGGACGACGTTGAAAGGAGCGAAACTTTGGGCGAAACTGTTGTAAAAAAATTATGTGAAACTATACAAAATCCAAACGTAGTTCTGGCCTTTGATCGATTTTTTACATCAGTCCGTTTGATGGATTCCCTCCAATAGCCATTTTTACAAGAAAAGACATGCCAAAAAAATTCATCGAAAAACGAAAAATGTCTAGGGGTGAATGCGAGTTTTTATCAAATCAAACAAACTCTATTGCGATGAAATGGCAAGATACAAAGCAGGTTATTCTTTTGAGTAACTGCCATACCTCTGATGTCCCACTGCTATTGCATACTACAATGAAATCATGGGTGGTGTGGATCTGGCTGATCAGATAAGTGGTGTGTATGACTTTGGCAGAAAATCATGCAAATGCTGGAAAAAAGTATTTTATCGACTTTTGATGATTGCTGTTGTTAACAGCTGGGTAATATATAATGACTTTCGTCGTACCCAAAAAAAGATACCCTTACTGGAATTTTTATTTAGCTTATCAGAGGACCTAATCGAAGAAGGACAACAGCAAACTTCAGTCAAACTTCGAAGAAACAGTTGTGGAAGGCCATCAAAGGGATCAAAAGTAATGAAAAATGTGGGTGATCACCTTCCAATAGAAACATCGAAACGGCGAAGATGTGCTCGTTGCGCTCTTCAGAAAAAAGAACGTAGAACCACGACTATTTGTGCAATGTGCGATGTAGGGTTGTGCAAGCATTGTTTTACGCTTTAGCATTCATCCTAAAATACTTACCTTTGCGGGTTGTATTATATTTTACCTTATTTAGGTAAATCTTTGTTTAAATTAGTTATTTTTAAATCGGACACAATTAACAAAAGTCAAGATATTTAACGAGGATGTCTTCCAGTGATCAAGAAAGCACAAAGAAATCGAAGCTTGTTTCTGATAACCGAGCGCAGTTGGTCAGAATTCTACAGCAAGAAAACAATAAAATTGTTTTAAATAGGTCCATGGTACCAAAAATGGTTTCGGCAAAAGAGAACGCCTGGACTAGAATGAGGGAGGAGTTTGTTAAATATGCAGGAAAACCCGTAACTATAGATAAGTTGAAAAAACTTCTTAACTATATGAAAAGCTCTGTAAAGAAGAAAACTGACTCGTCAGCAACAGCAAATAAACCAATTAAGCTACTGCAATGGGAAAAAGATTTTCTAGAAATGTTAAATGCTGAAGAAAATCCTGTGTACAGTAAAATACCAGGAAGAGTAACAGTTGGGCTAGATTCTGGTAAAAAAAGTGTTTTACCTCCCATACATCTTTTACGCAAAGAATATGCTAAAGATTTTTCTTCTGTATCCAGTGACCACAAAACTTAAATACAAAAATTGTTAGCAGCCGAAACAGAAGAAACTGTAAGATTATCAACAACCGAGCTCCAACGCTTAGTAGTACTAGAGCAGCTTAAACTAACGAGATTACAATTTGAAAAAGAGGAACTCCAATTAAAAATCCTACGTGAGCAAGAAAACAAAGCCCATATATAATACCCAAAACAGTGACCATCCTTTTAATAAGGAATATACGTTGCAAGATTTTCTTTTGTTAAAGTAAAATTTATAACACATTTATGTATAATAATCCGAATTTTTATATATGCTACAAAACATTTGATTTAAGTAGGTATAAGACGTTTAAATTGATATAAGTAGATATAATATAAATTATAACGTGTTAATTAAAATAACTAGATATATTTAAGAGGTACATAATAAATTTTTATTTGATACCTATAATTACTTAGAAAATAAATTTTGTTATTAAAATTAAACTGATTTATTATCTGCATTTATGTCTCCTCGTTCCTCAATTGCTGTGTCATCAGGATCGTCGTCGTTGTTATTTTCTATTTCATAGTCTCATTCATCCTGCAAATACTTATGCAATATTATGAAGTACAGCACAACATATGATTATTTTAGGTACGTTCTTTATTGCCAGTCTTATCCTATTTGCGACTATTGGAAAGCGCTGTTTTATTTGGCCAAATACCCGTTCTATTACTACTCGTTCTTTTGAATGTAATGTATTGTATTGCCGTTCTAATTGAGTTTGTGGCTGTCTAAATGGTGTTAAATGCCATGGAGATATACCACATCCGCTGTTCCGCAGCAAACAGACATTTCCTTGAAATATTGCAAGTTTTTGTTGAACAGAACTTTGTCTCCAAATCCTACTATCGTGCACACTACTTCCAGGCCATTGCACGTCTATACTTGTGATCCTTTCCATTGCATCACATGTCATCTGAACATTTAATGAAGCAACATTTTTTCCAATTATGTACTCATCGACAAACTGCCCGCCAGGTTTTTTAATTTGTATATGGGTACAATCAAGTGCGCCAATTACGGTGGGAATTCTGTATTTTTCCATCCAACTTGTCTTAGCTTCATTTAACTGTCGTTCAGTTGTTAGAAACATTATCCATTGATCTGACTTCTCCATCATTTTTTTTTGCAACATATTCTATAGTCTTACAAACTGTTGTTCTATCAACACCAAAATCATTTGCAACACCATTTTGAAAACCAGGGTCACTAATATGCCGAAGAAATATTTCCATATATTTTTTTGAAGAAAGTACACCACCTCGAGTTTCGTTGCTATATGGTAAGAAATAGTTCGTAATGAGCTCAATATTTTCATTTTGGAACCTTAAAAGACGTTTTGCACAATTTGGACTTACATCTCTACAATCACGATATTGTTTAATTTTACGAATATTCATAAATGCTGCCATAATTTACAAACTTTAAATTATAAATCTTATGGTAAGGTAGCATCAAATCAACCTTGCGAAAATAAAAGTATTTACTTAATAAGTTAAGTTTTCATTTGCTGTTATTCACCCTGACCGTAAGTAAACACTTAAAATAGTTGCTTTAGGAGTAATAAAAGCTTAACTCGAGATAGCAAGTGTTTGCTTGACAAGTAGAACTAAAACTTTTATTATTCACTTACTGTCAAGAATGTTCCTAAAAATTAGAAAGTAAAAACATTTACTCTCTTTTATTCACCTCACCCATTGTCAAACATAGATTTTTCATTTCTGTCTTATACGTCAAGCAGTAATAAAAAGAGCAATATTTGATAATTCTACTCATCGTCGAGTGAAGGCCTTCCTTAATATGTTATTGGTTCTCGTTATTCAGTTGTGTCCGGCCAGTCTTTTTATGTCATCTGACCATCTAGTCTACCTCTACTTCTTTTGTTTCTCCATGGTCTCCATACTGTTGAATAAGCCAACATTGATTAGTAATGCCTCCGATACATTTCTGAGCGCTCTCAGCAATTTCATATATTTTCCTAAATTCCCTCCTATACTTGTTATGTGCAGGGGCATAGCGAAATGCCATTTAATTTGCTCGGACGTTCCCCCCCTTACAACAGAACTTTGATTTTCTTAATGGAAATTCATTGCTTTAGCTTTTCCGGGGAGGGTCGGTTGGCAAAAAGGAATTTCAGAGATTTAATTAAATAATTTAATTAAAAAAAATAATTCGTGCAAACGGTCCCCGTCCGCCCGAATCGTATCTTCTAAAAGGAGCGACGCTCCACACCTGCATGATTTTCACAACAAAACATTGGACACCTGAGTGAAGATTATACGATTTTCAACATTCCGCGGCCATTCTGTGTCCGTTCTCTTCTCGTATATACGACGTTTTGTCTTCTTTTTCATTCTTCTTCTTCTTAAAATGCCTTCGCCATCGGCCTTTATGTACTCGAACGATTTTGATTCTCGGAACCGCCGGACAACTGTCATTTGCATTATCAGGTGTGTGTGAAAATATTCCCTTAGGAATGGACGCATTAAGGATATCGAGATCGTCAGATAACAGATTGATGTCCTATAAGAAATTCTTAATCTGACAACGTTGCACTAGTATGTGTAGAAAACTACTAAAAATTTGGCAACATTCGAAGATAATATAGTCTATTTTTTCTTAAAGAGACTCTAGATAGTGACAAATTAAACCCCAATTCACTGCAACTGTCATGTTACGTCAAAAAATATTAACTAGCCTATAAAAGCCAAGCCTAAAATAGCGTCCATCCACTTCCATTTTAAAAGCCAGAACTGTCATTTTTTACGTCGTAAATACTAGGTCTTATAGTAGTTGAAGTGACATGTCAGTTCTTTAGAGCACTTAAAGTTATTTGCTATTCGTTTTATCACCTTCAGTTAATTAAATTTGTTTCTTCCAGGCAGTTGAGCGTATTCCGATATTTTTTTGGATATTTCGAACATTTAATTCTTACTAGCAGTTAACTAGTTCAGAATGATTTAAAAACTATCTGCTCAGACGCCCTCAGAACAAGCAGGGTTTATGCCGGGTCATGGAATACGAAATCAACTTATGAACCTACCAGAAATGATAGAAAAAGCATACCTACTGCAGTTATGTCTTGTTTCCTTGACTACACCAAAGCCTTTGACACCGTACAATGGGGACTATGGACCATCCTGAGTGAGATGGAGATCTTGTACATTCAAATAGAAGCGAAATCCACAGATTTCGCCATCGGAAAAATTGTGAGACAAGGCTGCATTCCCGCCTCAATTCTCTTCAACATACATGGTAAATAAATTATTAGAAAAGCTCTAGAAAACTGGAGAGCGGAGTATCTATTGCTGGCGGAAAAAAAGTGTCAAAGCTACGATATGCACATGACATGACCTTTCTTGTATAAAACGAACACGAAATGTTTGAAATACTTCAACGAGTTGCTAGAAATCAGGCTTAAGACTAAACAGGACAAAATTGATTATGGACAGATCTTTATGTCGCTTCGACTCATTTACGACTTAGAAACCAATGACACTGTCATTTATCTTGTCGCAAACACACGAACGTAATAAATATACCTGGACTGTCAATTCAATGAAAAGTAAATTACCACTACTCGGAGGCCTCCATTTTACGTGATTGTGTCCTTTCGATGTTGATCACTCTGACAAATTTCAGTTGTGCCAATTGTAGGAAAACAAAACAATTAAAGTTTTTGAGAGGTTATGTTTACAAATAAATGGATAAAAAAACGGAAAGTTACATTTAGTTAAGGATTTAAGATAGTTGCGTTAGATCTGTGATTTTTCTTCTACTTTAAGAATTTCGTTAATATTTATGAAAGAAAGTAATACTCACCTAAAATGAGACAAAGTTTCAATTAACTTGGGATAGATGTATGCACTTTAAAATATTTGTTTTATTATTCTGATAAATTTGAATCTTATAAATCCTAATACCATGAAAATGATGATCTTCATTTAAATTTTTGCTTGTATTTACTTAAGAAATTCAGTTAAAAACACTTTTATTTTCTTTCTATTTTTACTGTTACGACTTTTACTTTCCTTCTACGTACAGTATTTCCACATTAATAGGTACAACCATCCATAAAAATCAAAATATAGATGATTTTATGAGGGTTTGTAGTTAGCAAGGGTTTATATAGTAAAAATAAACAATGCTATATATGTATTATTCTATCATAAACACAGACAATTTACAATAATTCGGTTTTGAGAAACAGTGAACCAAATACGTTGGCCGGCCACTAGTGATTGGCCACTTTTACAAAATTCCGAAATAATAAGGTTTTTAAAAATGAAAAGGAAATATTATTATTTGCATTGCAATCTGGCATCATTGCAACAATGTGTTGTTCGAAGCTTAACAGGTGCATCCTGTTTTAAGGATTTTACAAGGAATTTGTTAAGGGAAGCTATAAACAAGGTTAGTTATCCTGGGTAATAGTATTGTTCTATATTTGTATATTACACTTTTATAGCGATTTAGAAGGGTATTTCTTAGATTGGTGGTTTCAAAAGTAAGGTTATATATTTTGGCGGTAATATTTAGTGACCAACGACTGTGTTTAAAAAAATTCCCGTGTTATAATGATTGGCCTGCCGATCCAATATTCCTTTACATACACAATCCTTTGGAGATGCTTCTGAACAACAATTACCACAGGACAATTTATTGTCTAAAGAAACTGACACCTCAATAGCAAAATACTTTTTTTGGCCAAAAACTCCAGAAAGAAATGGTAAAAAAACAAACAGAAAGGTTGCCTTTTGTGCTCCACTTCTTCGGATCATCAAAATGCAGAGAGGCGTAAAATTGAAGAAAAAGCAAAGCAAGAAAAAATTAAATTAGAACGGAAACAAAAGCGAATTGATGCAAAAGCTAACAAACAAACAAGTCAAAAAACAAAAACACCAAGATCAAAGTAATTGAAAAAATGCCACAAAAGACAATTCTGAGAGCAAAAAAAGTCAAACTGTTCTAAAGAAAAAAGAAATTGTTGCTTTATCTACTGACAAACGAGTAGACCAAATTGGAAGCAGCAGCAAAGAAGTTTTATTATGATCTAAATAATAGTTCCCGAGATCTGAACGTTGATGCAGGTGACACTGTAGATATTTTAAAGGCAGATACACTTTCCAGTCACACAATTAAAAGCACTACTTTAAAAAGTGGAGTTAGAGTGCACATACCAGAAGTAATTCGCCCCAAAGATGATAGTCAAGAATTATTCACAGAACAGAACCAATTTCCTTATTCTGTAGAGGAAAATATTAATCCCACATTTGATGACACATTTTTTGATGTTTTGTGGATATGCTAATTTGGAAACCAGGATAGAAAAACATGCTGGTGAGTCGGCTAAAAGAAAGTAATTTTTTGAAACTGATAGGTATCCAGAACAGGAAAAAATACGTATTCTCTCAGATACAACAGTGAAACACTCAGAAGACACGAAACCATCTGTAAATAATCTCTTGTATACATACTGTTTATGTTATTCTTGTTCGTATTATACGACTAAATCCAAAGTTGGAATAAGATGTCAATTTTGTGTTAGAAATGATCATAAGGGCACTTGTGCAAAGACATTGAAAACTTAGAAGATTTTGTGTGCTCTACATGCTATAACAAAAAAAAAACATAAAACAATAAATAAATTTATAATGGCCAATAACTATATTTGTATGGCCATTAACTGTGAAGGTTTATAAGTTTTTAAATTTCTGTTTATTTTCTATACCCAATGTTATTTTACTTAAAATAAATTGATTTTTTGTAAAATTTGGTGTTTTCTTAGCAGTCCAGGTATATTTATTAAGTTCGTGAGCTAATACAGGAGGATTCCAAACCAGAAGGATTGAAATAACAAAAGAAGCTTTTGGCAGACTATTAAAAATCTGGAAAGACCACAATATCCGGAATGACCAAGATGAGACTTCTCAAACACCGGATATCCATCGCAACCTATGGATCAGACACTTGAAATATAAAAGGGTTATGTTTTTAATATGTAGTAACTAGTCTCCGTTTTATTTTATCAATGTAAATGTTTAATTTCTACCATTGACTTGTATCATGTAGTGTTGTTGTAGTGAATACATAATTAACACAAACGAGAAACACGTGTAATTCTTTGACCTTATATTTCAATATATTTGAGACCTATGACTTGAAGTTTCATTTATTAATTAATTAGTTAGCAACATTATGTTCTTTTCGGTTACACCAAAGTATACTCGTATGTCAATTACGTTAATTGAAATGAAACACTTTATGTCAAATAAACACAAATGACAACGTTAGATTTTAACAGTATCAAGAACCTGGAAAAACATTACAATGGTTTGAAATGACTGGAAGACATTAAAAAAAATATAATGACACCTGAAATGTTTATTTGTATGACTATATTTATAAAAGCTTTTAAGGGTTAATATGTGTTTTCCCAACCAAGAAACCGTAATTAAAAACTCATAATACTGTTGATATTAACGTTTAAAGGTAAACAAAAATCAATAATTCCACTTGACCTTTCTATACGTGTTTACGATTGCATGTCTCTGTAACTTTAACCTTTTCAATTTCTTTGTGTACAAGAGGTTGATGGAAGGGCAATCAACAGTTTTTTTTTCAATATTTATTTCCTTATTGTAGATATTTATAACGTGGCATTGATTGACTGTTAAGGATAAGGGTACAACAATTTATTCTGGAGTCAATTATTTTTATGTTTAGTGATATTTAATTTTACGTTCGAGGGTAAAAGGACACATCCACAACAAAAAAAAATCGAATTCTTAGGTGTTTAAATGAAATGGTGGCAAAAAAGAATCGTCATGAGTGGATTCAAATCTACCAGGATTGCTCAAGCAGTTATTTGTTTTTCATTTAACTTTAATGTATTCATAAATGTCTGTTTTACCAATTTTTGCTCCAGATTAAAAAAAAAATTCCAGGCATTGACCGTATTTTTTGAATATTGGGAATTAGGAGCTTTTTTCTTTTATTCCAGGTTTCTGCTTTTCATTTGTACGTCTTATATGTAGGTGTGCCATTTATAATTTGTTTATTTATTTCTTATTTTTGTTCAAATTAAACGGCTTGAAAAAAAGATTCACCTTGAGTGGATTTATTTAAATCTACCAGGACTAATCAAAAAAGCTTTTTTTTCATTTCTAAATTATTTATAAAATTATGGTTTTCCAACTTTAACTCCTGGCGATATTTTCTTATTTTCGAGGCTTTTGGAGGTATTTTCTACATCTTCCAGGCATTGAAATTATTTTTGCATATTGTCCAAGCTTCTGCCAACTTTTCCATCTCATTTGTGTTATCACCACTTGACAACAAGAACCAGGCAAAATTTTTAAAATCATTAGGAACCCATAAAAAGGATGACTATTTCTTTGGGTATCGGGTTACACAAATGGATCTAGGGCAACTTGAACCCAAATAAGGAACACTTGGGTTTTGGCCTGAAAAGCGTGCACTTGTCGGATACAGAACCCTATTTTAGCTTAATTTAGTCGTTTGCGTTTATATTAATATTTTTATTCTTTTATTCTCTTCTGTCTTAATCTGATTTCATTGTAATAAAATCCGTGTGTTATTTAGAAATCGTCTTAATTATTTTTGAGTTTTACATTTGTCTATTTTTTCGTATTTTTTTAAACTTTTTCCACAGTTGAACAAGGATAAAAGTCATGTTATTCCAGGCATTTAACGTAATTTCTTATAACATCTTTTGAAGGTAATTTGTATATTTTATGTACCTATGTATTAATGATTTTTCATTTTACATTCGATATCCATACACTTGCACAAAAATTAAAATTTCACACATTTCAAATTGGGAATAAAAAAAGGGTTTTTCAATTTTTGTTCCAGATAACATTTTCTTATTTTATTAAATCAAATCAAAATAAGCTCTATTGCTATAACCAGATATCTTTTGTTAACAAAGCAACTAAAATTAAATATAAACAATTGTAATAAGATGAATCACATATTCGCTTTTATATTTTAGACACACAGTCTGGAATAAAAATTTAAATAAAAATCTATACAAAGAAAAATCCAGAATTATGGATCGAAACAAAAACATGCCCTGTAGACCCCTGTCAAATACTTTTTGAGACTATGTTTAAAGCCATCAAGTATTACAACCTCTTTGATGTTGTATAATGATTGAATACCTTAATACCCTCGTAAAAAAATTGATTTTTAAATAAGAGTGGACATAACGTCGGCTTGAAGATGCAAATTTCCTAACTCCAAAATTTTAAATTATTCAGGAGATGCAAAAAACTTGTCAGAATGAGAAAAAATAATAAAACAAGATAAGTTTCCAAAATATTTTATTTTGTTTAATGCTTGAACATAGAAATGTATTGCTCTTGTCAAAAATAGGCTTTATTCTTGAAATATTGGGAGTTAGGTAATATGCGTTCCATGAGCATGGGTTCGCAACAGGAAATAGGCAATAATCTGATTCATTAAAACTTAATTATAAAAAAACTTTAAAGACGCAAGCAAAAGACAAAAAGAAAGGCATTTTACAAATGTGGTAGTTATCATAAGGAATTGAAGATTTAAGGTCCATTGAGTTTTGAAATTTTTCAGGTTTAATTAGTATTGGAGTCGGATGCATTAACGGCAACTCTTCTAAATTCCAGATTTTTTTATCTTTTTTCGTCATTCTATAAGGCAAAGGCATCCATTCTTCTGTATGCCTGATTTTAAAGAGAATTCCGTGTTCATTATACTGAAGTGCTCTAACGTTTGTTACAGTAGGATCACCTGACGA
The DNA here is from genome assembly GCF_022605725.1 of Anthonomus grandis grandis. Classification (NCBI taxonomy): domain Eukaryota; kingdom Metazoa; phylum Arthropoda; class Insecta; order Coleoptera; family Curculionidae; genus Anthonomus; species Anthonomus grandis. Next base: position 6,528,968 of record NC_065549.1, read on the forward strand.
TCTACCAGGACGGATGGAACTAATGTATTGAACATCTTGAAAGTTTTTGAAATATGTATGATCCAAGTACTCCATCACGTAGGGTTTCGGATTAATTCAGATGTAATCCCATGCTTTTGTGCAAAGTTGAAAAGTGCATTGGCAAGAATTGCATTTCTGTTTTGTCCAGTGCAACCATCACTGTACAAAATGACTTTACTAGTAGAGTTGTTTTGGGGTATAATATTAGTCTCTAAAAACTTGTAAATGATGGTAGCAAATGTGTTGGCAGTTTGTCCGGCATGACCCTCATGCCAGAGGAAACAATATCCATCCAAGAATTTAATGTCCATAATTGTAAAATTATGGACTATTAATTTTGTTTTATAATATAGAGCGCTGACGTTAGATTTTGGACTCAGTAGAACTGATTGCAAATCCATTGAAAATACTTTTACATCTTCTTTTGTTTTGTCAACCTCTTTTTCCTTTCGTGCCTCCTCCTTTTTCTTCTGATGTTCTTGATAGGTAGCTTCGTCGATATTTCCAGTCTTGTAACCCACACACGTATCACATTCATCCTTTTTAGGTGAAAAAAGTGCTAAATTAAAATCGTCGAAACTGTTATTAAATGCTGCAATAGATAGCGGTTGTGAATCGTTTTTCTACACCAGTCATTCTTATAAAACCGATATAATTCCATTTTTGTTTGCCAAGATCTTTCAAGGTATAATTTCTTTGTGCTCTTTAGACAATAATCTGACTCTAGTTTTGGAAAAACTTTAAAGAAATTGCACAAATTTTCTTTTTGTGTGTCGATTTTCGCTTTTCGATTCACTATTTGGGAGGAATTATTATCACGCGTATCATTAAGGTCATCATCCACCAAATCATTTGCAGTGTGATGTGATTTATTTTTTTCAATCAACCAATGTGCAACAGTTCTTGGTGCAATTGAAAGAGTATTGCAAAACATTGTTTTGCACACTCTTATCTTGGATGTTGTATGAAGAAAATAAATATAGGAAAATTCCCTTCTTGACTCGTTCTCTTTTTTTTCGGTCCCTAGCTCTTGAAGTACTTTTCTTTTCAACCAGCGCAGCGTTCTTATAAACAATTGTTTTTCGTTCCACAAAAAATTCCAAAATCTTGTAAAAATTTATGTTCTTTGATCTTCTGTTATCTCATTGCACTTTATTACTGGTTTTTGTGACTTACCATTACTGCATTTACATCTCGGTCCTATAGCTTTTGCTTTTTTTTAATATCATAATTCCATTTTTCTTCTTGCTTTTGTTTTCCAAAATATTCATTTCCTTCTTGTCTCAAAATCTTATTTTTATTTTTCTTCCATTCCTTTTGATCTACATGACGTCTCTTTCTGCGTGTCCGTGAAGGGGTTTCGATTGGAGTGTTATTTTGTAGCTCTTCTAGTACTTCATTTTCACTTGAACTTGTTTCATTTTCACTGGGTTCATAAGATTTATCTGAATGACTAGAAGAAACTTCAATAACTTCATCTTCCAAAATGGAGGTTGGGACTTCTTCACCATGAATTGATTCTGGAACGAAATTCTGACGATCTTCTGGTTCAATGTTGATTTCATCTTCAGGAAAATTTGAGGAGATAAAATTCAGGTTAGCAACTTCTTCTTCAGCCAGGGTGAGTAAATCATCATCAGTAATTAAATTGTCGTCAGCTAATAAGTGGTTATTAGATGCTGAGGAGCTTGCTAGATTAGTACTATCAGTTAAGAGTGTAGATAAATCCTCATTTTGATCGAAAGTATCACAAAATGTTAAGAAATCTCTTGTTACATCTCTTTCGGAATCGCTTTGTCTGTTGGCCTTTTCCTGGGTGTTCTGCTTAGCCAATAAAAGCATTTTCATTGCACGGGATTGCGGATTCATTCTGAAATATACCGCGTTAATTAGAAAGTATATTTTTATGTAGCTAAGCAAAAATTCATAATGTTAGTTTTTTATAAGCCAAATTTTGAATTAGATTTTCTATAGGTATTATAGGGGAAAAATATTAATAGGTACTTTTGTGTTTTTCATCAAAACTATAAATAATGGCTTATCTCCTATCCAAACTAAGTAAGTATAAGATGAAAATTGCCTAACTCCAACACGATATTTTAACATCAGATTTACCCAAGAATGCACAAAACTTAAATACTAAATTTATGTTCTCTAGATAATTTGAACGTCAAAGGTAATTAAAGCATTAAAAAAATTATCGATACTTACCTCAGATATTGTTTTATGTACATAAAATTAAAAACAACAACGTTTCACCTGTTATTACCATTACACACTGGGAGTTAGGCCAATTGCGTATTGTTGAAAATTAAGCCGGAGATTCAGTCTCTGAAAAATTTGAAATTTCATGATTTAGATCACAGACATCAATCAGGTAGAACGTCATAAACCTCTTGTTGGTTGGACCAGGTACATGACACAAGCATAGCATCATTATTGGCATCAACATGGGATGACATTCAAATCTGAAATTTTGATCCAGGATGTATTTTCTATATCTTCAAAGCATTGGAAGTGTTAACGTATGTCTCCAGGCTTCTACAGACTTTTCACACTATACCATTTTTATATCTTCCAAGGATTTGAATGAATGCTTCGCTTTATTCCAGGCTTTTGGATTCAGTGATTTTGCATTGGGTCAAACGGATGCGCACACTTGCACAAAGATAAAATTCCCACACATTAAAAATACGCCAAAACAAAAAATTAAAACCTCAGGTGTTTAAATTAAACGACGGCAAAAAAGAATCGCTCCGAATGGATTCAAGTATACCGGGACTAATCAAGAGAATCAGAATTTAATTTTTTCAATGTTCAGTTTCCAATTTCTTATTTTTAATAAGCCTTATACCATCCTCTCAGTCTTTATAATCCAAAAAAAAAATCAAAACCCAAAAAATGTGTGTATTTTCCAATCATAAAGTGAAAATTCCCAAAACAAACGATGTCTTCGTGACCAGTCCCGATACGGATTCTCCACGGTACCATCATCACAAATCGGCTCGGTACAACCCATTTAAAAAGCCATCCACCTGCACCAGTAGACAAGAAGGGAAAACCAGTCGGATACGGTGTTCTTGTGCGAAAGACAAGGAGGCGATCATGGCGACAGTGTGTCGTGGAATGCGGCTGAAACGTATATTTTACCTGTTGTTGTGTTGGTTGTGTGGTTAGAATAGGTTAGCTTCTCTTTTAGGAAATGGGCAGGAGTTTTATGCTAATGACCGGCATTTTGGACCGATTTATACCCCGGTGATGGTGGACAGTTTTTTTTCTTTTTGGGGAATATTGAATTGATTCACGTGCCTTTGTAGTTTGTTTATCAGTTAGAAGTTACACTGTTGATTTCGTGTCATCCTTCACCCAGTCGACACGTGGTTGTTCTTTGTCCTTTTCTGTCCTTCAAAAAGTTCTTAGTAGCAGAAGAAAAAGATTTTTTAATTACGTAATTACATTGAACGAAAAATCTATCTGTTTTTTTATTTTTTAATTTGATAGTAAAGTATTATAAAGTAAAGCTTATCATATGTGTGGTGTCCCAATTTTGCAGTACAGAAAGAAAGAGGAAATACTTTTTATCTCAATTTCTTTAAGGGAGAAAAAAATGTTTTTCTTCCAGGCAGTTGGAAAAAATAAATAAAATAAAATAAAATATTTTAATTTAATTCTGAATAATTTATTTTTAATATTCTCTGCTTAATATTTTCTAGTTGTTTTGAAAACCGGACATAAATGACATGTCTACGAAATATGAATTATTATTTTAAAAGCCTGGAATAACATTTAAAAAATTATTCCAAAAGTCTGGAATCTATAAAAATATTGTTTGAAATGCCTGAAAGAATTAAGTCATTAGTTCAAATCTTTTAGGAGAATAGCTTCTGAAACCTGCAATAAAATAAAAAAAATATTTGAAATGCTTGAAATACAATAAAAGAATTATTCCAAAAGCCTGGAATGCTTCGATCTATTGACTTTAAGATCTTGGAATAAATATAAAAAAACCTGTACTAAATGAAATATTTATTTCAAAAAGTCTGGAATATATGATATACATTATATTATTTGATATACATTATATTATTGACATTGTATTATTTGAGATGCCTGGAAGAAATAGGTTATGACTTCTTCTATGTCAATTTATTGATTTCAAAAGTTTGAAATAACAATAAAAAATTTACTGCTTATGTCTAAAATAAAATTAAAAAAATATTTCAAATGCCTGGAATAATATAAATTAATTATCCCATGAAATATATATAAATTATTATTTGAATTACCTTAAAAAAATAAGTCATTAGCTCAAATGTTTCGAGAGAATTACTTCAAAAACCTGGAATAAATAAATTGAAATATCATTTTAAGTGCCTGAAATAAAATAAAACAATTATTCCAAAAGGCTAGAATATATTTATATTTAAATACCTGAAACTAATAAATTATGACTTTATCCCTAGGTTAGTTAATAGTTCAAACACTTGGAATAAAATATAAAAGGATTCAATTGTATGGAATGAAATTTAAATAATACTTAAAATGTCTAAAATGATATTTTAAAAAATAATATAGAAATTAAGAATGCCTCGAAAGATCGGCTTTAAAATCCTGGAATATATGATGTAATATTTTATGATAATGTTTAGGAGAAATAAGCTCTGATTTCATCTGTCTAGAAGTAGTAGCTTCAAAAAGTTGGAATAAAATAAAAAAATATATTTTAAATATCTGGAATAAAATAAGATAATTATTCCAAAAGCCTGTAATATATAAAATATTATTTTAAATACCCGAAAGAAATTAGTTATGACTTTATCTGTCTCGAAGTTTTGGCTGCAAAAACCTAAAATAACAATAAAAAACAAACTCAAATGCCTAAAATAACATAAAAGAACTATTTCAGAAGCCTGGAATAGAAGAAGTAAGTTGTGATTGTGTCTTAAATTATTGATTTCAAAAAGTTGGAATAAAATAAAAAAAATATATTTTAAATGCCTGGAATAAAATAAGATAATTATTCCAAAAGCCTGTAATATATAAAATATTATTTTAAATAGCCGAAAGAAATTAGTTATGACTTTATCTGTCTCGAAGTTTTGGCTGCAAAAACCTAAAATAACAATAAAAAACAAATTCAAATGCCTAACATAAAAGAATTATTTCAGAAGCCTGAAATACCTACATAGAATATATTTCGAAATATCTAGAAGAAATAGGTTATGTTATGTTTATTATTATGCTTCTACCTGTATCAAAGTATTGATTTTCAAAACCTGGAATAACAATAAAAAATTACATATCTGAAATAAAATTTAAAAAAATATTTCAAATATGTGAAATATGTATAAAGGATATATTTCGAAATATCTAGAAGAAGTAAGTTGTGATTTCATATGTCTCAAATTATTTATTTCAAGAACTTAGAATAAAATTAAAAAATTAATTCACATGTTTGGAATTAAATTTTTAAAAATAGTTCAATTATTTTAAATATTAACTGGAAGAAATAAGTCTTAATTTCATTTCTCTAGAAGGAGTAGCTTTAAAAGTTGGAATAAAATGAAAAGAATATTTCAAATACCTAGAATAAAATAAAATAATTATTCCAAAATCCTGGAATATGTACATAGAATATATTTCCATATATCTGGAAGAAATAAGTTACGATTGCTCCTGTTTCAAAATATTGACTTCAAAAACTTAAAATAATAAGCCTGAAATACACATATAGATTTTATTTCAAAATATCTAAAAGAAATAAATTATGACTTCATGTGTCTCAAATTATTGACTTCAAAAACTTGGAATAAAATTAAAAAATTACTTCACATGTCTGAAATAATTATTTCTAAAATATTTCAAATGCCTGGAATATATAAAATATTATTTGATATACCTGAAAGAAAAAAGTTGTGATTTTATTTGCCTCGACTTTAAAAACCTGGAATTAAAATAAAAAGTAAAATCAAATGTCTGAAATAAAATATAGGAATTATTACAAAATCGTGGTATTTGTATATGGCATATATTTCGAAATATCTGTAAGAAATAAGTTGTGATTTTATGTGTCTCAAATTATTGATTTCAAAAACCTGGAATATAAAATAATATTATTTTAAATATTAACTGGAAGAAATAAGTCTTAATTTCATTTCTCCAGAAGGAGTAGCTTTAAAAAGTTGGAATAAAATGAAAAGAATATTTCAAATACATAGAATAAAATAAAATAACTATTAAAAAACCCTGGAATATGTACATAGAATATATTTCCAAATATCTGGAAGCAATAAGACTTCAAAAACTTAGAATAAAAAGCCTGAAATACGCATATAGATTTCTTTTTTAAATATCTAAAAGAAATAAGTTATGACTTCAGATGTCTCAAATTATTGATTTCAAAAACCTGGAATAAAATTAAAAAATTACTTCACATGTCTGAAATAATTATTTCTAAAATATTTCAAATGCCTGGAATATATAAAATATTATTTGATATACCTGAAAGAAAAAAGTTGTGATTTTATTTGCCTCGACTTTAAAAACCTGGAATTAAAATAAAAAGTAAAATCAAATGTCTGAAATAAAATATAGGAATTATTACAAAATCGTGGTATTTGTATATGGCATATATTTCGAAATATCTGTAAGAAATAAGTTGTGATTTTATGTGTCTCAAATTATTGATTTCAAAAACCTGGAATAAAATTAAAAAATTAATTCACATGTTTGGAATAATTTTTTTTTAAATAGTTCAAAAGCATGGAATATAAAATAATATTATTTTAAATATTAACTGGAAGAAATAAGTCTTAATTTCATTTCTCCAGAAGGAGTAGCTTTAAAAAGTTGGAATAAAATGAAAAGAATATTTCAAATACATAGAATAAAATAAAATAACTATTAAAAAACCCTGGAATATGTACATAGAATATATTTCCAAATATCTGGAAGCAATAAGACTTCAAAAACTTAGAATAAAAAGCCTGAAATACGCATATAGATTTCTTTTTTAAATATCTAAAAGAAATAAGTTATGACTTCAGATGTCTCAAATTATTGATTTCAAAAACCTGGAATAAAATTAAAAAATTACTTCACATGTCTGGAATAATTATTTCTAAAATATTTCAAATGCCTGGAATATATAAAATATTATTTGAAATACCTGAAAGAAATAAGTTGTGATTTTATTTGCCTCGACTTTAAAAACCTGGAATTAAAATAAAAAATAAAATCAAATGTCTGAATTAAAATAAAAGAATTATTACAAAATCGTGGAATTTATACATGGCATATATTTCAAAATATCTGAAAGAAATAGGTTATGACTCCATCTGTCTCAAAGCATAGACTTCAGAAACCTGGAATAAAATTAAAAAATTAATTCACACGTTTGGAATCATTTTTTTTTAATAGTTCAATAGCATGGAATATAAAATAATATTATTTTAAATATTAACTGGACGAAATAAGTCTTAATTTAATTTCTTTAGAAGAAGTAGCTTTAAAAGTTGGAATAAAATGAAAAGAATATTTCAAATAAAAATTGAATAAAATTAAATAATTATTTCAAAACTCTGGAATATGTACATAGAATATATTTTCAAATATCTGGAAGGAATAAGTTACGATTGCTCCTGTCTCAAATTATTGACTTCAAAAACCTGGAATAAAATTAAAAAATTACTTTACATGTCTGGAATAATTATTTCTGAAATATTTCAAATGCCTGGAATAAGTATATAAAATATAATTTGAAATACCTGAAAGAAATAAGTTGTGATCTTATTTGCCTTGACTTCAAAAACCTGGAATCAAAATAAAAAGTAAAATCAAATGTCTGAAATAAAATAAAAGAATTATGTATTACCAAATAGTGAAATTTGTATTTGTATGGCATATATTTCGAAATATCTGGAAGAAATGGGTTATGACACCATCTGTAGTATTGATTTCAAGTATTGACTTCAAAAACCGGAAATAATTACTAAACATGTCTGGAATAAAATTTAAAAATATATTTCAAAAGCCTGGAATACATAAAATATTGATTTAAGTAAGACCAGGAAAAAACAGGTCCTAATTTTATATGTCTAAAAGCAGTGGGTGAAATAAAATAAAAAAAATATTTTAAATGGGTAGAATAAATAACTTATGATTTCATCTAACTCAAAAGATTGGCGCTAAATCCAAGATGAAAAATTAAAAAAAAAAATTCTTCAAATGCCTATAATATAATAAAATGATTATTTCAAAAGCCTAAAATATATAAAATATTATTTGAATTAACTGAAAGATGAAATAACTGAAGAATGATTTCATCTGTCTCGAAGGATTGACTTCAAAAACTTGTAAGAAAAATAAAAAATTATTTCAAATTCCTGAAATAAACTAAAATAATTTTTTGAAAGGGTTGAAATATATAAAACATTAGACTTAAAATACCTAAAATAAATAAATTATGAATTTATTTGTTTCTAAGGAATTACTTCAAAAACCTGGAATAACATGAAAAATGCACATGTTTGGAATAAAACATTAAAAAATGTTCCAAAAGCCTGGAATATATAGATTAGACTTAAAGTACCTGAATAATATTTATCTGTTTCCAAGCTTCGAAAACATACAATAAAATGAAAAATGAGTTTAGATGCTTAAAGTAAAAAAAAAAATTCTTCTCAAATACCTGGAAAAAAAGTGAAAATCTGATTTGAAAATTGGAATTCTGGAGTAGTTTGCCTATTGTAAGGAGCCTATTCTAAAAATCATGAGGTTAAAAAATGGAATCTAAACAAAAACGATCCGAGATGAGAGGATTAATAAAAATATAACCACCTTCCAACCAATTTTATCACGAAACGTTACAAAGACCTTAAACGCCATATATTTTACTAAAATAACGATTTTTATCTTAATCGATACAAAATGTTTGTCCTTTCGATAAGTTTAAACGAGTTCAGTGGTTTTTTTACTCAATATTTTGATAACCCCCTGTCAAACCTTCCAGCCCTAATCGCCGAGATTTATTAGCCCCAGACATCGTAATTTAAGTTTAAGTTGTTTAGATTAGAAACTTGTATAATATTTGGGTGGCTTTAGATATATTTTTTCTAATACTTTTGTATTGATTAGGACAGTTATTAATCCGTATAATAATGAAACACATCCACATATACCTATTTGTATGTATATTGTGTCATATGGTCACCATGGTTTTATCTATTTAGAAAAGTCATATGGCTTATTGGTCATATGTGTGTCCAGCGTATAAAGAAAAGGTGTCATATGGTAGTTCATACAGATGGTTTTCAATTACTTGAGGGCACATGTTGGGTAAGAAAATTAAGTAGTATGAATGATGTAAATCGTCAAATTGATTTATTTTTTTTTTAGAATTTCAAGTTGATTGATCATAGATATTTGTTAGAATTTGTTGAAACTTATATAATCCTACTACAGTAAGCCAAAACACCTGTTTTAATTCATCGTTTGTACTGCAGTACCCAAAGGCAGACCGCCAAAGAAAACCATCCCATTCCATCCCTCCGATCCATACCAACACAATAAGAATTTAAAAAAAAAACGTGAGAAAATGCGACGACAGTCCAAATATTTTCGACAAAAAAGGGAATTTCAAATAAATACTTATTCCCAGAACCGAGTCGAACGTCGTACAGGTAGTTGTACTTGTCCGCCATATAATACCATCGCGTTCGCTACCATAAAAGGTTTACAAGTCCCATAGTATATATGGGAATGGTATCGGCACAGTACTTTTCTTATTTCTTACGTCTTTGACGGCTTAGATGGGCTTTATGGGAAAATATGTCTTGGAGAACGTTCGTGTAACACCCTAATACCTTCTATGGTAGAATGATAATTTTTGAAGAATTTATGTACTTATGACCTTAAGTATGATATAGATGCATTTTTTTATTATCGACTTAAATATTAGTAACATTTAAAATTGTAAGCTTCATCGACCAGGAATTATATACAGGATAGTAAAATATGTTGGATCATTTTAATACGATCCTTTATAATTCTTGAGCCTAAAATGAGTTTTTATGTCCAAAAAGGGGTGAAAAATGGGAGAACGCAGAAAATGATGCCATATGTACAAACTACTTAACCTTAGTCTTACCTGAACATCTCATAAAATCTCTAACCCATTTATTTTTTTCTCATAAATCTCTAACCCACTCGCTAGTTCATTGTAAAATGCATATATTGTCCCTTTTGATTTTGGTATGGACCTTATTGTAAATACATAATATTACGTTTTCTAGAAAATAGTTTATTTAGGAACACGGGTTGTACAGCACATGTACAAGTAATCTATGTACTTGCATGTGTATCGGTTTTTTTTTATAAAAATCGCGTTGCACTCCGATTACCAAACAAATTGTTGTAATTTTGAATTATTTGTATATTCATGGAATTTAGTTTCGTATATTCTGTAATAATGTTTAATAATTTTGAATGGTAATAAAAGTATTTTTATTTTATTTTATTTATTTTATTTATTGCTACAGTGATTGTAAATGAAGAACCTTTAAAAAATCTCAATTATTTATCTCTGCAATGATAGTTTTTTATTTTTGCAGTGATTTTTGAAAAATCCTTTAAGCTGCAATTAATAAAAAAATGTTTCTCTTAACGGTTAAAGAATTCTCTCCAATGATTTGCCTTATTTGTGCAGTGATTTTTGTAATATTCCTCAAACTGTTATCACTAAAATTAAAATTCTTAATGGTTTACAAAAATTATTAATTTATTACAGCAGTAATTTTAAAGGTTGAACCCTTTTCAAAATCTCAATTATTTTAATGATATTTTTAGCTTTGCTTATCTTAATCTTTAGTTATTTTATAAATATTGTTTCAGCTGCAATTAATAAAAATTTGTCTCTCTTATCAGTTTGAAGGACAAAAATAATGAATTTCTAGAGTGATTCTAAAGGACTACTAGTTAAAAAAATCTCAATAATTTATCTCTACAATAAAAGTTTTTTTATCTTAGCAGTGATTTTTAAAACATCCTTTGAGCTGCTATTGATAAAAAGACATGTTTCTCTTAACCGTTAAACAAAATAGATAATTTATTTCAACAGTGATTTTAAAGGGCAAACTTAAAAAAAAATCTCTATGATTTATCTATGCAATTATTTTTGTAACATCCCGCGAACTGTAAAAAATAAAAAGATCTGTCTTAAAGCATTAAAAGATTTATTGATTTATTTCAGTTATTTATCTCTGGAATCATCTTTCTACTTTTGCAACTGACCTTTAATCATTCTTTAGTTATTTTAATAGAAATATTTCTTCAGCTGCTATAGAGTAATCGTCTTATCGGTTTAAAGCACATGAAAAATTGATTTCTGCAGTAATTCTAAGGGACCAACAGCTACAAAAATATCCATCATTTTTCTCTGCAGTGATATTTTCTTATCTTATTTCTATATTTTCTTTATGGATATTTTAGAGGATTTTTTAAACATTCCTCGAGCTATTATGAATGGAAAAAGTATTCTCTCTAAATGGTTTGAAGAAAATAAATAAATTATTACTGTATCTCTACAGAGATTTTCACGTAATTTTTTGCTCTGGAATTATTAAATTAATGCTTTTCTCTTTTATTTCTTGTAAATATAAATGACGAACCTGAAAGTCTCAATTATTTATCTTTGCGTTGACTTTCTTTATCTCTTTGTTGTACGATTTCTCTCTTTTTCCTTGATCTATAATCAATACAAAAAATTCTCTGTTAATGCCTTAAAAAAATAAATATTGTATTTCAGAAGTGATTTTAAGGGACAAACCTTTAGAAAATCTAAATTTATTATATCTGCACTGGCTTTCTTTATCTGGCTTAAAGGACCTCAATAATAATTTGATTTCTGCAGTGATTCAAAGGGAGAAACAGCTAAAAAAAGAATCTCCATTATTTATCTCTGCAGTGATATTTTAAAGCTTTTTTGAAGCATTTCTCGAGCTACTATGAATAGAAAAAAGTATTTTCTCATATCGTTCTGAAGAAAATATGTAATTTATCTCTACAGTAATTTTTATCTCATTTTTTACTCTGGAATTATCAAAAAAAAAACGGCAAAAAAAAGGTGAAAAGAGAAAACACATATTTGATTACAATATTTTATTATTTCGTCATTATGGGTTCTATAAGCAGAAAAATCACTGCTGTACTCATGAACTTACACAAAAATTGATTTCTCTCTTTAACTTGAATGCCGTAACTATTTATCTCAGCAGTGATTTTTTAAAATTTTTCTTAATCAAGTAAATATATCACTAATAAAAAAAAATATTAGCAAGAAACAGATATTTCTACTTGGATCCGGTAACCATTTATCTTATCAGTGATTTTTCGCCAATACATGTGTGCTGAAGAGAGACGAACACTTTTCGATCCACTGTTATTTTATTATAATTTTAAGTTGTTGTGTTTTTTTCATTTAAAATAGCTATACAGGGCGTTCCAACTTTAATTCTGAAACCTATTTTATGAAGGGAAAATAGTTTATAACCCTATAAATTGAAAGAAGTGACAAACATATTTTTCCAACTATTTACAAAAAAAAAACCCTCTTGTCACAAACGTGTTTATCAATTGCGGAAAACATTTTTTTCCAAATTCTCAGTGCTCTTATCTCGCACCTGATGACACTCTTAAAAGTCATCACCGTTTAAAGTGGATTATTGATCCTGCGATTATCGCACCAAAACCCTGAGAAACCAAATGTTTACCTTACAAATTTTCGAGTTCACGTGAACTTATTCGGCCCTGTTTTGGGTGTATAACACCTGCCGCTGATTTAAATTTAATTACTTATAGTTCAAGAGGATAGTATCGCGATATTTTAGTGAATTGTCCCCATTTACTGTTCTTAGAAATATAATATGTTTTTTTTTTAAATTTGTCAGTCAGGACACATGAACTATAAGTTGTCCTTGTTTGGGTGTAAAACACCTGTTAAAGATACTATATTATAGTTCAAGTAAGTGTGTTTTGTTCTCAATTGAGTGCAAGTGAATCACCGTATTGTTTGGGTTATTAAGTGACATCTGTATTTAATTTTTTGACTGTAACTTGTTAATTGAATGTCAATTTATGTCATTGACAAGGGTTCTTTATCTCAACATTTCGAATAAAAAGTAAAAAAAAAAGTTCAAAATATAGGCATTACAACGTGCTTTTCAAATTAATATAGGTACTTACATACAACGTTTTACTACTTTTGAATTTTAAGAACATTTTAAGACCTCCTTGTTAACAATAAATATGCCAAATGATCTTACACTCTATGAATGTGTTGATACTAAGCATGATTTCTGCATCTTTCTGCGGAATGTTGTAATAGTTAAATTATTTTATGGTAAGGTATTTTCATCTTTTCTTATTGTATTAAAGAAAAGAATTCATTTGCCATTCTGCAATTAAATTCGGCACTCAAGCGATCTGCTGAGTTCACATAGTTGTTCCAATATTTTATACAAAAACAAGGTAGATGACGAGGCAGGCAAAGTAAGCATTCCTAAATTATTATCTAATCTTGGCTCCCGTTAGTTGCGTTATGTGCAAGATTTGCCTGGGTGCACTGATTAATGCTTCGGTAATATTCCTTAATGTATGAAGGACATATGTATTCCTAACTTTCTAATTAAAGAATTATTGTTTACCTTTGCTGATACTGTCGAAGCCATTTTACATATTTTTAAGGTCCATAGATGTTGTTGACTTGCTTGATAATATAGGGCCAAATAGATTTTCTCCAAGAATCCCTAAAGCGCTATGAACCCGACAAAGAAATGTATATTAGGTTAAAAAGATAAAAACATATTTATTTTAAGCGAAGATTATATTATCTGATTTTTTCCAACTGCCTCGAAAGACTAAAAAAAATTATGTAACTAGTTACCAAGGACAACGTGTAGGATGAAGGTAGACTAATAGATAAAATAAAGTATTAGAAGATATAAATACAGATTATCTTAAGTTGCTTTCATCTTTTCTTATTATATTAAAGAGAAAACCAGAAACACATTTGCCATTCTGCAATTGAATTCGGCACTCAAGCGATCTGGTGAGTATCAGTTCACATAGTTCTTCTTCCCAAAAATGAGGTAGATGATGACTCTAAAATCGTAATTAAGAGTTCCGTATGGTTTCCCAATGTGCTGTAATGCTTCTGTAATGTTCCTTAATGCATGAATAGTATCTGTATTCCTAACTTTCTAATTAAACAGTTAGTGTCTATGTGTGCTGGTTACCTAACAACACCGGGGGTATTTTATGCATTTTTAGGGTTCGTTATATAAAGCTTGAATATAGATGTCACTTGCAGGATAATCTAGCGTCAAATAAATTTTTATATACTGGCGATTTTTGGTTGGCAACAATGGAGGAAGTATATCAAGTAGAAATATTTATTTTAATTTGAAAGAGATGACTAGCCTAAATAAGAATCGAACCATTGAATTTAAAATTGGATCAGTCTTTTGCAGAAGAGCAAATGTGACTTTTGTTTATTTTGTGCTCCAAATATTAAACTGAATTGACATGTTCATTAATGTTGGGCAAAAAAGTAACTGAAGAATCTTTTCTATTTCGTATTTTTATGGCGTTTCTTATGAATCCATACGGAATAAACGATAGTTTCTAAAAAAAAATGGAATTTTAACAAACAGGTCTGTCATATGGCGTTCGCAAATAAGCGATGTTTGCCCGAAAAAAATAAAATTGTCGAATCTAAAGTAGATGTAAGAAAAATGTAAAAAAGACGAAAAAGGAAGACCGTGGGAGTAGAGCCGTTCACCTGCTGCTGCCGTTTGAATCTCGACGACCGCAGAGCGTCACTTTCCGTGGGAACCTCATTCACCTGAGCACACCTGTAAACCTTTTTTTTTTGCCTTCTTATATTGTCGGTATTATTTGCAATGCACTGATTTAATTGTGCAAATTAGGGTTTGTAATGTGCCTTTTTAATAGCTTCGTTTATTCGAATTTCGCACAGTGTTACTTCCGAATAATCAATTGAAGCATCAATGTCGCAATAATATTTCTGGGACCTCTGGATTCAAATATTTTGGAGATTTCTTTTTGATTTTGGAAGATTTCAAAGGTAATAAAAAACTTTTGTTGAAGTGTTAAAAAATTTAGTTATTTTAAAATAGTTTAAAAAAAAATTATATTGAATTAAAGAAAATTTGGAAAAAAAATTATAGTTTTATAGTTGTTTCAAAAATTCATTCTGAGTTATTTGGATGTTGTAGAAATATGTAGGTGTTAGAGGACATTTTTAAGAATCATATATTTTTTTAATTAAAACAGGTATAAAAAAATTAATAGAAATTATCGGTTTAAAAAAATTTTTTTTTTCTATAAAAAAAATAATTTTAGTCACGATTTTGAATATTTGGATTTTTTTTCAGTGTGGATCTTGGTTTTGATTTTTTTCTAATTTTCAATAAATTTAAGTCCTGTAAATTATTTTTTATTGTGTGATTTTGACAATTAAATCTTAAAAAATAATAATTAAAATTTAAAATTAAAGAAATATTTAAAAAACATAAATGTTCAGATATTTTTTAAATCAATTTTTTAATCTGGCCCTTTAGTGCTTTTGAAAATGATTTAAGGAAAAATTGAAAACAAATTTAAGCATTTACAATGATATTTATTAATTTTCACAATTACTTCTTAAAAAATATTATTTAAAATTGATTTATTAAAAAAAAATTACAAATGTAAATTTTTAGATATTTTGATAATGATTTATATATTTTTTATTTACATTTATCGATATTTAATGTAATAATATTTTATATATTCCATAACGCATTACCTGTTAATATTTTTCTGCCATATGTCAGCGATAGACTTTATACATCTATATTTTTTTTTTATTTTTAATAATTTTGATATGTTATGTAGCATTTTGCTAAAAAAAAAAAAAAAAAAAGATTATTGTATAACTTTAAGTCATCTGAAAAAAGTAAAACTAATAATTGAAGATTATCACAAATATTATTTATAAATAGTAGAAAAACAAATAGTAAAACAAATATTATTTATAACAGCGGAATCTCAAATGATTCCGAAAGGAAATTAAATAGTTTCACTCTTTCTTCTCGATCCTTTAAAAAGCACGACATCCATTTTATGGCTTCCCCAGTAAATCTTAAATTGTGAAGTTTGGCAAGCTAAATGTCGAAACTGACTCTGTTGAAGGCCTGGGAGAAGTCAATGTAGATTGAGAGTCCACCTGTTCCTTCCTCTCCAAAGCCTTCAACATTTTTTTCCTTATATTGTCGGTATTATTTGCAATACGCTGATTTAATTGTGCAAATTAGGGTTTATAATGCGCCTTTTTAATAGCTTCGTTTAGTCGAATTTCGCACAGGGTTACTTCCGAATAATCAATTGAAGCATCAATATCGCAATAATATTTCTGGGACCTCTGGATTCAAATATTTTGGAGATTTCTTTTTGATATTGGAAGATTTCAAAGGTAATAAAAAAGTTTTGTTGTGTTAAAAAATTTAGTTATTTTAAAATAGTTTAAAAAAATATGTATTGAATTAAAGAAAAATGGGAAAAATATTGGAACTTTTCAAAATTAAAATTTCAGTAATAGTTTGTTTTTATAGTTGTTTCAAAATTCATTCTGGTTAGTTATTGGGATGTTGTAGAAATATGTAGGTGTTAGGGGACATTATTAAGAATCATATATTTTTTTAATTAAAACAGGTATAAAAAAATTAAAAGAAATTATCGGTTTAAAAAAATTTTGAATATTTGGAATTTTTTTCAGTATGAATCTTGATTTTGATATTTTTTTAATTTTCAACAAAGGTTATTAAAACAAGAAAACATTATAAAAATAATTAATTTAAAGAATAATTGAGGAGCGTTTTCTCAAAACTCAACAAGATAAAAAAAGCGATTTTTCAGGAAACGCATTTTTATGATTTATAAATTAACTGGAAAATGCTGGGATTTAAAAAATGCTAAGAATTTAAACGTGTTTTATTACGTACATAATATTAATCATAAGTATGAAACAAAACACAACATTAATTTCTTTAAAAAAATTAGCAAAAAACTCGAGTTTTTACAAAACTCAACAACTTACATATTAACATTGTTTTAACTAAACAATAATTCTTTATTTATGTTGTCTTCATCGTCGCCTTTATTGTTTCTTGCTGTTTCTTGATGTTCAGGTATATCCACACATTCCAATAGTGATTTAACATTGTCCCTTTTTTTAGTATTTACCATATTATACTTTGGCAACACTTTTGCTTTCTCGACTAAACGTGCATTCTTAATATTATTTTTCAGAACAGCACATTTTATCAATTCGCCCGAATACGTAGTTGAGACAGAAATATCAACTTTTTCATTACATTGTTGGTAATATCGGATATTTTAAATGGCTGCTTGCTTTTAAACAGCTTTTTTGTTTCAGCTTTAAAGTCTTTTACGATCCAATCTTGGCCATAACGAAAAAGTTGACCAGTTTTTTCCAATACGTCATAATAGTCTTTTGGCGATATCATTTCTTCGAGTTTTCTATATTCTTTTTCGATTCGGCCAAATATGCGATCCACTGGCATGTAGCTATGACCTCTAACAGGAAATATGTGTTTAATAGTTGAAAAAGTGTGAGCGAGAAAATGCATCAGTGTACCCATTAGGATTGTATTCTTGTTTTGGCTTGCGCAAGAATCTGAAAACAGCATATACGTCTCATCGGATCTTATTCCTATAAAGGTCCTATGAGATAAGATTGAAAGAACTATTAGAGCTCGTCAAAATAATCCTGGTAACATAGTCGTTACTTATACTGGCGGTTTTGATGAATGTTCTTCAAGAAGAAAGTAACAACTTGATAGATAGCATGCCTCATCGAATTCGTGCTAGAGATAGCGATACTAATTATTAAAATTATTTAAATAGCATTAAGTTTTGGTTGTTAACTTGAATTTACAGGAAAAATATTTTTAAGGAAATCTACTCTTTTTGTCATTTCTTCTATTACGAAGAAAACTGTAATCATTTTTATTCAATTTTATCAATTAACTTGAAAAAACTACCCTTTACTCCTCAACAATTTTTTTAAATGAAATTTTATTTCTCGAAATTATACTTGGGTATTAAAGAACTGAGAAAGAAATAATTCCAACTAAAGCACACTCAATTAGCCCCAGGTCTTCTCAAACAATTTTCACCAATAAAAAAAATATATTAAACGATAATTTTCTAAACGTGACGCCTTCACTGTTTCACCGAGGGAGTAAAGGCACTTCACTAATAAAGGGGTGCAATCCAACAAGGCGTGGCCGTGGAAACGCATCGAGGGTTGTCGTAACTTATTGACGTTTTGCGTAACATGACGTGTCTCTTAATAAACCCCCAAAATCCCCTCCACCCTCAACTCACGCAAAGTCCAAATCTCAATGCATACATTGAGGTTCATTATTTTTGCTTGCTTGCTTACTTGCTTGTCGGTGGTGAATTGGGGAGGATATAGGGGGCTTTTTTTGGCCTTTGGGGTTGCATCTGGATATTGCTGTTTTTGGCCTCTTTTGGGGAATTTTTTATTGCAAATGTATAAAATGAGAGGTTTTCTAATCAGATAAACTAAATTAAATCAAAGATCCTACCTATACAATTAATTAGCAAATTTACTACGCAGCTACTGGAATTTTAAATACGATCAATAACTGGTTAAGGAGCAGTTAAAATGCAAATAATATCGATCGTAATAATATTCGCTCGCAATCAGGAAATTGGCAACGGGTTCCACCTAGCAGCAAAAGAAGATTCATCCACTTTTTCTAACACTTTAATTTGCCTGTAAATGACGAAATTATACGACGGGACCGCATCGCGGTGCTCGAACGTTTCAAATTAACTTTTTGCCATCCTGCCTGCTCACTAATAGCACCAGCAGGATTTTTTGGCTCAGGTACCGTTTATAATTTGCAGCAGTACTTAAACTCGTTTATAGTCAGGAAATGACAGAAATAAAATGGGAGTTTTCATATAAAATCCACCGTTTATTTCTGGTTTTATTATAACATAAAATAAAAATTGTAAAAAATCAATAAATGAAGTTAATTTTTTTACAGGCAATTGAAAGATGATTGATCATTGTCACCAAAAGCCAAAACGTCGTTCATGAATTTTAAACGTGATAATCTTCCTCTGTTCTCTACGCGATCACCATTTTTCTCTAATGTTGTGAATTAATTACCCTATAGTTCCTATTATGCCTAATTTCTTCCTTCTAATAATAGTGGAAGCAAATAGTACTTTTCGTTGCATAACACATGTCGCAGGTACGCTGTTTTCCCGCGTTTTATCGTTCTCCGCAATTCGCGTAAAACTATCTTCCTCAAAATTGCCTCATTGGTTTCCAGGGGACTTTCAAGATTCTTTGATAGATCCACGTTTCAAATGCTTCCAGCTTATTTATTGTGATAACCTTCAATGTGCAGCCTACCATACCATAAAACAATACGGACCATATGTAATTTTTTGTGAATCTTATTCAAAGGTGACAGAAGGAATAAAGGTGACCATAGAACAACGTCGAGGTTGCTGCCTTACACCTACACTCTTTAAGATCTAGTTGCAGCGGGATTTGTAAACCTGAAAGAACATATGAAGATCATAAATTATACAGCTTGCATTTTGCTGATGATCAAGTAATACTTGCAGAAGCTTAGAAGAATACACCAAGTGGGTCTATCAATTAACCCATCAAAACCAGAGCATGTAGTGGTCGGAGGTGAAGGAAGGAATTTACAACTAAGAGACACACATATCGAAAATATTGAAAACTCGGTTTAAGGATTACAAATGATTGTTGGAACACAATGGAAATAGCAATTAGACCTGGACAAGGAAATTCAGCAATATGACAACTAAATAGAATGCTTTGGAATAAACACATGACTTAGAACATAGAAATGAGAATATACAAAACTATCACAAACCCTACATGTGGTTCGGAGCTTTGGATAATAAACAAAAAAGACGCCTCCATAATAAAAGCAATGAAAATTTACTGCTGGCGTAGATGTTTTTAACCAACCAAACAAGACAGAATAAGGAATATTGTAATCAGAGGGCATATAGACCTAGACATCGACATTATGGAAACTATAGAATGCAAAAGGCTGAAATGGTATGTCAATGACAAAAGGATGAATGATGAACCATGTCCAAAGCGAATTCTACAGTAGGTCTCCACCAACTGGAGAAGTCCAACAAGATTGTGTAGAGAAGTAAACTGTGCAATGGAACTTAGAGGTCCAGAACCACATGACTAGAAAGATCGGAAGCTTTGTAAACTAGGATGCGAACAATTATAACCAACAAAATTAACAGAAGAAAATTTCAAGATGGCTGCTGGGCGCCATCTTGGAAAAAAAATTAAAAGAAAAGGGTGGTCTTGTGGCACATCATTTTAAAGCCCCTGATGAGTACTTTATAACCCTAGAATATAAATTCAATATCTTTATCTACTACAAAATGGTGGTACATTTAATAATTACCTGAATACATTAACATTTAACCTGATATATTGAATAAATCACATTGAGTTCAATTGAGAAGATGCTGGAAGTGGTTGCCTTGAACTTTTTGACACACGAACAGTCGGTCCGAAATTTCACACATTTTCGAACATTTTCAAATACACTAACATCGATATTTCTACAAATATTCGTTATTGCCTGTCGTAAATCCAATACTGAAGCAAGTTCCAATACTGAAGCAAGTTTTGTACACCTTTTGGTTCAAATAGCCGTCGAGGATCTGTGGAATGGCCAGCTCGCTCGCCAGATTTGACACCTCTAGACTTTTTTTTATGGGGCTGTATAGTAGTGTAGGAAAAGCACTGTATATATTCTGATATTGCGGTAAGAGTTCGTAACGACGTTTTTAATGCCATGAATGAACTGCTCGCTTTTTCTAACCGGCATTTGATTTCTACGTCTGAAGACCAGTCCTCAGATATTTAAACTTTTTCATCCATTCCATGTTTTCAGTACCTTATGAGAGTTTCGCATTCTGAAACTCATCTAATTTGCAGGAGATTACTAGGAATTTTGCCTTTTTGATGTTGATGTTAATTTATATAAATCGGTCGTGCATTCTAACAACAAACTTTTAGAGATCATCCATATTATATGCTATCAGGACTGAATCAGCTGCATACCGTACATTGTTGATCCACATGCTATTTACTTTCATGCCTTTGATACAAAGCTCTGTTTTACACCACTAAGGATTTTCTATGCATCAGTGAATCCTGTAAATTAAGCATATTTTACAGTTCTATTTTTCTAACGGCTTGAGGATGTTTAGTATTAAATCGAAACGTTGATACATATATAACCACACAAACATTTATTCCTTTCAGGCAGGCAGTCAGCAAACAATTTTTTTTCTTCATTATATTGAGAAGAAAAGAAGAAACAGTGGATTTTATTGTAAAGAGGTAAACTGATAAGGCCTAAGAAAAAATATAATAAAAAAGGAAATTAAGAAAATATCGATAAAAGAAACATAAATTAATGAAGATTTTTTTTTTGAAAAGTATGTTTATATCAATATTAAAATAGAGAAAGTTTTTCTACTAAGCTTCAACTTTAACTTCCAAATATAATGATTCTGATAAGGTACGTAAAACACAACCTATAATTCAGATAAAAATTCGATTTTTTCCCATTTCCTATTATGGCAAACGTTAAGTTGGTAATAACTCAAATCGAACTAATTTTTTTTTGTGAATACACAAGCAACAAATACACCTCGTTTATATATTCCAGGCCTTTGAAGTATTCCTCCATTTTATTCCACGAATTTGAAGTCATTTTCCATTTCGTTCGAGATAGTTGTTGGACTTCTTCATGCAGTCTTTCCCATTGATTGATCATCTCTTTTTTTAAATATTTTCCAAGGATTCCAAAGAGTTTTCCAGGGTTTTAGGGATATGTTTTTTATATATTCTAGGCCCTTGAATAACTTTACGAATTTGACATAATTTTCAAGAAAAATGATCAAATTATAAAACACCCAATGGCACTTGCTTCATCCAAGATGCGACAGGCGATGAGATAGAAGAGATAACCGTAGTGCAAACACATTTAATGTTTTCCCAAGTATAAAACGCGACGATAATCCTACCTGCGACGATAATTTTCTATATTAAATATAACGTATCGCCTTAAGGACAGACAAACTTGGAAAAGATCAAACATTCAGGTGCAAGACACCTGTGTTTGAACAGCGATTATTTTTTAAAACGCATTTTATGACATCATCAACGTACAACAAGATACCCGTATTGATATTGGTTTTCACATCATCATCCCGAATATTAGGTTTATATGTACCTATAAACTATAGTTTTTTCTGATAAGCTTGAATGACTAATTGGATGAGGTAAGATCAAAATCCAACATTTAAAAAAAAATCGCAGACAGAGATGAATGGTAGACCCTAGTCTACAGATGGTTCCAGAATGAACAATAGAGCTAATGCAGGTTTCTGTGAAAATTTTTCAGATTTTCGAAAAAAAGAGTGAAACCCAAAAAGAGAATGAGCGAAATCAAGGATATCAGCGAGCAATTCTTGATCGGTTCTTGCACGTGTGAACAGTCTTAACTTTTCTTTTATTGTCAATGTCGTTTAAGGAACCAATTACCACACATTCGTATATATACGAACTAATTAACTGGTCAATGTAGTCGACCACCTGGTCCGAACGCACCAGATGAATTGAGGTCGACAAGTTTAAAAGACAACAGACAACAGTTTAGTACTTTAAGGAAATATTACCATATACAGGCCTCAGATTTAATCTTTGGTATGTGTACAGGGTGTTTCTAGCACGTGCTTACCTCAAAAATATTATTGAGTGTACAAGTATTATAGAGTAAGAAAAGGGTAATGGTGAAAAAGAAAATGCTAAAGTGTCTAACCAGAATTTCTGCAGTTTTATTACTGAGACACCTTTATATTAGGCAAACTAGAAACTGCTTCCAATAGCAGATATTATGCTGATCCTTTTAAGGGTTTATACTAACTTCTGTGACATGAGCAAGGCCTTTGATTGTGTCTCACGTGACCGTTGAATTCAGAAACTTAAATGGTATCAGCTTATTTCGAGTGAAATGATGCAATAGTACTTGTGTGACCGCTCACAGTAATTGCAGGAGGTACCACAAGGTGGCATCTAACTATACTGCTTTAAGTCTGTCAATTTATGTTTGAATTCCAGGCAAAACATTAATTACTTACTCGTTAAATGTCTAAAATTTAAAAAAACAACATCAGCTTCAACTGTCTGGAATACCAAAATAATTATGAATTTACGCCTTTACTGCTTGGAATTAAAGAAAAATCAGGCTCGACTGCCTGGAGTTTAAAAATAAATTGTAAAATTATCAACCTGAAAAAAAACTGGTCCTGAATTGCCTGGAATAACACAATTCAACCGAAAATTTGTGATTATTTTATTATTCCAAGCAATAAATTAATTAATAGAAGTTAATTAGACACAGGATTAAAAGAATGACTCTATTAACTGCCTAGAATTTGTCAATAATTATGTATTTCTTCAAGGCAGTTGTAAAAAAGAAAAGGAGAGAGAGAACTGTGCCTAAAGGAACAAAACATTTTTTTCTAATTTTTCTCTGGAAATATTAGAGAAGATTAGGATAATGACTCAATCAACTGCCTGGAATTACGCAATAATTATATTCAGGCAGTTGTGAGAACGAGAGAGAGACAAAGATAACTGTGTTTAAAAGCATAGAACGCTTGTGTTGTTCTATTTTCCACTAAAATTGCAAAGAGGGTTAAGAATGAGGAAAGGAATCAATCGCATGTACGCCAAAGACCATAGCGCACTCTTCGGAGTAAAATAGTCGATATTGCAGGTCGCTACAATACCGAGTCATGTCGACTAAAGGCGGGATATTTAAATTACATATTCAATGGCCAATACAGCTCGCAATAATAATGTTAAAGATAATAAAGGGGAGACATGTGAATGTCAGAAATGAATTTGGAATGACAGTCATTTCTCTTTTCTGCCTCAAATTCTCTTGTATGTTTTACCTGAATTAAAAGAGCATAGCGCCAAATAACACAAAGCGGCAGTTTTAAAGACTGACAAAATATGAGTAAACGTAGGAAACTGTAAAACTGACCCTTCCTACAAGTGATGGAAAAGTTTTCACCAATTATATTCCTATTTATTCAGTCGGCAAGTGGAGGAACAAACTCTTGTCCAGGAAGTTGAGTTTTACTCTCTTTTCTCTTTTTGTTATATTGTTGAACGTTCTCAACTGCCTCTGAATAATAAAAAGTTTATTCCAGAAAGTTGATTTGGTGTTTCATTTCTCTTTCTGTTACATTGTTCAGCGCATTGAACTGCCTAAGAGAAATAAAAAAATTCTTCCAGGCAGTTGAGTTGGAGCCTCTTTCTCTCTCAGTTACGTTGTTGAATGCATTCAACTGTCTGAGAGAAATAAAAATGGATGTTAATATCAAAATTATCAATTTTTAAAAACTATTTGAAATTGAAAAAAGGTCAAATTGAAAATATAAT
This sequence comes from Anthonomus grandis grandis, assembly GCF_022605725.1. Lineage (NCBI taxonomy): Eukaryota > Metazoa > Arthropoda > Insecta > Coleoptera > Curculionidae > Anthonomus > Anthonomus grandis. The sequence goes on from NC_065549.1 coordinate 6,553,647, forward strand.
CTTTGACATTTAAAAAAAAAACAAAAAAATGCAAATACAAAAATTTTAAATTAAAAAGAAACTACACTTAAAGAGAAATTAATTATTATCTCTAGTGCTTGGAATTAAACAAAAATCAGCCTCAACTGCCTGATTTAATCTGATAAGTTGACAGATTATCAACCTGAAAAACATATAAAACCGGGCCTCAACTGACTGGAATAAGACAATTTAACTAAACATTTTTAATTATTTTATTATTCTAAGCAATAAATTAATTAATTAATAGAAGGAGTTATTTCGTCACAGGATTAAAACAATAACTCTATCAACTGCCTAGAATTAGTCATAAATTACGTATTTTTTCAAGGCAGTTGAAAGAAAGAGAGAGAACTGTGTCTAAAGGAAAAGGGAATAAACATTTATTTTCTTATTTCGCTCTGAAACTATTAGAGAGGATTAGGATAATGACTCAATCAACTACCTGGAATTACTCAATAGTTATATATCTCTCTCAGGCAGTTATGAGAACGAGAGAGAAACAGAGATAACTGTGCCTAAAAGCATAAAACTCTTTTGTTGTTCTATTTCTCGCTGGAAATTTCAAAGAGGATTAGAATGAGGAAAGGAATCAATCGCATGTAGGCCAAAGACCACAGCGCACTCTTCGCAGTAAAATAGTCGATATTGCAAGTCGCTACAATACATATTGACTCAGTCATGTCGACTAAAGGCGGGATATTTGAATTACATATTTAATAGGCAAAACAGCTCGCAATAGTGATATTAAAAATAATAAAGAGGAATCATCTGAATAATGAATTTTGAGTGACAGTCATTTCTCTTCTCTGCCTCAAATTCTTTTGTATCTTTTACCTGAATTAAAAGAGCATAGCGCCAAGTAACACAAAGCGGCAGTTTTAAAGACTGACAAAATATGAATAAACGTAGGAAACTGTAAACTGACTGGAAAAGTTTTCACCAATTATATTCCTATTTATTCAGTCGACAAGTGGAGGAACAAACTCTTCAGGAAGTCCAGGAAGTTCTCTGTTTTCTCTTTTCTCTTTTTGTTATTTTGTTGAATGTTCTCAACTGCCTTTGAATAATAAAAAAGTTTATTCCAGAAAGTTAATAGCAATAGTGATGTTAAAAATAATGAAGAGGAAACATGTGAATGTGAAGAATGAATTTGGAGTGACAGTCATTTCTCTTCTCTGCCTCAAAATCTCTTGCATCTTTTACCTGAATCAAAAGAGCATCGCGGCAAGTAACACAAAGCGGCAGTTTTAAAGACTGACAAAATATGAATAAACGTAGGAAACTGTAAACTGACTGGAAAATTTTTCACCAATTATATTCCTATTTATGCAATCGGCAAGTGGAGGAATAAACTCTTGTCCAGGAAGTTGAAATATACTCTCTTTTCTTTTTTTGTTATATTGTTGAATGTTCTCAACTGCCTTTGAATAATAAAAAGTTTATTCCAGAAAGTTGATTTGGAGTTTCATTTCTCTTTCTGTTACATTCTTAAACGCATTCAACTGCCTGAGAGAAATTAAAAAATTCTTCCAGGCAGTTGAGTTGGAGCCTCTTTCTCTCTCTGTTACCTTGTTGAATGCATTCAACTGTCTGAGAGAAATAAAAATGGATATTAATATCAAAATTATCAATTTTTAAAAACTATTTGAAATTGAAAAAAAGGTCAAATTGAAAATATAATGTTTGACATTTAAAAATAAAAACAAAAAATGCAAATATAAAAATTTTAAATTAAAAAGAAACCACACCTTTGGAAAATGATCTTATTCTCTTATGAAATTAATTATTATCTCTACTGCTTGAAACTAAACAAAAATCAACTTCAACTGCCTGAAGTTTAAAAATAAATTGACAGAATATCAATCAGAAAAACATATAAAACCGGGCCTGAACTGCCTGGAATTACTCAATAATTATATATTTCTTTCAAGCAGTTATGAGAACGAGAGAGAAACAGAGATAACTGTGTCTAAAAGCATAAAACCCTTTTGTTGTTCTATTTCCCGCTGGAAATTCTAAAGAGGATTAGAATGAGGAAAGGAATTAATCGCATGTACGCCAAAGACCACAGCGCACTCTTCGCAGTAAAATAGTCGATATTGCAGGTCGCTACAATACCGAGTCATCATCACCGACTAAAGGCGGGATATTTGAATCACATATTCAACGGGCAATACAGCTCGCAATAGTTATAATAAAAATAATGAATAGGAAACATGTGAATGTGGGGAATGAATTTGGAGTGACAGTCATTTCTCTTCTCTGCCTCAAATTCTCTTGTATCTTTTACCTGAATTAAAAGAGCATGGCGGCAAATAACACAAGGAAAATATGAATAAACGTAGGATAATATTAACTGAGTAAAACGGACACTTCTTACAAGTTATGGAAAACTTTTCGCCCATTAGATTCCTATTTATTCAGTGAGCAAGTGGAGGAGTCCAGGAAGTTGAATTGCAGTCTCTTTTTCTTATATTGCTTAATCACATTCTATTCCAAAAAGTCTATTCCAGGAAATTGAGTAGGAGTCTCTTGTCTCTTTCTGGTACATTGTTGAATGCATTCACCTGCCTGAGAGAAATAAAAAAAAATCTTCCAGACAGTTGAGTTGGAGCCTCTTTCTCTCTCTGTTACATTCCCAACTGCCTGAGAGGAATAAACAGATTCTTACAGACAGTTTAATTAGAGCCCCTTTCTTTGTTACGTTGTTGACTGCATTCAACTGTCAAAATGGATATTAACATGAAAATTATATATTTTTAAGCCATTTGAAATTGAATAAAGGTCGAATTGAAAATATAATCTTTAACATTCAAAGGAAACAAAAAAAATATTAAAAAAAAAACCTGTAAACTGAAAAAGAAACTACACCTCTGAAAAATTATCTTATTCTCCTATGAAAGTCTCTTAACATTTTTCCTATAAATCAAGAAACTCTTCAATCATAAACCTTAATGCTTTAAAGCACAACTTCCCATTATTCTTCAATAAAAAAAACAAAAAAACAAAATTAGAACGAGATGATCGGCTCAAAGTTAATTGAATCAGCGGTTAAATAATGAAACATTCTCTATCAAAAAAATCCTTTCAATCGGGAAGTGACCGATTGCTTTTATAATTGTGTTTTACGGTTAAACACGATCGGATTACTCTATTCAATTCTTACTTTGATGTTGACGGTTCTATTAGATTTTCAGGTGTTTCTACATGTTATTGTTTTTTTTTACATACTATTTAAAAAAGGATTTATATACCAGGAAACCATCGAACAAAGATAAAAATATCTTATAACCAGTTAGTCAGTCAGGTGTTAATCATAAAAAATTGTGAAAAAAAAATGACGACCTTCACCATTGTGGCGCCAATCTTTTTATAGACTATTATAGTATTATAGAATATTTATTAGAAAACTATGCAATAAAATATGGATTTATGTATTTTTCTTTTAAATCCTTATATTTTTCAACGGTATTGGGTATTTTTATTGACCAATCAGTAGCAATAAGCATTCCACGTTCCTTGCAATCACATCTGTCATGATAATTGTCTACTGACTTGATGAAACATTTATTTCAATTTATTTATGATCAATTCACATGATGTTTTTAGTGCATTAAAGGGATATTATTAATTTAATAAGGCTCAGCAAGTCATTCAAAAATGATGTAGTTGACGTGGCAAGAGTTTACTGCGAACCATTAACCTCTTAGAGCATTAGTTAAGCTAGAATTAATATACAACAACTTTGTTTGAATGTTTTAACTTTGAATGTTGACTTATTTATAGAGTATCTTATCAGATTTTATGAACAAAAAAATGCTTCATATTTTATTAAAGAGGAATAGTATTGTTTTGCGCCTGTCAAAATAAGTGACAAATTCTTATGATATTATAAAGACTGTGTTTTTTTTGCCATTTCTATAGAAGCATTTGGCATCATTGCATCAAAAAAAGATGTTGCAAGCAAACAAACTATCCATAGTTCCACGGCAATGCTAATTCTAGCCTTTCAATGTTCTAGGATTAACCCTATTGGCAAACTGCAGAAGAAAAACAACACAAATTTTGAAAACTGTATGCTGACCTGAAGCACTGTTGAACTATTCCTTGAAAACATTCGTGGAGATTTGGTCATGATGCTTATGAAAGTAGATCAATTATTGATAAAGAAGATACAAGCGATTTCATTGATGAGGGTTAACTGTGATATTTGGTAGAATTAGATTTAGAACATTTACTGTAAAATTCAAATATAAAATGTAGTTTTATAATAATTAAAACCTGTGAGCGTCATTTAAATAATTTTATAATTTTTAATACGTTAAATGAATTCAAAATAGTCCAAAATAATCAAAATGAATCATAAAAATAGAATAAACACCTTGTAAAACAACTGGACGCTTGGGCGACTCCAAAGTAGAGATGATGGTGACGTGTAGACCTGAAATAATAAAAGTAACCTGAGCAAATTTATTCCCGTAAAATTAATTAAATAAAAAAATTAATTAAAACTCATTAATATGAAAAATATAAATTAATATGTTTTAAACTTGCTCAGTGATTTTACTTTTACGATAACCATTTAATTCATGTTCACCAACATTTAACCACTTTACTTTAATATCCCAAAATTCATTATTCACCAATTTATTACTTTTATCCGATTGTTAAATGTCCCAGTAACGACAACGTACTGATATTGAATGATATACAATCGTTCAATATGCCAAAACATGAGCACTACATTACTCACAAACCGTAGCCAAAATGCTACCAAAAATCATTATCATAAAACATGAAATTGAAACAACAATCTCCGATCTAGACCACTTGACGATAACACACTTTGTACTGAGGGGTGCAATGGACACCAAAACGCGAGGATCCTCTCCAAATACAAAGCCTTGTTAAATACAACGAGCTGTGCAATGGTCCCAGACCATCTCAGTATCTTAACAAGAAATACTAAACAATCGTCACAGCAACACAAGCAAGACAAACAACAATCGGTCATTAAAATAATTCATTAATCACATTTTTAATTAAAAAGGTAAAATATCGGTGTAATCAATAATATAGAAATAAGCATACTTTGAGATAACACTCACCCTTTCTTGTAGTAAAACACTACACCAAACCAACACAGCTTATTTCACGTCGCAACACCCTTTATTGTTTTTATTAAATAACTTCACTCTTTAGTGACCAAAACTCAAATAAATTTTATAAACCAAATATTTCTCTCAGACTCTTATATCGAAACCCATAAAAATAATTCCCTGGGGGAAACGCTAAGTGTAAACAGTATTTGGTTACTTACGGTACCGCTAAGCTACCTTTGGTTTTGTAAATATCCTGGACCTCTTTTCGGTCAGACCGATAAATTTCATCTTAATGACTAAGAAAAATATTTCAATTCTTTAGAAAATAAACAGGGTCTTACAGTTTATTAGCTGTCAAACTTTCTCTAAGCCAGTGGGTGTCTGTAATTCCAAATTCACTCAACAGTCCTACTCCACTTACAGTCAGACAAAAACTCGATCATAAAAAATAACACAAACAAGTACTGTTCTGCCAACTTTTAGAATATTAAAATATACTCACACCTCGGTCCCCTTGCAGTATCTGAGTTTACATCAATTAATAGAATGCTATTATACATTCCAATATTTAGATATACAGCAATAGGACGCTCCACTGTTACTAAACAGTAAGCATCTCAACAAATTAGACAGAGGATATATTTTTATTATAACCTCATGTTTATTTGTGTCAATCGAGCTCTAGGAAAGACCCCCAGTCTTACCAGCCAACACTCGAGGAATTGCACAAAATGGTCATACTTCTAAAAATCAACTATTTCTCTCATTTGTATCCTCTGGACCAATTATTAGAGAGCTTTAGCCATATACAGTTTATTAAATATTTAAAGCCATTTATTGATTATAGAATCTGTTGAAATATAATAAATATAGATTAAAAGAAGAAAAAATATAGAAGAAAAGAATAATATAATAAAATAATAAAATTGGTTTTACATTACAAAAGATCATTATTGATCTGGCTTTATTACATCAAGAGTAACGCAGACGTAAAGCAAATTTTCAATTATTATCACTACTAACCAGTACCTCCCATAAAAGGCTCTAAACCATCCAATGCAAGTTTTTTTTGTTCTTAAGAAAAGTCAAGTTCTTAGTCAAGTCTTCTAAGTCAAGTAGTCAGTTCTTAAGTCAAAAAAGTTTATTACCAAAAAAATAGTTATAAATATAATTAGCTATATGAGAAAATAAAATTGACAATTTTTGGTAAAAGGAACTGCTTCGCGATTATATAAAACCGATAGCGCAATTTGCGTGAAACAGGCCTTGAAAACATTATAAATAAACACAAAAAAAAATTCCTAATTAACCTAAAAAAGAACAAAACTAAAACTAAAAAAGGGTAGAAACAAAAAATGGCAGAGCAATTTGGCTGGCATGCGACGGAAGGTAACAAGAATTGACAAAAAAGAACCACAAAAGAAAGATTGGACAGGCCAGCTTTTCTTTGGTCTTAGTTGATTTTGCAGTTTATTCTACTATGTATCTACTACTAGTCATACTATTAGGCATCTCGCTGGGAGTCGAGTAGAATTTGCTTAACCTTGGTGTAAAATTTATTAAATGACAAATCTTTAATATTATTTGGCAAGTTATTCCACATTGTACATTACGACAACCGAGAATGACTTGTGGAAGTTACTTGTTCTATGTTGAGGTATCCTAAAATTTTTAACATTACGAGTATTATGTAAATGCGAGAGAGTAGTAAATAACTTATTTAAATAAGGGGGTTGACCCGACTTTATTATTTTATATATAAAGGCATATATGTGTAATTTTCTTCTCCTTTCCATATTTAAAATAGAATTTATGTTTAAATAAGGTGTGATATGCTCCCGATAGGCAGCGCTATAAGAAAATCTTATACAGCTATTTTGCAATTTTTGTATAGATCTAGAAAGCTCAGATGTTATAGAATTAGAATATACGATATCACCGTAGTCGAGTAAGGAGAGAATGAGGATATTGCAGAGATAATATTTGGTTTTACTCTTTAAGACATTTTTAAATCTGTACAAATTTTTAAGACGCATATAGCCTATATTTAATTTGTTCTTAATGTGTGTCTCAAAAGAAAGGTTAGAATCTAAAGTCAATCCTAATATTTTCACTTCATTGACAACTGGAATTTTTTCTCCATTAATCTCAATATTTATACTTTCATATAAGTGTCTTAAAATTAACTATGTTTAGTATATCCGATTTAATTTTTTGCTCAGAAATATTAAAATTTAAAAAATTTAATGGCATGTATATTTGAGAATCATCAGCATATTGTTGTAATTTACAATGTCCAATACAGTTAGGCATATCCGCAACATAAATCGAAAATAAAAGAGGTCCCAATATGGAGCCCTGAGGAACACCAACTTCCAAGTCAAGATACCTTGATTGCTCCAAACTTCCATTGTTGGTTTTTAACAATACCAAATGTGATCTATTTTTAAGATAGGAATCAAAAAAAGAAACTGTAGATTCGGAACAACCAAAATATCCCAACTTTGCAAGGAGCATTGAGTGATTTATAGTATCAAATGCTTTGCTAAAATCAAGCACCGCCATGCAAGTACTTTGTTTATGTTTTTCGTTAAGTCTTATATTATCTAACATTCCCACCAGACTAGTAGTTGTACTATAATTCCTCCTAAATCCCGATTGCGTATCTGGAAGTATACCAAATGGGTTAACAAAATTATAAAGTTGTTGGTGAATATGCTTTTCTAGAATTTTAGAAACTACTGATAAAATACTTATAGGCCTTATGTCTTTTAGTTCTTTTGGATTAGAGATTTTTGAAATAGGTCTTATAAGTGCTTTTTTCCAGATATCAGGATATACATTTATAAGAATGCAAGTATTTAAAATGTTTGGAAGTGGTTTTTTACAAAAAGGTAGGCAAAGCTTGATATCATTTATACAAAGTCCGTCAGCTCCTATAGCATTTGATTTTATGGTCTTAATTATACTGTTAACCCTTTCTTCATCAAGAAGACTTAAATTTAATTCTTGAATACTATTATTCCATTTATTTTCATTGTAAAAATTTAATTTGGTTTGTGATATATTATTGTTAATTTGGTTAACGCATTGAGAAAAATAATTATTTAGGGCTTCTGGATTACTAAAATTACAAGGCAGATCGGTATTCTTTGATTTAGTTAGATGTAGTTTATTAGCATTTATCCAAAAATCACGATTTTTTTTTTTAGAAAGTGTGTTAAAATATGATATTTTTTCCCGCTGAATAGCATGTTTTGTATAGTTTTGTAATTGCCTATAATAGTTTAAATTCAACTCAGTTTTATATTTTTTATATTTTCGCAGTGCTTTATCTCGGAGCTTCATAGGCAATTTAATATTGTCTGTTATCCAAGGAGTAAATGGTTTATTTTTAATATTTTTAGTCTTAATTGGCGCATGTTTATCAACTAAACAAAGTATATTGTTGTTAAAAGCCACAAGTTTATCGTTAACGGAATTTAGGTAATATATACTATCCCAATTAAGTCTTAAATCGGCTGACGTACCACCGAAAAGTGACCAAAAATGTCTGGGAATAATGGATATTTTATGAACCTCAAATTTTTGTATTTCAAATGCCATCCTAAGTGTGATATACCATTTTAAAGGGCATACAACCTCCTATCTAACAAAACAAAACGAAAAAAATAAAATCGGTTGACGCACAAGCGAATAGTAAATAAAAACATGTAGTAATAAATGACATTTTATCCACTTAAACTTGTAAAATGGTTGCCTCATAGTGTCACAAATTATTTTAAATGGCAAATAATTTACGAGCTTACTTCGCCAAAAAAATTGATGCGAGTTGCAGCGATTTACCAGTAAAGGTATTTGGTAATGAATAATTTGAGTCCAAATAGTCAAAAAATGCTCCTCAAAAATACAATATATCCTTTAATCGTCCAATCTTTGAAAAACCAATTGATGAAAATGGTGTTGTAATACTAAAGGAAAATAATTTGTACTTCCAACAAGATGGAGCTCTCCCGTACTACTCTTTGACAGTTCGAGAGTGGCCTAATGAACAGTTGACAAGGATGTGGATTGACAGGCATAGTGAAATTGAATAGCCCGCACGGTCACCAGACTTAACACCTCTAGATTTTCTTCCTTTGGGGGCATTTAAAAAGCAAAGTTTATAAAACCCTACATAAAAATATTATTGATTTAAAGAATCGGATTACTCGCAAATTTCAAAACAGACTTTCTTGTTGTCGCGAATAACGAAGCACATTTTGAGCACTTAATAAAATAAAGATTGTGTTGAATAGACATTTTAATGCTGCTTACAATGATGTGACACGATGGGGGTTCCCATTTGAGATATCAAAGTGATTGACAGAACTTTGTCAAATATACAATTAAACACCCTCCTGTACATCTAGATTGAGGTTTTTTTTTAAAGAAGTTAATAAGGATGGTTTGTTTTGAAATGAAACCACTATATATTGTAACATCGCCGATAGTAGTCAGTTTTCAGTTCAATCAAAGTTCGGTAAACTTTGGTTCAGTAAAGTACGATTATATTGGCGCGAAATTTAAATAGTTGTAAATAAATAAAGTAAAAATAAATATATCTAGTAGTCGTGGGTGATTGTGTTTTCGTAGTAAATTGTGTAAATAAATTAGTTGATTAATTTCGATTGTTTTAATTCACACCTAACTGTGATCTTCCAAGACCACCAATTGATTTCTGTTGGGTAACATTCATAACCAAGAGACTATACGTAAACCAAATGGGTGCAAAAGAGATACTAATCAAAAGGCAAATGCTTAACATATCAAAAAATCTAGATGGGAGTATTATCTCTCTCATTTTTATACTGGTGCCCGGAAATCTTCTGAAAATCAGATTTTCATTGCGTAATTTACCCAATAGCGATACCTCATTGCAGTTGAGAGTTTTTCACAATAGACAAATAATTAATTACATATTGAGTCTACAAGTATCGCATCATGTCCAAAAGTACTAAATAAACACTACGATACCACAAATTAGTAAAATGTGACAATCTGTAAGGTGCAGTCGCATTTTCAGGCAGTTGAGTTCATTTAACCATATCTCAAAGAGGGAAAAAAGAGCTTCTGGCAACTTAACTGCCTGCTGGAATGTTTCAATTACTTTTAAGCTGTTTGGTCTCCAACTGCTCATCTTGACTTTAACTCCGAAGTCAAGTATTGTGCTAGAAAAACGACTCTCTACCTAAGCATTAGTTTATATCGCATAATGCCATGTTCTCTCTATAATTATAGCTTATCAAAAAAAACTCTGATTCTGGCACAATCCTTTTACATTTCATAGTGGCTATTACGAAAAAAAAAATAGAGACAAGAAGTGATAAGAATCGACACATGTTAATCTACATTTACCTCTTTTTAATTAAATATCATCCACAACACTTCATCATTGAGTGCAATTAACCATCTTCTATTAATTAAAGAAAGTCACAACTCAATAAATTAATATTTTACAATTTTCGTCAGGTAGTTGGGTGCACTTAACCAGTTCACAGAGTAAAAGGATAAACACAGGATAATGATATAATATATGATCTCTTAACGTTGACACTGGCTCACTAGATACAACCAATTAGAAGGAGAAGGAGAATGCAGAAGGAGAAGATGGCTATCTGATGCACATCGTCAGGTTACTTTAGGCCTCTTGGACTGTATACCTGACTAATGCTCCTACTTTTGATTATGAAAGTAAATCAACTACCAAAAGAGATATGAGATTTAATTAATAAAGAGGAGGTTCTTTTAATGCAAGATTTAATAACAAGTGAGGCGAAAAATTGAACGACAATGAGATATGGACAATCTGTGGTTAAATGGACTAACCTATTGAAAATCTTTAAGTCTTTCTAATTTTTTCTAACTAATTCAAGATCAAGTATTGAGTAGAGAGTCTTGCGATGAAATTCTTGATCATTGTTAGACGTGTCGTGAGTGTGCCTGCAAAATTTATCCTAAACTCTTTCCAGTCTGTGGATATGAAATGTATAGTATGGGTTTTAGACAGATGATATAAAGTGGGTTCTGACAAGGATAAAGTATAGTGTTTTAATGGAGGTACTATAATTAAAATTTAGACTACGTTTAATGAACTCTAGCATTCTAGAGACTTATGTGCAGTGAAGTATAGGTTGGAATCAAGTAGCAGTCTCAGATATCTTATTTCTCACTAGTATTGTTTACATAATAAATAAAGTTATACAACTGTTATGCCTCGGAAAATTTTATGACTTTACAATTGCAGATATTAAGATCCATGGTATTCGCGTGGGACTAAAGTGCTAGATTATTGAGTTCATCCTGAAGGGCAAGACATGCCTGATAATGAGGAAGATGCGAAGTCCAACCCAAAAAGGGACCCCATAGGCCAAGAAATTTTCTCATTATTCACCCTGTCAAATGCCTTGGAGAGGTCGGTCTAAATGGAAAGAATCTCCTTATCTCCCTCTAAGGCACCTGCCAGTTAAAATACATGAGCAAGTTCAGTTCTGCTGTTTAAAACTCTTGAATAATTTCAGAGCTCAAAGAGGAAGTAATGAACTTTGTAACTAAATTTTCAAAAACTTTAGGGATGGTGTTTAAAAGACATATTGGCCAATAAATTTTTACTTCTGAGGTATGACCAGACATATGGCTGGGAAACACGTAACTCATTTTCCAAAAATTTGGAAAATGACATGTTTATAGTGAGTGATTATAAATAAAGTATAAAAGTCTAGAAAGGGTAAAGCAACAATTTTTAAGTAAAATGGGATGTATATTGTCAGGACCAGGTTCTTTGTAAGGGTCAAGACTTTCTAAAATTGAAATAGAATTTAAAAACTAAATACTCTTATACTGTTGTCAAAGAAAGTGTGTGCTGACGTGATGCAAAAAAAAATACTTGACTCTAAACCATAATGACTTATTTGATTTTTGGTTGTTATCAAAGGAATGAATGGATCATAATTAATCCAATAAAACTTATCTTAAGGCTTTAGTTTCATAACATCAAGAGCTGCTATTTAAAAATGCCGTAGTTGATAAAGCAAGTGTTTACTGACCAGAAGCAAAATTTAAACCCTTGCAGTGCAAAACTATTGAAAGAAATGTAACTGAAAGTCTACAGTATCATGAACTCTTTATTTATGGTCACACATTTTATCATAATAAGCACTTTTAAATTTTTTCAGTTCTACTGAATTTTAGTTTGAATTATTATTGATCTAGTGATGCCTTATTGGCCATGTAACCGCATACACAAATAAAAAATTTACAAGAATCTTTGGGAAATGGATGATATCTTTGCTTACTAATCTAATAAAGTTAACATTACGACTCTTACATCACGCAGGAATGATGTAGATGATGGAGCAACTGTATACAGACGTGAGGTAAAAATATTCATCGATATTAATCTTGACCATTGAATATGATATTCATGAATCAGATCAACTATTTGGAAGTTTGTTATTTTTTGTCTTCAACACGATTTAATAATCGTCTTTTTTTTCACAGATCCCAAGTAATTTAATTAACAATAAACGGCAATTTATGGGTTCGAACCTTTAACTTAGTCAGTCCTTACCCGCCCGGCCTTCGTCTGAAGAATTAACATTTATCAGAGAAGTCGGGCTCACACGAAAAAGGTACTTATCGGTACTGAACGTTTCTCGGTAGTACCCAGCCTATCTTGGCGTTGTTTTTTTCCTTAATGCCCGACCACTCTGTTTGAAAATATTATGTTCGGTTTGATTTATTAGTCACGTCCTGGATAAACTAGACTTCGTACCACGTCGCTTAAGTTTGAGGAAACGCTGACGTTTCGAAACGTTATGATTTGATTGCAAGTCTATGGGTGCGACTTTATCTTTTACCATCTGGTATATGTTTTGCGGACGACACCAGTCTAGTCTGAATGGTTCAGAGTTATGGAAATTATAGCTGTCTTATACTGCTATTAAGAGCAAATGCTTCCGAGACTTATATTCATGAAAAAAAATCTGAAATTATAACGTTTTTTCGCTATAAAATGCAATTTCCTCAGTAGCACGGCCGGTTACATCCAATAAGTTAATAAACCTTAAGAAATTACGTACTAATTTCTTAATTGGACGAAGGAAATCCTTATTAGAGTTAATGTCGTTATTCCCAAGTAGGTAGAGGCCAATTACGGTTAATAAAACCGCAGCTTTACCATTCATCCTGACAAATTTCGTTTCACTCTTACACCAGCTGCGGTTATTATTGTTATTTTATTGGGATGTTAATAATGAATGGTTAATTAGGTGTATCAGATCGGATGCTGCTTGAGGAAATTATTGATGTGTTTAATAATAATTTTTGAAGATACGTACACTTCGACGTTTCTTTTAGCATCTATCATCAACTTTTTTTTCTCCTAAAAAGTCATCAAAACCCTAATCAGTGTAAACGCCTGACAAGATAGTTGTCCGTCCTAATCTCTCAAAAAGCTAATTTGTTCTGCAGCCAAATGCTCTATAACAGATACGCTATACGGCCCTTTATCATCCCTACAAAAGATAAAATAAATGACTACTCGTTGCCAGGGTAATCCCTGTTGAGATAAACGTTTAGGGTGTCGGTCGTCGATGTGTATCTTTTTCGGTGGGGTGGTTTAGCGTTTCATTAATGCCAGCGGCGTAGCGTCAAACAAACATCATCCCTTTGCTCAGGAAATAAAATTATTATAGAGTCAATACCAAAAAAAAAACATGACGGCCCTATATAGTTTTTAGATAAGACAAAAATGTTAACATTTGTATCCTAGACTCTTGGACTAATCAATTGTTACTTCCTCTCACTCATGGCACAGACAAATTTTGAAGTCTTAGTCCGAGCGTTAAAGTTTATTGTCTGGCCCAAGACGCTGTGGAGGAATCGGGTTTTAAAGGCGAAGATGTTAACTTTTTCATCTAAGGCGCTTGGACTAACTAATTGTGACTCCTTGTATGTCTTTTCTCACTCGTGCGCGTGGCGTTTATCAGTTATCCTTGTCCAATCAGTTAGCCTTGTCACGTCTTAGTACGAGCGTATATGTTTATCAAATTGAAATTATTATAATCTGGAGTAAACGGGCGTAAGAAAGCTAATATTAACTGGAAAAATTCTTTTCTTCTAGAGGCATATAGTAAACTAAAATAACATATAAATTAAGATATGTATCTTTTATAAGCCGTGTTTTCCAATTTATTGCTATTATTGCCTGGTTTTGTTATGTACTTTGTTATATCTGAAAAAATGGAGTTCAATGACCAGGATATTGCTTTTTTTTCAAGACGCCTGGACTAATAGGCTATCGCTGTTTGTATATCTTTTCTCGCTCTAACACATAGTGTTTGGCACTTATTATCAGACAAGATTTGACGTCTTAGTACGAGCGTTTAACCCAATAAATTAAAATTTTAGATTGGCCAGGCACTTGGACTAACTAATTGTTACCCAATTTTTTATTTGTGTAAGCTGTTACATGTTTAGGCCTGTAAGGTATCATCAGATTAATAAGAATAGAAACTTAAAAATTAAAAATAAATAGAAGTTAAAAAAATCAAAAGTGGTTGTTGTGACGAGGTTTTTGTTAATGGATCAGTTTTTCTTTTCTAATGGTTTTTGAATTATTGTAGGTCTGATGGTGCCCTTACAGGACAAAACGTGTAACCACTACACAAAAAAAAGTTCATTATAATGTAGATTTTCATTTTTCCCAATAGTTTGGCACTGTAATCGCTTAAATTTTACGTCATATCAGTAGACAATTGTCCCATCAACTACGTCATATATTAATGACAGTTCAGTGACTTTTTTTGCCTTACGTCAGCATAAATTTATATACTAAACATTTCTATTTCAATCTCAGACGTTTACACAGAGTTAGGAAGTCTTGACCCTCACAAGGCACCTGGTTCTGACAGCGCAATGTCCCAGGCGCTTGGACTAATTAATTATTACCTCTTGTATGCTCCCTTTCACTCTAACGCAAGACGTTTATCATGAACCTTGTCAAATCAGGTTTGACAGTTGGTCATATCACGCCTTAGTACGAGCGTATATGATTGTCAAATTCAAAATATTATAATCTAAAGTAATCGGGTGTAAAAACACTAATATTGACTTTTTCATTTGAAGTCCGGTCTTAGTTCAGGCATATTTAAATGATTTTATCGCAAAAAACTATAACGTAGTTGGATTGTCTACTAGAGGAAAAATGGAGTTTCACAACTGCGATATTGATTTTCTGATATGGTCTGTTATATTGTTAAGGATATAAAATAAAAGTCGAATCCTATTTAAATTAGTCGACGTTTCGAAAAATATATTTAAAATGCACATTTAAACAGAAAACTTTTAGGTACAGGACCTTAGACAATACATGGACACAGATAATACTATTTAAATATTATTTATCACAGTAAAATAATTCAATTTTTAAATTCGCTCTAAAAATGGAAATATAGTCTGCGAAACGTCCGCTAGTTTAAATAGGATTGCACTTTTATTTTATTGGTTCATAAACCCAACAATATTACAAACCTTATTTGAATCGTTAATTAAAAAAATGCTTTTTTTTATTACCCTGGACTAATAAGTCGTTGCTTCTTGTATGTTTTCTCTCGCTCTAACGCGTGAAGTTTGTCACTTGTCCTTGTCACATTTAACATTTATTCCTGTGGCGTCTTAGTCCGGGTCTATTTGAAATCGTACATTATCCCTAATTTAATTGAGATTTTCTATTAGAAGCATATGGCAAATAGAAATTCTATATCTTTGTGATATAGAGGAATCGGGTCAAGGAATCTAAGGCGCTTGTACTAATTATATGTTATTTCCTGTATGCTCCCACTCACTCTAACGCATGGCGTTTATCCTTGTCAGATTTGATATTTACTCCTGTAGCGTTTTAGTCGAGCTGATTTGGTTGAGATGTTCTATTAGAGGCATGTGGAAAATTGAAATTATTTATTTTTTCTATTCTGGATTAATTATTAATAACAATAGTGTCTTTTATAGGCACTGTTGCTAACTCTGTACATTTTTTTTAAATTAATTATTCATTATAGTTGGTTTTATTATGTACTTGTATACTTGGATGATGATTTTTCACTCAAGATGCGTCAACTCGCTTTAGTGCATGGTGCGTGTCAGTTGTCCTTGTCAAACCAATTGAAAATTGATTAAATTATTGGTTGATTAGGAAACAAAATATGACAAATAAAAGTAATCGTCCATTATGTAAATACTTTTAGTTCCAGGAAGTATATAACAGTTCCCACATGAGTAATTTCCATCAGCGATGGCGCCAGTATGTATTGACACAATGGTACTTGATACCCATACACCGTACACCCGTAATTACGTATATGGGACTCCTTATCCGGTAGCCATGGCGCCGCGTTGTCAGCGTCTTTACATAATGCACTTTTACAGTAAGCAATTTAGTTTTTCAATGGGTTTGCAAAAGTGCATGACAATGTAACGTGATTACTCAATAAACATAAATTATCACATTCTAAGAACTTCGGACTATATAGTGTTAGGAATACTCTGAGATGATATTCTATTCATCTACCCAAACAACGAGCTTGATTGACATCCCAACTAACTAACTAACTACAACCCTGTATCGTAGAATGTCGAAAGTGTCGATCGGGTAATTTCAAATATAAATCGTGCCATTTACTCGAACCTATAAAGCAATAACAGCAACAACAACAACAAAAAAATGGCGAAAATAGAAAGTCGCTTAGTTGCACCAGGCCAGTCTCTTCCATGTGTCGTGGGAGTGCCTTCGGTTTGCGTTAATTGCTAACAACCAGATCAAAAATTGCTTTGAAAGTCGCGGTACTATCTATCTATAGGTATTTCAGTTGGCGGTGTTGTCACATTCGCTCATACTACTTTCTTCCGCTGTAGGTTCTTCATAGTTTACAATACCTACTCAGGTAGTAAAATAATGTTTTGATGAACTCATTATCAGTAATTGAAGTCAAATTGAACAGACCCTGCAGAGTCGTAAAACGACGTTTAAATGCTTATTTAGATCACCCAAAATTACTTAGTTTACTCTTTGAATGTTTTGAACATATCTAAAATTTCCACCTTATAAATACATTCTTAGGCAAACTTCGAAAAGACAGAGCCATGACGTACGTACGATTTTATGATCAAGAAAAAGAAGTTATCCGAGAAGAATTCGTAGGTATATTTTTGTAATTAAAATTGCAATTGATAGTTTTATAATAGAAACAGAACTGGATATAATGAAATTCAAGGGACAAGGGTATGATGGATGTTCGACCATGCTGGGGAAAGGAGTCACAAGTTGAATTTATTTGTTAACGATTTTGCAATGAAATTCCGCAATTGTAGTGAGAATCAAAAACGTTCTCAATTTTTGTCAACATTCTTTTTCTGCGAAATAAGGTGGTCGGAAAAGTACAAGAGTATTGCAATTTTTCAAGAACATTTTGCCAGTATTGTTATGGGATTAAAAGTACTATCTACAGAACGCAATAGTGCAATAAAAACGACTGGTCTTCCAGCTACATTTAGTATTAACTCAAACAACTTTTATTAAGTGTCTTTTTGCTAATATCAAAATATTCCTCCTATCTTGAGTCGTTTGTCAATATTTTAGAATCAAAGATGCTAGCTAAAATTATAACTAAACTTATATTAAATTGGCAACAAATCATCGCGAAAATGTAGATATTGGAATTAAAGAACTTTTGATTCATTTCAAGTTAAATGCAGAAAATTTAGGATTAGAACTGCGAAGACTCAGAACTGTGAATCGTCAAGAACATCGCTCCAATCATCTTGCATCTGATGATTTCCAATGTTGGACAAGGTCTCCTCTGATCCCTTATTTAAATTCATTCATAGCTTCACTAGGAAGAAGGTTTCCTGAAGAGAGCTTGTCAGCATATTTTTTATTTCACTTACACCCAAGTAACATGATAATGGACTTTATAGGTCTGTTTAAAAATTTCATGAAGTTCTACAGTCTTGAAAGTTTCACTGGAGAGGTTGGATTGTAGAGGCAATTAGTAACTTTTTCCAGGCAGTTTAAGCGTTTCATCTCTTTTGTCAAAGTAGAACAGGATAATCTATGTGGCAAAAGACTTTCAATTGAAAAAATTGGAGAAGATTGCTATTGAAAACTGGTCGATTATACCCCTGAGGCACTAATTATGTCCATAAGTGAATTGTAAGAAGAAGAAGAAAATGGAGATGACGAAGAAGAACAACTGGGGAGATATTATTTTACTTAAGGAATATCAGGCTAATTTGTCATCGATTGCCTAGAAGAACAGAAAATCAGTTTTGATGGTTTCATACAAACTGGCGAGGTAATTATTGAATTTTTCCAGGCAGTTGAGGCTTTCCATCTCTTCTGCCAAATCATAACAAGGTATCATGAATTGTGGTATCATCATTGAGAAGACAAAAATTCTAAAATTGAAGATCTTGTTCGATAAACAACAGCGTTTTTTCAGCTACGAGGTTAGCTTTACATATTGCCATCGCATTACCTTGTACAAGGTTGATCGAAAGAACCTATAGTACATTGATAAGGATCAAGAGTTGACTTTGATCAATGATGTTGTAACATCGCTTAAAGGGTAAAAAATATAGTCGACTATACGCTTTATTTATACAGATCATGCTCTTTTTTATAGGATTATGCTTATGAGTGTACAAAAAGAAATGGTTAAAGAAAGTAAGAAAGATTTAGTGGAGAGAGTATTAAAGTGATTTGCTGAAGACTCACGCCGTTTGGCATTTGTATAAATATATAAGTACACGGTGTGTTTGGTAGGTGTACACGTTACGTTAATTGAATAAAATCCGTAAGTAAAACAAATCAGTCCCCTTCCAGAATCTAATTAAAAATTAATTCCTGCCAACGCCTTTGCTTAGACTATTAAAATTCTTTGTAGATTCATAATAAAGAAGAGAAGACTCTCTTAAGATCATTTATAGCTATTTTCAAGATGGCTGCCATCATCCGTCTAAATCTAATTTTTTTTTCGAAAATGGCGCCCATCGGCCATATTAATAGTAATTGAATATTTTGCTGTAACTGTTTATATGGAAGAACTGCCATTTTTACGACGGGGGAATAGGTTTTGAAATATTTTAGATTCATTTTGATCATTTTTTATAATTTTTGAGTCATTTCAGTAGTTCTTCTTTACAGGTTGCTGAGTTAAGTACTATGTCCTTGTCACGTAGTTGAAGCCATTTTTGACATCTTTCAGACTACCTAAGTGATTTTTTACCCTATTCTGCATAATTAAAGGCATTTTTTTGTTTTTCCTCTATTTCTCGCTTGTTAGCCTAATTTCTCAAGCCCTCACGTCAGTTAGTCGATGTTTATCCACGCTTGGACTCATTTCTTAATTTTTCAGGAGCAATAAGTGTAATTACTGTGTTATTCCAGGTCATTGAGCTTGTGTTTTTTCCAGATGCAGTGATTATTTATTTGTTCCGTGCAACTGTGCATATTTTCGATTTCTTAGTAATTATACATTTGGTGTATAGCACCCATCCAGGTAATAAAAGAAAGTATTTATTCCAAATCAAGTCAACATTAGGACGTGAGCAAAAACGTCTAAATAACAGCATTTAGATCACCAAAAATGACTTTCTAGGTTTAAGACATTAGACCAGCAAACTTCTGACCATCGTTGACCTTCTTTCCATTTCGTTTTTTTCAATATGGCCTGCATGATGATGCATTTTGGTTGCTGCAACTGTCATTTTACATTAAAAAAATATTGACTAACCTCTTAACGCCACGCTTAAAATAACGCTTATTCCCTTTCATTTTAAACGCTAGAACTGTCATTAGTTTATTGATTTTTTATATATTTTAGGCAATCAATATGTTTTTCTATTCTGTTTTTTATAATTTTCATTCCCTTCATTTAACTAAATGTATGTTCTTCCAGGTAGTTGAGCATATTTCCAATTTCTTTTCAAACATTCGAGGATTCCCTTTACTTCTTACTATACTTACTTCTTCTACTTATAGCAGTTATTCTAATTTGTTCAGCCTCGTTAAACAGTTAAAGGTACTTTTGATTTCTTCTAGATTATCCAAGGGATTTTGACTCGACAACTCTCATTAATGTCAATTCTTTCAAGGTTCCTGTATTAAATGCGTACAGTGCCATCTGTATCTCATCATACTCAGCATAGCGTAGCAACCGAGGTTATTATCCTTTCTATCCAACATTCTTGAGTCGAATTGAGGTTATGTAATGCACGGTTAGGTTATGTACTTGCGAACACGTTGAAATTTACCAACTAATTAAGTTAATTGGTAATAAAACGTTTTGCTACATGGTGTTGACCCATGAATGTGTAAATTTAAAATCAATGTTTGCATTTATTGCCAAAAGGCAAAGGAAAAAATACAAGGCTATAGGAGATAAGGATAGAAGATCAATAGGGGACAGGAATTTGTCAAAACTGATCCAACCGTATCTCTCCTATAAAATTCTGCAGTCTCAACTCAGTCTGCGCCGTAAAGGTGAAATTTTTTCAATTAACAAGAACAATAAACTTTCAATAATATAAATAACTTCGACGGTTACTATACACTGTTTATATTGTAAAAAAAAAACGTTATAGCGCTTAATGCTATTAAGCGTGTAGGCAGTCGAAAATGCTTGTTGTGATTGGCAAAGGTCGCGAATTTCGCCCGGGGCCTTGCAGGTGTGCGTCAGACCGAGGGGCGCCGACCGATCGCCCGGATCTGGAGCCCCTTGATCTGCCTCCGTTCTCTCTCTCTTTCTCTCGTTCGCTCGCTTATTATTATCTGTTTAATACACCTGCAAGTTTAACTTTTAATTTGACAAATACTCTATAAATGCTGTCAATTTTGTCAATTGTCAAATGTTTGTGTCATGTCAATCTTGCACCAATCAAGGAGTAGCAGGATATTCTATTCAGTATTCCATGAAGGATATTCAATTTTTTTTTCAGACTCAAAAGTGCTTTATTAGTCGAGAAATTAAAAATTTTGTTGACAAAGCAAGATTGGTATACAAGTGAACAGAAATTATTAAATACATACAAAACCGCAAAAATTAAATAAAACAAGTAAAAATAATAATCTAAATATTAAGAATTAAAGAATACATCTTTTGATACAATATTGATATCAGACATAATCTTACAGACAAAGATAATGGTTGCACAGATTCCTGCTTTCATCTACAAGTGACTTGTGACTTTTTTACCAGTGCAGATCTTGGTTTGTGTTGTGATGAATGACACAACTAAAGGTAGAATCTTCTAATGTGAATAAATATGTAAGAGTGGTCTTCAAGACTCCCTTTGATTTATTCCAGTAATAAAACGAACAGCTTTCTTTTGGATCATAAAAAACTTTATTTAAAAGTCCCTTATTGGCAACACCTTAGAATGACACATCCCATTCCTGAAGTGCGATTCAAATAATGAGAAATAGACTGTCCGTACCAGCTGATGTTCCAGTTCCTCTCTTAACACCGCCCTTATAGCAACATCCTAATGACCGCTTTCTACTTAAGGTTGAAAAGGGTCTTCAAAGCGCAATTTTTGATCAATTAGAATGACCAGAAACTTAATTATTTCAACCTTGTGCAAAGGGTTACCATTTAAAACCAGACTTGCTATGTCACACCTAAATCCAACAATATGTGTTTTGCTTTGATTTAAATAAAAACAATTGGATGTGAACCATTCATTAATAATGTTCATGACATTCTCCAAGACTTGCTGCAACCCCTCCATCGCCTTATATCGCCATCATATCGATGTATCATCTGCAAACAGGGTAAATTCTCCAGAAATATTTATCCGAACAAAGTCGATCAATTGTACTTCGATCCCTGTGGGACTCCGCAAGTAACTCTTGAGATGTTGGTGATTTTATTCCTGAATGCCTGAAGGCCAAACTGCCTTGTTGAACGATTATAAATATGTAGTTCCAAACCCTTCTTTTGACAAGTTTTTCGATAACTTTATATGGGGTAGGTAGAAGAGAGATTGGGAGATAATTACTGGGATCTTCAAATTTCCCACTCGTAAATAACGGAATTACCAAAGAAAATTACAAACAGGTGGGAATAATGTCCTGTAGCCAAGACTGGTGGACACAAGTTGATAGACTATCCTCTATCCAAAGAGCTCTATCTGGCAACCATAGCGACAAATCAAGGCAGAAATGTCATCTATCCCACTAGATTTTTCAATCTTTATGTCCAAAATAACTACCCTAATTTCAATTCTCTTAGTTTCTTATGAAATGACTATGTTGAAATGAAATTGTTTATTAAAATGCTTAATTATAGAGTTCACCTTAATACAATAGAGCAAGAGATTTAAACCTCCCGCCATAATTATTATGTGGCCGGATATTGATTGACTTACTGCACGAATATATTTAAAGCAGTTTTTGGGGGTATATTGTTTTTACCTACTTTTCCAAAGAAATCGTCATAAGTCCATTGAAAATAAAAAAGGTTTTGAAATGATACTTGTCAATTTCCTTAAAAAGTCTAGATCAAGGAAATACCTGAACAAGGAAGTAATTGGTAGGACAAAGGTAGCTTAATGGATGTATTCCAGGCATTTTAACCGATTTTTAACCAATGTTTCGTGTTTTGACGTAATCTAATGCTTCTGGATCTTTTTTCTCAAGGATTTGATCCAAATAGATAAACAGTATTCATTAAATAAACTATTTGTGGCCCCACCAAAGGGAGTAGGCAAACAACAAAAAAATGAATCAAGACGAATTATTTGCCCTCTCTGCTATCATAAGCATTAATACTTCCAAAAAGATACTTACAGAAGAAATATTTGAGGATTAATAGCACATCCAGTTTGACTCATTATCAGCATTTCAAATTTTACTCATTACATTGAACTTTTTGAACACTCTCGATCAGTAAACTTCATTTGATATCTTGTCAATTAATCGTCATTAACTCAACCAGAATGAAAACTATCAGCATTACTTCAAGCACCAGCCTAAGCAAACGCACCACCTTTAAAACAGATAAAGTGCAAAAGTGTGATGTAACATTAAAAAGTACTGCCAAATTAGAGCAAGCATATCCAGCAGAAGAATTGCCAATAAGCGAAAAGATGATCGGGGATGTTCTGCTTGAAGCTGCTATGGGAAACATTAATAAGAACACCATGTTTCATTTGATTGAGCGACTAATGAATGAAGGATATAATATTGTAAATGTTAATGAGGAAAGTAGGAAAAATAAATAAGTTTTAGGAAGAGAATTTTCAACTGTGTGTCTGATGCTCTTTTGCTGCTTTGATATGTGAGTAGATGATTCTAGTAATTGTCGTTTTTGCCTAAACTGGACTGCTAATCAGAAAATGACTTCTATTAGGGTTACTTGATTAAATGATAACCAAGGGACGTCTTATCCTTCATAGTAGTTCCAGATTTGAAGCAGTCTTGTGGAAATAACTGACAATCCCTAGAAACATTGGGTTTTGCCTTCTGGTCAATGTTACCTTCCTATTGGGAATTCTTGGATATCCTTTGAACCCCTTTAATGACCCCTTTAAAGCTACTGCCTTCAAAACCAGATTAACAGGGTGATTTATACTTTAGTTCAAGATAAGTAATATATGCATCATGAATAAAAGTGGATTTACCGACATTCCCATTACTTACCTATGCACCCTTTTACTATGCCGATGACTCACTGTGGGACCAATAGTAAAACATCTCAAATTTCCCATTTTCGTGGTGGCTCAGGAAAATCCACGCAGCTGCGGAAACAAGTGAATAACGTCGGTCACGTGTCGGCGTCACGTGTCCGGTCCGTTGTGAATCGGGCTTCGCCCCCGTTCGCACGCTCCGATATCGGAATCGACTCGTTTTGGCCAAAAAGGGTGCGAGGGGGTTGGAGATTATTCGGTATTAGGGCGGAGGTGGTATTAGTGACCCTCCTGGTATATTAATCTCGCTAATCTCTTGTGTTAGATTGTCATTAGGATGAGATTTGTGAAGTGTTTTTTCGAGTGGAATAGGGTTCTGAATGAGTTGTTTCAAACTGACTTTATTTTGAGTTTTTTTTTTATTAAAAAAAATAAGGTGGGTATTATATGGGGTGGTTCAGTTCAATACTGTTGGTAGTTTTCCTTTAGGTCATAATCTGTGCCAACAATAAAGCACTGTAGATCTGTTAAATAAAGTTTTGATGATGAAAAATTAATTTACAACTCACTCCATTATTATATAACTTTCTGAGAGAAAACGAACTAAACAACTCCACTAAATAAAGCTCTACTCCTTGAAAAACGCACACACAAGTTTTTTGGTTTAAGTATGGTTATGCTTATTCGCACTTCTGCTTCGTAACATAAAAGGGCATCCATAACCAAAGAATATTACAATCATAATTTTATTGGCTATATCCTAGCAAATACTATTAAATTTCTGACGCACTTTTACCACTGTCTCCTCGTTTTGAGGTATAATGTCAAAAAAATAACCCATTTTTTGACGTAAAAACCCATTTGAGATTCGTAATTAAATTATGCCTATCCCTAGAAAAAACAAGAATTTTCTATAAAAAATAACGTTTTTATTTGAGGCCATTACTGAAAAATCAAAAATTGCCTGCCATTCCTAGGATTATTATTGTCAACTTCAATATCTACACCACTGGAAAATTCAATTATTTTAATATGGCACATTTCTATTAGACTGTGATTCTAAAACAACCATAAGTTGTCCAATTGACCAACTGTTAAAAGGAAAAACCTAATTTTTTTGCGTCATAATTCACAACCTCATACCAAGTCACCTGTCAAAATAGTGATAACTGACAGCATTGCTTATCTGTCAATCTTATCTGTCAAGACCCAGAGTTGTATCGAGATCATCTTTACAATTAATTTTAGCTAGTTTACTTATCTAATTAATTATTATTGAATATAACAGAAGTTCTAGACTGAAAGGGAAATAGCGTGGAGGTAATATGATTAGAACAGAATGCTTTTAATCAAATTGCGTTTATCGAACATGGCAGCCAAATGCTATGCCATGTGTCGCTCTTGAATAACGAACGAACAAGTTTTTGGTGCGCTGCTGTTATAGATTTTTCCTATAGAAACTTTGTGCCATATGGTGGAAAAATGCACATACGTAATTTCGATGATGGGTGTTTTTGTTTTAGATGTGACCCGAAATATCCACAATTTTGTAATGGAACGTGAGGAAATAACTAGGGGTGTATTGTGTAAAAAATAAGTAGGAGTACGTGGTAAAATAACTGTGAGTACGTAAAAGTCTTTACTAGAGAATCTAGCCAGTAAATTGCTAGGGTTTGCAATAGTTTGGCAATTTTAAGTTTACAGGTTGGAATTAAAAAAATATTTTGTTAACTAAATTAAATAAAAACTGCCGAAGATTAAAATGGAGAATAAATATAAAACACTAAAAGTTTAATATTATTAACATAAAATGAAAAAATATAGGAGTTCGTCATAAAGTAACTAGGAGTCTCTATAAAAAAAAAAGGGTAACAGAATGTCATTAATAGAGACTGATAGCACAGATGATACAAGTATCATCAAAGTCTTACCAATTTTTGAAATTTTAAAATTGATTTTTTTTCGAAATACGGGTTGTTTAGTTTAAAAAAATGGTGTACGACTTTAAGGTATTAAATGGAATTTTTTGATCAAAAAATTGTTAGAAGTTTTTGTTAGAATTTGTTTTTCTGCCATTTGTTCGTATGATGCAAGTTTTTGATTAAGGAAATAAAAACCATCAGCATTCTGCAAGAAAATTCTTTATTTACTTTTGAGAACGATGAGTGAAACTCTTTATACCTAATCCAAGTGAAACCAAAATTATTCATTAGCACTTCCAAGTTCTTTGGATTCTGGTAACTCTTGGTGAGGCTCTAGAAATTCATCAAAATCCTTACGTAAACTTTTGGTTTCAGTATTTTCAATGGTCTTTTAAAAGTGAGAATTGCCTTTAAGGATCTCATACATCCCATACCCAAGAATATCAGCTGCAGTTAAAATTTCCCTCGAGAAGTTTGAATATTCGGTAAGAAAATTCTTGAATTAATTCAAAGAAGGATGAGATGAGCTCAAACTCTTTAGACTCACTCCAAGACGTAAAACCACAATTATTTTGGCTTTCGATGACTCTAAGTAACGCTCCGGAAATTCATCCAGATCCTTATATAAATTTCTGGAATACCTTGTTTATTAACTACCATTGCAATTTAGATCTTGATTGATGAATTGAGATTAAAAATCATCGATCAGAAAAAGGGTATTGGAGGTCTTCTTAGTAGAAATCCATTATTATTAAAGTGCTTGGTAAAAAGAGAGACTGTATCCATACCAATCTATTCTATTTATCAGTATGATATGCAGACTCTCAAATGCCTCTTTTATTGACATCTGTTGTAAATTTATCAATTTGAATCTTGATTGATCGATTCAGATCAAACATCATCTATCAGAAAATGGATATTGAAGCTCTTCTTCGTAGAAATCATAAAAGTTTTTTTATGGAACAGATTATCCCAGGTAGCAAGATGACGTTCATATTTGTCATACACTATACGTCTACTTTGACATCTTAATCACTACTTTCTTTTACCACAGGTAAATATTGAATATTTGATATAGTTTTCCATATAGGTCTTTTTCAATTCCGATTAAAACATCTTTTAGCACGTCTGATCGACGTCTCTTCAGATGAAAAACATCTTGTCGAACTTGCATTGTCTTATTTATTTAATGTAACACGACGTTTCGGTTGCTAAGTATCTCCAACCGTTATCAAGTGTAAACTGACAGCAAACTACTATTCTATAGGCTTATATACTAGATGTGTGCAGCGATGTGGAAAGGAAAGTCATCCGTGAAAAGAGTTGGGGGGAGGACACGCCTCTCTCTAGATCCTACACTGTCCTGAGAGTAGAGGCTTCCAGATGTTGGGTACATCGACGCTTGGCTGGCTGAAGATCCCCTGATTCTGTGAAATGAAAACTGCCTCTATGAACTTCCTCTTCCGTCAGTGCTGTTCCTTGTGCAGAATCTTGGCTTCTGACCAATGGATATTGTGTCCATTATGCCACGCGTGCTCTGCTATTCCGGATTTGGAAACCTCTCCTCTTTGGGTCCAGCTGCGATGTTCCTTCGCTCTGACTTCTAGGGGGCGCTTCGTTTCACCTATGTATGAGTCACCGCACTCACATGGGATCTGATGTGAGTGCGGATACGCAATTTTTGGTATCCAACAGGCCATCTGGTTTGGTCTTTGATACCACGCTTCTGATAGTGGTGCTAGATCTAAAGGCAGTTCTAATATTGTACTTGCTGGCAATGCGTCGGATTTGTTCCGATGTACCCCTAATGTAAGGTATGGGTAGAAGTCTGGTTGTCGTGGTGGCCTCGTCTCTGATTTGATTTGGTCGCGTCCTTTGGATGGTCCTACTTATTAGCTTCTTTGGATATCCATTCTGTTGTAGGTCTTTGTAGATGGTATCCACTTCAGTCTTGAGATCCTCGTCGCTTCTACAGTTGGTTCGAGCTCTATTGTAGAGGAATCTTATGATGCCTACTTTGGTGGTTGCAGGATGGTTGGACTCATAGTGAAGATAATGGCCCGTGTGTGTTGGTTTTCTATAAACTGAAGTTCGTAGATTTCCACCGACCTTTTTAACGAGGTCACCTAGGAAAGGTAGAGCTGAGTCCTTCTCTGTCTCCATCGTGAACTTGATTGTTAGTCTGAAGTTGTTGAGGTGAAGCAGTTAATCCTGAAGTGCTTTTTCCTCTTTGTCCCAGATGATGACCTATAGCTACTAAGCCTATAGAATAGTAGTTTGCTGTCAGTTTACACTTGATAACGGTTGGAGATACTTACCAACCGAAACGTCGTGTTACATTAAATAAATAAGACAATGCAAGTTCGACAAGATGTTTTCACTGTACCATTGTCTACCACCTTCAAAAACAGAACGTCTCTTGAGATGTCACATTTGTACGTTACGTTCGTCATATAGACCACAAAGTACAAAAAACGACTTCTTCAAGAAGTCATCTTGCTACTGGGATGAGACTGTATCCATACCGCTTCGATTCAGTATATGGTATGCAAGTTCGTTAATTTGGGTACTTGGTTAGTGGATTCAGATCAAGGATCATCTATTAGAAAAAGAGATAATACATCTTGACTTAAGAGAAATTTATTATGATACAACTACTTTTTTGGAAAGGATTATAAGATTGTATCCATTTTACCTCAATGCCACGTATGGTATGCAATATTTGTTTTGCTTATTTCGGTTGAAAATTGAAGAACACTGAAGCTCTTATTATTCGTTTTTGATAGAAAATTAGCTTCTGTCTTAGCATAGAATGTATCCCATCTCCAGTAAATATTTTTCTTTAGGTAGTGTATATCTTTTACAAGAAAACTCTTCTCATTTCCATATAAACTGACATAGAACCTGCAGGAGATGGTTTTTATTTTGAGTCAAAAACCTTGCATCGTACGAAAAAGGCAATTTGCTCTAAACTTAATGAGAGACAATTTTTACAGTTACGTACCATTTGTAATCAAGAATGTTCAATTAAAAATTACATACTAATTCTCCTGTGTTGGACAGTTTTTTTCATTTGTCAGTAAATCTAACTAAAAATCCTCTCATATAATAAATTAGTCACGTGCCATAACTGCATTAAAATCAAGAGAAATCAAGATCAATTTAGTTTAGTAAAAAGGCACACGTGGCTCTTAAATTGGCGAATCCACCCCTAGAAAATCTTCCCACAGTATCATTTAGGGGGTGTTTTATTTTATATAAAACGTACATATCGACCACCCATATGTTCAAAATCCGGTAATCACATAGACGGATATCTATAAAATTAAAAACCCCCGATCGTAACAACGACGGAGCAGTAAATCATTGAAAATTAAAATGCATGACGTGTATTTGTTGATTTTTTATTCGTTTAGCAACAATAGACGATAAAATTAAAATTAAGTGTCGTCGTCAGGGCGTCATAATAGTTCTGATATCTGGGAAATCGTAAAATGTTTTATGGCCCATGTCGTTCACAAGAATAATAAATTAGGATTAATTTTTAAAATAAACGGGTTAGAAGGTGATTTCTTTATTAGAGCGTTGAAAAGATAAACACTTCCTAAGTAGATAGAAAAGCATTTATTAGAGCAATTAGAATGCATTTGTGAGATTAATTCTGGTGTAGTTTGTACAAATCCACATGAAAAATCTGAAGTTTTTTAAAAAATTTCCACATAAAACGAAAAATATTCCACACCTTATGTCATGATGATCATATTATGCCGACTATACCAGATTTCCGATGTATTCGTATAATTAAAGCGTATATGCAGATGGACCGGCTGTTTATCAGCCATACGGCCAATATTTCGCCATCTGGACCAGTTGGCCTGACAAATGTCTAATTCGTGTTGATAAAACGCGGATCTGCGGAACGGCTGTTGTCGAATACCGACTAGACCATATGATGTTTTTATTTACACATCAGCATATCATAAGGTGCAGTTAGAAACCATAAAATTCATTAAATAAATTAGATTTTTATATAGGGTGTCTCCGTAGTAAATCCCCCGCAATAACCTTATATGAGAAGAATTTGATTTCTGCTCTCTTCCTTTCTTCATTGCTTTTTGTAAAAAAGATATTTCCTGTTATTCTGATCATATTGTATAAAATAATGAAAAGTGGGTTGGCTCAGAAGTTTCTTCAGCAGAAAAGTAATATTTCATAAAGCAAGTTTTGCTCCAAAGTTTCGTTCTAAGTTCAAAGTAAAAATTAAAATAAATGTTTTCACCCAAAATGAGCTTTTTTTTCTCAATAAATCTCAATAATAATAATTATTAAATGCCATAAACAAAATTACAAATCAGGACGTTTGTTGTAGCGAAACCGAGTGTGCCGAGCATTGAACAGGCCAACAGAGGCTGTTCAATGCTTGGCACTCAGAAACGAAAATTAAATTTTTACAGTCGTCCAAATAAGTTCTGCACGCAATATATTTTTTTGCATATTTAAGGATTAAATCTGATTTTATACATCTAAAATACAGTTAAGAGAAAAACTATAATTACATATAGACAAAAAGGGCGTAGATTCGATTTTTTTTCGGGATAAAAGATTAATGTGTGTAAAATAATAAATAATTTAAAAAAATCACAGTAACTGTTAAAAATTTTGGTACACCTTCAAGCTTGGTGTATAAATAAAAGATAATAAAATAGACTATACATCTGAAAGACACACGTTTTTTCAGGGGATGAAGGGGTGTCAAGCCACCCCCAACTAGTTTAAAAAAATCGTAATAATTACTAATAATTTTGTTACACCTTCAAACTTGCATATTTTATTATCTTTCATTTATACACCAAGTTTAAAGGTGTAACAAAATTTTTAACAATTACTCTGATTTTTTTGATTATTTATTATGTTACAAACATTTATCTTTTATACTGCAAAAAAAATTAAATCTACACCCCTTTTCTTTATATGTAATTATAATTTTTCTCTTAGCTTTATTTTAGAAGTGTAAAATTAGATTTAATCCTTAAATATGGAAAAAAATATATTGCGTGCAGAACTTATCTGGTCGACTGTAAAAATTTGATTTTCGTTTCTGATTCTGTTGCTAACTTCCATGACGTCTCCGTTGCTACGTATGACGCTTATTATTTTACGATTGCACGCTCGCTGTTTGAATTAATTCAGTTGGGATATATCTATCTTGCTCTTTTAGGATAGTAGCGAAAAGGAAGATGACGTGTGCGGACATTGTATCGGAATCATAACCTCCTCAAGATATTTGAAGGAGATTGGACTAACTTAACGACTTTGCCATTTTAATTCTAGATATCCAAGCGTAATTTCAGAATGTTATTATATGACTTGGAGTGCCTGGAATAATTATTTAATTACTCTTAAGTCTTTTCCAAGCATTTCCAACAGATTAAGCGTCTAAAAAATTCTTTAATTACATATAACTTCTTTCAGGTATTTGAAGGAAATTGGACTAACTTAAGGACTTTGTCCTTTTAATTCTAGATATCCAAGAGTAATTTCAGAATGTTATTATACGACTTAGAGTGCCTGGAATAATTATTTAATTACTCTTAAGTCTTTTCCAGGCAGTTTCAACAGATTAAGCGTTTGAAAAAAATCTTAAATTACACGTAACTTCTTTCAGGTATTTTAAGGATAATAGGATATTGGACTAAATTGAGGATTTTTCCATTTTAATTCTGGGCTTCTAAGAGTCATTACAGAATGATTTTCTATGACATTAAGTACCTGAAATACAATGTCCGAATTGGTTAACGGTATCGTGTAGGGCGTATATTGAAAGTGATAGATAACAAAAAGTAGTCATATTAATTTGGTAATATTTTAAAATATTTATACATAAGTATTTATGAGGATCCTTAGAATTTTGTGTATTTTTATCTTGAAATTGGACTTTCGTTGTGAAATTATAATCTTTGTAGGCGGGAAGAATCATTTTATAATATAATCTTGAGGTGTACGTCTCGTAAATTCAGACAAAAGTCAATTTTTTCAGGGTTTCCGCATCTGATTCTTTAGTCACATTGATTTGGATTTTTGTTAGGAAATTATAATTTTTACAAATGGGAGAAATCATTTTTATAGCTATCGGGTCTTTTCACTGAAGGGGGTTTAAATGCCCAAATGTGGGTAAAAAGTGCATTTTTCACTTTCTACCACATTTCACTCTTTGGTAACATGCAGGATTGCCTTAAAGTTATACTTTTCTGACGTAATTATGATCTTTACACATGTAAGAGTTCATTTTATGGCGATCGTCAACAATTTTTAAGAATAAAGTAATTATGATCTTTAAACGTGACAAAATATTTTATAGTGATCGCCAAAGATTCTTAAGGCTCAGAAGGGTACAAGTGCCAAAAAGTGGGTAAAAAGTGTATTTTTCTATTTTCTACCGCATTTCACTCTTTGGTAACGTCTAGGATCACCTTAAAATTATACTTTTCTGACGTAATTATGATTTTTACAGACGTGAGAGCTTATTTTATAGTGATCGCCAAAGATTGTGAAGGCTCAGAGGGATTTAAGTGCTAAAAAGTGGGTAAAAACTGCATTTTTCCACTTTCTACCGAATTTCAGTCTTAAGTTAAGTTCAGGACTACCTTAAAATTATACTTTTCCGACGTAATTTTGATTTTTATAGACGTAAGAGCTTATTTCATAGTGATCGCCAAAGATTGTGACGGCTCAGAGGGGTTTAAGTGCCAAAAAGTGGGTAAAAAGTGCATTTTTCAACTTTCTACCGCATTTCACTCTTTGGTAACGTCTAGGATCGCCCTAAAATTATACTTTTCTCACGTAATTATAATTTTTACAGACGTGACAGTTTATTTTCTAGCGATCCTCGAAGATTCTTAAGGCTTAGGGGGGTTTAGGTACCAAAAAGTGGGTAAAAAAACCATTTTTTCACTTTCTATCGCATTTCACTCTTAACTAACGTCCAGAATCACCTTGAAATTCTACTTGCCTGACGTAATTATGATTAAATAAAATGAAATAAAAAAAAATTTCCCAATTTCTACGGCATTTCATTCTTTGGTAACGTCCAAGATCGTCTTAAAATTGTACTTTCATGACGTAGTTATAATTTGTACAGACGTGAAACTTTATTTTATCGTAATCGCCAAAGATTCTGAAGGCTCAGAGGGGTTTAAGTGCCAGAAAGTGGGTAAAAAGTGCATTTTTCCATTCTCTACTGCATTTCACTCTTAAGTGAAGTCCAAGACTTCCTTAAAATTGTACTTTTCTGACGTAATTATGATTTTTAATGACATGAGAGTTCAGTTCATAGCGATCGCTAAAGATTCTTAAGGCTCAAAGGGGATTAAGTGCCATAAAGTCGGTAAAAAGTGCATTTTTCAACTTTCTACCGCATTTCACTCTTTGGTAACGTCTAGGATCGCCTTAAAATTATACTTTTCTCACGTAGTTATAATTTTTACAGATGTGACAGTTTATTTCATTGTGATCGCCAAAGATTCTGAAGGCTCAGAGAAGTTTAAGTGCCAAAAAGTGGGTAAAAAGTGAATTTTTCCACTTTCTATCGCATTTTACTCTTATGTAATGTTTAGGATTACCTCAAAATTGTACTTTTCTGACGTATTTATTAATTTCATTTTATCTTTACAGACGCGAAAGTTCATTTCATAGCGATCGTCAAAGATTCTTAAGCTTCAGAGGGGTTTAAGTGCCAAAAAGTGGGTAAAAAGTGCATTTTTTCACTTTCAAACGCATTTCACTCTTTGGTAACGTCGAGGAATACCTTGAAATTATACTTTTTTAACGTATTTATAATCTTTACAGATGTGAAAGTTCATTTCATAGCGATCGTCAAGGATTCTTAAGCTTTAGAGGGGTTTAAGTGCCAAAAAATGGGAAAAAAGTGCATTTTTCCACTTTCTAACGCATTTCACTCTTAAGTAACGTCCAGGATCGCCGTCAACTTGTACTCTTCTAATGTAATTATTTATTTATTTATTTATTGCAATACTCCATAAACACCACAAAATTGGAAATTACATGTAAAGTCCTAAGTTACAGACTAATTTAGCCTAAAATTTAAAACAGAAGATAATATAACTTAAAACACAAAAATTATAATATTAATAAAATATAAAACTTAAAAATAATTAATAGAGATAAAAAAGAAACAAGAACAATCATAAAAGGGGTCTGGTATAGTATTCCCAAGTCAAATATAGTTAAATGGAAAATCACAGTAAAGCTTTCAAATCTTTTAAAGAAGTACTCAAAATGTCTATAATAGCATGAGTAAAAACTTCATTTACAACAGCCATCATTCGGTTGAATGGGGATAAGTTGTTATTTGGATCAACCTTAAAGAATTTTTGATCATTTGGAAGCCTAGGATTAATTCTTGGTACATTTAGTCCAATATAATTGACCAAGTTACAGTTAATTATTACTTTATAGTTCAAGTTATTTAATATATTGTATAAAAATATCGCAGTTTGTATCTTTCTTCTATTTAAAAAAGTTTTAAGTGAAAAACTGTCCAGCATACTTTTATAAGACAGTTTGTATGGATAAGAGTTATTATTCAAAACATAAAGATAGCGCATAAACCATTCTAAGGGAATCCATATTTGAGAGGCATATTCCAGGTGAGGTCTGACTACTGCATTATATAATCGTACTATTGTAGCGATTTTGAAGTGTTTAGTATTGCGGATTATATTCTTTACATCCATGAGCGCTTATTTTATAGCGATCGCCGAAGGTTTTTAAGGTTCAAGAGCAAAAGTGGGTCAAAAATCAATTTTTTACATTCTTTTGCACCTCATTCTTTAGTCACGTCTTGGATAACCTTGAAATTGGATTTTTGTTACGGAGTTATGATTTTTATAAACGAGAGAAATCATTTTATAGTAAAGGTCAAAAAATCTTTAGACTCAAAAGTTTCTTTAAGTAAGAACTGGAATATTTTTGAAATTGTATTTATGTGAAGTATCTCCTTATTTATATACTACTTATTTACATAATCTCAATATACTAAATAATTTAATTAAAAAAAGTTAAAATTTCATATATTTACTCACTCCTAATGACCGTGAAACATATTTTTGAATTCGAAGAACTTCTATAATGGCTTTGTCGGAAAAACCCCAACGGCCTTGCAAGGTGTTTTGATTTTAATAATGTTAAAATGTACATCAGATCTATTTTGGTTATGCAAATTATACTGGGATTTTTCAGTCATAATCCGGTTTTTTCCTGTTTCAGGTTGCCGTATAATATCGTCAATTCTTAAAATTATTGTTAAAAATGTTCCTGTACTGGTTTAATTTTAACCTATTTGATTTAAATACTATACCACAGTCTAACAATTTTTGAAATCTATATACTTTGACTATACTATCTGGGTCATTTGGAAATTAGGTTTTCCTTGTTTAGTTTACTAATAATTTCATCCCAAAAATATATTATAATTTTATTATTGTCTTTCGTTTTTATTGAATAATATCCTTTGAAGAACTTATATAATTTAATGAAAAATTTACGTAATCATAACTACTAATGACTTCTTAAAACGGAGTCCTTGAAACGCATTTAACTAGTTTTGTCGTTTTTCATGTTTTTAAAAACATTTACTTTGAATATAAATGAAAATTTTAAAATTTTTATTTTATTTTATTTTTGAGTTATAAGCAATTTTTGAAATTTTTATAATTTTTTTTTCCAACATTAAATGTTTTCTCAACATTCTGTACAGTACTAGAAAAGCGCTGAAATTAAGATTTAATCAAATTGTTTTAGAATGGCATATAGGACTTACTTAAAATAAGTAATTTGTATTTTATTTTGAATTAGTGTTACGAACATTTTGTAAAATTTTTAGAGAATAAAATTACTTTTCCTCAAAAAAATGCCAGTAATATATAGACAATGCGAAAAATTTTTTTTTATTTATTTAAGAGCGTAGATCACAACTTAAAATTAACTTAAGATTAACAATAACGGTATTGTTAACAAAAATGGAATTGCAACTTATACTTAATTGGAAAAGTGTGACTTTGTCATTTCCTCAAAATCCTGTAATTAAAAAAAAATACAAAAATCAAAATTTAATAAAATTATTCGAGGGAATTTATATTCCAATTTGTCAACTTATTTTTGTGGCTGATGTTTGAGCTTTTTTTAATTCCGTTAATTTTTCAAAAAACGCTGATCTAGTCGAATTGTTCCAGGAATATATAAATAATTTTATGAAAATTATTTTTCTCTCAATACATTTTTTGCAAAATTCTGAACCAAGTGTATATTTATGAATACAAGTACAATATATGAATAATAAGACTTTGTGGTTAAAATAGACAATACAGTAGTACCGGTGGTTAATGAAGCAAAGAATTTGGGTATTCTTTTTGATAATTCTTTGTCATTTTCAGCACACATAAACAAAAAAATTGCCACTGCTTATATGTGCTTAAAATATTTAAATAATCTAAAGCGTCACTTACCGAGTGAAACCAAGTATTTTTTGTGCAACTGTTTAATATTATCATTGTTTGATTATGGTGATGTAATCTACAATAACGCAATTACATTAGCAGTTTCATCTTCTATTCAAAAAGTGCAAAATTCCTGTATGCGTTTTTCCTTTAAAAATATTTGCTACAGAAGTCATATTACTCCATATCTTAATAATCAGTTTATTCTTTCAATGTCAAATAGACGCAAATATCACATGTACTCCTTCATATACAGAATTTTAAAGTCGGGAAACCCACCATATCTAAGAAAACTTTTCAATGTGCATGAACACAACCATAATACCAGACGGTTTAATATTTTTAAGGTTCCTCAACATACAACAGCATCTTTTAAAAAATCATTTAGTTACGTTGCAGTTCATTTGTGGAACAATTTGCCTCATTTTGTTAAAGATTATTCTTTTTATAAGTATAAGAAATATGCTTATGCAGTCACAGTATGATGCCTAATAATTAAATATGTATTGAGATGAATGTCAATTGGATTTTTTCCAGTCTCTTTTCATTCAGGTTGTGTCATATTCATGTAGCTGTACTACACTTACATTTTCGTTTCGTATTTAAGATACACAGGTATATCAAGATATACCTGTATCAGATTATTTATATTCATATATATTGGATATGTTCGCTCTCCTGCGCTTCCCTGATTCAGTCGCTGCCTACCCCTGCCCTGTGTACATAAATATAAATAAATTGTATTTTTTTAAATTTTTTTCAAGCTCTCACTATCAAAATGTATCGAAAAAATATTCTTACGTAAGGCTTTTTTTGTTTTCTTTTTATTTGTTTCCTTTTTTGTTGCTTTTTCTTGAGGATGTATCACTTAAAAGTGCCTCTTGCAGAGGTACTTTTGAGAAAAGGTTTTTATAATCGAGATGCATTCCTACTTGCTAACTTCATTCACATCATAAGTACAACTGTTTTGTAATTTTTGATATTGGCAAATAAACGTTTTGAATTTGAATTTCAATTCTTCGACATTCACATTTTTTTTAACCATCAAAAAAAATTGTCTTTTTTTCTTATTAAATAAAACAAAAACGTTACATCTGCCCCGATGTTTTCTATCCCCAAAAACATTTGTTTAACTTCTGTCGTATTTATCCTTAAAAAACAAGGTGCCTTCTGTACTACCGTCAGTTTTTCGGCCTTATGTTCACCAACTGTGCAATATAACTTGTAAAGTTTCGTTTCTGGATAATATTCGGTTTTTTCGGGTGGTTAAAACAGATTTTTCGATGGCGTTACCATATGCCCCAAGAATACTGCCTTCACTGTGTTTTTCCCACTAAAATCGGACATGTGCGTTTTACTTGAGTCTGGTTTATGCTTAAAAGTGATTTTTTTATGAGAGTTGTTAAATTTTACTGTGTCAACTTATGGGGTTGACGTCATGGTGAGAAGTGAAGTAATCCCTGCAGGATTGTGACTAATTATTTTTCCTCTCTACTAATAGTTTCTGGTAGAGAACCCAAAAGTCCCAAATAAAGTTAACGATGCCCACCCAAAACCGAAACGTCGTATACTAAATTTGTAAGCCAAGTAACGAAATCGTCTCTTTTTTTGTTATTTTAATTTCGTATCACCGACCGACACCTGGTTAGCATACAATTTACAATTTGAACAATGTGTTAACACGTAGACCGCTTACAAAACGACAAAGCCTATTTTAAATGGCATACTGCCGACGAATTTGACACTAACAAATGTTAAAAGGAAGCCTTGTACTTTGGTACGAGCATATATTTACATATTTCAATATATTTTAAAGCTACATATAAAATCACACTCAATATGAATTTAATTTATTTAATATTTAGCTTCCATTTAATCACAAGAATGATCTTTGTGTTTTTTCAGAATACCTAAATTGATGCAAGTTTTCTTTGTCTTTCGAACTTTTGAGCGTATTTTAAACTTATAGGGGTGCCTGTAAACTATTTATTTATTTATTTTCAACAGGCACATTTTAAGGAAGGATGGCAACTAGCAAGGAATAAAATATACAATAGAATAATAAATCTAGTTCTAAGAAATACCCTGGATACTAATGCCAACAACATCAACATTATTGTTGATAAAAAAAATATTGCATTCTCTCTTCATATTATTTATTGGAGAGTAATCAACCCCACTGACCAAAAATAATGTTAAAGGTTGTAAATGTATTTGCGAAGCTTGTTGCCTAACCGCAATACGCAGTCTTTAATTAAGTTCGCGGACTATTTTAGACCCCTGTCAAAATATGACAATGGTACACTTGCAGCGGACTATTGTCTTTGAAAAAAATAGAGCGTTGATCTGCCTGTCTTCGTTGCAACTTTGAGTGTGTAAACAACCTTGGCGCAAAGCTCCAATGCCTTTACCGGTATCTAGTAGGTTAATCTTGTAAAAACTGATCAGAGATGTACCTTCACTTTTGTACCCAATAAATTACTTAAAGATGAAAGAACTCTATTTATACACCCGGCTGTCTATCGTGTGACCAGGAGATCTTTATAACATCAAACAAATAACCCTCTGTAATTTAGCCTTAAATTGATTTCAGGACCAAAAAACTGAAAATGAATAGTCAATGAAATACCGTTGTATTTAATGCTGTTTGCAATAAAAAATACAGGGTGTTTCAGAACGATGGGATCAAACTTCTAGGGGTTGTTCAGTGCAACAGTAGAATCCATTTGAGTATAGGAACCCATGTCCGGGTCACTATGCCACTACGGCCCTAAGACGCGTTTAAATTTAGAAAAATATTTGATTGCATAAATAGGATCTGATGTATTTATTTTTAACTTTTGTATATGATACCATCACAACAATTGTTCAAAATGTCTTCCTCCAACCTCAATACACCGATTTAAACGCTGCACATGATTTCGGCGGACTATACTAAAAATTTGATCCTCGTTTTGAATGATTTCGAATGCTGCTGTTATTCATCCAATTAAGTCTACCTCTGATTCTACTGGAGTTTCGTAGACTAAAGACTTTACATGTCCCAACAAGAAAAAATCGAGCGACGTTAAATCGGGTGACCTAGGAGGCCAAGAAACTGCTCCACCCCTGACAATCCAACGGTGCCCAAACCGCTGAGCCAAATACTCGCGTACTTGTACAGCAAAGTGAGCCGGCGCTCCATCATGCTGAAGCCACATTTGCTGTTTAACGTTTAGTGGAACAGTTTCAAAGAGTTCTGGGAGAACTTCCTCCAAGAAACGCAGATAAATAGGTCCTGTTAACCGTTCTGGTAGAAGGTATGGCCCAATTAAATAATCATCAACAATGCCTGCCCATACGTTGACAGACCGATTCTGATGTTTTCTTGGAAAAATTGCATAAGGATTTTCTTCGTCCCAAACATGGCTATTCCTACTATTAAAAATACCGTCTCTTGTGAAAGAGGCTTCATCGGTCCACAAAACATATCGTAAAAAATTTGGTTGTGCAATGATGTGATCCAGAAGCCATCGACAAAATTAAACTCTAGGATGATAATCGGCTGCAGTCATATCTTGAAGTTTCTGGAAGTGGTAAGGTTGGAGTTGTTGCTCGTGTAGTACCCGCCAGACAGAAGCGTTACTCGTATTCATATTCTTAGCGACGTCACGTGTGCTATTTGATGGTTCATCGGCAACTCGCTGAAACACCTCTTCTTCAAATTCGACCGTTCTTACGGTTCGAGCAACACCAGTATCATGCATCTTGGTCTGATCACCAGTATCATGCCTGTCTCAGCGAGCCGCCGATGAACCGCAATAAACTTTTTGTATCCAGGATGCTGTCGTTCGAGATAACGTTCATGATACAATCGCGATGCTGCTCGTGAATTGCAGTTTGTTGCTCCGTATGCCAATTCTTGATTGGTAAAGTTTTCCAATAGCAAGAAATGTTTAAAAATTGTAAGCTATAAAATTTTTAAACATGACATTGAGAATTGACATTGATAAGCGTTGATTTTAAACAATTGTTGTTATGGTTTCATGTACAAAAGGTAAAAATAAATGCAGCAGATCCTATTTAGGAAATTAATATTTTTTATAAATTTTAACGCGTCTTAGGGCCGTAGTGGCGTAGTGACGCATTTCTGATGGCATTTTTTCTTTTCTGCAGAGGTTCAAATTCAAAACTTTCTAGCATGGTTCTGTAAGGCACCAAGCATCGGTCAACATTTTGGTTTCTAACAAACAAGTACCGCAAAAATCTTTTTTCTACTACCCTGCTTAAAGTTTCACTTTTGCGTGCGCACTAGTGCGCAAAAAGTAATTTGACGTTTATTTGAGTGCGTAAAAAGTACTTAATTTGACGTTTAATTTATAATTTGTCAACAAGTGTTTTGACGTTTTTTTTTACCGTAAAGTCGTTTAAATGCGTAAAGAAATTTGATATTTTTGATTTTTTTTTTGTTTTCTTCGGTAGTAGATAAAATTTTGTATGTTACACGTGTGTAAAATCCCCTTTTTTTATTCATGGGAATTATCGTTAAATTTCCCATTGATAAAAAAGACTCATTTTACACACTTGTTACATAAACAACTATTTTGTACCTCTTCAATAAAGTATTATTTATCATAGTAATATTTTATCATAAGTGCCTAAAGTAAAATTAAATAAGGGCTAATAAAATCTTCTATAATAATTATATCAACAATATTATCACAGATAATTCTTCAAAATCCAAAAGTACCTGAAAAACGACTCTATTAGTAGATGGTGGTACATATATAATACATTTTTAAGATACCTCATTTTAACCCGGAAACATTCAATTTCATTACCACTGCTAAAATCCATCCCTTGTAAGAATCAATCTTCATCTTCTCTAGTTTTTCCATTGTCTCAGATTTGTCTAATCATATTAATATTCTGCCGCCATTTTTAAAATTTATTGGTAACATTATGTACAATATTATACGGGGTACTACTCATCATAATCTGAAGCCTCATAAAGGTCGGCCAAAAATATTTGGTTTTTAAAATATAGGGTGTTATCGTTCTGTTTTATTCTTTATGAAAAAAATATTTAGTTCTTTAAATCCCTGTATACTACTGAACATTTCAAATAATCCTGGCCTCCCATAAACTTTAATTTTTGGCACTTTTGAAAAGTCAAAAACGTTATTACGACACCACTTAATTCCGATATCGCTAATGGGGTCCCACGGGATCTCTAAAAATAAAATACCCCTCTCCGCTACGACATCTGTCATACCGGCACGTGTCACACCATTTAATAAAGTCCCTGAAACATAAAGCATTGAAGATGTAATGCGAGATAATGCCGAAACGTCGTTTGATCGTGTGCGGACCTCATTAGACTACTAATAGGACAATGGATTAATGACGGTTTATTTTAGGATTTTTTGGGGTGGGTGCAGCTAGGATGGGAAATATAGTTTAATGAAAGAGAGGGTAATTTTGTAGATATATTCAGGAAGTGCCAAATTCTTAGAACATTGAAAGGCTAGAATTAGCATTGCCATGGAACTATGGGCAGTTTGTTTGCTAGCAACATCTCTGATGCAATGATACCAAATGCTTATGCAGAAATGTTCCTCTTTAATAAAATATGAAGCATTTTTTTAAATAATTAGTAATGACTTAATACTCTATAAAGAAGTCAACATTCAAAGTTAAATGAAGGTAGATAACGTATATTAGAGAAAAAGGCAACAACATCGCAACGCTGCTCAATCGCATTTTTGATTCCACCGATACAAGTAATCTTTACCAGTGCCATCGTCAAAAAATATTTACATGATAAATATTTATTTTTTATATAATTATAATCATTATTACCGTTTATGAACTCTTTATGGAATTTAAGTGCTTTGTTAGAGTAAAGGTACTTATTTCATAAGAAGCATTTTTATGCAAATTAAATATTTTATTTCTTAATAAGTTTTATTATTTTACGTTTTTGACGACGGTTGTCCCTATATGATGTTATGACAATATCGATATTTACTTGTGAAAAGATCGGCTTCAATCGCCATTTTCTTATCGTGCAGCACAAACGGTATAAGTTTTTACTATCGTGGCAGTTCACAAAAATACTGAAATGACTCAACCTTATTCAACCAAAAAATAAAGGAAAAACACAGAACTCCACGAATACCGAATGTAAACACAAACCCGTTTGTCAAGATGACATTTCGCAAGATGACATAAGCTTTTGCCTGCGGTGCTGCCATTTCAAATTTTTTAGAAGCAATTTTAGGAATAAGAATGTTAATAATTTTTTTTTCTTTGAAGATGTTATCTTTGCGCTTAGAATAACATATATATATATTTCTACTTTTTATTTTTAATCCAAAATCTAACATCAATAAGTTAAATTAATATTATGTTATATAGCTGAAAATGTTCCCTTTTGAAAATGCGTGTAAACTTGACAACAGAGAATCGATAAATATGTCTGTAAACAAAAAACCCCCCTTGCCCTTGTGCATATGTTAAACTCAAACAAAGTTGTTCTTTACTAATTCTATCCTTTCAATGTTCTAAGGCCAAATTCAATACTTTTAATGCATCTACAGGACATTTTAACGCATAAGGCAATATTTTTTTCTTACATGACCATAATCCAGTCCTTCATTCTTCTCTCTCAAGCCTGTTATAGCATCAATTCCAAGAGATTTATTACATTTTGGCTGGTCTCTGGCAGCTTAAACCTCCGAGAGCAGAATATGCGGCCCAAATTGGGTGATTTTCTTTTCGCGATTCTTAACATAGTCATTGTCAGCGTGCAGATCCATAAAATACCGATGCCAGACCACAATCACTTGATCCAGATGAGCAGCCAATTTATGATCACTGTTTTAAACTGGATTTATTGGATAAGAAGCTTGATTTCCTAAAACAAGTCTCTGGTAGTATTAGAGTTGAAGTGAAATTGTGTGTCTCTACATAATCATTATAATTAATTATTTTATCTTCTGCATATAAAGGGTGTTTTTTTGAGAGGTATACAAATTTGAAGTGAAATAAAACTATAAAAAAAAAATTGTTGACATGGTATTGGTTTTATTTAAAAGATATTGTTATGCCATTAAGTCCAATTTTCGACCACTTTTTCAAGCATCTGGGGCCGTATCTCGGCAATAACGCGGCGAATGTTTGCTTCCAAGTGATCCAACGTCTGTGGTTTATCTTTGAAGACATGTGACTTCACATATCCTCAAAGAAAGTAATCCAGGGGTGTGAGATCACACGATCGTGGAGGCCAGTTCACAGGTCCATTGCGTGAAATTATGCGATCATGGAATGTTTCCCGCAATAAATTGATAGTGTCACGCGGTGTGTGGCATGTTGCACCATCTTGTTGAAACCAAAGCTCTGCCACATCAAGTCGGTTCAACTGAGGAACAAAAAAGTCGGCAATCATGGCTCTATAACGTTCTCCATTGACTGTAACATTCTGGTCGTTATCATTTTTAAAAAAATATGGGCCAATGATTCCTCTAAACCATAAAGCGCACCAAACTGTGACTTTTAATGGATGTAAAGGCGTCTCAACAAAAGCTTCTGGATTTTCTCCACTCCAAATTCGGAAATTTTGCTTATTGACGAAGCCGTTCAACCAAAAATGAGCCTTATCGCTGAACAAAATTTTGGATTGAAAAAATGGGTCAAGCTGAATACTGTTTTCCGCCCATTCACCGAACATACGGCGCGCATAATGGTCATGCGATTTCAGTTCTTGCACAAGTTGGATCTTGTAAGCTCGCAAGCCATGATCTTGCCGCAAAATCTTCCACAAAGATTGGCACAGCCCCAATTGTTGTGCACGATGGCGAATCGACTCATTCGGGTCCTCTTCAACACTATGCTCCACAGCAGCAATAACTTCTTCTGTGCACACTGTATGGCGTCTTTCTGGATGCGTATTATCAACTAGAGTATGCGTGGTACGAAAACGATCCATGGTTTTTCAAATAACTTGCTCGGATGGCCGATTATGTCGACCGTAAAATGGACGCAACGCACGGTAAGTTTCGCGAATTGAACTATGATTTTCAAAATATATTTGCACAATTTAAAAACGTTGTTCTGTAGTAAGTCTATTTATTG
This sequence comes from Anthonomus grandis grandis, assembly GCF_022605725.1. Taxonomy (NCBI): domain Eukaryota; kingdom Metazoa; phylum Arthropoda; class Insecta; order Coleoptera; family Curculionidae; genus Anthonomus; species Anthonomus grandis. Next base: position 6,598,047 of record NC_065549.1, read on the forward strand.
TGAAATGGCAAACTGTACTGACCACGAATACACCACCAACTGTCAAATTGACAATCACCAGAAACAGTTTTGACAACTTAAAATCCAAACCTCTAAAAAAAACACCCTTTAGATTCGAAGCCTTCAATGATCTTCGTTGTTCTATGTTATATGGTTCATGCATGACTTAGATTAGAGTTTCGTTCACTTGAATGATTGCCACGCTCCATCTGGATTTAAGGAAACCTTACTTACTAGTACCGCAATTATCTATTAACTTTTGTCTAGCCTTGGTCTGGTAAGATGCTATATCAGTGATCTTAAGTAGTGTTTTATGTATAATAATGAAGATTGTTGAAACATAGGGAGTTGGTCGCAATCTCCAACTCTTATTTAACTAACATTCCTCATTTATTAATTTGAAACAAAGCGTCTACCCAAATAAAGTTCCTGGATCGAAATATTTTCCCACATCCAACCCCGCTGTAGCAAATCGAAAAACAAAGCAGCTGACTACTACCGAAAATATTTGCCTAACACCCGTTGATGCCGGCCGATAATCGCAATCACAACATAAAGGGTGTTTTTAAATTCAATTACCGAATAAGCCCCTATGGCGACGACCCCGCTATAGATCTCGCTCTCACGGTATAACACAAATGCACACAGCTGTGTGTGCAAGTGTTCAGATATCAATGGAATTACGTATACAGCTGTGTATAAGGTCCTAGTACAGATGCTATTGGAGAGTTACATCCACTACTAATAGAGAAATTTGCACTTAAAAAACTAGAAAAATACACAATGATAAATACAAGGAAGTGTGCAAATTTCAAACTGATCCTGTCAGTTATACCACAAATATTATTCTGAAAGTTTGGGCTTGAATACTTGGCATTTATTTGTTGTTAGGAAAATGTTCTAAAAAATTAATTTTATTAGAACTTAAATTGGCTTTATGGTGACCTCTTATAGACTTTGTTTTGATCAAAAAGAACATCAAATTTAAAAAAATACCTTGGTGTCTTTCTATTTATTTATTTTCTGCATGAAGCTTGTCTTAAATAACCTTAGAACGTAGAAAGACTAGAATTCGTAATCAACAGCTTTGTTTGAGTTTAACATGTGCTCATGGACAAGGAGGTGATTTGTTTACATAAATATTCACCGATTCTCTGTTGACAAGTTTACACACATTTTCAAAAGGAAATGTTCAATTATATATTAACCCATATATTAATGTTAATTTAACTTATTTTTGTTGGATTTTTGATTAAAAATAAAAAGTAGAAATAGATATAACCTATTTTAAGAGCATCTAGAGGATGATAGACATAAACCTAAATTATAAGTTGATAGTGACGTGTGTGTGAAATACAAGAATCTTTATATTTCTTAATTCAAATATTTTTTTAATAATACTTATCTATTAATAGGCTTTAACGAATAAAGTCAATGGTCTTGACAGAAAATGGCTTATCAAAATGTCAAAAATATGTCTCTTAAAACATGAATTGTCAAGAAATCTATAATAATTATAAAATAATTAATTTCCGTAAAAGTGCTTTTTATTTGATTTACTATTACTCTGTTGAAGTACGTTAAAAAAAAGGTATAAAGAGTCCATAAACGGTAATATTGTTTATATTTAAAGCATAATCTATTATTAATAAATATTTATATAAATATTTTTTGACGACGTCCCTGGTAATGATTCCTTGTTTTCGTGGATTTAACAATGCGATTAGGCGGCGTTGCGATGTTGTTGCCTTTTTCTCTAATACACGTTATCTACATTTATTTAACTTTTGAATATTGACTTAATTATAAAGTATCAAGTCATTATTAATTATTTAAAAAAATGCTTCATATTTTATTAAAGAGGAACTGTAGTATTATTTTGTGTTTGTCAAAATAAAGTGTTTTTTTTTGCCATTTCTGCATAAGCATTTGGCATCATTGCATCAGATATGTTGCAAGCAAACAAACTGCCCATAATTCCAGAGCAATACTAATTCTAGGCTTTCCATGTTCTAAGTCAATAACCGTACTATTTTTTAAAAGGAGTAATTTAGTTATATATTATGCTTCTTATAAATGAGGATCTGCTCAAATCGATTTGCTTTTATCACTGAATAGGAGACAATAGAAGCCAACCAGTCAATAACCACAATTATTGAAGAAGCATTACCTTCTGTATCTCTATGATATAAATACCAAGCAATATTAATTTTATTTCTTTGGTAACGTGAAAGTCCTTAAAAAGAATGGCATCAAATGCGTGGAGGTTATCATCAGATACGAAATATAATCATTGCATTGTCATTCATAGTGAAAGCGATTTGAATCTTATCAGAAACGTTTTTTTGTGAGGGTGTTTCCATTGAAATCACTTTCATAGCATCTTATCTTCTTCTTTCTTGTACTGCAACAGCAACAATTTCATCATCTATTAAAATTTGGCTGGTAATTCAGGTTCATCAAGGTTTATAAGATCATCCATTGAAGTTGGATCTTTTATATTATACACTTCCATACATTTTTCAAGTGACCCTCCAACTTCTAAGACTGCTTTTTGTTCCTTGTAAAATAAACCATTTTTGGCCTAAAACAATTCTGGACTGTTGTCTGGCTTTTATTCCAAACACTGATCATAATGTTAACACAATCTACAAGATCGATTTTGGGAGAGAAACTTTTCTGATGTATTGTATAATACCAAACACGCAATGTGGCCTTAGAAAACATTTCAGTAGCACTGATGATATATTTAGAGCCTGAGATGAAAATATGCATACCGTATTGGTGTTGTTGGATTTCTCTAAAACCTTTGACACCATTAACCATGATTTGTTATGTGCAAAACCTAAATACTACCGGCTTAATATCGGTTCATGTTTGCTTTTAAGATATATTTATATATTATAGATACACTACTGGACAAAAGTGGAGAAACAAAGTGTCTTTTGTATTTATTTTTATATTAGTGTATTTGATCATTAATTTTTTATTTTTTTTAGAAATAATTTTGTTTCTAGTCCTCAGTACCTCAATAAAAAAAACAAGTGACAACTAATATATTTTATTCTTGTTTGTACAGGGGACAAAAGTGGACAAACACTATTTTTATTTATTTGTTATATACAATGTATTAGTTAGTTGGACATACAAAGACTAATAATGTGTAGCAAAACCCTTAATTTTTTATAACTTCAGCACACCGACTTCGCATAGAGTTCATTAGGCTGTCAATATAATCTGCTGAAATGGAATTCCATTCCTTTTGAAGAGCTAATCATCCTGGTTTCTAAATTTATCTTTATTTTTTTGTCTGATTTTCCTATCTAAATGGTCCCATAGGTTTTCTATCGAGTTTAGATCCGGACTTTGGGCGGGCCATTTCATAAGGGGCACATTGTTGTCTTTAAACCATTTCTTTACTACTTTTGCGGTATGCTTCGGATCGTTATCCTGCTGAAACGACCATCGAAGCGGCATATTTTCTTCTGCGTATGGAAGCATATGATCCTGAAGAATTCTTAAAAATTGAAATCTGTCCATTTTTCCTTCAACTTTTCTTAATGGTCCTACTCCTGATCCGGAAAAGCAACCCCAAACCATGATATTGCCTCCTCCATGTTTCACAGTTGCCCTGGTATACTTTGGATTAAGTCTAGTATTGGCAGGACGACGAACCCATTTCATTCCATCAGATCCGAATAGGCAGAACTTACTTTCATCAGAAAATAGAACCGTTTTCCACTTTTGGGTTGTCCAATCAAGATGTTCCTGTGCAAATTGGAGTCTAGCCAATCTATTCTTTTTAGAAATGAATGGTTTTTTGGCTGGACGACAACTATAAAGTCCAAATTCAGTCAAACGACGACGAATAGTACGCACAGATACCGAAACCCCAGGTATTTTATTATAAATTTCTGTGGCGGGCATAAAGGGATGTTCTGTTGCCAACATTTTTATTTTTCTCTCAATAACTTTATTCGTTTGCCTTGGCCGTCCATACCTTGGACGGGTAGTCACACTATTATATTTTTAAAAGCAGCAATAGTTTACTACGGATCTATTACGATTAATTTGCCTAGCAATTTCACTTTGTTTTACACCAGCTTGAAATTTTGAAACAATTAATTTTCGGAGATCAATACTCAGATCTATTCCGCGAGGCATTTTGCATAAATCGTATATAACAGTTTAACACTCAACGTTAAGATCAAACTAATGATAAATAATAATCACTTTAAATACCAAATAAGATTTGTTTGGAATGTTTATTCACTTTTGTCCGCATAAAATAGCATAAATAATTTTTTGATCAACTGATGATCAATATGCTGCAATAATAGAGCTAAATATTTTCCACTAAAAATGTAAAATAATATCTTGTAGGTTAAGATGTTATTGTTAAATTTGTAAATGTTTCTTCACTAAATCGGTAGTATTTAGGGTTTGCACATTACAAATCATGGTTAATGGTGTCAAAGGCTATAGAAAAATTCAACAACACCAATACGGTATGCATATTTTAAATATATCATCAGTGCTACTGAAATGTTTTCTAAGGCCACATTGCGATGTCCCTTAAGGTTCTATTTTGGCAAAAAAATAGTAGTGTTAGTTCTCTGCTTCCACCATATTTAGGCTGCAAGTAAATGGGTTTGGTTAGATTTAATTTCTTAATTTACTTCCATGGCATTTTCACCTTTCTAACTTAAAGTTTTGCCAGGAAGACATTTGAAAAATAGGCCATAATTTTAATAGCAAATATTGTAGTTTCATCTGCAATAAAAAATTCTTCTTCTTTAAAAAAATTCGCGGGAAAAGTTACTTTAATCCAGGTATCGCACTATTCCTTTCCTACAGCTGCACTTTTACATTTTTGTTCCGTATTTTGGTTTAGCTCACTCACTTTAAATATGTAAGCCACTCCTGAACTGACTTAGGAGTTATTATCATCGTCAGTTTTTTCTTTTAATCTTATCAAAATCATGTCAATTGACTCTTCAAGAGTCAAGTATCGGTATAAAAAAGAGAACCGATTTTTTTCTCATAGAATCCCCGCAGGTGCTCGAATCAGGGCGTAACCTTTATCGCTAAATTGCCACCCATGTGTGGAAAACACAAACAATACGGAACACTTGTGCGGTGTAGATATACCCATGGGAATATGGGTTTCTAGATGGGTGTTTTATATGCTTAGAAACTTAAATGAATTTTGTTGCTAGGATTTGTGTTAGATTATTTAACTGAAATAAATATGAACAAACACAGGGTATTCCACGTTAAGTTGATAGATTTCTTTTTTCTACTACAAGAAATTTATAGTTGAACGTACTTTTTTTGGAATGCCTTTTAATTTCAGGAATTTCAAGTATTTTAAAGTTAATTTTAAGTAATTTTTCATTATTACAGATTCTGGCAGCTATTTTTGGAAATATTTTTTTACATTTTCCAGGCCTTTGGAGCATTTACTTTTTACGTTATTTGATTCCAGGGATTTCAAAATAATGTTTAAGTTTCTGGACTAACTTTTAATATTTTCGAGGCATTTGAAATAATTTTAAGTCATTTTATTACAGGCTCTCACAGTTATTTTTCAAGTTGTCGCGTGTTTCAATAATTTTTTTACATTTTCCAGGGTTTAAACTTATGATATGTCTCCTACTTTTTTTCCAAATATTTACCGTAATTTTTTCGTTTCCAGAGATGTGAAAGCGATTTCCAGGTTTTTTCGAGTCACTTATTGTGTTTGCTTGATCATCTGTTATGTCCAGTTATTAATAATATTTTTTTACATCTTCCAGGCATTTGATGTTGGCAATATTTTTATATTTTGAGAGATTTTTTAAAAGTTTTCCTCCATTCCACAGAGTCATTCTTCTACGTATTTCAGGCTGTTCATGTTTCAGTGTTTCAGGCATTAGTAATTTTTTTTATATGTTCCAGGCATTTATAAATAATGTTCTGTATCTTTGATCTTCAGGGATTCAAAAATATATTTTTTAAAATACTTTCGGTTTTAATATGAATTAAATAAAAAGTAGATAATACACAAAATTAAAAACGATGCGAATTTCAACAAACAGGTATTCATGGACTTTTTTAAGAAATCTATTGGATCTCACGAATATTTTGCTCTAAACATCTCTCTCTTTCACGTTAAAAATGAATCTATTGCCTATGTTCTCCATGTAATCAAAACATTCACATGGCAACTTTTTTCACATAAATACGAAATTGCGCGACCACTTGTAACGGAACTGCGACCCGTTGAGTTCGACTAGCGAAAGACCTTTTCATTCATTCAAGTTTTTCATCCATTCATTTTTCGTACAATAAACCCATTCATTCCATAGTCCCAACTATGTTTGTATATCTTTAACAAGGATCTGTAATGTGCGCCTTAACTTTGGGGATTAAAATGTGGTCGAAATTAAGGGTTCTTTGTCGAACGCTTCAGTAGCATCGAATTATTTAGCAATAATTGATTTGTTATTATAATGACACGTTAAATGGATATATTTTTACATTTATCATTTAATTTTCATGCTTTCTAGTCGTTGAAAGTAATTTTTTTTTAATTTCATTCCATCTAAAATATTTTATCATACAGTATTAAATTTTATTTTAGATAAATTTTTATTTTATTCCAGGCACTCAACGTCCTTTTTCCAGGAACTCAAATATTTTTGCTTACCTTCCAGGCATTTGAAATATTTGATGACTTTATTCCCGGCATTTGACGTTACTTTTTCCAGAAATTTTAGATCATATTTCATATTTTTCAGCCATTTTAAGCAAATTTTTATTTCGTTTTGTCGAACCTTTGGTATTTTGGGTATTTGAAGTATTTTATTCTAGGTACTTAACGTAATTTTTTTATGTCTTCCAACAATATAAAATCAAGTGATATATAATGTGAAGTTTCCAGGCATTCACACTATTTTATTCCCGTCCTGTAATATCACTTTTTCCATTAATTTTAAATCATTTGGATGTCTTTCAGAAGAAGAAGAAGCATTTGACGTAATTTTTGATGCCTATTCTCCTGTGCCAACATGAAAAATATTAATTAAATCCCTGCGATCAAATGACGTAAAAAGGATGATGGACAACACTTGCACCAAATGCCTGAAAATATGAGAATCTATTTGTTATCCCTGGAAAATTTTAAATTCGTGGAAACATGAAAATTAACGCTTATGGGAGATATAAAAGCCTGAAAAATTTTAAAAGAAACCTAGAATCAATTGACGTAAAAAGCGTGGGTAAAAACGAATGTTGTTGAAAAATCTCATCCGATACATGGTTCTCCACCTGAACAGAAACTCATTGATTCCAGTATAGATTAGCGACAATTCTTATGTCACGCTGATCCAGCCTGTTGCTTTAAAGATTTTTTATTGTTTTAGAATGTTGTAGGTTATCAAAAGACTAAGAGAAAGAAAATACTAGAACTTGCACGGAAAAGAGATCATCTCTTATTTCAAGACCATTTCTGAAATCAAACTGTATGTCTGAGACAGTTTCTTCACACTTTACTTTGTTAGTACCTACATACTACATACCTTTGTTAGTACGATACTCTGAGCAGAAGCGAACTTCAATCAGTCCTGTGGCATTCTTCCTGAGATGTAAATAGCGTTGAAGAAATCAGTGAGAGCTTTGGCGACACTCTCCTCTGCTAGTCTAGGAATATCAACATAGATATAAGACATCAGAGCCTGCAGCTTTACCATTTTTTAACTGACGGATAGTAATGATTTCCTCTTTTAAGATATTTAGACCAGTACTCGCCTCTTTAAAACCACGTTGTTCAGGTTCTAAAATAGGTTCATCGTCATGACGGTGTTGTTATCTTTGATTAACTTGAAATTTTCCTGTTCTTCTCCAGTGAGGATCTTTACTATTCTTCTCTAGTGCTCTGTAATTTTTCTATCTCTTGACATTTACCATTAAAGCTATTGACGAAAAACAAAGAAAAAAAAGTCACGGTCTCACAACATGTAATTAAACGGGCTACACGTGTTTCGCTTTAGTTAGAGCATCATCAGGCCTAAAATAAAAATACTACTTATACAAAACTAAAAACTTACATAAAACAATAAAAAACCTTTAGAAGCCATCCACACATTTCACAGTACATAAATAAACAATAAATTTAACGTTATAATTGTACAAAGCAAAAAATAAAAAATTAAAAAGTGGAACGCAACAACATAGACTCAACGAGAATCGAACCCGGTACAACAAGGTTATAAGTATAACATTTTTTTCCAAACATTTTCCAAGCATTTTATTTATTTCCTATAAATTACATTTCGAACTTATATAATATAAGTTAAAGTGTATAAAGTATAAGTGTAAAACCTATCGGCTATACGGACCTAATGCTAAAACAACTAAACACGTTAGCCAATGTAAATTGAAGAAAGTGACTACAAGGAAAATGTTAAACGATACTTAGCTAAATTAAATTGTTAAAAATTAAATTAGGTTCAAAAGTAAACACGTCATTCACACATACGAGAACAGGACTCTTTTTAGCTTTTGTAATTTCCATTTTCTCCAGAAGGTCAAGCTTCTTACCTTTAGGGCATTCATGAAGCATTTCAGCTCCCACCCCCGGAGAAAAATTATGAGTAGAGGCCAGCAAATGATTCGCAAACGCTGATTTGGTATCACTGACATTGGTATTTTTAAATTTTTCAAAAAGCGCTACGTGTTCTTTAATGCGTGTAGAGATTTTTCTTCCAGACTGGCCAATGTATACTGCGTTGCAATCGTCACATTTTAAAGAGTAAGCTCCCGATTTAGAAAGGATGCCTGGCCTTGTCCACTCTACTGACTAATTGGTTCTTTTAATTATTGACTGTCTTATACGCGATTTTTACATTTAAGGATTTAAAGAATCTTACTAAATTTACGGAGATAGAACCAAAAAAGGTCAAGGATCTAAAGGAACTTATTGAGTCCTTATTATGAACAATATTGTAGGTCAATTTATATTTATTTAAAAATTTGTAATAAATGTTGTCTATTAAATGAAGGGGAAATCCGTTGTTGAGAGCAATATGTTTTATAATATTCAATTCTTTAGCGAAAGCTTCTTTTGACAAGGGGATATTAAACAATCTATAGAAAAATGAATTAAAGGAGGCAAATTTATATGAGTAGGGAGAATTTGAAGAGTACTGAATTACATTATCGGTAGTAGTGGGCTTACGATATATTTCAAAAATAAGTTTATTGTTGCATTTCTTAACTAGAAGGTCAAGAAAAGACAAACAACCATCTTTTTCTTTTTCGATTGTAAATGAAATGTTAGGGTGTAAGGAATTTATGAAACTAAGAAAATTTGGTAAGTCTTCATCCCTGCCATTCCAGATTATAAAAATGTCATCCACATACCTCTTATATATCGTGAGGCAATCTCTAAACTTACCCTCAACTATTTCTCTTTCTAGATGACTCATGAAAATCTCGCTTAGCAGAGGGGAAAGACAAGAACCCATATCCAAACCTGAGACCTGCCTGAAAATTTTATTGTCAAACTGGAAAAAATTTTGGTTGATCACTATATCGAGTAAGTCTAAAAGATCCCCAATGACTATACGACTAAGAGATGTTATTAATAGGAGAGTTCTCACTAACTTTAAACAATCTTTGGGAGGGATGCTGGGAAAAAGATTTTTTTACATTTAAGGAAATAAGTTTAGATCCATGAGGGATAATAAGATTTTTCAAACTGTTGGTTAGATCAACAGAATTCTTAGTCGAATAAATACTTTTAAAGTTGGTCACCTCCCTGAGAACATTATTCAACCAAGAGGAAAGATTATAGCATGGGTGTTAACTCCCCATGCTATAATCTTAGGAATCTTATCTAGCTAAGGAAACCACTGGTCTTATGGGAAAATTGGTCTTTGGATTTTGGGGAGACCAGAAAGGATCGGAGTTCTAGGATTCATAGGATACAGTTTTTCTTTTTTAGTGTTAAAGAAATCAAGAGTTAAGCTGTCCAATGTTTGGTTAACTTTCGTAAAATACGAAGTCTAGAGAATCTAGAAGTCTCTATGAGACGAGACGAAGGCGAAGAATCTACGAGTCCAGAAAATCCAATATCTTTTGAATATAGTCAGTCTTGTTTAGAATGACTAAGCAATTACCCTTATCTGCTTTTGACAATATCAAATCGTTGGTGCTTTTTATTGATGTTATTGTTTAAGCTGTTCGAGCCACATCTAGAATTTAAAAAGTTTATTATTTTAGCGCGTAAGATGTTCTTATTTCTTGTATCAGTCGTCTGCAAAACATTCTCAGCCTCCACAGCTAAAGTCTCTCGTGTTTGTGAGTCCACCTTATTATAAAGATTAAACTTAAGGTTAAGGTTTAGTATACTTTCTTCGTCAGAGGTAAAAATAACATCAGACAAATTTAAAAATCTTTTATGGAACTGAAAATGACAATGGCCTAATTGTATTTGATATTCCCTAAAGTTATTAGACCTAACGGTGACTTTAAGACGGTTCAACTTATTGGTTAATTTATTAAAAGTGTTTCTAGAACTAACCTCTAATTTATCTCTGAATAAACAGTCTAAAGTACTAAATTCCAAGTGATTTAGAAATGAGTTTAACGTGAAATAGAGGTATTTTAGTAAAGAGTTCACCTTGTTTAAAGTTCTATAATGGCACTTCACTTCTTCCTTCAACCAAGTTGTTCTGGCGACGTTCACGGCAGTTTTTGATGAATTCGTTCTTGTTTTACACCTCAGATTGATAAATTTCGGGGTCAAACCGAAAAGTAAACATCGTTGAAGAAACCATATTTTTAGCAGCAGATTCTTCCGTGCAAAAAGGTTCTTTTGGTAGTGGCGGATGAGTTTAGCTTGACTAGCATTTTCAAATCCAAAAATCTCATCCATTATTCTCTAAGAGACCAACAAAATTGACGAAAAACAAAGAAAAACACACGTTACAAAAGTCAATTACAAAAGCTAAAAAGAGTCCTGTTCTCATGTGTGTGAATGACCTGTTTACTTTTGAACCTAATTTAATTTTTAACAATTTAATTTAGCAAAGTATCGTTTAACATTTTCCTTGTAGTCACTTTCTTCAATTTACATTGGCTAACGTGTTAAGTTGTTTTAGCATTAGGTCCGTATAGCCGAAAAGTTTTACACTTATACTTATAACCTTGTTGTACCGGGTTTGATTCTCGTTGAGTCTATGTTGTTGCGTTCCACTTGTTAATTTTTTATTTTTTGCTTTGTCCAATTATAACCTTAAATTTATTGTTTATTTATGTACTTGGAAGTGTGAATGACTTCTAAAGGTTTTTTATTGTTTTATGTAAGTTTTTAGTTTTGTATAAGTAGTATTTTTATTTTAGGCCTGATGATGCTCTAACTAGAGTGAAACACGTGTAGCCCGTTTAATTACATGTTTTGAGACCGTGACTTTGTGTTTTTTTTTGTTTTTCGTCAATTTTGTATGTTGGTCTCTTAGAGAATAATGGATGAGATTTTTGGATTAAAGCTATTCCCAAACCGTATGAGTGACAATACTCTAAGATGGAGAATTCTACTAGGATTTTGATTGCATTTTACTCATATAAGATTTTAATTGATCTTTTTTTATTATACAGGGTGGTCCAGTTTAAACGTCATTAATTTTAATACATGATAGAGAATGTAAAAAAAAATAGACTCTAATTATAAAATTTTTCTCAGAAATGTTTAATAACAAAGATACAGGGTGTTAAAGTTAAGAATCATATTAACTGTTTATTTATCATAACTTTTAAACTACTAGCTCAATTTTAATTAAATTTCGCATGCAGGTTATTGTAGTGAATTATCAATTACTGATGAAGCCAATTTTTAAAAAAATTGCCAGTGGCATAAAATACGGAGGGGCTTGGTCCTTTCTTGCCTCAAATCTGCGAGGTAATAAAATATTTTTTTTAAGAAGTCAACTGTTAGATTCTGCATTTAATTTGAAAAAAAAGTTACTATTGCAAAATTATGATTTAAGGCACTGTTTTTAAAATATCTTAATTTAATTATTCAAAAATACCTGCACTGAAAAAAATAGGGGGAAATATACCAAATAAATTTATTATTAATCACCAATTGTATTCTGTAGAAGCCCAAACTTTAGTAATTTTTTAAAGAATATTGAACTTTACTTTGTAAAACATACAAAATACAAAATATCATTTGTAAAATTTATTTTGCATGTAATTTTTACAATATACAAAGTAATATTTTAGTTTACACGGTAAAAATACGTAAACAAAACGGGAAAATACATATATTTTGTAAAATTACATAATTCGCTACGTAAATTAACAGACGCCACCAAATACGCCATACCTATACTCAGCTAATTTAGGCTAATTCGGCGTTTGCCGTTTGTTTAGTCACACCTCGCACCAAAATTATTAAGGAAGCGTGCGCTCAGGCTCCTATGGGATAAAGTATTGCGTATTAGTGCATTGGTTAAGTGAATTTTGTCCATCTTGTTTAAGTTTTTGTGATAATACAGGTAAGTAAATATTATAATCATGTTTTTATGTAGTATTTACTCGATTAAATTCATTAATATTCAAAAGTATAATAAGCATTTGTATATACACCGAAATCTTAATGGATTATTCCGAGATAAGGAAATTTTCTAATAATATTCCTATAATCAGGAAAACTAAAGAAGAATGGCCATCATTATTTTCATCACCATCTCTCTTTTGGCATTTTCAAGAATTAACAGGTGCTGATATTCACCTACTCAATGGAATAAATGAGAAACTTCATTATTCTAAAACTTCACCCCGATCAGGGAAGTAAAGCCAGGCAGGTATCTAATAGCCTAAAGAAGGTTTTTTTGTCTAATGAATTCAATAAAAAATAAAAAAACATAATAAGTACCTATAATATATAAGATATCTTTGTTATATTATTATGCATACTATGTATATTTTTTATGTAGAAAAACATTTTTTTTGTTAACATGTTACATGCCATGTAATGTTATTTATTTTGTTTACGTATAAGTACCTATGACAATAATTTGATGGAAGAAGGAGGTACATATTTCCTATATTTTGTTTTATTATTATTAGAATAATAGGTTTTTGTTAGACAGTGTGATTTTAAAGTCGATTTTTTGTTCTTTTAACAAAAGATTAAGATCAAAAAAAGTTTATTCCATTTACCGCATTTTTCAAATATTTAACTTAATGGTGCTGGGTATTAAAATGTACAATTAAAAAGTAATTATTTTGTAAAATTAAAATTATTACTCGCAATGGAAAATCACCTTACTCGCCTGTTAAAAGGAAAAAATCAACTAAAGATTGCCTTTTTGTTAGTTGTTTATACCATTGCAAATTATATATATATATATATTTTTTTATACCCTTATTTAACTATATAGGGCCCATATATAGTTAAACAAAAGAAATCAAGCGCGCGTTTTCTGTTCGTACCCTTAGAAGTTTTAGCTGATGTCTTAAAATCTCAACACTCTACATTTAAAACTAAATCTATAGTTAGAACGCTATTCTGGTTAAGTGTTAATGTACCTTATATGTACCACAATGTTAAATTATTATTTTTTTAATATATACTTAATTATATAAAATTTAAAGATTTTGTTTAATTTCATACGTACATATATGAAATTTATCCATTTTATTTTATTATATTTTTTAAGTAATATTGAATTACCAAATTTAACAATCATATCCTGTTTGAGTTATATAACATAAGCAGGATCTGATTGGTAAATTATGTACCTCTATATTACTTAAAAGTATAATAATTTAAATTCAGTATAAATCATTCAATTATAGATTTTAAAATTTTATTCATTTAAATATTAAATAATACAATATATATTTTGTAATTTTTACCAATAAAAAAATTAATTTCAAAGTATTTAAATGGGCAATTTACTTGCCTAACAACTAATTATTCATAACATTTTAAAATTTTAATAATTGTATTAATAAATAGTACAATATATATTTTGTAATTCTTACTAATAAAATTGCTAACATCGTTTTTTTCTTTAAATTATTATTGATTTTTACAATATTTGAACGGAAAATTTACAAATTTTAATTGGTAAATTTACATTACATATTACTAATGATTATTACTTAAAATATTCTATATTTTCATATTCACAATTGTTTTGTAATTATATGGAATAAGGATTGGTCACAAAATTACCTAAACTAAATACTGAATTTTACGAATCCTTTTTATCAGTGTGCAAACATGTTGCAAAAATTAAAAAAATCGGGCTTGGATTTGTAATATTTGTAATAATCACCTCGCAGATTTGAGGCAAAAAAGGACCAAGTCCCTGGCCACTGCCAATTTTTTTAAAAATTCGCTTCATCAGTAATTGACAATTCACTACAATAACGTGCATGCGAAATTTAATTAAAATTATGATAAATAATTATTCTTAACTTTACCACCCTGTATCTTTGTTATTAAACATTTCTCAGAAAAAAATTATAATGAAAGTCTATTTCTTTTTAAATTATCTATCACGTATTAAAATTAATGACGTTTAAATTGGACCACTCTGTTTAACTCTAATATGGGGTTTATACCTCTAATAAAAGATAATTTACTTGCTGTTAATTAAATAAAAGTACTAAAAAGTGATAAAAATGTACTCAATAATTTCTCTCAAAATAATAACTCACTGACGTAAATGTGTTCACTCAGACTGATTTTTTACAATGTAAGCTTGATCGAAGGACCATTTTTTCCTGTTGTATCTAATAAAGTTCATTTTAAAAACGATTTTTCATTCGTCAAAAAACCAAAAGGAAATCAAAGCTCGCGCGCCACTGTTTGTCCGACATTTACACGTGCAAGTCGTCCAATGGAATGCCGGTCTCGGGCGCCGTCATGTCTGAGTAACACCTGCACCGATGATTTGAATATACGCTCAACTCATTTCGAGGGAGTAAACGATATGGCTGCGTGTATAACTGGACCTCACAACGGATTCCGACACTGTAACGCTTTAAGCGCATTCCCAGTTATCGCTGTAAGGATCTCAAGGCGGCTGAATTATTATTATTATTATTACTAGATGATAACGCGATAAAATAGCCGATGTTGAATATTCACTTCAGCAGATTCAGGAATTTAATAGTTTAATAACAACGTTTATAATCCGGCATGCTATGCTACAATTTTGAAGGATTTAGAAAGGTTAAGAGATCCTTTATGATTTTTACGGTTGAGGCAGTTTACCTCGCCTTCGCAAAGACCTCCAGACGATCGAAAATAAACGAAAAAACGTCGATTATAAGTTGCGTGTTAAACAACTTCTTAATCTCGAACAATGAACAATCCGAGGAATCACGGGGCGATGCGTACTTACCGTCGTCATATCACGCTACATGCAGATATTAACGGGCGAGACCATCTGCCGACGAAGAATGCACGACCAGAATTCCGGGATGCATGCTTTGTTTCCTGGCACACCTTACCCGCTGGATTTGATTGGGAGGTGCGTCTCTTCCTGCATTATGATTTTCAGTTTGATTAGAGTGCTCGAGGGGGTTCAGGTCTGGCGAGTACGGGAGCCATCGGATTTAATTTGAATGTTAATATTTGATTTCAAATACGTTTTTATAATTAACGAGGAGTTTAGAGATAATAGACAGACTAATTGACATGTATGACATTTGAAGTGTCGTTTATCGTGTATCCCTAGCGGCATCTCCGCTATCTTACGGACGATAGACATAGCCATAAACATAGCAAAACGCATGTATGTAGAATTCATACATTATTTTCAAATAATAATAATTAATAATTCAAGTTTATTTAGTCTCCTTTTGTCTGAAGCAATAAAATACAATGACCAAGATTAACCCAAATCTAAGTTTCAGTGTCTTGACAAAATTGAAGAGAAGTTTAGAAACAGATTTAATGATGAAAATTACCAAATTCTTCTAATGGACATCCTAGTAAATAATCCCTATGTTGATCCAACAAAATAGAACATCATACACAATAATTTTTGTCTGATTCTAGAGCTGCAAAATCCTCAATCATATAATAATTTTAGGTACTTTCCAATTTTTAAATAACGCTACCTAATTATTTATTTATTTATTTATTTATAAACGGGCAAAGCCCAATTACAATCCTGTTAAACTTTAAATTCATAACAGTAATACATAATATACATAATGTACAGTGCATTTTTTTTATCTCGGGTCATAGGGTTTTACGTGTAATATTTTCAACCCCATGTCAGAACCTGTTCTATTTAATCGATAGGATTGAGACTTGGTGAAGCTTGATTGAAACAAGTGAAGTTTAAGTTAACAGACATTAAAAAATCCCATTATTTTGCCAAAAAAATTGCGAGAAACCTATTTAAAATACGTTTTTCTGATGAAGAAGTTTGCTTTTTCTGCACCTCGTAACCTTCATTACCTTTACACTTTAAAGCAGGTAGACAAATATCTGACAGTGACACAAAATAATTTCCTCAAAATCTCAAAAATATATTTTCAAAAATCAACAATAAACAAATAAAACCTTTTAAATAAATTGTTCAAAGTGACTTTGAACAATTTATCAATTTATCAAGCTCAATTTGGAGGAGCCAAACAAAAGCCCAGACAGTTGTAGAAATGTCTTTTAACATTTAGGAGCTGCCGGGGAGTAATGGTACGCGAAGCCTCGATAATTCTATTACGAAGTTCTTCGATATTGTTGGGTCTGACAATATCAAACACTTTCGATGATAGATAGCCCCAATAAAAGTTATCTAAAGGCGAAAGATCGGGGCTTCGCGCCGGCCATTTAGATGGCCCAAAACGTCCAATCCAGCGTCCTGGGAACGTGGCATTCAAAAACTCGGTAACAGTCGCTGCACTATGAGCGGGGGCTCCATCATGTTGGAAAATTATCCTGCCATTTTGAACAGCGTTTCCTAATGCGGGAATGACCTGCACCTGAAGTAATTCTAAATATTTTGCAGTATTCAGGCTACCCTCTATGAAAAATGGTCCAATTATTCGATCTCCAAGAATTCCTGCCCACACGTTAAGTTTCTGTCTTGTTTGGGTATGCGTTTTCTGGGTCATTGTTAATTCGTTCCATCCACTGTGCACAAAACTGCATTCTAAGAAAATAATCATTAGGCAAGAGTTCTTGAACATTTCTAACTTTAAAAGATGTGTATTTTTCTTTTCTGATTACCTTATAACAACTACTCCTACTTTTTCCGGTAACTTCAGCAAACTGAGTAAGACTATTTGTTGGATTTTCTTCAACGGCCAAGCATACCTCCATTTTAAATTCTTCGTCTACTACAGTTTCGGTTCTTTTTCGTTTTAAGTGAGAACTGGCGATGCATCCAATCGTAATACATTTTTCATGAAACCGTTGTACAGTTGATCTAGACGGGACGGGACGGTTAGGATAAGACACGGCAAAATTATCTACCACTTCTTGCGCCGACATTCCTCTAATGTAGTTTGAAACCATCTCAATACGTTCCTCCGTAGTGTAAATCGACATTTTAAAGAGTTTTTGAACAATTTCAATGGAGCAATTTAAAAATTATTTTGTGTCACTGTCATATATTTGTCTACCTGCTTTGAAGTGTAAAGGTAATGAAGGTTACGAGGTGCAGAAAAAGCAAACTTATTCATCAGAAAAACGTATTTTAAATAGGTTTCTCGCAAATTTTTTTGCAAAATAATGGGATTTTTTAAAGTCTGTTAACTTAAACTTCACTTGTTCCAAGTTTTAATTCTATCGATTAAATAGAACAGATTCTAACATGGGGTTGAAAATATTACACGTAAAACCCTATGACCCGAGTTAAAAAAAAATGCACTGTATAGGTAATATATTGAAATACAGAAAATCATTAAGTAATAATAATTAATAATATCTAATCGAAGCTTACTAAAAAATGACGCAGGAATTTGTTATAAGTTTTAAAAAGGTCAATATCATAATGTTGGTTTGCTAATCTCATTGTTCTAGTAAGGAAGTTATTAAGACCATCGTTAGTACGGTGGATTGGGTAATAAAAGCTATCAGTGGCTCTAGTTGTTCTTAGTAGAGCATGAATATTAATTTTTTTAAGTAGCTCTGAAGCTCCAGATTTCCCATGTAGGATATTAAAAAAAGGAATAAGATCCCTCCTCTTATGGTGGATAATCATGGGAGTCATATCAAGTACATCTGCATCATTGTAATTATCCAAGTTATTCAATTTATATGCAATTTGTTTCAAATATTTTTGTTCAACTAGTTGAAAAGGACCACACACAGGAAGCATACATAGGAAGGACCAGGGCACCGTAGAGTGTTTTTAAAGCGGCAATACTTGTGAAGTCTTGAGTACATCTCCTAACAAAACTAAGTATCCGGAAAGGTTTATTGATAACACTATCTAAGTCATGAGAAAATTGTAAGCTCGTATCGAAAGTGACACACAAATCCTTAAAAATTAGAGCTCTTTCAAGGGTATAGCGACCGATCTTGTAGTCGAAATTAATAGTATTTCTAGAACGACAACAAGTCATTATTTTACATTTAGCTGGATTACGTTCCATACCATTTCCTTATTCCACCAAATTATTTAGATCATATTGTTATTTGTCACATTCATCAGGGTACTAGATTATACAACTGTATTTCAGATCAACGGCAAATAGCAAAAATAGCTAGTGAAACATTCATATCCATCATTGATAAAAATATTAAAAAGAAGGGGTCCGAGATGAGAGTCTTCAGGGACTCCAGATGGAACCTGAATAGTTTTAGAAAGAAAATTACCAATTTTAACAATCAGTCTATGATCAGTATAATGAACCAGGATAATAATGGTTCATCAATACCGATCATTTTTAGTTTTAGCAACAAAATATTGTGAGGTACCTTGTCGAATGCTTTGGAGAAATCTGTGTATATTGTATCCACTTGATTTCCCACCTTGATTCAAAAACACTTTTTGGAGAGCTGTCAAACGGTGTCTGAGATAACGTTTACGTCTATGTTAAGCGTCAAAACATATGCATCTTCGAAAACTGTTTAATACGCTTAATTATTTCGTTATATTTTTATTTTGTGACTAAAAGAATATATTTTTTTTATACTGAATCTATTATGGTGATTTCCGTAGTATTTGAGTTTCGTTGAAAACAATCTCTCGGTGTTTTATAAAAGTCTAGTAAAATACTTTGGATCCAACCAACTCTTTCTACTTTGTAAACATGGTTTTCATCAGAACAGGTCCACAGAGTCGGCCCTTTTTGAAGCACTTACCTATATAAATCGTAGTCTATATTCGGGTTGACTTAAGTAAACCGTTCGATGTGATTGTTGAACAAATAATAAAACATAAACTGCAAGCTTACGGTATTTACGGCCCACCTTTAAACTGGTTAATATCTTATATATCAGATAGAAAACAGTACGTTCAAATCAGAAACAAACAAAATAAAATAGAAAACCATCTAATTTGAATTCTATCCCTAATTCATTTGTAACGATTCATTTGAACGAACCATCTTATTCTTTGTAACGATCTATCGAATCACATAACTAGACAAGACTCCTAAATTTGTCAATTTGCAGATTTAAGATTAAGCGGATAATACCTCATTATACGAAACCAAACCATGAACTTCTCAAGCTAATGAAAACGGAATGATTTTTTCTCTTCAACACCGAAAAGTCTATTGCTATGCACTTTTAAAAAACTTTAAAACTTTATCAAATTTCTTGGCCTACACATCGCTCCCCTCGTGAAAAGCCTGGTAAGGTCGTGGTTTGTTTTAAGTAATTCA
Organism: Anthonomus grandis grandis; assembly: GCF_022605725.1. Taxonomy (NCBI): domain Eukaryota; kingdom Metazoa; phylum Arthropoda; class Insecta; order Coleoptera; family Curculionidae; genus Anthonomus; species Anthonomus grandis. The sequence goes on from NC_065549.1 coordinate 6,617,901, forward strand.
GCACGTACAGCAACTTCAGGTATTGTCCGACTCTTTATTCACACCCATGTCCCAAGTCGACTCTCTTATGGGATCATTAACAATTTTGTAATGGACGATTTGATAAACAAATATAAATAAACTTTTGACTATTATTAAGCTTCCACGAAAATCCAAAAGACGAAACGTCGTGATTAACACCAGTAACAAAGAAAACCTACTTGGAAAAAAGACAATAGAATACTTTAACGCCTAGAATAAATTCATTGTTATTCTAGGCTATTTATTAAATTTCAGGCACATATATCAAAAAAAAATTTTCTATTTTAAGAAACTGAGAAATTTAGCCTTAGCAGACCTTTTTTCTTTTAATTCTGAGCAGTTGAAAAATGTATTAGTTTTTTTAAATTTTAGATATAAAGCAAAATTGTTTCATTATTCCAGGCAGGTCAGACATAAATTATCCATAAATTATTCAATATTTATTGATTTAAAAAATATGCATTTGGAAATTATGTATGAAACAAAATATCTCATAAATGGCCGCCATGACTTTGTTGGCAAATACTTACCCTTTTGACAAAATTTTCAATAACGTTATTGTATACATGTGGCGGTATTTCATTGATACAGCGTCTAATTTCGGCTTTCAAAGCTTCGATAGTTGGAGGCTTATTTGCATAAATCTGTGACTTCAGATCACCCTACATCCAGAAGTCTAAAGGCGTTAAATCGCAAGAGCGTGGAGGTCAATTCTGGTCACGAGAAATGACACGACCAGGAGCAAACTCGCGCAAAATCATCAATGTTTCTCAGGTGGTATGACATATGGCACCTGCTAAAACCACGTGTCGTCAAGATCAATAGCTATGAGGCACAATAAACCGTATTATTATAGCAAGATAATGTTCGCCATTCACCCTTAATGCATTAGCTTCTTTAATTTCGAAGGAAAACGGCCCAATTATTCCTCCAGACCATAATGCGCACCATACAGTGACACGTTGTGGATGCATTGCTTTCTGAAGAATCATTCTTGAATTTTCTAAGCCCCAAATGCGACAGTTTTACCTATTAACGAAGCCATCCAGGTGAAAATGGGCCTTATCACTGAAAATGATTTTGTTGCAAAATCAGCAGGCTGCTTAAGCATCCAATTGGTGAATTCTCTTCGCTGTTCATGGTGTGATGGAAGAAGTTGTTAAGTCAGTTGGATTTTGTAGGCATGCCGGCTTTCTCACGAACTTCTATGAGCTCGTATCATGTGTTTTACATCACTAGTACTTTCGAATTTTTTGATTATTCTTTTAACACTAGATGAATTAGGAACATTATTTCCACGGAACATTGAACGCACACATGTCTACAAAAAAGCTGTAGACAATCTTGGGCAGTCTAAAAAATTTATTTTTCAATTAGATGAAATTGAAAAACAAAAATAAAAAGAAACAAAAAAAATCTCAAAAAGTGTGTCTTTCAAAGAAATTGAAAACTTCAACATAATTGAAGATAAATTTCGATTAGTTTTTAGATCCTGATACTAGTCAAACTACGTTTGCTGCTTAAAGGTTAACAATACATGAATAAATTATAAACACCGAAACAAATGAAAATATTCTAAAAATAAATTAAACGCACTTTCATAAAATAACTTACGAAGGCTAATATACATAATGAATGAATCGATTGACAGATAAAGTGACCCGTATAGAATGACCTCATGTACAGCTGCGTCTATAGGTTTTCATTTATCATTAATACATAATATTATTAGCATTTAATCATGTGTGTCACTTGCCTAGACGTTTAAATTTAATTTATACTATCCGTCCAACGAGCGGAAGCTGTTTAGTATTACAATAAACAATAATGCTTATAAATGTACAAGCAGGTTTTTTTTTATATATAAGAACTTACCTAGGTTAAGTAAATAAATAAATATACAGGCTGATTCAGAGCTAGAGGTTATTCATTGTTTAGTATAGGAAATGTCTAAAAACTCTATCAAATCGTTTACTAAAAAACGATAAGAAGCCAAACACTTTAACTAATATTAATAACTCACTTTACCTTGCGGCTTTTGCTAAATGCCATGCCGGAAACCACCCTTATGACAACTGGCAACTAATTATTACCGATACGTAATATTACACGGCTTTCACTCCCCTAATTTAGTCGTTTTACACACCCTATTATATAACGGGTCGGTATGGGTGTGGACAACTTGTACTTCTTTATTTTGAAATTAATTAATTAAATGCCTGATGGTAGTGAGAAGTTTCAGATTTTATTTTGCATTATTTCATTTCCTAAGGAAAAATATCTGTATCTCATATGCAGATTTACCATTAGTTTAATTTTTAGCGTGCCTCCATTTTTGTAAAAATAATATTGATACAATATACATTTTTAGGCAACTGCTCAGCTGCCTAAAATATCAAATAGTTTTTAATTTAGGTGCCTAAAATTTCATAAATGGGTTCAACTGCCTAGAATAAAATAATCTAAAGGCTGCGTTATTTGTCAAGCCCAATATTTATATTTCAGTCAATATGGCTAAAATATAAATTTTCTTATCTTAACTGCCTGGAATAATTAAAAGATTTGGCTTTTCTACCTTCCTGAAAATCACTTTAAATTTAAAAAAAAAAAATCTTCATCTAACTCTTGCCTTATTAGTTTCTCAAGGTTTTAATTGTTTAATAATTTTTTACTCACCTCAACTGCCCTAAGAGGAATCCATAGCTTCACTCAAAACAAAAAATTGATTTGTGTGCCTAAAATTTTATAAATGAGGATCAACTGCCTAGAATACAAAATTATTTAACACTGAACTACCTAAAACAAGCTCAGCTGCACTTTTTCTCTAGGCAATTCATCCAATTTGTATATTTTAACCAATATGGCTATTTTGTGTTTCAGCTGCCTGGAATAATAAAATAATTCGAAGCTCCTAATTTTAAGAAATGCATTAAAAAGAATGGTATTAGGAGCCTAAAATAAGAAAATAAAAATAATTTTTCAACTGGTCAGTTGCCAGAAATAAAAAAAAAATAATTTAAAGCTAAATTGCATAAAAAAAGTTCGTATGTCTTTTTTCTTAAGTCAAATTTACTAAATTTTAGATTTTAGTCAATATGGTTAAAATATAAATTTATATCTCAACTGCCTGGAATAATGAATGAATTTGGAATGGCTGGCTGGAGTGTAAAAAAATGCATGGCTGGAAAAATCGATCTAAGGCTCAACTGTTGTGTCAAATACATTTTTTGATGGATGTGCCTGAAATTAGAAATCAACTGCTTAGAATAAAAATTAATTTAAAGCTGAACATCCTGATGATAAAGGGCTCGTCCTTTCTTTTTGTCCAGGAAATTCACTCTATATTTATATTTACAAATATGGAGTGAAAATGTGGCAACATCACAATACAATTTTACTCATTATTCATCTGCTCTCATAGGTGTTCCAGGACGAACGAGAAATTAAAGTTATAGACAATGTTGCCAACTGTTGGAAAATGTCCCTTTTTATAGGAAAATATATTTGCATTGCATTTTTCCAATAATAGATTGAAGCAAACAAATCATCTATTTTTGAGGTGTAAATGAAAATCGCCATAAGATTCTTTTATCAGAATATCAGAAAAATCAAACATTGTTGCTAACTTGTGAAAAATTTCCCCTTATTTTGTGAAATATTGATAAGAAAAAATTCGGATTAAATTTTGTCTCATTTCCAGAGGCAATTTATGAATTACGTAATAAAGGAGAGCGAGGGTCTGACCTCATCTTACAAAATCTATTGTAAGAAGTGTGAACACCTCGAATTGAAGATGACCAGAAAAAACTAATGCGAGTCCTACCAGAAATAGCGGAGTTTATTGGTAGTGCAGAGGTCAGACGTCAATTGGAAGAAATTGCAAAATACTCGATGATCTTGTGAATGAACTCTATGACATCTGATGGTCAAATTAACTAAGGCAACTTCAGATGTTCATAAGAGTCACATCGATGCCAAATTTTGCACTGCTTCTATCCTCGTTTTAGAGTGTTTGCCATCGATTTTAGGACGCCAAGGCTTTTTCTTATCACAGGTTATATACGTTAAATTAAATATTTTTTAAGAGAAGCTCAAAACGTGTGCACACTGCTTATTTGTTTCAAACAACTTCCTTAAAGCAATATTTATGCATAATTCAATGAATAGCTGATGTGTAGTATAGGTATTTCTTATTATTGATTCAAATATAGATGTTCCTATATTGATAGAATACAATATTTATTAAAATCTAAATGATTATGTCAAAATTATACACATACACTGGAGCCTGATTTATATCTTCTCGCTCTTATTCACTCACTCTATGGAGATCGGGAATATAACTAAGGTTTAGTGAGAAACTGCTGATAAACAATTGATAGCATAGTACTGTAAAGTGAGCTAAGTCGCGGATTTATGCAAGCTATATAATAAAGTATAGGCGCATTTGATAAGGTTGTTTTATGATTACAAGATAATAAATCACGACTTCCTATCGGAAAATACGAGGTAGAAGAACATTTCATAATTCACTTAGAGTACCAAGCATGATTGCCTGATTATGATTAGGTTGTAGCTGAAAGACACAAATTGATTCCCTCTGTGTACGCAGGTATTCAAATTACAGATGGAAAAATAGGCAATCGTAAAGCTGTGACATAAAGTGGCCCAACTTACATCGGAATTCGTTCTGGGAAGCACTCGTCTTCTTCTGCAAGTTCCATTGGTAATGATTTCAAAAGATTACTTGAACAGAAGGCTTGGTTAAACCTGTTATGACCATGACCATCGATGGAGCGCTAGATGAAAACCTACGAATCCTTGGAAATATCGAGCAAGCTATTTCTTCTTTAAAATCGTATGACCTTTTGATTCCGCCATTTTTATCGCTACCAATGCTCGTAGTAGAAGTTGTTTCAACCAAGTTGGTCCTCCACATGGTCCCTCTTAGTCACTAGCTGTCCGGCCTGGTTTTTCCACATGATTCTTGCGAAAATCATCTCAATGAAAGTGGCAAAATTATTGACTATCGTCTAAGCAGCAAATATTCTTTCCGACATATAGAATTCTATTGTTATAGACGTTATAATCGAGTTGTTGCCGAATATATTGATCGACATGATAATGATGATAATAACGAACTTTCAACATGGACTCCTGAATGGAATTCAATCACAATATTTTCTTCATATTACGAAGGGCGATGATCAGAAATGTTGCGGTGTTTATTGTAGTGATATACAAATGACTTTATCAGATTTCTTTCTACTGTCATCTGTCCCAATATTTCAATTAATAATCCCTCCTTCAAAGACATCGTACAATCAGAATTTTGTTCACTCTTTATAAGTTTACCATTAGATATTTACAAATTTAGAAACGTGCATAATAATAATTTAATGTGCATCAAAACACAAAAAATTCAACCTTTGACAATTTGCAACATAAACAAGTTACAAGTCTCTGACTTATTTATTACTCAGTCTCTGACCATCCAGAGTGGCTTAATGACGAAGATATAGATGTTAAATCTCTTGAATATTATGAAAAAGATTCTCTAAATCAGAGGTACATTCACTCCGCTGTTAAATGAAGGAAAAGATGTTTGATTTTCAGTGACGAACGCTGCATCTTTTTCAATTTATTGAAAGTTCATTCCATTCATTACATTCGCTGTTGACTACAAATTTTTACTAGCCTGTAGAATTTTTACTACATATCGGATTATTAAAATTAAAACATCTTGTTATTAGGATGAATGTTTATCAATGAATTTATCACAAAAACGAAATTTATCTATTTTAGCATCACATTACATAAAGAGCAAAGAAAACCCAACATTTTCATCTTACGTAAAAATTGATGAAGAAGTGGAGGAATTCAACGTATCTTACAAAATTTTACGCAGTGGGAGAAGAGGTCTAAAATGGTTAAAAAACGTCTTTTAATTCGAAATTTATGGACAAACCCTCGCCAGAAAAATCAACTAAAGTTGGCAAGTTCAGGGAAATTTCTTTTTAACGGGAAATTTTACAAACAATCTAAAGAATGCGACTTACGATTTTACCATTTTCAAGCATCTAGTAAATACCTTCACTTCCTACTCCTCTTTTCTTTTTTGACATATTCAATAGCCTATGCCACCAGCAACGTTACCATATTTTGCAATATTCTTTACTAAATAAAAAAAAATTACACGTTTCCGTTCCTCTCTGGTTTCCGGACCATATTTGTAAACGTGTAACGCACATGACGATGGTCGGATCAACTGAAGCTGGAGCTAAAACTGTCCGGAACAACTGTTAAGCCGCACCTGCCCCCGGGGATCAAAATTCGGGAAAAACGAATGGCTCGCAGGTGAAAAACTTGATGACGTCTATATAGAAAATTTCTAGGCGACACACACACATCACGCCCGTTTGGTTTTAATGTGAATGACCTTTAAATAATTTTAGTAAAAAAATACATACATCCTATATTTGTATATGTATGTAGTTATTATTATGTATTTTTTATTCATTTTGTGTTTATCCTACCCCAACCCCTTCACGTGGAACTTTTCTTTTAGTCCAGGCTTTTGGAGTATTTCTTTACGTTTCCAAGGATTTTAATATAATTGTTTTTATATTCCAGGCTCTTGGAATCATGTGTTAAGTTTTCAAAGACAAACATAATTTTTTAATTTTTGGAACAATTATTCACTTTTGCAGTGATTTGAAATAATTTTCCATGTTTCCAGACTTCAGGAGCATTGTTGTCCCGCACGCTTTTCACGTCAATTAAGTATAGGTTTTTTTCTGCATATTGTTTTTGTATTTTTATTATTTATAGTTTAATTCGTTTTTAGCGGCAAATATTACTAAACAAGACTTTTTCAGTAAAATATTATTTAACAATAACTTTGCAACATCGGAAAATAATTTACCAAAAAATTATAAACCAGTTAAAAAATAAACACACATACATGCAATGCCTGCATCTGTAACTCTTGAACCTTATCTACTTTTAACATTCTGTTGGTTTTAATAATTAACAAATAAGACAATAACTGTTAATGCTCTTTCAGTTAAAGCCTACGTGCCAAAAATCATTTTTTTAGCAGGTTTTTATCAATTTTTTGTTTTAATGCCACCAAAACACATTTTGCTGTCTCGCGTGATAAGATAACCCCCTATATCGGGCAAAAATTTAATTTTAGAAACAAAATTAGCCATAAAAGTATTTTTGGTCGCGGCCTTGTGAATAATTATTAAATGAGTTATGTAACATTAGTGAATTTTGAATAAGGTCGCCATCGGCACAATCATTAATACCCCCAAGGAAGTATGTATTATTTTTATATTTCATGGATTCATGTTTCTACTATGCAACCCCAAGCATATTTGAGGTCAAACTCTAAAAGTATTTCCTTCAAGAATAAACTTGAAAAATCATTTTTTGAGTTAACTCGCCTTGTTGTGAATCATCAAACCTAATGGTTGGTTTATTTAAGAATAAGGCATCTGAGAAACATCTAATACTATTGGCAATATTGTATTTTCAGTACTTTGTCAAAAGCCTGAGGTAAATCCTCAGATATGGCATCCATTTCACATGTTTTCCGCAAAGTTTCCAACGGATTGGAGCAGATGACACGATAAAATTCAGTATGCAGCCTAAGATTTTAACTAGAATTGATTTTGACTATCAAGTTTATTTTGATCATTCTTTGTCTCGTCTAAGAAAATTATTAAGAAAAATATGAAGTAGTATTTTGTCAGATTGTTCAAGAATTGAAATATTGCAATGTTTTGTAATTTTGTTATCTATTCCAGACAGTCAAAGATTTTCTGCATTTCAGCTTGGTAGTTGGGCTCCACAGGGAATAAATAGGAAATCACTTGAATTGCCTAAACGAAACCAAAAAATAGCCTTAAGAGCCTGGAAGTAACACAGAATTGCCTTAAATAGAGACGAACTTACTTCAACTGCCTGGAATAAATTAAAAAATAGCTCTATCAGCATCGATGAGAAAGTGTAAAAGATGCCAGAAAGAAATAATTTTACCCAAATGAATAGTAAAATATATAATTATTGGGCTTTTAATAATCCTGGATTAGCCACTCTAACTTCTGGATATTTAAGACAAGAAAAATCGTAAGATAGAAGAATGCCAATCAGTACTTATTTTATTGTTCAAACCAAGATTACTAGAAAACTTGTACTGGGGACAAGAGCTAAAGTGATATTATGTAATGACTGTTCATTTGAAGATATAGAAATACAGCATGATGTTTGACAAGGATGTATTTTGTCTCTTTTTTAATGTTTATAGCGCTGAAACAACCTTTAGGTAAGCTCTTGCAGAAGGAGACGAATCAATAAAAATAAACGGTCAACAATTTAAATATGCCGATGATACATTAGTAACAACAGACAGCATTAAAGATCCCCAGAATCTGCTGCAAAGAATAAATGACTCTTGTAAATGAGATGGATGCAATATGAATTTGAAGAAAACAAGGTATATGGTTATCACAAAACAACAAAATATAGGCGTAAACTAAACAATGAATAACATTTCATTTAAAAAGGTCGAATATTACAAAAATTTAAACACAATTATAAGTGAAACATCTGAACAGTTATAAGAAATAAAATCCAGAATTGAAATTTTTAGAAAATCTTAGCTCAAGAAGTTTGTTTGCAGCAAGGACATACAGTTAAAATTAACGATAAGTATAATTTTGATGATATGTATTTTTAACTCATAACAACAAATAAAAGAGCTGAAATAAACATACTGGTAGCGTTTGAAAATGATGCTTTCGTCTCACGTTGCGGATTTCGCGGGTCGAGAGAGTTACAAATGTCGAAGTGCTGAACCAAGAAGAAGAAATTCGAATACATAAAGAAGAAGGATAATCAGGTTCAAAAATGAATAAACTGTTGATTTTCTTTCTGCAATTTTTTGGGTTTCTACCACGTTTTATTTTTCAAAAATCACTTGCATTTACTTAAAATATTAGTTTTTTTATCATGGGTCATCGTAATGTGATGTAATACTTTCATTTAAAAGACTTCAGCTCAACGGATATAATAGTTCCAAAAGTTGAGGTGGAGATGTGCTTCTTGCTGTCAAAAACTATATTAAATATCGTAAACTGGTTATTGCTGACCCATCCATCGAAGAAATTTGGATTTTAGCTGATCTAGAAAACTATCACTGTTGCAAAAGTTGGCGACCTGTATAAAAATGTTACTTTAATCTTCCTAATATAACTTGGAAACCCAGTAAAGTTCTATATGCTAGTAACATACTGTTTGGCAAAGTTTCAGTTTTCTATGATTCACTTTCTTTTCCAAGTATGTCTCGTTCAATCAATTCAATATCTCGGTCAACTCTCGATCTCTGTTCTTCGCATTTTGATTTATTCTTTACAATTAAATTTAATAGTCTTGTTAGTCCTGATTCATATCACTTCCTTCTGAACTGGCACTGCCTTGTAATAAGCCTAAATATTTAACTTGTATGATTTTTTATTAAGATTTTAAATGCGCAAATTTTACTTTGATTAATGATTATCTCCTCAACTGTAATTGGAAAACAATGTTGCCTACTCTTAGTCTGTATTATACAATTGTTTTGATATGTTTGTTCGGATAAAAAAGTCATTTCTGGATAATTATCTGGATAATGGAAAACTACCAGGAAGAAAAGTGTAATTGCCGGGGAAAGGACAAAAGTATGAACATTTTTTTCTAGGCAGTTGTGCAGCGAATAAACATCAACTGCATATTTAAACTGAACTAAACTTATTATTTTTTTAGTTTTCTTCTACTCTCTAGAAAATTGATTTTAATTTGTTTTACTTCCAGGCAGTTGAAGTAATCAAAAAATTCCCCAAGCTGAGCTAAAATTAATGAGTTTTCCATTTTTATTAATTTTCTGGAAAAATGGCTTTAATTTGTTTCGCTTCCAGGCGAAAAAAAACAAAGAAGAGAAGAAAGCAAAAATTAAAAATATCCTGGAAAACTACCTGGAAGAAAAGTTGAACTGCCTGGAAAAAAAAAGACAAAAATAAAAACAATTCTTACAGGCAGTTGAACGCCGAAAAAAAACCGACTTTTTTAACTTTAATTCCCGAAACTGAGCTAAAATTAATGAATTTTCTATTTTTAATAATTGTCTGGAGAAATAGCTTTAATTTGTTTCACTTCCAGACAAAAGAAAACAAAGAAGAGAAGAAAGCAACAATTAAAAACATCCTAGAAAACTACCAGGAAGAAAAGTTGAACTGCCTGGAAAAAGACAAAAATAAAAACAATTCTTACAAGTAGTTCAACACCGAATAAAAACCGACTTTTTCAGCTTTAATTCCCCAAACTGAGCTAAAATTAATAAATTTTCCATTTTTATTAACTGCCTGGAGAAATGGCTTTAATTTGTTTCACTTCCAGACAAAAGAAAGCAACGAAGAGAAGCAAGCAAAAATAAATAACATCCTGGAAAACTACCAGGAAGAAAAGTTAAACTGCCTGGAAAAAGACAAAAATAAAAACAATTTTTACAGGCAGTTGAACACCGAATAAAAACTGACTTTTTCAACTTTAAATCCCCAAACTGAGCTAAAATTAATGAATTTTCCATTTTTAATAATTGTCTGGAAAAATGGCTTTAATTTGTTTCACTTCCAGGCGAAAGAAAGCAAAGAAGAGAAGAAAGCAAAAATTAAAAACATCCTGGAAAACTACCAGGAAGAAAAGCTGAACTGCCTGGAAAATGACAAAAATGAAAGCATTGCTTCCAAGCAGTTGAACATCGAATAAAAACTGACTTTTTCAACTTTAATTCCCCAAAGGAGCTAAAATTAATGAATTTTCCATTTTTATTAACTGCCTGGAGAAATGGCTTTAATTTGTTTCACTTTCAGATAAAAGAAAGACGAAGAGAAGAAAGCAAAAATTAATAACATCCTGGAAAACTACCAGGAAGAAAAGTTGAACTGCCTGGAAAAAGATAAAAATATAAACAATTCTTCCAGGCAGTTGAACACCAAATAAAAACCGACTTTTTTAACTTTCCCAAACTAAACTAAAGAACTGGTCTAGAAAAATCCTCTAGTACAGAAAAAATTGCCCACGAATTATACCGACTAATTACGCAAAATCTAGCACAATAAGACTGATAACCAATTTGATATCTAAGAATTGTTATAGCAATTATTGACTTCAACATTCTTTACACCAATTTTTTAAGAATTATCAAAAAAAATTATCATTTGACTGTCAATTATTATACAATAAAATAAATAAAGGAATAATATACAAAAACGATTTTCCAACATTAAATAAGAAATAATAGTTTTTTAAAGAATATAATAAGAAATTCATTAGTACCATCTCTATTCATTCATAAGTATCATCTCTAGGTGCTTTACATTCGGTTCATATGAACAATATAGGAAGTAAAAATTTGTAAAATTCTATATTGTCTTTTTTTTGACGTGTGAATACTTTAGAAAGTTGAATTTGTCCTTGATTTCTTCCAGGCAATTGAAATGTTCTTGGATCTCGTCCAAGTAGCTTCATTTTTTTTACAGCTGAAATACAAGAATAAGTCAACGGTCTGGAAGAATATGAAGGAGAATTTAGTTCCCTGGAAGAGATCCAAGAAGAAGGAAAATCTCAACTTTCTGGAAGAAATGAGTAAAGACTTGCCTGGAACAGTGAAATTATTTAAAGAACTTGCATTTAAATATCTAATTTGCTTACTTTTTGACTTGTGAATACTTTTAGGAAGTTAAATTTTTCTTCCAGGAAGTTGTTTTTTTTAACCTTTTTTAGGCAGTTTACTCATTCTTCAGTTCTAAAAAATTGAAGTATACAAAATGGCTAAAAAAGTTAATATAAACAACTTTATAGACTAATATTAATAATATTAAATTAAAATAAAAATAGGTATTATTTTTTGACTTATAGAGTAAGTTGGTTTTTTTTCGGATTTTTCCAGGCAGTTGAATTCATCTTCATGTTCCTCGAGAAAGTTAAATTTTTCATTGATTTCTTCCAGGAAATTGGATTCTTTTTGTACTTCTTCTAGAATTCCTTGAATTCTTCTGCAATTTTTTCCACGCCGTTCAAAAAATTTGAATTTTTCTTGAATTTCTTCCAGACTTTGAATTTAACCTTTCCAACAGCCTGGAAGAATGAAATTATTTAAGGAATCTACATAGAAATGTTCAAATTTTGATTTTATCTACTTTTTGTCTTTTGAGCACTTTAGAAAATTGAATTCCGTATTGATTTCTTCCAGAAAATTAAAATATTTTTTGATTTCTCCAAGGCAGTCGACTATAGTTTTCAACCTCTTCCAGGAAATTGCATTTTTCAAAGCTGAAATCCAACAATAATTCATCGGCTTGGAAGTAGATGAAGAATTCAACTGCCTACAACACTCTAGAAAGTTGAATTCTTCAAAGACGAAAAAAATCAATTTCCCAGAAGAAACCAAATAATAATTCAACTTCCTGGAAGAAATAACAGAATAATGTGTAGAAAGAAATCAACGTTCTTTAACTGAACCTCTTACTCTTTCCAGGCAGTTGAAGTCAAAATTCATGGCTGTAGGCAGTTTTTAGACTTAAAGCGTACGATGACTTAACCTCAAGAAGGATAATAGATTCTAGACAATATGTCTCTAACATCTTTTACAATGAATTAAAAATGTATATTCAATTTTCAATAAGTTCTAATTACTTAATATCGCTCAATGATATTTTCGTTTATAGGGCAATGTTCGTAATAGTTGTAAAACTATCACTTTAGAATCCTGTATATAACCTTAGATTTTCAGATAAATTAAACTTAGATATTTGGTTCAATTCAGTACCGTAAGACTTACTAATACTACTATCAACTTCTTTCATTATTGTTAAATAAATATCGCCTATAAAAATTCTTTGAAACAAAAAGAAATTTTGTTGATTGAAGTGCAAGTGTAATACATCCTTGAAAAGGACCGATCAGATCAAAGTCATAGATTTGGAAAAATCTTGTTTATGATCTAAACAGCATGACACACCTGACTGACGGTTCCCAGGAAAAAGTGATAGTGAAAATATATAATTGTTTAAAACTTTAGCTCTTTTTAGAGTAGATCCAGCACGTCTCAAATAAGAACGTCGATCATGCTATTTCTGAACTAACCTAATAAATCCTAAAAAACCTAACCTAATAAGTCCGAGCTGATAATGACCGACCAACACAAGAACGTTCCAAAAGCACGTCTTGACCCCGCAAGTTCAAAACTAAATTTGTCTTTAACACCGATAACACGACTATACCGAGCTGATAACCTCTAAAAACGCGGCGACAACCATAATCGTCGAATATTATAATGTACTTACAAACTTGGTATTTTTTTCAATCCCTCATTGGTATCGGACGTATAAATTTGCGCAAATTATGTTAATATTGAATGTCGCCTAAATGCTAATAATATTGGAAAATTTCGCGAAACAATATATGTATAGAGTCGGGCACGCAGTTGTGTTAGAAACGGTAAACTCGACCCTAGCCGTACTATTGTGCAACCGGGGGTTATATAAATGATAAAACTTATATACATTTTCAGTGATTACAATAATTATTATTCATAATAATAATAATAAAGGCGATAGTTTATTTATAGTCGCGAAAGTAAAGGTGTAAATGTTCCATGTGGTGTGTCTTGGTGTCTTAAAATGGATGTTGCCAGGGTAGCTGCTGTCATTTTGGTCATTTCTTTGGATAAAAGGTGAGGTTCTAAATACACATGTTCACGTGTTTTTTCCCAAATTATATTTATACGGAAATGTTTTTCATTTTGCAATGTTCTCATTCCTTTTCAGATTAACGTTTTTTTACACTACAACTAACTTATTTCCGTCATAATACCGTCATTGAGTGCTTCAATTGAGAATTGTAGTTCCAATTAATTAATTTTTAATAATTGGTTTTTAGAGCCTTCACGAAATTGAATTAGAATACTTTGAAAAATAATTTAAGAAAGTTGGTTGGTTTGGTATATCAAAATTTGTATACCTTTCTTTGTTATTCCTATACTTTATTTGTATATTTTTATACTTCCAGTTTCCTTCATGGAATTATTATATATTTAGGAAAACATTAATAAGTTGATAAATTCTTAGAATCTTTATTTATTTTATATTTTTTTAACTTTTTGAGAGAATGACAAATTAAACTGTTAATTGGATTTAAAAAAAAAGGGAGTCATAATGTTTGTATTTTTTTTTAAACTTTATTTTCGTACTTTTTTAATTCGAGTTATTATTTTCTGTCGCATTTTTTTGTAGTCAAAAAAAAAAAAAAATTTAATTAAAAATGCTTAAATAATAAAAAATTTTAATTTAAATATCTTTAAACTAATAAACTTTTTTACTTAAGGCTAATTATATAAAATCCCCCTTGTGCTTCTTATATCTGATTTTCTTACAGAAATTATACAATAATATATTTTCCTAATTAAATTCATTATTTTTGAATATTTGAATTTTTACCTATAGCCACTTTAATGTCACTTAAATATATATTTTCTATTTTAATTTATTATTGTGTTTATATGTAAATTCTTCGTCTGTTTATTTATTTTTTGAAAATATGCGAAATTGGGCTATTAATTGAATTTTAAGAGAAATGTGTCCCAATGTATTTAATTTTATTTAATTTATTTTAATGCTTTTTAAATTTGTTCTATTTTAATTTTAAATGAATTTCCTTACTGAGAAATTATTTGTGTATTTAAATAAAATAAAAATATATATAAGACATAGTATAAATATATTATGTACCTGTTCTACATACACCTTTATTTTATTAATAATTTAACTCTTGACATTTTTTTCACTTTTTACCAACATTTTAATTTTTATTCTCATTTATTTTTTTTTAAATTTATATATCGCAAATTTAATAAATTTTAAAATTTATTTTTTTCTATTCTCTAATTCTAAAAAATATAAACAACGGCCAAAATTATATTACTACTAATATTATTATTATTATTATTTTCTGTCGCAATTTTTCGTACTAGATATTTAAAATAATTTAATTTAATAATATTTGATAAAAGATGCTTAAATAATTGAAAATTTTAATTTAAATATTTTTAAAATACCTATATTTTAACATTTTTCTTTAAGAATTAAAGAAAAATATATTTATATTTTTAAATGTTTTTTTCTCATATTTAATTAATAAAAAATATGTAAATATAATAATTTTAAATAAATTGCAAAAGCGTTTAATTAATTTTTCCTATTTTTAACTATTGGAATTTAAATTAAATTTAATAGAAAAAAATTATTGAACCTAAAATTTTAAATAGCTTAATAAATTACTTAAGCTTACTTACAATATTAATTTAAGTTTTTAATAAATTATTATTAGTTTTATTTAAAAAAAATATTTAATTATAATTATCTTATTTTCTGTCCCAATTTTCCATTTTTCTATTAAATATTTAAAGTAATAAATAGTATGCAGAACAAATTATGAAAAATGCTTAAATAATTGAAAATTTTATTTTAAATTGTAAAAAAAATTGTAATTAAGATCATATTCAAATAATAAAAACTACCGCAATTAAAATTTAAAATTAATTAGAAAAACTAATAATTGTTTAACCTAAAACTTTGAATAGCTAAATAAATTAATTAAACTGACTCACAATATTAATTTAATTTTTTAATAAATTTATATTCGTTTTATTTTTGATTCTTTTGTTTTAAAAAAAATTGTTATTAATAATATTTTCAGTCGCATCATCCTTTTTTTGTAAAGTACTTAATTCAGTCTAAAATAAAATATTAAAAATGCTTAAATATTTAAAATTTTCATGTAAAAATTAAAAAAAAAACTTTAGTTAAAAAATTGAAACCTAAATAAAATATAGTTCAAATCATATTTATTTAATAAAAAAATACAAATATAATTAATTAAATAGGTTGGAAAAGCCTTTAATTTTTCCTATTATTGAAAAAAATTGCAATTTAAATAAAATTTAATTAAAAAACTAGAATAAAATTAATTTACCTAAAACTTAAACTAAATAAATTAAACTTATTTACAATATTTTAAGAATTATTTTTAGTTCTATTTTTGAATAATTTATTTATTAAAAAAGTGAAAAACAAATACTACGAATATATAGAAAGGTCAAATATTTTTTCGATTTAAATGATAAATAAATCCTAAATTTGATATACACAAAGTCTATAAAATATAAATTAAATTTATTAATTTTTTTTAATCAAATCTCAATAAGGCAACAACGACTTTTAATCTGCTTAGTGGCCATTACAAGCGATGTTGCCATACATCCATTTCAAAATAAAACAAACAGTAATTTTTGTTTCAGAATATCATGTTGGCCGTACAGTATAGAAGACTCCCCAGAAGAAGACTCCTTCCCACTTACTGTAGACCATATGGGAAAAAACCTGAGTCAAGTTCCACTAGGAAATTTCTCCATAACCGAAGCCAATTTGGCTTACAATCAAATACAGACTTTATCTCCTTACGTGTTCTACATGAACCTCTATAAGAATCTCCACAATCTACAGCTCTCCCATAACAATATGTCCTCGATAGACGTAGGAGCTTTCAGGGAGCTTCCGGAGCTAAGAGAACTAGATTTATCCAGCAATAAAATCAGCAACTTGGACTCGAATACCTTCATAAGAAACCATCAACTTACGAAGCTAGATCTTGCACTAAACAACATCACCTTTGACATAGAAATACCGTTTTTACGCTCGTTCTTTATCCAAACTCTAATTTTATCTGAAAATAACATTATCCACGTATACGACATCACTTTTGCCAGAATGCCCCATCTGACGTCACTGCTTCTGGACCACAATCAGCTCTACTATTTGTCACCAAATTGCTTTGTGCATTTGAAGTATCTACAGTACATCAATCTTGCCAATACGGGAGTCTACAGTTTGTCCAGCAGCATGTTCAGGACAGTACCGAGACTGGTAGACTTAACCAGTACAACCTTATCGAAGAAATTCGAGCCGCCACTTAAGAAAGTGAAGACTCATCAACTGGTGAAGTTAATGGCAATAGAAAAGTTTATGGAGGAAGACTATGAGATGTGAAGTAGAATGAAATGGATTGAGGATTGTTAATTAGCACGTACTTCTTGGCATCTACAGTGTGACAACCTGTACCCTACGGTACGGTCTAAGTACAACCAAGTGTCGAAATTCGAGTTTCTGGAAGAGTTCTATGAGATGGAAGCTATGGTATGGGTGACATGTGAGGATTCTATTTTCTTCTATGGACATTTATTTATTTTTATGAAACTTTAGTGAAGTTAGACTGATGCATCAATATGTGATATTGTAAGGATGTCAAGTAAGTATTACTGCTTTTTGTATGATGTGGCAAAAGCGAACACTAGGGTGCAGCAGAGCAGTGGTAGTGCAATTGGTGGGTTGTGGAGAAAATGAGTTTTTTTAATTGTCAATTGGTGCTTAACTAAGGTACTTTGAAATCAGCCGTTTCTCGCATATATAGCAACAGCGCTGACGCGATCATCCACGAGTCGTGACGAGTTTGGCCGAGTTATAAGGTGCGCGCTCGTTAAATTTGAATATGGGAGCCGTTACTTAGAAAAATGCTGGCGGTGTTGCCATATATCGATAGAAATAGGAAAAAATACAGTTTAAGAATGTGGATTTTTTTTTCGTATTGTCCTGTAAATTAATTATGTTTCTAAAAATCAACGAATATATTTGTACAAAAATTTAAGAGGCTAAATTAAACTGAAATCCACATCTTTTTCTTTAATTATCTAATCATTTTGATGCTAGTTTTCGATTATTTTTTTATGTTAATCTTTGAAAACATTCAACCTACTCGACTGCGCCATTATTCCATCAAAAACCATTAAGCCATAAAATCCATTAAATTAATAGATCATTTCCACATCTTTATATTACAATATCCATTAATACGTCTATTAAAACTGCATATAATAAATAATTTGACATTTCAATTTTTTCATGTGGAAGAATCCATGATCCTGAAATAAAATTAAATTTTATTTTAATTCAAAGCATTTTCACGTAAACCTGGATCAGTTCATGAAAATAATCAGTGGTTTGTGTTGAGACATTTTGGAGTAAAATTAGCCCGTATATTTTTCTATTTTTTAAAAGATTTATATATTTTTTAATTATGAAGAGGAAGAAAAACAAATATTTCAAATATCAAGGACAGTCTTACTTTTCGTATGATATGACAACATTGCTGACTCGATCATCCACGAGTCGTGACGAATTTGGCCGATTTATAAGGTGCGTGCTCGTTAAATTTGAATATAGGAACCGTTACTTGGAACAATGGTGGCGGTGTTGCCATATATCGATTAAAGTGGGGAAAATTACAGTTTAAGGGTCTTAAATTGGGAAAGAAAAAGTTTAATTTTATTAAAAAAAAATGTATTCTTAATTTAATTCAGAAAAATCGCCGTAAATTTTTGTAATTTTTTTTTCCTTGGTTTTCTTCGGTCTCCTTCGTTTTCTGCTATTTCGTCTTCTTTCTTCCATCCTTTAGACATGTCGTATCATATCAGCTGCTTTTTGCTCTATGTGTATCATTATCAAACCATCTATTCCCATTCGTTGTTGTACGTCACCATTTCGAACTCTATCTCTTCTTGATATACTCAGTAATCTCCTAAAAATATCCATTTCAGTCGCTTTAAGTTTTTTTCGATTTTGTTTCGTTATTATCCACTTCTCTGCTCCATAAGTTAAACTGCTTGTAATGAGTATTCCATATATATTGTATTTACGTTGTTTCTCAATTTCGTTACTCCATAGTACACCATTTAGCCATCCTATAATTCTTCTGGTTAGCTAGTTACTTCATCTATATAATATGTATAGTCAGGATGTTATTGGATTAAATGGTTCTGCTCCTATGGCGAGATATCTCGTTTTCTGTGTGTTGACTTCCAGTTCCCAGTTATTATACTATTCCTACAACTTATTGTCGCGTCCTGGATATAAGTCGCGCCATATATTGGAAGCATGTATTTATCGTTCTCTATGATAACTTGGTCATCAGCAAATTGAATAATAAAGGCAAGTAAATAAATTGTATAAATGAGAGCTTTTATAATAGTTCAACTAAGATTGGTTTCCTGTAAAACTTTCAACAACTTCTTGACAGGGACTGTATCATAGGCTTTCTGGAGATCTATGAACATAAAATGTATTTCTTGGTTTACGGATGACCTTTTTTTATAACTTGTTTTAAGATTTTATCCGTACATATTCTTCCAGCTCGTTCCAGCGTGTTCATATATTCCTGTTGAATGAGATCTCGGATAACTCTCCGATATAAAGACGACTCATGGTACTGGTTACAAATCCATGTAGCTTAACTCTATAGTTTGAACATTCCAGTTTCCATTCTGCAGGGACTTAATCACCATTTAAGTATTTATTGATGCACCAAGTGAGTTGTTGAAATGATGATAACAAACATTTAGTATTGGTTGGATCTAATAACCGATATTGGTTTTATAATTAATTGAATATTGGTTGTCAGTGACGAAGAGCAATTTTTAATATCATGTTTGAGTTGTAGTAGTTAAGTTAAACTAATATGTGACAAATGTGATTAAACGACATCACAGTTGCTGATCTCTTTCATGCTCACTTATTTAGATCACACCAAAGTCACTATAATTAAGACTATAGTAACTTCTAGAACCTGTTAGGAATCTCATATGAATTTGAACCTAAAGCCGAGTAAGTAGGAAAAGTTTCTCTGACTATTCTGGTGATTTCTTTAGAGTGAAATTTGAAGCATATCTGAATATCCGATGATAGTGCATCTACGTCTACGTCAGGCTTTGTGAGAAGCAAGCAGATAAAGAACAGTAAAAACCTCTCGTGGCTTTGCATGGAATATTGCATTTTCGAATTTAAAAGTGAAGGTCATATTCTGAAAGGCTACTCGCTGATTTAATGTTTCTGTATTTTCAATACCATATAAAGCCCTTGCTGCTTAAACTACCTTTAAAATACCTTAAGAAAGTTTCTTAAATCAGTATGTTATGTAAATCAGTATGTATCCGTATATCTCTGTCATTTTTAAGTAAATGTTCTATCAATTCGTGTTTCCTAGGACAGATATTCTATGAATTATTCCAGGTCTTATTAGATCAGAAAGAATATCTTTTTGTTTCTGCTTGATTCCTTGTTTCACGATCTTCCGTAAAACAAGGTCAATATTGACCATAATTGTATCACATCCATAGATGTGTTGAACAAATGTTCTTCTCTGTTTTGAGTCAACAGGTTTTGGTATTGATGGGTGCATTTCTTTGTTGGTATAATTTTTGAGTAAGACTTTAAGTTTTTCATGAATTTTCAGGATTCTGAGCACGTTTTTCGAATACTTCGAAGAAGTTTCTGGTCTAGTCTATTCTGGTACAAAATTCGGGTAAATTCATTGGTTAGACTGGCTACATTATATTGTTTGGTTGTTTGTGCACTTCTGTGTTTCTTGTTATCTGTGAACTTCTAAGATCTGAATGGGACTAGCCGTTTTGCTCTGACTATATATATGAGTTTACTTATGTATGCCATATGTCGATTAAAATCACAAATGTAGAACATGTTGGCATTTTTCGTATTTGGAGTGAATTTGCATTAAGAAGGCTTTTTTACTATTATATTCCTTTAGAAAAAAAACATCTTCCGTATTTTTTGATAGAACCTAAATTTTTCCACTTTTAAATTAGGAAATATGACCCAAAGCAACATTTTTATTTCCCTAGTATCTGACCAAATATATCTACGCGTTATCAAAAATTAATAACTTTCCAAAAATAGCAATCAAATATGACCTTTAAACCTTGAAGGTGATTGCTCAATATACATTTTTATTTAAATGATTTTATTTACCGAGCCTTACATAAATAAAAAACATATTGTACAAAAGTAAATATTTACAAATTATAATTATTATATTATATACAATCAAAGTTCCTAAATTAGGAATTAGATTAGTTTATTATAAATTAATTACTATTTACATAGATAAGATAGTTATTTGGTTTAAGAGGTTATGTTTGTAATAAGGTATATATAAGAGACTTTCATAGTATTATTAGGATAAGGATAGAATATAAGGGACTGATTTTTTTTTAATATACTTACATATGGTGCGGTTATAATGGTAAAAGACAACCTGTATATAAATAAAGTGAGTAATTTTTATATTTATGCGCTCTTCTGTTAATAAATGCTTATAGTTATAAAAAAAATGTTTTTTATTATAAAATTCATTCCTCATAATCTCACTAAACCAAAAACTATTATTCAAACAATAAATTCCATGCCTATTCGTAACCCAAATAAAATGTAAATAAACTCTAATTGTCCATTGTTACTTCTACCTTCAAGATCTATAAACCTTTTTCCATCTCCGGGTTTAGAATAATTAGACAATAGTACCTCTCTATCTACCCAAAAGAAAAAAGCAGATTAAAGTTATTGGCTTTTAACGACGTGCAGGTGTTAAAATATTTAACTAATAACCGAGGCTAGGCATAAAGAGGTTGTTGTTGTTACCATAATAAACTTAATTGGATTTTGAAAGAAATTTAGACAGACAAGTGGCCATTAGCGTACCGATTAGGTCGAGTACATGGAATTAATATTAGTTGGTCATTACGGTCGTATTGTCGTTAATTTTATTGGTATAAACCAGCGAATTCAAGGTGGTTTAACAAGGATTTAAATATCTGAAGAGCATGAGAGTTGTAGCTGATCTAGATAGTTCATCCCTTTTCATTTACCAATTCCATAATGTTAAGGTAAATATTCAAATTTTTTAGAATATATCGTCATTTTTTTCAACTTTAAATTAGGTCATTTTCTATTAAAAAAATATTATTAGTCAAGTGTTTGAGCGGCACCTGCGTATCGACATAAGGTGCACCATATAGTCACAGTCTAATGCACAACCGCGTGTGAATTTGTCATGAGAATTCCTTAAGAAGTGGCACGTAAAGGAAACAATATAAGGAAAACGCCATAAGGTAAAAATACCCGTTTCGCGTCTATGGGAATTTCATTTATCTGCGCAACAATCTCGATTATTTATTGTTTCAGTTGCGAAAATAAAGACGAAAATCTTAAAAGTGATATTTGGCCCAAATGTATTTCTTATTTTGTTTAGCTCTCTAGAAATGAATGAAGTAAGCGTCATTTTATTAATAAAAAGTTGAATAACTGATTTCGAAACTGCTGATAAGGTACTAAAAATTTGTATGCGTATTCAAATTTACATTTCGAATTAAATATTATTGCTTATTGTTATTCCTTGGACAATTTTGTCACATCCTTTGGCTGAGTATGCAAAATCGCGTATCCTGTCTATATACCACTCGGTTTGTTTAATAATTTATTAATTTATTCCTAAAGGTATATTTTCTAAAGTAATTTTACAAGAACATATATCTGTCAGTGGTTTTAATAGCCATTTTCACGACTAAGTCTGTTTTTCTCCTGTAATTAATTGATCTACTATAAATATTTCTTAATTTTTATTAGTCGCGATAAATTTTCAACGTGAGGAACTTGTTGATATACCCTGAGGACTACTGAAAAAAATACTCTTTTTACTTTTAGAATTATGGTAAAATGAAAATCCTGCAGTCTCCCTCCATTTATTCATTAAACATTCAGTTTTTTAAAATTCCCGACATGTTTCGAACACAGTGGTATCCATCATCAGAGGATACTAAAAGGAAATAGTTCCGAACAAAAAACAAAAAGACAAACAAAAAATTAATATAGGGTACACTTACAAAGGTTTAAAATTGGTATCAGATATACGCCCCAGGGTTTGATTCCATGTCAAAAAAACCCTCTATTTATTATTATTTGTAAAATTTGGATATTTTTAAAATTAAACTTACGTGAGTATTGACAATGCAGTTCATTCAGCGAGCTCCACCATGTATACAGCAAGAGATTAGTAGTAGTAGTAGTATTTTATTAATAATAATATACATACAATGCATTATTACAAGTCAAGTCACTTACTTACAAATAAGGATAAAAGATAAAATACAAATTAACAAGTTTTGCCCAAAAGCAGATAAAATATAACATCTAATCACATTATTTGCACTAAACTTAAAACACTTAAAATACATTCTTATTAAGACAATATTAACATATAAGATTAAAATTAAAATTGAGATGAGAAGTACTCCTCAAATGAGTAGAATGCACCCCTCAAAAGATGCATTTTTATTTGTTTTTTAAACTGCGGAAGGCTAAGAGATTTAATGTTTCTTGGAAGACAATTATAAAATGTTGGTGCAAAGTATCTGGTTCCATTTCTTGATCTCTCAAGCCGGTTAAACTCAGGCACTAGCTCATTACAATTCCTAGTTTCATAATTATGAAAATGTAGGTGGGTTCTATAGTGATCCAGATTTTGGTGAACACGCAACAAGCACTGCATACTGTACACGGACGGCAAAGTTAATATTTTAAGCTTCCGAAAAGATTCCCTACAGTCATCTCGGTAACCCTGACCAGTCACAATACGAATACACTTTCTCTGCAGCCCAAATACTTTATCTATATGGCAGGAATGACCCCATGTCAGTATGGCATAAGTTAGCTGTGAGTGAAAACTACTATGATATGCTGTAAGTAAGACCTGCAAGGAAGTAATTCCCGCTAGATTTCTAAAGAGGAATAACAGACTGGACAGTTTACTAGACAGTTTGACTATATGTTATTCCCAAGTCAATCCTGGATCAAGGTGAACACCAAGAAACTTAGCCTCATCTGAACAGCTTCCAAAAGCAGGATGCTCAGTCAATGTATTGTGCCGCAAAGTAAAATTAAGTGTTTGTGACTTTGAACTATTGAGAGAAAGACGATTTGCCAAGAACCATTGAAAGAGGTTATTCTCCGGGGTCTGGAGATCTAAATTAATGATATTTGAAGGGTGATAACTTTGATAGTAAGTTGTGTCGTCAGCAAACAGAACAGTGCTAACAGAGCCCCCCTGTGAAAAGGCCAGATCATTTATGTAGATAAGAAATAGTATGGGTCCCAAGACAGACTCCTGTGGAACTCCATATTTCAAAGGCTTAATATCAGACTTATTCTGATTAAAGACAACAAACTGAACTCTATTCGACAGGTATGACTCAAGCATCTTAATTGCTTCCCGGTGAAAATTGTAGGCTTCCAGTTTTTTTAGAAGAATGCTATGTGTCACACAGTCAAAAGCCTTTGTGAGATCCAGGAACGAGGCCAATGTATCAAGAAACTTTTCAAATCCTTCCAGGATATTACTTGTAAAGTAGTCTATAGCTAAAGTTGTTGTCCTGTTTTTTCTGAAGCCAAATTGAGTTACTGCAAAGAGCTGATTTGACTCAAAATAGTCATTAATCTGGTTTTTTAAGATTCGTTCATGCACTTTAGACAGAATAGGTAAAAGGGAGATGGGACGATAACTATTATAGTCATCAGCAGATCCTTTACCTTTAAAAAGAGGTACAACTTTTGCAGTTTTAAATGCTGCTGGAAAAATGCCAGTGAGTATTGAGTGGTTGATTAATTTAGTTAAGGGAATGATAATTTCATTTTTTATAGCTTTGATAATTTTTGTGTTCATTCCATCAGAGTGTGGCTGTTTTTTAATTCATCAATGGCTTCCATGACCTCATTAGGGCTAGCTGTTCTAAACCTGAAGGGTAACAGGTTGGTATGTGGAATGGAGTTCAGATATACTTGAAAAGTTTGGTCAGTATGTTCAAGTTTACTTAATTCTTTCTCAGCGATGGAACAAAAATAATGATTAAAACTAGTTGCATTAAGTGATGAGCTTTTTTTTGATAAATTTTGATTTTTATTATTTATAATGCTCCACATAGCCTGCTGGCGGTTACTTGAATTCATAATAAAATCATCATTTGATTTAATTTTAGCATTTTTAATTGCATGTCTATACCTTTTCCTATAATCAGATAACATTTCTTTTGGCATGAGAATGGGGTCTCTTTTATGTAATGATACAAGGAACCTTAGCCTCTCCCGCATATCTCTCAAGTTACCATCAAACCAATTCACCACCCTAGGAGATTTATCATGCCCAAGTAGTCTTGATTTTTAAGAAAAAGGAAATTTAATTGCATCATTTATAGAATCAATAAACAGTTGAAAGCGCAAATCCACATTTAGAGACATATTATCAATAAAATCAAAGTCTAGAGAGGACATAGTGTTACATAAAGTAGACAATCCTACATCAGTAATAGGTCTGTAGTTTATCCGAGTTTTAAAGTTTGTGCGAGCCACTTGACATTTAAATAATATGCCCTTATGATCTGAGGTGTGAGTTAGATCAACAGGTTCAGACGTAAGTAATGAGCAATCAATATTAGTAAAAACATTATCAAGACAATTGTTACCGAGTGTATTAAACCTTACCGATTTTCTCAGATTAAATGACCTAAAGAAATTGCAAAGCTCCAACGCCCTAATATCCCTTTTACCGAAATGCACATTAAAGTCACCCGTTATAATGAGAGGCTTGTCAACATTTAATTTTTTAAAAGCTTTTACCATTGCACTGAAAAACTGATCAAAGTCGCCATCAGGAGTACGATACACAGTGACAAGCTGCATGTCATGTATATCTAATAGAATGCCTGTTACCTCACAGTGTTTTTCAATAGATAAATTCTCAAGATTTAATGAAACAGATGATAGGGGTTCTTTAATATATATACTTACACCGCCATGAGTCATCACCGACCTGGAGAGGCCTGAAACCATTTGGTAGTTTTTGATAGTTATTGAGTAAAGCTGGTTTGGTACTAGCCAATGTTCATTAATACATAAACAATCTGCTGATACATCATTGAGGAGTACCTCTACATCTAAAAAAGAAGTGCGGAGACATTGGATATTGTAGTGAACAATATTAAAAGACGAAAAATTTACATTAAAATCATTACAATTGTTAAAGTTATTCGAAGAACACTTATTACGCAACGGAGGGGCGTTTACTGCACCTCGGAAGTCCTCAGCTGGTCTGTGGTCCGGGAGCTTTGCAGGTGCATAAAATGGTTTATTGTGGTACCCACTGTCCACAAGTTGGGTGATAATATGGCTTCTTTCTTATGACAGGGGACACCCACCTTAAAAGAGCTGTACCAGCTGTCTTTTTTCCAGTTCATATTTTTTGAGGAAGTTGACAACATCAGCTGCTTTTGTTTCTGGGACAAAGCCCGAGGCAAAGATCCAGGATTTATTGGCCGCTGGGGCAACAATTTTTTGCAGGTCGTACTTGTTCTCACCTTTTATGGGACTGGGTCTTCTGTTGTGGTTCCTTTTTTGGTATGAAACCAACTTGAAACCTTCATCATCTCCATTTTTGGTTTCCTCCTCAAGGTTAATAGTAATGACTGCTTCAGAAGGAGACATGTTTGGAAGTTCTCCGATTTCGTTTTGTTGAGATTGGGTAAGTTGAGTTTCTGTATCAAGAGCAATATGAGGAGTGAGTGAGGATTGAGAGTACCATGAAACAAAAATGTTTACGATTTACTGTACTGACCCATTTAATAAAGATTAAGTTTACTCATCGGGGAACCTCGGTCCCCTTGATTCAATCATGCCAACAACCATCAATATAGTTACTTTATGTTTGCTTATAATTTACATATATACCTTCTTTCTTCGACGACTAGCTAGTGTTCCCTAAAATAGTTAAGGCTACCCCAGACGTTCCACTGCCGCTAAGCAGTAAGCATCTCAACACTCGGAAACTAAGATAACATATACCGAGATCTTAGAATCCAAATGTGTCAATCGAGAAGACAAGTGAGGGCCCTCTATAACTCACAAGACCAACTCGAAGGAACTGCGCGCTCAGAGGGCATCCCTGTCGATTGCTACACAATCGACCACAACCTGGTAATACCTCGCTAAACAGCGACAAACTCTGGTATACCATAAAACTCTAGCCATGGACTTATACAACAACAATATAAAATATTACTCACATGTCGACATGATTAACCTGTGCACAAAACAATCACAACCATTCTAATATCCACCTAGTGGACAAACACCACCACACCTGGTCAACTATGACCACTCTATATACATGGCTCTTTATAAGCCGAAGTGCTAGCACTCACCGCCTCTTTTACTTTTCTGGGTCTCTCTCAATCTCTGTTTATTTATTATATTTATTAAATATATGTAAATATATTTATTAAATATAATTAATTACTTTAGGATATTTTACATATTGTTTTTCTTTTTTAATTTTATTTGTTTACATTCTGTTGTTGACAAGGACCGAACAGTACGCTAAAAAATATGCTAACTCAAACGTAGGTGACACCTACGGGAGAAGTTCTAAAAGTACCATAGTACCTGATGGTGTATTACTGCAATTTTTTGGTGAATTTTGAAGAATTATGGTCAACTGTATCCTGAAAGAAGACATTCCCAACCACAAATGATTCAAAATCTAAAGAAGAAATTCGAAAGGATTCGAAATTTAATATAGCAGTAAATTTAATTAATTATTGAGGATTCTGCATTAGACAATTCGCTAGAGAGTTTCCTTTTAGTAAATCATTAATTTCCCGTATTAAGCGAAAAACTTCATTCCTTACATATCCAATTAATTATTACAGGAATGCCAGTCAATTGTATTAGAAAAATAGGATCACTTTTTGTCAGTGACCTAAAATAGGATGCATCATCCCGAATTTCTGGTCAATCAATGTCACAATTACCATTATTATGATTCTAGCAATCCATTTTCTACTAGAGAATGAATTAATAGAGTCACTTAAGGGCCTTTTACACGATCAGTTCAGTTCTCATTTCAGTTTCAGTTTCAGTTAAACTGTCCGTTTTTCCTATGTGTAAAAAGTAATAACTGATAGGAAAACTGAAACGGAGACTGACAAATGACGGGAGCGGTAGACTTATTTTGTTTCATTTCAGTTCTTAGAATTCCTATGTTAACAACAACGCTTCATGCTATCATAATGTAAACATCAGGAAGACTGCTTACAGTCTCCTATTGGAAAAATTTATAGAATATAACAAAGCAGCAACAAAGGCGATGGTAAAATCTAAAATTAATATCCTGCGCTCAACTTTTAACAAGGAAGTTAAAAGAGTCAAGGGCAGTGAGAAGAGTGGAGCAGGAACTGAAGAAATATACTCACCCTCACTATGGTATTATGATCTTCTTTTATTCCTTAGCGACCAACAGCTCACCCAAACTAATGTGAGCACCATGGATGACGACAGTGACAATGAGGGAGCGGTAAGTGTTTAAATAATCCATAAAGAAAAAACTATGCAAAACGAAGCAATCAAGACGTCATATATTTTCCTTTTTTATTTTATTAAAGCTATTTTTCTCTTAAATTATTTAAGTTAACCAAAAAATTATCCAAAATATGTTTTTTGCACTGAATCATCTTGCCATTCAACTCGTCCTTCATTTACAAAGTATTTTACGAACCTATTTCGACAGTATTTAGCATCATTACTAACATTGCCGCTATTGATGTAATTTTGGAGATCTACTAGCCCTTGCACTTCACATATCTCTGAATTCGTGTCATTTAAATCGGGTATGATGTATGAGTCTTGGGACAGCTAAAATAAAAAAAATATATATATAAAAACTATAATATAAAGATAAGAACATAAAAATAATATAAACTATAATATAAAGATAAAAACTATTAATTTTCGAACTGACAGTGACATTCGAAAATGGAGATTCTTTACAAGTGCAACCATGGAAATAAAAACAATTGGCAGTGTTTATAACATTATTTTTATCCTTGATCTTACCTTAATTTGTAAATAGACGTACCTATTGGTTTTCGTGTTATTTAAATGTAAATATTTTGGAAACAGTTGAGTTTTAAGATAAGGTGTGTTATATAAAACTTGCTTGGAATTTCGCCTTTATTTCATAAATACAATAAAAAATATAGCATTCCTTTTAAAAAAATGACCGATACCGTCATATCTTTTTTTTGTTCCACCCTGTATACAAAAATTTATGTGAAATAATGCGCAACTTAAAATAAAAATCGACGGGTCCGAGCGTTTTCTCAAAAAATCATGTCTCTAATTTTAATTAATCTATGCGGAACTTTAGGCGGTCACTGTATAGGGATTTCCATCATATTTTTGTATTATTATTATTTTTATATATATATACAGGGTGGTCCAGTTTAAACGTCATTAATTTTAATTCATGATTGAATTTAAAAAGAAATAGACTCTCATTATAAAATTTTTCTCAGAAATGTTTAATAATAAAGATAAAGGGTGTTAAAATTAAGAATAATTAATTGTTTATTTATCATAACTTTTAAACTACTAGCTCAATTTTAATTAAATTTCGCATGCAGGTTATTGTAGTGAATTATCAATTACTGATGAAGCCAATTTAAAAAAAATGGCCAGTGGCATAACATACTGAGGGACTTCATCCTTTTTTTGTCTCAAATCTGCGAGGTGATAAAAAAATTTTTATAAGAAGTCAACTGGTAGATTTTCCATTTAGTTTGGAAAAAAAGTTACTTTTGCAAAATGATGATTTAAGGCACTGTTTTTAAAATATTTAAATTTAATTGTACAGAGACGCCAGTTAAAATGCTGCCAAAACTTAAAAAAAAAGGAAATTAGGCTTGAATCTTAAATTAAACCTGTCAAATGAAATAATGACTTAAGGTAACTGTCTTTTTATAAATTTTTGCAACATTTTAGTACGTATTTCTGAACAATTAAAGTAAGATATTTTAAAAACAGTGCGTTAAATTATAATTTTAATAAGAGTAACTTTTTTTTCATATTAAATGGATCTTACAGATTTGAGACAAAAAAGGATCAAGTCCCCTCCGTATGCTACGCCATTGGCAATTTTTTTTTAAATCATCAGTAATTGACAATTTAGTACAATAATATGCATGCGAAATTTAATTAAAATTGAGCTAGTAGTTTAAAAGTTATGATAAATAAACAATTAATTATTCTTAACTTTAACACCCTTTATCTTTGTTATTAAACATTTCTGAGAAAAATTTTATAATAAAAGTCTATTTCTTTTTCAATTCTCTATCACGTATTAAAATTAATGACGTTTAAACTGGACCACCCTGTATATTAAAGGAGCCTTTAGTACAGAGTTCGAATCTATGTTTAAATAAGAGCAATTTCAACTTTTTTTCAGATATCTTCGGAATTTGTCTTAATGTGAATTTCAATCTTCCTAACGCCTTAAAGAAATAAACAAAAAAATCCCGACTTCCTTCCCTATAAATAAATCCATCCATAACCATTAGGAAAACGAAGTAACAAACCCCAAAGGGCAACAGCTAAGCCCAAGTCCAGGTGATTTCCCATAAGACTGCGCACATGTTTGTACATATGCCGTCGGTGCATGTGCGCGCCATAGAGGGATAAAGAGTCGCGCTTATGGGCCCATTGTACCCTTAATTGTCCCCTTTTTAATTTATTTATGAACATAATGGTATGAATGCCTACTGTACGGGGTTTTGCAGCTTGCAGCTTACCAAATGTCAAGTATACGCCGTGTATAGGGAAATTATTAGAGAATTTTTCTTATATAATACGAAAAACAATTTAAATATTTTGTTCTAAATATACAGTCCCTTGAGTACATGAGCTTCATCTATTAATTGATTCATGTGATTTTCCTAATATTGTATTATTAACTAAGCACTAGTTAAAGCCTAATGAATGTTTTTTTTTAATATCTAATTATGTTCCTATGTCAATTTTTTGTTGTCAACACTCTATACATGGCAGAACTTCTATTTTTGTTAAACAAACTCTTGAAACTCTTTTTTTTGATGAGTTTAATAATTTTCTGTTGGACATAGTTTTTGAATTCTCCCTTAGTTTTTGTAGACATAGGCCACTCACTAGAGATAATGGTATATTCCTGGACAAACTTAACTCTCTATTATCCCAGTTGTCCCTAAACTTTAAAGCTATATTGGCTGGTAACTTTAATATTAACTTTACCTTTGACCCTTACCATATCGTACTTCTCTTTAAATATATTGGACTCTTACGACTTAAAAATGCATGTTCTTTCTCCCACACGAATAACATCCTAATCTGCAACCACTATTGATTATTTGGTTACAAATTTAAATGATCTGTATAGTTGTATACAGTTCTTTCTTCTGGTATTTATGACCATGAAGTTATTCTCACTAAGAATCCATGCAACACTGTTTTGTCTTTATCTCATTATGTAAGAATTTTCAGCAGAACGAACTTCAATGCCTTTTCTTCTGCTACAGCCTTGGTTGGAATGCAGTCCTGACCCATTACCTTATTTTTTCATGTGCTATGTGACAGGATAAATCAGTGTTTTCCTAAAAAAAGACTTGAAAATGAGAAATAAAAATCCATGAGTAGGCTAGGAATTTCGGTTAAAAACCTCCGTTTTCTGACTAAGTTGTGGAAATAATGAATACATTATTTTTTATCATCAAAAATATTGTAGTCTATACAGAAAGAAGGAATAAGCAGAGAGAATGTTAGTCAATTATTAATGATTTTAGGCTGTAGGAGAAATATAAAAATAGTGGACTGTATCTTTAATTAATTAATGCATAAAAATTTAAGACGGCGGTCAAGACAACCCCAAAATAATTTGTGGCTCACCTTGCTGTCGCTTCTGTTCAGGACTGCTCCTCCAGGTTCACCTCCAAATATTTGCTGGGTTTGACGGTGTGCCGGCACTTATAATTTTTGGAATTCACTCGCGTGTCTTTATATATGGAGAGCGACTTATTTGGTCAGTAGTTTATATACCAATGCTAATGCTGCCAGTTCCCATCAATCAGGATCGATGCAGTACTGGACTAGAGGTGCGTGCGACTCTTCTCGGTCAAAATTAAGGTTGTCTTACATATGACGCGATAAAAAGCCGCAAATAATAATTTAGCAAAAAAAAAAACTAAAGAAATTGTAGAATACAACTTTAGATATTAACAACGATCAGTATCACGACGAAGCAAAGCTCATGTTAAATATAATTATATCAATATTGACAATAAAAAAAAGAATAAAAATAAATAAAGAAATAAGTCTTCCGATTTGACGGAACATAGGTATTTTCATTAAAAAAATTCAGTACCAGAGGTATGAATAAATATTTTAAACGATTATTATTGTAATATTTCTCATTTCTCGCTCAAGAAGGTCAGTCCAACATTCTTTTTTCTTTTATCCCGTTGATCTCACCAAAGTTAAAGATGCAATTAAAAGCTTAAAACCCCATAAGTCATCTGGAGCTGATAGAATATCTTCAAAATTACTATGCTGTTTTCCTGACTTAGCATTGAATGCCTTAGGGTCTGCTATAAAAAAATTCCTGGCATAATGGCATTTTTCCTTTATTTTTAATAGAGGAAGTCGTTATCCCTCTTTTTAAGGGTGGGGATTTGAAACAACTTTGTAATTACCATCCAATTTTAACCACCTCCAAAATAGCTGAAAAACTTGAAAAAAGCAGAAATTCGCCTTTTTTAAAACATAGCACTTTATTTGCAAATCAAACTAGTAACGGCACTCATGATGCTCTTTTTAGCTTTTTTGGAAAGTATCTATGTGTGCTTAAAGTGTTTTGTGATCTATCCAAGACATTTGATTGTGTATATCATGGAATACTGTTGTCTAAGCTGAATAAATATGATTTGGGGGTAGCCATTGTAATGGCTGGAATCCTATCTATCAAATCGTATTCAGAGAATTACAGTATATTTAGGTATTTATCTGATTCTAGATCCCTTAAATCTAAAGTACCTCAAAGTTCAGTGTAAAGACCACTATTATTTTTGCTGTATGTTCATGACATGAAACTTCAAGGTAAAGGGATTCAGTTTATTGATGATATCACCATAATATGGAGTCATAAAAATTCTGATTAGATTAGAGCTTAAGTGGTGTACTTCAAACAGGCTTGTGTTTAATGTGATTATAAGACCTTTATTATCTGGTTTAAGTATAATGTCCAGGGCATGATGTTTAGTGAAGAGTCCCTTTTGCAAGTCAAAGAAAACTGTAGGTTCTTTAGTATAACCATTGATGGTTACCTTCGATTCCAAAATCTTGCATCAAAATTATTCTCTGGATGTTTTGCAGTAAGAACGGCGAGACATGAGCTGGGAGGAGTGGTTGCATGTTCAGTGTACTGTTCACTTATTGAATCTCACCTTCGTTATGGCATACCTTTTTGTAAGTACTTGGTTAGTAACCATTATTTTTGTGATGCAAAATAAAGCAGTTAGATATCCATCTTCTGCTGGATTAAGAGATTCTTGTAACCCCTCTTCATATCTCAAATATCCTAACTCTACTTTCTCTTCTTATTTTGGAAATAGCTAGTGTTATTCATAAATGTGCTAAACCTTTCTCTGACACGGTCATATGACTTATCGTGTAGATGATTTTCCTCTACCAATCCCTATATCCTCCCTTACCAGAAACTCGCTCATTTATCTTAGTAAAAAAACTTACAATCGTGCATTACACAAAACAAACATTAGATATTAAAAAGTTCAAAAGCAAGTTAAAATCACTTTTATTATCTAAAGCATATTATAGCCTTGATGAATTTAATTATTATTACTAACATCATTTTCATATTTTGTAATACCTTTTGTGTTCTTTAATTTAATTCTTCTTAATTCTGTTTTTGACAGCAGTTTTAATTATTTTGTTATTTTTTGGTAATGTTTTATTGAAAAATGTCATTTTTTAGAAATATGTATTGGTTTTTTTGTGTGAGACTTAAATCAATTTGTAATGCTTGTACACAAGGTTTTGTCTTACGTATTATATTAATTATTTTTTAATGCCCAAATTACAATTTATCATATATTCTTAAATAAATATTATGAGCTGAATTCATTGATACTCCTCCACCCCCAATTAACAAAAAGAAAAAAAATTGAAAAACGTATCGGTTTTCAGGCGGCATTTCGTAAATGATCCCTTAATTAACCCGTAGGGGCAAAACACATGTTTCCAAACATATATTTAACAGACCTGTCGAACGAAACAGAACACCATCAACATCAATGCGTTAAGTGTCCGTAAGATCGGCGTGTTTCGGGAAGTATCTGTCAAGTGTATCTGGAAATGTGTTAAACGTCTGTTTAATTTGCCTTTTACAGCTAAATATGGCTCGGTGTGGTCTGCTCTAGGTTTGACTATTCGGCATCTAGGTCCTTGTATATAAGACAATATCCGTTACACTCTGTAACTATATTCTATTGTGACTTTTGTAGATTTTAGATATAGAACTTCTTTCTGTTGAACCCCTTTTCCAGATGAGTAACCAACGTAAGGGGTTTGGAAAATTTTTAACGAAAATATGCACCTGTTGCTTTTATGAATTGGGGATGTTTCACTTGGTGGTTTCTTATATAAATCATGGGAAATATGTAAGAAAGTATGTATAAGAATAATGCAGTAATTAATTGAGGAAAAAAGGTAAAAAAGAAACAAAAGTGCTGATTTTTTTTCGACATGATAATCCATCTCAAGTACAGTAATCATGAAAGATAATAAAATAGGATTTCTCGTCTGTAATGATTAATGAAAGGACAAAAATATGAAAATTTTAAAGATCGAGAAATAAATGAAATAAATATCATATGACAGTATCATTTTGATGATAAATTGTTTAAATGAAAACATTAATATTAATCCTAAATAAACATAAATTTAACACGTATAATATATTATGTGTGTACCAAGTTCTGCAACTTAAACGGTTAATAAAAATAAATTTTTTACTAAAAATAAAAAACAAATATATTATCTTTATATAAATTAATTAATTAATAATATAAATTAATATTGGAGTAAAAAATACTTATACATATATGTATACTAATTGTTTGAAAGCTTAACAATTTTTCTTTTTTTTAAGTAATTTTTTTTGTTTAACATACATTTTTACTTTTGAATAATTATTATACAAAAGTATAATCCCAAATATGCATACAATTTTCCATATGGTTGGTTATCTCCTGTTATATCTGATAATAAATATTGTAATGCTAATATCAAATATACCTATGTATTTCTCAATTTTTCAAATCAATAAACTGCAATATAAATATCGTCCCTACAATGTCCAAATGTCGAATGTGAAAATGCCTACTTTTGAGGAGAGCTAAAAAACATATTTAATTGTCATTTAAAATTTATCACATATGCCAACTTGTTTTTTTTATATTACTGCTATGCAGTTTTTCATTCTTTTTGTGATAGTGCTAACACCTATAGTTTTTTTTCTTATTATAGGCTAAAAATCTATTTTCGTCACTTTGCATCTTATTAAAAATTTGTACCAATTTACGGCTTTGTCAAAAATTTTACTTCAAAGAATCGAATGTGACATATTCGATTCGATTCGATTGTTCGATTCGATTGTTTGTGTTATAAAAATTTATTTTTTTTGTTTTTAATAAAAGTCAATTAATGAAACAAAAATTGACATACAAATTATTTATTATAAGCACTAAACACATTAGAAAACAAAACCAAGAACAAAATAAAAATATGGTTAGGTGGAATTAAATGATAGAAGAATCATCATTGTCACGGAAATTTAAACATGAAATTAAATTACAATTAGAAATATTTTTTTAAATCTCTTCGGGCTCATCTTCATCTTCATTAGCATCTGGCTCTGGTAGATAGTCCCTTACTTCGCTTGATGTTGGTAGGGAGTAGTAGTATTGGTGGTAGGTTTTTGGGATCAAATTTTGTGAGCACATTGACAAGAGATCTCTTTTTTTTACATCGGTTATGGGAAGTCTATTATTATAAGGAGTAGAAGAAGTTTTTTGATAATATCCTCTTTTTTTATAGCCGCTAATTTCAAAAAGTCCTCATTATAGTTTCGTTTCATTAAAATGTGTTTGTTTTCATTCATTTATCTTAAAACCATACACCATCAATGGAAGTAAAATGATCGTCAATAACTGGTTCCATTTTATTTACCTAATTTTTTTGCTTTTTCTTAGCTCTTAGCGTTTTGACATTTTTTCTACAATAAAGGAGGCAAACAACACGTGCTAAAGAAAATCTAAGTATAGCCACTCATGGTTCCCTGGAACAGTGCCAACTAAACTAGCTACGGATTCAGCGCCAACTCAGAAAATATAAACAACTTCAAAATAAGAAATGTGGCACATTCGATAAATTAATGAAGTTCTTAACTTCCACGTTCGTATATTCTGCTAATACTTACGGACTCCAACTATCGAATATGAAATATTGTATAAAATGATCCGTTAATTTCAAAGAATTTGCATTTTCTCCAAAGCGTAACTATCGAATGTGCCACATTCGATATTATGCTTTGTATTAATTGCAAACCCTACATGATTTTTCCCATATTCAACTATCGAATATGCCACATTCAATACTATGATATTCAAGATTTTGAAGATTTTTTGATATTTGCAGTGTCTAACTAACAAATGTGTCATATTCGATAGTAGATTTACAAATATAACAAGTTTTATGTAATCTTGGTACAAAAAAACGAATGTGAATATTCGATACTTTGATTCTGTAAAATATAGAAATACATATATATTCGCTACTTCTAAAACGCGTTCTAAAGGAGCTACAGATTCAATAATTTGCCACAAGACGTATTACGGCTAGTATAACAGCAATGTATCGAATTTGAAAAATCCTTTTTTTCACATTCGATAGTTGGACATTGTAGGGACGATATAATCAAAATGTTTAAAAAAAAATAAAAACAGGAAAGAAATGTATATACATATATAATATTGAGAAAAAAAACAAAACAAATAAATTCCAAGCCCTATAATTCCTATAGAATCCGAGGCTCTGGGCTTAAATATTGTCCCTGTTAATATACTGTAAATCCTCAATATTCTGGTTTATTGTTTAATGTTTAATTATGTGTTTATTAGTTTAATTTAAATTTTTAGAGAATTCAATGTGTGTTCCTGTTCCAATTAAAATCCTGTTTCTATTTCAAAAATCATTGGTTACTTCTAGAATATTAAAGGATATTAGTCTAATATTCTAGGATATTAATTTGTTTATTTACAGTCATTTTTATGTGTTTATAGAATTTAAAAAATATTTCTATATTCCAGGAAATTAAAGTAATTTTTCTGTGTGTTGCTGAAACTATATAGAATGTTTTAAAGATATTTTAATTTTTTTTTTTACGTAGGAAAAGTGATTTCTTTTGAGTTCCTGGAATTTAAAAAAAAAACTCTTTTTTTTTAATTCTCAAACAAAAATGGGGGATAAGTACGTAGTAGATGTTCCTAAATCATTGGAAACAAGATTAAAGGTAGTCGGAATTAATGAGTGTGAACATTCCCTGACTGATGGGGAAATTGTGGGCAAAATTGAGAGGCAAAACAACATACAGAGGAATTCAGAAACCAAAATTAATGTAATCAGGAATACAAAGATTATTAACAAAAGATTTAATTTGGTTAGTGAAGTTGATTCAAACACCTATAGTTACTTTATTGAAAAAGAACAGATGCTGGGTATTTAATGATTGCAATATTCGTCGTTGCTTTCAATGTTGCCGTTATGGACATATTGCCAATGATTGTGAAGGAAGTAAGGTGTGCGGTAAATGAACTGGCGAACATGATGACAAAGAATGTAATGTGGATGTACCTAAATGTGTAAATTGTGCGGCGTCAAATCAAAAGTACGGTCTTAACTTAGATGTTCGTCATACTGTGTGGGAGATCAATAAATGTGATTCGTACAAAAGAATTGAGGGCCTCCAGCGAAATAAGTATACCAAATAGCAATTAGATTCAAATATTGTCTACAACTCAAGCATTGTCTATTTAAACTCTCAAGGCTTTTTGAACAATAAGGATGAAATAATTGTTTTATTAAAGGACTGGCAACCTAAGGTCTTGTTTCTCAGTGAAAATCATGTATCAGAGGATATTGAACCATGTGAACTTAATGTTGAGGGGTACAAACTAGAAAAGTGTGCGACAGACAATAATAGAACTGGAGGAGTAATTGCTTTAGTAAGAAATGATCTTCGATACAAGTTAAAAAATGTGCATTGTGTTAAAAAATTTTGTTTGGTTGTTGTCCTTGAAACTGTCTTCGTCTGGTGTAAAGTATTTGTGTTCTGTATTGTACCATACTCCACAAAGACGGGATGCTGCCTTTATTGAGTTTTTTGAAAACTACCTAGACGAGGTAAGCGATTTTAATGGCACTATTATTATTTTGGGAGATTTTAATCTGGATTTACTTAACAACTCATTTTATGCTGACAAAATAAAGGATGTAATATTTTCCAGTGGATTTACACAAATTGTAAAATCGCCTACAAGAATAGTACCTACGAGCCAGACGCTTATTGATTATGTAGTAACTAACGATAAAAATTTACCTGTTGAAGTACATTTAACACCGAAAATCAGTGACCATTCCATTATCTCAATTAATGTTGATCATCAAAATATAGTGACTCCGAATATAACTACTTTGAAAAGATCTACTAAACATTATAACTCAGATCAATTGCAACATGATATTATTAGTACACCTTGGAACACCAGCATTTCAGATGTTAATTTACAAGCAGAAGCCTTCATCTTCTCTATTACATCAAGCCTCAACGAAATGTGTTCCATGATCCCAGCTGTCACAGAAGAAAAATATCAAGATAAGAAGTGGATTAACTCGGAAATTAAAAATCTAATGCGTGAGAGGGATAGTCTGTATAAAAGAGCCATTTTACATAAAAGTGAAGACTAATTTAAGACGAAATGCTATCGTGAGCAAAATTAGAAATGAGAAAGATAATTATTTTGCTGCAACCATAGATGAAAATCGAAAAAATCCAAGGGAACTATGGAAAAATCTGAAGACCCTTCTGCCGGGTAAAACTGAAGCAATACAGAGCGAAATTCTCTTTGGAACAAAGATTGAGACTGACGTGGCAGCAACAAAATATAGTTAGCAAGTGCCCCAAGAAGTCCAACCTCAACTAATATTCTCCAGAATTTTGAACCAATATCAATGGCTAAATTGAGACAAGTCGTTGATAATCTAAAAAATGTAGGCGGGGGTGAAGATGGCATCTCCAAACAGATTATTTGTGATGTCTTTCATGTTGTTGGAAATAGGCTGTTGGGCGTCGTAAATACCTCACTTTTAAATGGCGTCTTCCCGGAGTCCTGGAAGACATCAACAGTTATTCCTGTCCCAAAGGTGCCAAATACCAAGTTGTCTAATGAGTTTCGTCCTATCAATACTGTTTCTATATATGAAAAGGTCTTAGAAGTATGTGTAAAAGAGCAATTACTGCAGTTCTGTGATAACCAAATTATAGTTCCTAACCAATCTGGCTTTCGTCAACGTCATTCATGTGAATCTGTACTTCTGAATATCTGTGATAATTTTTTAAAGGCAATTGACTTAGGTAATTATGTGTTGGCTGTGTTTTTGGATTTTAAAAGGGCGTTTGAAACTGTTGATAGAGATATATTGTTGGGTAAGTTAGAGCACATAGGAATTAAGCTGAACGTTTTAAAGTGGTTAAAGTCTTATTTGTGTAATAGGTTACAACGTGTGAAGTGTAATAATGCTATGCCTGAAACTGTAAATGTCGATGTCGGTGTGCCCCAAAGTACTGTTCTGGGTCCATTATTGTTTTTATTTTACATTAATGATATGGTTAGGATGGCTCAAAAATCAAATATTATTTTATTTGCTGATGATACTATGCTCTATATAGTTGGTCAAAATCTACAGCAAATGGTTTGCGACATGAACGTAGAACTTGGCAATTTGTTTGACTGGCTTTGTAATAATAAGTTAAGCTTATAAATACCACAAAAAATCAAAATTTTGTATATTTGGTAGACGGTCGAAGACATCTTCTATTGACATTGAAAGTGTAAGTGTTTGTGTGGATGGACAGAAATTAGTTTACGAGGATCAAATTAAATATCTCGGGGTAATTTTAGACTCGAACTTAACTTTTCAGGCTCTTGCGGATTATATCATGAGAAAGTTTGCTAAAAAGGTAGGGTTCATTAATAGGGTGGGAAGAAACTTATCAATGAATACAAAAATAACGTTATTTAATGCTATAGCTCTTCCGCATTTTAAATTTTGTTCAACTCTTTTATATAATTTATGGCAATATAAAATCTCTCAATTGGAAAAAATTCAAAATAGGGCAATGAGAACAATATTGAGATGTAACCGCTATACTCCTATTAAAATAATGTTTAATGTCTTAAATATGTTGACCGTCTATCAACAAATTATGTTTAATGTTAATGCATTTATATTTAAGTTAAAGAAAGGCCTTTTACCTAATTATATATGTGATAAGTTAGTGCTATTTCGTGATGTCCATAATTATAATACTAGGAATTGTACTGATTTTATTTTAGCTCATAAGTGTAACACCGTTCAAATGCTTAATTCCGTGCTCTATAAAGGTTTGCTCGAATTTAATAAATTGCCTAATGACTTAAAAATCTGTAATAATATAAATAGTTTTAATTAAATTAAATTAAAATTGTATTATTAGGCCCATGTTGTGTTTTTTATGTTTAATTTTTGTCGTTTTAACCTCTTTGTATTTTATATGTAGCAATTTGCTTAATAAAGATTATTATTATTATTATTATTATTTTTAACTGGAAATTGAAGAAATTTCTGAGTATTCATGACATTTTAAATATTTTTCTTTTTTTCTAGGAATTTAAAGTAGCTTTTTTGTGTGTTTTTGACACTTGATTTTTTCCCTTTTCCAGGTTTTTAATTTTTTTTAGGTAGCATAAATAGATTTATTTTGGTTTTTGGTTTTGGTTGGAAATTGAACAATTTTTTTAATTTCCAGTAATTTTTTATGTGTTTTTAAAATTTAAAATATATTTCCATTTATTATAAAGTGTAGTTCAAATTTCAAATATTCATAGTTGATTTACATCACATAAAAAAAATATATTAATATTTTTCTCTTTTAAAGAATTAAATTTAGTAGGAAATTTAGTTCTAAATAAATTTAACACTACGTGGCTAAAACTAGAATCTAAGGGAAAACCCTACCAGAGAAAAAAATAAATTACCAGTTTTTTTTCAAGCAGTGATTTTATTGTTGGATTCTTGGAATAGTTTTTATTTAAACAACTTGAAAGTAAACAAATCCTGCAGTCTCCCTCTACTTATTTATTAAACATTCAGTTTTTTTAAATTTCCGACATGTTTCGGACACAGCAGCGTCCATCATCAGAAGATAAAAGGTTTAAAATTGGTATCAGATATACGCCCCAGAGTTTGATTCCATGTCAAAAAAACCCTTTATTTATTATTATTGTTTTTTTTTATTTTATTATTTTTAGTTTTATTTGTTTACATTCAAATATGATTTGATTTTTTCTCAATATTTGTTTGTATACCTATTCCAGGCAGTTGAGCAAGAAATTTACCTTAACTGTTTGAAAAAAAATTATTTGTACTTGGACTGCTTGTAAGAAGTAAAAATTCACAGTTGCTTTATTCTCGATCTTAACCGAAAAATGAAAATATATTTTTAATTTAATTAACACATAAAACATTACTGTAAATCAAAAAGTTCCTGGCAAATGAAAACATATTTTAAATTGACACATTTTATGATCCAAGTGGCTTAAACACCCGTATAATTTTCTAAATTTAGCATCTTTGGCCCAAAATGCATAATCTCACCAATAAATCAACAGGAAAATAAGTGGATCAAACTAAAAAAAAAAGAATTAAATTTTATATGGGTAAAATCCAGCCAAACGAAAATTCGAGGATTTAAATTCCACACTTTATGGGCCTTTCACTGCTCCGAACACGTGTTTAAGTCACTTAAAATTTTACGAGGCACTATATAATGGATACATTTGCTGATCCATGTTTATTGCAGCCAAGAATAATTAATAAATTTCCAATACACACCCTCCCACCCTCCATACGAACTCGAGTATTACGTTGTAACCATAAAACACAAATATATAGAGAAGTGGTGGTTGCATACAAACTGATTGAAATTCAGTGGAAACTATTTTAACTAATTGGACACTTGACGTACCTAATTAGACCAATCAAAATGGTAGACAGATGTGGCCAAATTAAGGAGGGAAAATTCAAATTTTATTTAATAAGAAATCTCATAATTTAATTATTTAATAGCAATATCCAAAGCATACACTTAATCAGAAATGTTACTTTTTAGCATCAGGGTAAAATAAAATTTGTCAGCTCTATTTTCCATATCGAAATGAGTTAATGTACTACAATAATCAATTAGCAATAGTGTACAACATATCACCAATTTCATACCTATGTCCCGCCTCAGTGAACACAGGAAGTGGTATGATACGAGCATGAAATACAATAAAAAAATAAGCAGTGCAAACCTTATAAATAAATTTGCTAAATGAGAATAATGACAAAACATAGTTTTAAATAAATATGTATTGTAGTGTAAAGCCAGCAGTATCAGCGTTTTTAAAATTTGTTCGAGAGAACTGATCAGAACAAATTCTATACCTCAAAGTCTTAATAAAATCTACATTGCATATCTCTCTCCATATTATATACTATGTTAATCAGAACCATTTAAAATATACCTACTCTTACATGAAGGATATTTACAGGAAAATTTTTATCAATTTTTTAATCGTGGAAAAGGACATGAGGCCAGACATTTTGTAATATGTTTTCATAACAATCAAGTTAAAAATTAAATATTTGAAAGGTGAAACCTGTTGATTGAGACCAACTGAATTTGATTTTATTAGACTAAAAATTGACAATACAAAAAAATAACAGTAATAAATAAATTCATATTTTCTTACCAGACACCTGGAATTGCTGCAAATCAATTACAACAT
The DNA here is from genome assembly GCF_022605725.1 of Anthonomus grandis grandis. Lineage (NCBI taxonomy): Eukaryota > Metazoa > Arthropoda > Insecta > Coleoptera > Curculionidae > Anthonomus > Anthonomus grandis. Next base: position 6,660,997 of record NC_065549.1, read on the forward strand.
TACTCCCGATATTGAAAAAGAACTTTTTAACACAATATCAATCCACGCTTACAGCTTACGTTAATACATTGAAATGAAAATGTCAATGTCAACAACGTCATTTCTGTCAGCTCCTGTCAATTTTGCCAAGCAAGATGGCCGACATACGATTCCAATTTTCATCATACAAGCTTCACACATGTGGTTTTAACGTCTACAGTATTTTCTATTATAGAATTGAGGCTAAGAGTCTAACAGACGTCATGTGTAAAATGATTGAGACTTTCGAAATGTGGATGCTTTCATCCTGGATTGACCGAGATTGTGCTTGCAAATGCGATTTGTGCTTGCAAGAATGTCAAAAGATCTCCAAGTCATGCTTACAAGTAAAGAACAAAAGTTTGAACATTTTATCAGAAGTGAAAAATACGGACTTCTGAAATTCATAATTAAAGGCAAAAGAAGACTTGGGTGTCGAAGAACATCGTGGCTACAGAATTTGCGACAATGGTATAGTGAGACTACGTCAAGCCTCTATATAAAAGCGGTCGACAAAGTACTGATGGCGCTAATGATTGCCAACGTTCGTAGAGGATAAGGCACTTAAACAGGAAGAATACACACCCTGTATATTTACTTAAAATTTTAATCAACAACTAATGCGACATGTGGCGAAAACATTCTCGAGCCCATCAAGGGCGTATTCTTATTTTAGTGTATCTGCAGCCAACATGTTTGTCAATAATAATAAGTCGTCGACCAATTTGTGACATACTTCGGCCATCTGTCACTTTTTAAGCGGGCGAGTTGCGAGTTCGGTAGTCGGGGTGCTGCCATAAAACGAAATAAATCGAACATTTGTTTTTCAGATTGCGGGAGTATTGAGCACATTTGGGCCGCAGAGGATGCAACTGTACAAGGCCAATATGGGCACATCATGCCGGGAAAGCTACGTTTAGACTCAATTTTAAGATAATAAACAGAAAGTTTATAGAGGGCGGTTTAGAGATTTTTAAAAAAAATGCGCATATGGAGATGGATGGTGCTTATTTGTAACCCTCAGTCGATGCATCAATTTCTTACTTTCTTGGATCAATTTATTTTATTAGGAAGCTGTAGTCCGACTTTGGGTTTACAAGTTAAGTTTTATGAGTGGCTCACCTTGTATCTAAAAATTTTGGCAGACAAGACATTTTTGGCATTCAGAAAAAAATAACAAAAATTTTGCAGTAACTAAGAACATTAAATTATTACGTACAAAATTGCGACTGTAAAAAGGCAGACCAATGAAATCTGCAGCCTTTTTCGCACTAAACATTTTTTTCAAAAAAAAAAAAAATAATAATAATAAATACAAAGTTGTAGATTGAAGCAATAGCATAATTTGTATAAAGGATGAAGAATATTGTTGATTCAATTATCAGAGTGGTTATGCGATACATATAATATAAAAATTCTAATTGGCTGCATTGCTACATGCCACAAAAAAAAATCTTTTTTTTTATTTTGGTTAAGCATTCTTGTGAGTTTCTGTAACTTAAAAAAAACTTCCCCTTTTTTCAGGAAATTAAAGGAATTTATTTATTCCAAGTGTGTTCCTGAAATTAAAAATATGTTTTTATCTTCCAGGCAATTAAAGTAATTTTTCGAAATTCTGGATTTTGAAAAAACTTTCCTTTTCTTACAGAGTTATAGCATTTAAACATTTTTTGTCCATAAAATTGAACGAATTTTCTTATTTAAAGTAATTTTTCTTGTGTTCATGAAACTTCAAATATTTTCCCTTTTTCGGAAATTTTTCACTTTACTTTACATTTTTTTTTACACTTTTACATTTTTTATGTAATTTTTTATAAGCTTGTGGAATTTCAAAAATTTTTTCCTTTTGCTGAAGTTTTTTTCAGGCTGCATAAATAGGTTTTTTGTAAATTCCTACTTCTGAAACTTTTTATTTTTGTTCCTAAAATTTGAATTTTTGTCCATTTTCCAGTTTTTTTTCAAATTTTTTTGTACTAAGTAGGTTTTTTCTGTAGTTTCCTGGCAATTGAAAAAACTTTGGCTTTTTTCAGGATATTGAGAGATTTTTTCTATTTACAGTAATATTTTACGTGCGCATGGAATTTCAATTATATTTTCATTTTCCAAGAATTTAAATAAATTTGTCTGTGGGTTAGAATTAGCTTTTTCTCTTTTCCAAGTTTTTTTCTAATATTTCTAAATAGCATAAGTAGTTTTTTCTTGTAGCTTCCTGGAAACTGAAAAAAAAATTTTTTTATGATATTGAGGGAATTCTAATAAGTAATATTTTAAGTATTCATGGAATTTTAATTCAATAATATTCAATAATAATAATAAAAAAATTAATACATTATATGACAATCTGTTAATCGTGCTTCCATTGCATTTCCACTTTCCAGGAAATTAACGGTTTTTTGTGTATTTCTAGAATTTGATTTTTTGTTTTTTCCAGGTTTTTCAAATGTTTTGGTAGAATAAACAGTACTTTTTCCAAGTTCCTGGATATTGAAAATAAAATCCTTCTTTTCCAAGAAATTCAAGCTTTCTTTGATTTGTATTAGTAATTTGAAGTAATTTTGTTTGCAATTTTTGATGTGTCTGTTTAAAAAATTATTCTATTTTCCAGGTATTTAGATAAAGTTTTTCTATTTACAGTAATATTTTATTTGTTCACGGAATTTAAATTATATTTTCATTTTCCAAGAAATTACATTTATTTTTCCGTGTTCCTAGAATTTAATTTTTTCCCTTTCCCAAGTTTTTTTCTAATATTTCTAAATACAATAAGTAGTTTCTTCTTCTGGCTTCCTGGAAATCAAAAAAAAATGTTTTTCAAGGATATTGAAGGAATTCTTTTTGTAACCATAATTTTTTTAATGTTTATGGATTTTAAAATATATTTTTATTTTCCAGGAAATTAAAGCTTTCTTTGGGTGTGGAATTTGATTTTTTTTCTCAGTTTTTTTAAATGTTTTGGTAGCATAAGTAGTTTTTTTTTTTAAATTCCTGGAATTAAAAGAAAAATTATTTTTTTAAGTAATTGGTTAGCTTGAATTTTAAAATAGTTTTTTTTAAGTTCCTGGATATTTAAAAGAAATCCAAGGAATTGAAGCATAATTTGATTTGAATTAATTTTGATTTTTCATGTATCTGTTTATAATATGTTTCCAGGTATTTGCAGAATTTTTTTCAAGTTCTTTTAAGAAAATTTTTCCCTTTTCCAGGTTTTTAACGGCAAATTTTTGCTACGCAGCATAAGTAAGTTTTTTATGTAGGCTCCTAAAACGTGAAAAAAACTTAGATTTTTGTATGATATTAAGGGATTTTTTTTATTTACAGTAATTTTATATGCGTTTATAGAATTTAAATAATATTTCCAATTTCCAGGAAATTAGAGAGTATTTTCTGTGTATTCCTGGAATTAACAAAAATCTTAAATTTTTTTACAGGAAATTTCTGTCTTCATGAAATTTCAAACATTTTTCCTTTTCCAAAAATCTTTTTTTTTTTTCAAGCAGTATAAGTCCATTTTCCAGGAAACTAAAGAATTTTTTTTAATTTAAAGTGTGTTCCTGATATTTAAAATATATTTCCATTTTCCAGGAATTTTAAATAATTTTTTGGGTGTTCCTGGAACTTGATAAAAATCTTTGGTTTTTTCTAGGATGTTAAGGAATTTTTTTTATTTACAGTAATTTTATATGTGTTGATAGAATTTAAATAATATTTCTAATTTCCAGGAAATTAAAGAGATTTTTCTGTGTGTTCCTGGAATTAACAAAAATCTTTCTTTTTTTACAGAAAATTTAGTTTTTCATCGAAGCAAATTTTTGTGTTCATGAAAATTCAAATATATTTCCATTTTCCAGGTATTTTAAGTAATTTTTGTGTTCCTGAAATTTGATAAAAATCTTTGGATTTTTTCGAAGATATTGATGAATTTTTTTTATTTACAGTAATTTTATATGTATTCATAGAATTTAAATAATATTTCCAATTTCCAGGAAATTAAAGAGATTTTTCTGTGTGCTCCTGGAATTAACAAAAATCTTTCTTTTTTTACAGAAAATTTATTTCATCGAAGCAAATTTTTGTGTTCATGAAAATTAAAATATATTTCCATTTTCCAGGAATTTTAAATAATTTTTTGTGTTCCTGGAGTTTGATAAAAATCGTTGGATTTTTTCTAGGATATTGAGGAATTTTTTTTATTTACAGTCATTTTATGTGTTCATAGAATTTAAATATTACTTCTATTTTCCAGGAAATTAAAGAGTATTTTCTGTGTGTTCCTGGAATTTAAAAAATCTTTCTTTTTTTTTTTAAAGGAAATTTCTTTTTTATTGAACCAAATTTCTATGTTTATGAACATTTTTCCTTTTCCAAGAATCATTTTTTTTCCGAGCATTATAATTCGTTTTTCGATAAGTGCGTGAATTTCGAAAAAACTTTCCATTTTCTAGGAAAGTAATTTTTTTTTTAATTCAAAGTGTGTTCCTAATATGTAAAATACATTTTCATTTTCCAGGAATTTTAAGTAATTTTTTTGTGTATAAAAATCTTTGGTTTTTTCTAGGTTATTGAGGAAACTTTTTGATTTATAGTAATTTCATATGCGTCAAGGAATTTAAAATATATTACTATTTTCCAGGAAATTAAAGTAATTTTTCTGTGTTCCTGGAATTTAAAAAAAATCATTTTTTTACAGGAAATTGCATTTTTTTAATTAAAACAAATTTCTTGGTAATGAAATTTTAAACATTTTGCCTTTTTCTAGAATTTTTTGATTGGGATTTTTTTTCAAAGGTGTTTTAAAAATATGAAATTAAAAATGTTTCTATTTTCTGAGAATTTAAGGCAATTTTTTGTGTGTTTTTGAAATTATAGTGTTTTTGAGAATTTAAATGGATTTATTTGGTTTTAAAGGACTTTTGTATTTCAAGTAATTTTTATGTGTTCATAGAATTTTAAATATTATTCTATTTATTAAAAAGTGTAGTTCAAATTTTTCATAACATGTCTACAGTTGCAAACGTTCTTCAATAGCCTTAATTCACAAAAAAAATACCAGGATCCAATTGACTTTATCGTTTGTATTGAGCATAATTATGTAAAAAAAAATGTAACCATGATTAAGGCTAGAATTTGAAAATTAAATACTATAGGGGATCGAAATAAAATCAGGTTTCTCATCTAAGGAAAATATAACTACTCAAAAAGAAAAATGTTTTAAGATTATCCGGGGTGTAATTTTAGAATTAAATGAGATAAAAATTATTTTGTACGTTTTTTTTTCAAACATAGAAGCCCATTCCAGCCTCAAGTATCATATGGATTGTAACAAAATCAAGCTACTCGCCTGAAGAAGACATATTTATGAAAAATCAATTTAGATGATTTAGTCTGTAATTTGTGAATAAAATGCGCTAAAAACTTAAAAATTATACCAAAAACAATGAATCTTCGAACTTTCATTGCGCCATATTTTAATCATATCAAATTAAAATGTCCAGTTTGACCATCAATTTCTTTTATTTTAATAATAACGTTACACATTTAGGACCTAAAAATAGACAAAAGAAAGAATGTTTTAGATGGACTAGCGGGGCCACGTGTGCATTTTCCAACTGCTAAAAAAAGACATCTGTCAAATTCGAACACCTTTCATTAACGGAAAAAATCTGCCATCTGACTCGACTCCCTTGATACAAGGGGGTAGCGATAGGGCATATGTGTGTGTGTGTGGAAGCTTACATTCACGCGGGCCCTGTATATTTTTGGTCTATGTACACCGGGAGGACAGATGATCTTAGGTATCATCTGGATATGAAGGTCTGTGGGGTACAAGTCGGGCATGAATTGCGGCCAAGTGTTGGCCAGGTGAATAGTTAACATTAGACTTTTATTAATTTTTTTATTGAAGAAATCTATTTTGGAAGTGGAATGAATCATTGATGTAATAAAGAAGATATTTTCTTTAAAATAAATTATTCTGTGGAGAAAAGACTTCTTAATTTTTTTCTAAGAACCCCAGTTGTGTCTATGTTAAACGTCCTAGGTATGTCTGTGAACCAAAGAATAATGTTTAATGTTTATCTGTTTATTTTTAAATTAAAACATCGTCTGCTACCAGACTATATCTGTGATAAATTGACAATTTTTAGTGATATTCACAATTATCTTACTCGCAACCGAACAGATTTCCTAGTTGACAGAATACAACTCAGTTGCCCAAGTCAATATTATATAGGGGCTTAATAGAATTTAATAGGTTACCGGCTAGTCTTAAATCCTGTGATAGTTTTAACGTGTATAAAAGCACAGATTTAACTAGCTAACGCAAGTTAGTTGCATTAGCTAGTTAGCTAGTTGCGTTAGCTAGTTAAATCTGTGATAAAAGGCTCTTGAGAAAATTTGTTCTAAATATTTAGTATTTGTTAAGGACTAGTCATTTCACGTATGTATGTGAACAGTGAACATATCGCCGGCGTCGGTAGCATCGCGCATCTCTCCGCGCTTGCGTTCATACTTCATAGGAATATAAGTAAAACGACGAGTCGACGGTCGAGGCAGTCCCCGTACGATCGATGAAAGGCGAGGTTCTCGCGCGTCACCAAGATCAAACATGTGACGTCATTTTGTACTTTACCTAATTAATAACGTTTTTTGTACGTTTTGTTAAAATATCATGTTTCTTTCGATGTGTAATAAAAATACAGTCCATATATTTAAATTGTGTTATTAAATAAAGTCCACTATTATCGAAGGTGATAACATATTCTGGTCCTTCGAGCCGGATCTGTGAAAATAGCCAGTTTTTTATCGGACTTTAAAACTTGGACCTTATTTGAACGTTTTTTGTGACTACTCTAGGACAATTTGGTGGCAATAGTTTTGTGCCTATCGCGGACTATCAAGGACCTTTGTTAAATTGTACTGTTTTATTGAAAGCTTTAGGCTTTTTTAGTAGCAATTTTGTGAACCACAGTGATTTTTTGATTTTTTTGGACCTTAAAGTGATTCTTAGAGTGCCTATAAGCTCTAAATACATATGAACCGTAATTAATAAGAATTTTGTGTTGTGGAAAGGCTGATGTCAAAAGTGGGTAAGTCCTATTTTGCCTAAATCCCTTCTTGAATAGCAGTTTATTTGGCGTTAATAGGGTTGTTATTTTGATTTGTTTGACACTTATAAATATAACTCAATATGGCTGAGGAAGCATTTAAAAAGTTAAATATTAGTCGTGGCGCTTGTAAAGCTCAAAAAACACATTTTGAAAAAAAATTAGAGGAGTTTGAAATGCAAACCGCTTTAGGTGATGTTGAGATGTGTGAGCTTACGAATCGGGTAGAAAAAATAGAGGAAATTTATAACAAATTTCAGGGTATTCAAGAAGAAATCGAATACATCTCCGATAACTTGGAGAAAGAGTTAGAAGAGAGAGCTTTATTTGAAAACTCTTTCTTTAGCTTATTAGCTAGGGCACGCGTTCTGTTGAAAAAACATAGTGTGGTAAATGATGACGTTCGTAGTAATGTTAGCAGCGATAAAATAAGTCAAAATGGTGGAGATTTGAGTGGAATTAGGTTACCTCAAATTCCTTTACCTAAATTTTCTGGGGACTATAGATCTTGGTTAGAGTTTAGGGATTTATTTTCAAGTTTAATACACACGAGTAGTAGCTTAGTGCCAATTCAAAAGTTTCACTACCTCCGCGGTTGTTTAGAAGGCTCAGCTGCAGAAGTTATAAAATCTTTAGATTTTTGCGCTGCAAATTATGAAAATGCTTGGACGACTTTATGCGAAAGATACAATAATAATCGTCTGTTGGTACATATGCATTTAAAATCGTTATTTGAATTAGAAACTGTAGACCGTGAGGCGGCAGATAAAATTAGAAGTTTAGTTGATAGTGTGTCCAAGGGTTTAAATGCATTAAAAACTTTAAATCAGAACACTGATCATTGGGGTGTTTTGATTGCATATTTGGTTAGCACTAAACTCGATAGAAATACAGAGCGTGAGTGGGAAAAATTTAAAGGTACTCGTTTGACAATATTGGAATGGAACGATTTAAAGGAGTTTTTAAAATCCAGAGCTGACTTTTTAGAGACAGTTG